>NC_083709.1:14623750-15243571 GCF_033118175.1 Dama dama | reverse complement strand
AATTGCTTTGCAAACATGTAACCAATCCGCTTAAGCCAGCTACTAACCGCTTATGCATACCCTATAAATTTGGGTAACAGCTTCGGCTCAGGGCTCTCTGATCCTGCACCACTGCGTTGGTTGTGGCAGGAGCCCTGGCTCGAGTCAGTAATAAACTTCCCTTTTTGCAAATTGCATTGTCTTGGAAGCCTTCTCTCTTCCCGCTTGGGGATTCGGACATCGGGCATAACATTTACCACTAATGCCACCTGGAAAGCCCCATGTACATCATATATAGATTATTCTAATGTTCATTTTAATCTCTTACGAGCAGCTCCTTACTTCTAGTCAGTGTTAACTGAAACCCATGGGTCATAATCTGTAGAAACTGAAATTAGAAAAGAACTATGTAGCATAATTTGAAAATATTAATAGCAACTATTTGATAAATTATAGCTCCATATTCTGAACAAGAGCATCAGAAAGAGCCTTTAACATGGAGAATGAAGACAGCTCACGACCACAGCTATCTTAAATAAAACTAGAGTATAAACGTCAGTGTTTTGGTATCAGGTAAGAATAGAATTACCAAGTGCATAAGGCAGGAATGTCAATGTGTAATATCTTTAAAAAAAAGAAAAAAAAACCTGTTTCCCACAGACAGGCTTAACAAAGTTATTAACAATTAATCGTATTAACATTTGCAAAGCTCTTAAGAGTTTTTGAGGCACTTCATTATTTCACTCTGTCAATGTGACTGAGATAGCTTTCTACAAAACAGAAATTCGACAGGAGTGTAGGCAGGAGGAAAGGTTAAACAGGAGAAGCAGATGAATTTGCTCAACTAGTCAAAATATTTAATTAATTTGTTTGAAACAAAATAGCTTGGATTCTATACCCCCCGACTGTCTGTCTTCTTGGGCAGAAAAAGGGCAAGAATAATTTCCATGTATATGCATCAGCAGTGAGTTCACAGTAAAAGAAATAAAACTCTACGCTTTATTAGAAGAAAATCTAACAGACCACAAATGGCACTTCCTACACATGGGCTGCTCCAGCGGGGCTCTGAGGGGGGACTGGGCTTTGCCCAAGGCTGATGTCCAGGCACAGCAACTCCCAGCAGAGCAGTTCTTCTGCCCTTTGCCCCTCCCTTGGCAGTGGTGTCTTCTTTTGTGTCTCTGGACATCAAAGCCTTGGACTGACCCTAATTCCTCCTTCCCACCCCCGTTCTAACTCTCGTTTGCTCCCCGAGTCTCCTTTGTCTGCTTCTGTGGACTCCACTCAATTTCCTGTGGCGATGCCAGGCGCCCACCCTCTGCAGAGTCTGACACTCCTCAGGTTCTCCTTAAACCTCTGGGGGGTGGTCTCCCCTGCAGTGCATTCAGCTCAGACTGTAGAGGGCATTGGGGGCCTGCAAACACGACCCTCCCTGAGCTTCCAACTATATCGCCACACCTGCTGCGGAATCCATGTGAGCTGCAGCACCTGCCTTGCTCCCAGTCCCTGCCTAGGGGCCTGTAACCTTCTCCTGGGAAAACCCCTCATCCTCGGGCCTGTCTCTAGTGTACCCCCGTGAACCCTTTCCTGCTCCCCCTGTAACTTGCCATGGCCCCCCTCCCCTCCTCAGGCTCTTACATCACAGTGACCTTTCCCTTCCCCCAGGGGTGGATGGCGTGCACCCTGAAGGCAGGGACCACACTTCTTACTGCTTTCCCGATGGGCTAGCACAGCACCCTCTTACTGGAGACGTTCCATCTCTGCTGAACCATGCAGAGAGTCATGTGCATGTTTTTTTATAGAGAACAAGTGTGAAGGCAGGTGAAGTCATTCTTGGCTCAAGTCTATAAAAAAAGAAGGAGGCCTCCGGTTCACTCAAAACACCGTTACTCACTCTCCTAACGAGCGACCAACAGCCAGCAAGTGAGTCAGCTCGGGGATGGGATTCAAAACTGAGAGAGACTTGAGGCTGAGTCACCCCAGCAGCCGGGCGGTCCTGTCCAGATTTTCATCTGAAAGGACGACCGAGCGGCCACAGGAACAAGCAGGTGAGCCCTGGCAGATGCCACAGCTGGACAGACAGCCCAGAGCTGGGTCTCTAAGCGTGGCAGGTGGCTCATTGGTATGTGCAGCAGAGGCCAGAGAGCAGGCTGATCAGACCCCACAGCTGCAGAAATTCAGGCCTCGTGAGGAATGTTCTCCACAGGGCTGTGTATTCAAGAGGGTGTGCGTGTGTGACATGAATGCATGAGATGCTTTCATGCTGTCTGTAGAGCATGTGTGTGCATGCTCAGTTGCTAAGTTGAGTCTGACTCTTTGCAACCCCATGGACGGTAGTCCGCTAGGCTCCCCTCTCTGTGGGGTTTCCCAGGCAAGAAAACTGGATCACTGGGAAAGACCCTGATGCTGGGAAAGACTGAAAGCAGAAGGCAAAGGGGGTGGAAGAGGATGAGATGGTTAGATAGCATCACTGACTCAATGGACATGAATTTGAGCAAACATCCTCCTTCCTCCTCCCAGGGATCTTCCTGATTCGCAGACTGAACCTGTGTCTTCTGCACTGGTGGGCAGCTTCTTCACCAGAGCCACCCAGGAAGCCTGCCTCTGTAGCAGAAGGAAGGTGTTAGATACAGTGCAGAACTTAGCCACACTTTCTTTGCTGTTGACCTTTTTATTTTGCAGAGAATTCTTTAAGACTGAGCACATTCTAATTGATGAATAACTCAACTCAGTAACTATTTATGAGTCTACACTGAATTTTAAAGTGTTCAAACAGGAAAGAAGCCTATCCCATTTTTTTCAAAAGGGTGAGAAAGAATCAAATGTTTTAAAGTCATCTGGATTCAGTTTAAAAAAATCTTTTTTCCTGAGAGTTATGATGTTTGAAGATTTTGAATATAAGTTTTCTCACTAGCATAGAATTTGATAAAGGAGCTTAGGAGCAGTTTGGTAAGATAGTCTTGGTCCTTTTATCTGACTGGGGCCACAATGTTCGCCGGAACATGCAATAATCTCATTTCTGAGCAGTGCTCTAGTTATGCCAGAGAAAAGAACAAAGAGATGATCAGCCTGTGAAAAGGCATGGCAGGAGGGAGGAAGGGAGATTAGAAGCAAGAAGAAAATTAGAAAGGAAGGGAGCGTGCATGGAGAATAGAGAGAAAGACAGGAAGAAAGATGATTGTAGGAGAGCAAGACCCAGAGAGACAGGGGCTTCAGAGGTACCTGGTGTGTCTGGGATTATCAAAGGGGATGAAGGCTCTGCCATCAATGGAAGTGCAAGGAGAAACAAAGTCATGTGGACATAGCTGTGTGGGGCACCCACATTTTCCAAAAAGCAACAGAGGACCCCAAAGTTACATAGTTTAGACAAACTGTGACCTGAAGAAAGTACCATAGCAATTAAAAAAAAAAAAAAAAAGCCACCACGACTTAAGTTTCCAACCACTAGGCCTGCGGTGAGATTCTTAGTCTATTATGTCCTTCAATCCTGATGCCAACCTGGGGGCAGGCACTGGCAGACCCACGTTACAGATCAGGTTCCTGAGGGCTGTGGGGTAAGGAGCTGGTCTAAGATTGTGTGTCTGGTGGTGGAGCCAAGGTCTGACCTCAGCAGACTCCTTCATTCACTCCTTTATCTACTCATTCATTCTCTTCCCAGATGTTCCCTGCTGGGCATAGCCAAGCTCCTGGATGTCAGTTACTGGAAGGAACTGGAAAAGAAGACAAATTCCTTGCTCTCAGGACCGTATCATCTAGCAAACCCTGCCCTGAGGCATGTGGTCCAGGAAGGTGTGGGTGGAGGAGAGAGAAGGGCCACGGGGGTAGGACCACAGCTCTGCCATCTTGCTGGGCAAACAGAAAAGAACTCACAGCACTGAGCCTCAGACTTCACGCTCATATGTGGGAACCCTCTCAGTTTAAGTCCTGGCCTACAGCAGAAAGTCAGTATCCCCTCTTTCCTTCCCCGTCGGGAGGAGAAGGTGAGAAGGTGAGGAGAAGACCATCAAGAGGTTGTCTGAGAACCCCAGTGACAGACTCGAAGTCCAAGTCTATCTCTGGTAACTGGCAGGCACTCCAGGTGGGGACCACAGACTCTGTTTAGGGTCCCAAAGGGTCTGTGCATGGCAATTCTAGCAACAAGCTCAGCCCCTGCCACGAGGGCTGCCATAAAATACAGGATGCACAGTTAAATTTGGATTTCAGATAAACAACAAATATTTTCAATGTATAAGTATACCCCGTACACTATTTGGGGCATACTTATACTAAACGTTTTCCATTATTTATCTGAAATTAACTTTGACTGAGCATCTTCTTTTTTTTCCTCTCTCTCTAAATGAAGCAACTCTAAAACCAGGCAAACTTCTGCCTTGATCAGGAACAAACTGCTCCCACATCCTCCCTTTTCAGCCCACTGAGATGCTCCAACTCTTCTCTGTACTGGAGGTTATATCTCTCATCCCCTGGTTCTCTACTTTTTCTCTTTCTTTTTTTCTCTGCATCTCTCATGCAACCCCTTTCACTCCTACCAAATCAACATATGAAGCCTCCGGAGCAGCCCCGATAGGTCCAGAATTCGATTCCATGGTCATAAATGATGCTGCTGTGGGGTCTGTGTGTGTGCATGTGCCTGCTATGTTCACCTCCTAACATGAGGACTATGTCAACCCCACCTCACTGGGAAGACACCTGGAAAGTTCCCTAGTAGCATGAATTATGTTTGCATCCACAATAATGGAAGATGCTTAGATCCTCTGAGTAGAATCAGTTGCTGCATAAACTGAGAGAACAGCTTTGAGTTCATCCAGTAAGCACCACAATCAAAAGCCACGAGCTAGAAACCCTTTGTTTTAAGTCACACTGCGTGAAAAGGACCTGAAAGTGTGGGTCACGGTTTCATCTGTCTGAGGACACCTTTATATGTACTCGGGACTTTCCACCTCCAGTTTCAGGGCCGAGTGGACAACGGGTAACTGGTGGGAACCCGCGGTAAGCACAGGGCACCTGGCTCGGTGCTCTGTGGTGACCCGGGGGGGCGGCGGGGAGAGGCGCAAGGGAGACTCAAGAGGAGGGGACACATACATGACCGATGCACACTGTTCAGCAGACGCTAACACAACAGTGTCAAGTAATTATTCCCCAATTAAAAACAAAACAAAACAAAAAAATGGAAGGTGGCAAACATCCAGTTAGTTTCAGGGGCATCCCCAGCAGTGTTCCTGGCTACCATCCTACAATGAGACAGGGAGCTTGGTACAGAGGGAAAAACCATGCGCTGAGAAAGTTCCGCTACTAAAACACTCTCAGGTGAAACTAAACAATGCACTTAACAGTGAGTCCATGGCCTGGGACGAGCTCGTTTATCACTGTGGACTGTGAGAAGGGAAAGTTCTGACCAGCGCCTGTCTGGGGACCACACTGTGAGCGGCACAGGTGTAAAAGACCCCAGAATTTTATATGCCGCACCCGAAATAAAATAACACAAATGGGGAGCTCTCCCCTTTCCGCCCATCTTGTGGACCAAAGATCCTCTTATTCCCCTGAAGTAAAGACATATATATATATGTATATACACACACAGCATTCTGACAAGCTAACTTAGTATCTATCCACACAACCATGCCCCCAGATTAGAAAGAGGAGGAAGGGGTGCTTACTCTTCTTGTCGCAAGTCGTTGACACTGCGGTCCAAGGAGATCATGTCACTAGCCACCATATTAAATCCAAACTCTTTAATGCTGGCTTGAACTGCGTGTTTGAATTCTGGTCCCAGAACCAATGGCTTGGCTTTCTCTCCAGGCCCACCGACCACTCCGGGAGGCTCAGGCTCTTTGGGATCAAAGTTACCGAGGACCCCCGGGCGGAGCACAGGATCACGGTAGGTGAAAGTCTGGGGTTTAAACGTGAGATATTGCCTCTGCATGATGTCTTTCTGATTCTCTCCTCCGGAGCGGTGCTCTTGTTCATGTCTGGCCTTGTTCCTTCTTCGAATAGACTCCAAGTCCACTTCTACGCCTTCCACATGAGGCCAGGGCACCACGGGTTTGAATCTGTCATCCCCGAGGGCTAGTCCGTTGCCCCCTCTGTCAGGCATGGGATTATTAACAGCTCTGTCTTCCTACACAAAAGGGAGGGGGGGCATACAGTGAGTACATGAAGGCAACCACAGCAGAGTTTATGACACCAATGTGCACATTTTAAAAACAGCCCAGGTAATGATAAAATGGTATGAATCATGAAACTAAAGCAGGCCATGAACCAGGACCCCCTCATCAGAGGAAACCATTCCTGGAGAGGAACGGCATACCAGCAACAGAATAATTCTTTGCCCCTGTTGTTGTTTAGTCTCTCTCTCATGTCCAAATCTTTACAACCCCATGGACTGCAGTCCACCAGGCTCCTCTGTCCATGGGATTCTCCAGGCAAGAATACTGGAGTGGGTTGCCATTTCCTCCTCCAGGGATCTTCCCAACCCAGGGATAGAACTGGGGTCTCCTGCATTGACAGGTGGATTCTTTACCACTCAGGCACCTGGGAGGCCCAATTCTTTGCCTTACCGTTCCAAAATAAAGGGGTGGATGCATTTTTTACTTCTCTCCGCATAAACTCAACTCTCTATCAACAACCCCTTAATAAAGCACATTGCTGGACTTCCCTGGTGGCTCAGTGGTAAAGAATCCGCCTGTAATGCAGGAGACCCTGTTTTGATCCCTGGGTCGGAAAGATCCCCTAGAGAAGGGAATAGCAACCCACTCCAGTATTCTGGCCTAGAAAATTCCATGGACAGAGGAGTCTGGCGGGTTACAGTCCATAGGGTCACAAGAGTCAGATATGACTGAGTGACTAACCCTTTCAAAGCACATCGTTACAGGCTGGAGCAGTGAGGCTCTAAGACCTTTGACCAAAGCAGGCACTTAACAGGTCCTGTGTGTGGTGTGGTTTTCCCAGTTGTCTGGTGGACGAGGAATATGACTTTCTGTCAGTCATATGGCCACATGGTGTGGTGGTGCTGGGTGTCAGCCCGCCCAAGGCTGGCTTAGTGGCCCAAATGGCAGAGGACGGGGGCTGGGCTATGATCTTGACAGCCCCCACTGAGTATTTCTGCTCTGGGAGAGTTTAGCTGAGTTCAGAACTATAAAACAAGCTCTGACGACCGTAACCAAGGCTAACAGAGCTCTTAAACCACACCCAGGACCTAGCTGGCCCCGTTCCAAAGGTGGCCCCAGGAAAACCGGATTCTGTGTGCATGAATGTTCCAGAAGGCTGGCCTCCCTTTCTGTCCAGACGCTCCTCGTCAGCTGCACAGATCTTCCTGTCAGAAGCCCTGCATGCTTCTGTCCCTGGGGTCACGTGTGAAGTTTCTGTTCAGTCAGCGCCAGTCTTTGTACAGCCCTGTTTCTCAGCGTCAGCCGCACCTCAGTGGCGTTAAATACACTGACGTCAGCGTCCCACCCCTCAGATACCAAGATTGAATGGGTGGGAGCGTTTGGAGTTTTAAGAACGCCCCAGGTGTTTTCAATATGCAGCAGGCTTGGGCTCCAATGGCTTAAAGGCAGGGCTGCCGGCTGTAACCGGAAGAGGAAGCTACAGGCTGTGTGTGGCCAGTCTAGGGCGGGTGAGTGGGTCAGAACCAGGACTGCAGCCCCGGCTAACAGACCTGCCACCCTCCCTCCCCATCAAGCCAGGATCCCCCGAGTCCTGAAGAGAGTCATAGAAGAGTTCAAAACCGTCTGACCGACATTTTTCTACAGTGTTAGAGCTATTTTGAAAAGTCAAGTTAAAGACTTTGGAGAGTGCAGAAGTAAGGCTGATACGCAGGCTGCTGTTCAGTGGTGGTATATTTAGAGACAAGGGTCTCTTTGGAAAGTCAGCCAATTCAAATGAGAATATAGTCAATGTCAAAGTTTTGTAAGGGCTAGCTGAGGACTAAATTGAGAGAGTTCAAAAAAGAACTTAACAAATGTATGTTGAGAGTCCGTCGGACTGCAAGATCAAACGAGTCAATCCTAAAGGAAATCAACCCTGAATATTCACGGGAAGGACTGATGCTGAAGCTGAAGCTTCAGTATTTTGGCCACCTGATGTGAGGAGCTGACTCACTGGAAAAGACTCTGATGCTGGGAAAGATTGAAGGCAGGAGGAGAAGGGGACGACAGAGGATGAGATGGTTGGATGGCATCACCGACTTGATGGACATGAGTTTCGGCAAACTCCAGGAGATAGTGAAGGACAGGGAAGCCTGGCATGCTGCAGTCCATGGGTTCGCAGAGTCAGACACGACTTGGCAGCTGAACAACAATCTCTTTGTTTAGGTAATACTCTAAGCATGTGATACAACATTCATAGGATCCTTAACGGTATATCATGAAAGGCAATCTTCCTGCCTTCCCTCTGGTACAGGCACTCACAGCCGGCATTTCCTTGTGAATCTTCCAGGTATAAACACACATGGGCATGGATGACGAGAACTTTTTGCTGAACAAGAGACACAGATTTTTACTGACCCATTAATTTTAAGAAGGAACCATAAGATGTTACAACCAGTTCAAAGGTGAATCCTTTGAATGACCTGGTGAAGAACAGATAAACATATAAACATCAAGAATGCTGCAAAGAATTGACAAATAGATGCATACCCAGAGGGCAATAACCAACTGCATTCCACAGGATACGGTTTCCATTTCAATGGACAAGACTCTTGCGCGTTACTATCAGTTTTCTATCATTTACAGGATTGTGAAACAGGTTGGAGTTCATGCAGGGATGAGATAACCGGCAAAGCTGAGTTGGAAAATGCACCCAGTAACCTTTTGGATCCATTTCAAAGTTTTCCCACAATTTTCATCCTATAACACAGAACTAAGTGCAACATGCAGCACCTCGTCCGACCATCTAAGAGGATGCCTTTGTTCAGGTACACGTAGATAAGCCTTTTGCACCAGGCTTCTGACCACTGCCCACCTGAGTCAAGTAGCAGGCACTTGTTGTTTAGTCGCTAAGTCAAATCCAATTCTTTGCGAGCCCATGGAATGTGACCCATCAGGCTCTTCTGTCTACGGGGTTTCCCAGGTAAGAATACTGGAGTGGGTTGCCACGTCCTCCTCCAGGGGATCTTCCCTACCCAGGGATCAAACCCTCGTCTCTTATGTCTCCTGCACTGGCAGGCAGGTTCTTTACCCCTAGTTCCACCATGGGAAGCCCATGGGAAGTACTGCAATAAACAAATTAAAATAGAGAAGTCCTTATAAAACTCTAAGATACCAGACTCAAGTTGCTGATGTTGAACCAAGAACCCCACAAAAAGAAGGAAGACTCAGTCTCTCCCTTCAACTTTTCACATCAAGGCTCCAGTGAACTAGTAACTGGAGAGGAAAAGAGTAAGGGGAGGGAAACAGGTTCAGAAAAGTAGACTGAACAGGTCATCAGCCGTCCTAGGACATCCTCTGTGGTGTCTGATATCCCACTGGAGGAAAGCTGCTTATGGGAAGAATGTGGAACATGACAGTGAGTGATATCTAGGTGCCCAAACCAGGAGACATCTGTTGTGGTTCGGTGGGCAGGTACTGATGTGAGACTCACAAATATAAACATTTCTCAGGCTCACCCACCTCAACAAGAGAATGTTTAATGGATTCAAACCTCATGCTCATCTTTCTTCAAAAGTTGTTTTGATCTTCCCTTTGTCTAACCTTTGACTTTTCTATTTTTTGGTCATGCCATGTGACTTGTGGATCTTAGTTCCCTGACTAGGGATCAAACCCGGGCCCTTGGCAGTGAAAGCAGAGTCCTAACTGCTGGACTGCCAGGGAAGTCCCCAGCCTTTGACTCCTGGTATTGCATGTAGATCTTTTAGGAGCCTGCCTGTTCTCTTCCTCATTCTAGCATCTCTCCATCTCCCCAGCAAGGTGACCAGGTTCATTTGATCTTTCCTCCCTCTGTGTCCTCAGCCCACATCTTGCTTCTCATCTCTGGGTCCACAGTCAAAGGCTTCCTGAACATTTCTACTGGGGTCACCCTGGCACCTAAACTTAAGATGCCCTGGAAGGAACTTGCTGTGATTCCACGGCACACACCTGCTTCATTCACTGTCTTCCCCACCTCAGGGCTGGGAACTCCCATCCACTCAACTGATCAAACTCAAGTCCTCCATTTCATCCCCAGCCTCCTGTTCTCACATCTGAACAATCACCGACTCCTGCCTGTCCCACTGCCCGTGTGGCTCCAGATTCTGGCCATTTTCTCCACACCCTCGCTGTAGTGAAATAAGATTCGTATTTTATAGCAGGACAAGAAAAAGTTAAAGAACAACAAAAATTTAAAGAAGAACAAAAGCTCTTCGCTGCTTTTTGCCCCCCTCCCTCCCCTCCACTATGCATCACATATCTGCATTATGCATCAACCAGACCTCCCCCATCAACAGAAATACCTGCTTAGTCCCAAAGAGCAGCATTCTCCTAGCATCAACAAAACAGCTCCTTAAAGATAACATTCCTTCTTGAACGTGTAAGGGTTCATGTGACCCATGACAATGATACTTAGATCTGGATTGCATAAACTGTCAGTAAGACCTCATTTGATATCCAGCCCTCTGTCTAAAATACTCACATACCTGTGCCTTGACTTCTAACAGGTGGAACAGTTCTCAAATGCACTTTCTTAGATTATTATCCTCAAATCTGGCTCCCATAAAGTCTCCCATATCTTTCTTAGATCAACTAACTTTTTGTGGACACTGCAAAGGCCTAGGACAGGCCACACTCCCCTCTCAACAGGATTACTAGAAGAGGAAGAGCAGTGATGACTGCAAACACTCTGTCCTTAAGTGCTTCACACGTATTTATTGTAGTTGCTGTTCAGCCGCTCAGTCGTGTCCAACTCTGTGCGACCCCATGAACTGCAGCCTGCCAGGCTTCCCTGTCCTTCACTGTCTCCCGGAGTTTGCGCAAACTCATGTCCATTGAGTTGGTGATGCCATCCAATCATCTCTTCCCTCATGGCTCAGGCGGTAAAGAATTTGCTTGCAATGCAGGAGACCCAGGTTTGATCCCTCGGTCTGGAAGATCCCCTGGAGGAGGGAATGGCAACCTACTCCAGTATTCTTGCCTGGAGAATTCCATGGACAGAAGAGCCTGGTGGGCAACAGTCCATGGGGTCACAAAAAGTTGGACACGACTGAGCACATGCACACACACTATACAGACAAAACAGCCCACAGAGAAGTGACCTAATGTCAGGATCAGTACATGGCAGGGTGAAGTGTGCATCCAGGCCGAGCCATGCTCCTGATTCCTAGGTGTTAGCGCCTCCCATTCCAACGCTGCACTCACTGTCCTTCATCATTATCGTTCTGCAGCCAAAGCAGTGGTGATGGTGGTGGCTTAGTCCCTCAGTTGTGTCTGACTCCTTTGTGACCCCCTGGACTGTAGCATCCCAGGCTTCTCTGTCCATGGGATTCTCCAGCCAAGAATACTGGAGTGGGTTGCCATTTCCTTCTCCAGGGGATCTTCCCGACCCAGGGATCGAACCAGCATCTCCTGCATATCCTGCATTGGTAGGCAGATTCTTTACCACTGAGCCACCAGGGAAGCCTGTAGCCAAAGTGACTTCCCTGAAATTCAGGTATGAATGGGTCCCTTCTCCTGCTTGCAAGCTCCACGCTGGTCCTCTTCCCCAAGAGAGTGGATGCTCTTCCTGGGACATTTCCAGCTCCTGCCTGTACTCACCTCTTCACCTCACCCCCTGGAGCAGGAAGCACTCCAGGCTCTTGGACCACAGGGTCACTACCAAGAAGATGTTACTGTAGTGCCCAGAGCAGCCAGACAGGGTGGATGGGTAGGGCTGCGTTCCTGCAAAACCTCACGTACAAAGACAGGCAAATGGGGATAGATCTGCCCCTCCCCCTCCAACTCTGCACTAGACTCTAAGTTCCATGAAAGGGGAGGGACCACATCCATGGGATGCGCCACTGCACCCCCAGTGCTTCTGCCATGCGATCCTCAGTAAGCATTTACAAACAGATGCCTGGATCCCACCATTTCTGCCTGGTTTATGGAAGGGAGCCTGAGATGGAAAGGATGAGAATGGGGCACACGGACTGGGAAAGAGGGGCTCGATCAGAGAGAACCTTCCTGGCAATGCTCGAGGAATTCAGCAAGAGAAGAACTTCAGCATAGCACAGTGCTATGCTCTTAGTAACGCTATATAATAGTCACTGGAAAAAAATTGGATTTGCTCACTTCTCAAATCCAAAAGCAAAACCAATATGAGAACTATCTGCCTGACTTCAAGTCAATTAAGAAAAATCATGTCAAATCCCCCCGCTCTGTGATTCAAAGGATGCAGTGCGACAGTGTAATAGTAGTAAGCTCCCGGGAGAGAGAGGATACACGCTCCTCCTCCTGGGTGCTGAATGAGACCTGAGCTGGCCTTGTGACTCGCTGGCGTTCACACACCTTCAGAAGCACCAGCTGATTCCCTCTACAGTCGAAATCAACAGGTCACTGTGGACCAGAAATGGACGATGGAATCGGTGGGTCCTCTTCTAAGATCACTATGTCCATAAAGGTGGAAATGGACTGAAAAGCAGAATCACTTATTCCCAGAAGGAAACAGGGGACTGGCAGGAATCAGGTCTGACTGCTCACTTTACATCTCACAATTTACAAAGCTCCCCATCACCCCCAAATCACCTTTATGGTATCTTCCCGAGACAGTCATGCCCTGGTAGAAATGATACGAACACAGAGGAATTTAGAGCCAGTGAAAGTAATGCAGGCATGGCTCTGAAATGCCAGGGAAGCCTCGAAAGCTAAGCTGGTAATGAAGAGCTCCTGCACACACCAGAGGTCCTGAGAAGGCAGCTCTGCTCTGCGACGTGGCCGCCGCTGATGGCCGCTTGCAATTCGGTTGTCTTTCTGCCTGAGCCACAGAGCTTAGGACTTAACAGGTCAAACTAAATTCTATAGTTTAAAAGCCCTTTTGATGAAAAAAAAACACCTTTAATTAGAAAAATCACATCAGCATCCCTTCTCTAGCTGCACTTGATCATGCACCAAGAAGCCTAAGAAGTGGAAGAGATCAGGGAGGTGGGGTGGGGGGGGGGGGCGGTGGGCATAGTCAAGGAGTTCAGAAGACACAAGGGTGTGCCCATGGGCTGGGCATCCCCAGCCTGCCTGCGGCAGGATGTGGGTGGGGGCGCGGTCTCTCCCTGGCACCTAGAGCTAGATTCTGAGCTGGCCCTTCCCCAGCTGACATCCTGTGCTGATAAAGACCACCCCTCTGGCTCCTTCCAGAGAGCTGAGAGCTGACTGCACTGCACTGGGGATCAGTGGTCCATCTGGGTGTGGGAGGTGGGGGGTTGCTGTCAAGTAATTTGCTCAATCAGGGTTTAAAATGGATACACTCAAGATTAAACAGAGACCTTGAAAAGTGAAAAAGTCAAACGGTTAGTCAGGTCCGGTAGCCCTCCAGGCTCCTCTGTTCATGGGATTCTCCAGGCAAGAATACTGGAGTGGGTTGCCATTTCCTCCTCCAGGGGATCTTCCCGACCCAAGGATTGAACTGGGGTCTCCTGCATTACAGGCAGACTCTTTCCCATCTGAGCCACTAGGAAAACCCAAATAGAGACTTTACCAGTCCCTGAATATGTAGGATGCATTTTCTTATGGAAAAGGACCCTATTCAAATACATTTTAAGACCAATGGCAATGCCTCCATTGGCAATAAAGGCAGAACTAGAAACGGAGGAGGGTGTGGCTCATCAGTGAGAAAAAGGATTACCTTCTGATAAAAATAACAAATAAATTAAAAGTGCTTGGCAGTAATATTAGTAAGTCTGGGTAATAAAATCCATCATGTTTCCTCAGAAGCACATGGTACAATTTTAAACAAAATGTAGTTGAACCAAATTAATTGATCAAAATGGTTAAAACTGTGATAAAATTTACTTTGTAAAAACCATGTCGATAAGGAAGGGAAACTGCAAATTCCTTAGTAATATAAACTTTCCATTTTCAGCATAGAAATTAAAGTTACAACTGGAAAAGGGGGAGATTTCATCTAAGATCCTTCTCTGTATTAGCACTACCACCTCTAATGCTCTATTCTCTAAGTATGAAGTAAGTTCAAGCCAGCAGTTTTCTGAACTCTACCCCTCCCCTCAGGTCCCAGCATATTTCCAACACCGCCCTTCTCAAGCTGCCTTAGAATCTGTTCACAGGTTTCTCCCCAGACAAAGGTTCTCAGGGTGGTTATCTGTGTGTACACAGTAGGTACTCTGTGCGTTGCTTCATGGACTGAACAAATGGGGAATGTCTTGCTCTGGGTTGTGTCACCTATTTATTTGCTGGAATGTAAACTGGCTTTGCATCCACTGGCTATGTCACTGCTGGATTTGGTTTAAGGTAGCATTTCCGAGTCAAACCAGTCCATCCTAAAGGAAATCAACCCTGTATATACATTAGAAGGACTGATGCTGAAGCTGAAGCTCCAAAAATACTTTGGCCACCTGATGAGGAGAGCTGACTCATTGGAAAAGACCCTGATGCTGGGAAAGACTGAGGGCAGGAGGAGAAGGGGTGTGACAGAGGATGAGATGGATGGATGCATCACTGACTCAATGGACAGGAGTTTGAGCAAGCTCCAGGAAATAGTGAAGGACTGGGAAGCCTGGCGTGCTGCCGTCCATGGGGTTGCACAGAATCAGGCGTGACTTAGCAACCAAACAAAAACAACAACAAAAGTATTTTGAGAATCTGAGTGAGATAACTGAAAACATTACTTTCCCTATGAATCTAAATCTTAAATAATCCTTTTTTAGTTTTTCTTCTTCAGATTTGAATAAATCATGCCTGCAAGTGCAGTTTGTTATTTCGTGGAAAATGAGTACTTTATTTAAACACAAGAAAGTAAATCTGCTGGTGTTAGTCTGAGCCTGTAGGCCAATTTACCTCACCAATGGTCTCTTGTTAAATTTGGTCCTTGTTTTAAAACAGAAATAAACTAGAGATTCTAAATCATGTCAGAAAACTACCAGACAGTACTCAAAAAGGAATAAATGAAAAGAAGAAATGGGCAAATAAAGGACCAGAATATAGGTTAACGTCTACAAATAAAAGGATAACACATTGGTTATTCTTTTACAGCAAATTTTTATTTGTGAGACTGTTTAACGGCCTAGATCAAAGTTAATTACCATACACCACTAACCAAGAGGTCTATGAAACATGCAATTTAAACACCTTTATGAAATCCAAATAACTATTTTTCATGCCTTAGCTCATTAACTGAGTTACATACATATGCTGTAGATTTAAAACAATATTTCTTGTTGTGAATATTTAGTATTATATTTTTAGCTGACGAGAACTGAATTTTAAGAATCAACTATAAGTACTAAACAACTGATCAATAAATCATTTTGTAGTACATTTCAAAAGGTGATGAAGCTATATCTGTCAAAGTTTATGCCACGATTTCAGTGGCAAGAGTACAGACCTTAACACAGGATTGTAAAAACAAGTCACACCAACGTCATTTAAAAGCCCCATCTCCCGCAAGTGATAAAAGGCAGATTATAACACCTCTCAGAAATCATAAAAGGATACAGTTGGGCAGATTTTAACTCTCTGTGTTTGGGAGATGAGCAATTACTGAATTTTAAAAAGAAAGCTCCTAAGTGATATTTTCATCCTAAAAGCAGCATATAATAAGTGTTACACAAAATATTTTAATAAAAGTGTCAACATTTCACAATACAGATCCCACCACATTATTCCCACAAAATGACCTATCTAAAAATAAGGAAAGGATTGGGGGAAGAGTGAGGAGAGAAAGACAAAGGCAAAGCAAGGGGAGAAAATGGTAAATTAAAATCTGTGAAGATTTTTAAACACATGAATAATGTATGTATGCATATATATTATGTATGCAGTGGAGAGTGGGAATATACACTTAAAAGCCAAGTAGCCTAGTAGGATGAGAAGCAAGAGATTAACCCTGCTGAATAGACCCTTCAAAGGAACAGCCACAGCATTTTGTCAGGTGGAGACAGAGGACCCCCTGAGCTGAACCAGCAGAAAAACGAGCCCCCCACATCTGCTCCTCCTCTGCCCACCCACTCTAGAACCTTCTCTCAGCTGTGCCTGTCAGCTCCACTTTCTTACCTAGAAGCGCCGAGATTCTCCACTCTTCTTTCCAGATCATCTTTATTTATTTTTTGTATTTTTTTGGATGTGGACCATTTTTAAAGTCTTTTACTGAATTTGTTAAAAGGCACGTGGATCTTAGCTCCCTGACCAGGGATCAAACCTGCACCCCCATGCATCAGAAGTACAGAATCTTAACCACTGGATGGCCAGGGAAGTCCCAAAATTATTTTTAATATATTTTAAAAGAGCAAGTCCTTCATCAGTCCCTGGGGACCACACTGCTACGAATTTTTCTTTTTTTAATCCAGGGACGTGCTTATTTAATCCTATCCTTTCGTTTTTGTCACTAATATAACAAAGAATTGATGCTTTTGAACAGTGGTGCTGGAGAAGACTCTTAAGAGTCCTTTGGACAGCAAGGAGATCAAACCAGTCGATCCTAAAGAAAATCAACCCTGGATATTTATTGGAAGGACTGATTCAGAAGCTCCAATACATTGGTTACCTGATGCAAAAAGCCGACTCATTGGAGAAGACCCTGATGCTGGGAAAGACTGAAGGCAGGAGGAGAAGATGGCATCACTGACTCAATGGACATGAGTTTGAGCAAAGTCCAGGAGACAGTGAAGTACAGGGAAGCCTGGTGTGCTGCAGACCATGGGGTTGCAAACAGCTGGACACAACTGAGAGACTGAACAAGACAAAAACAGAACAATGAACTTCATAATCTGACACCAGTCAAACCAAACAGACAGTTTCATTCTTCATTCTCCTTCACATCTGGCGATCCCAGTGAAGACACCTAATGATTTCCAAATCTTCCTGAAAACCTTCTTGAAAAGTATGTCGCCACCAGGATCATCAATGATGCTTAGGATGTGAAGGAATGCATTTTACTGAGGGAGAGCAGAAAGAAGTCAGACATAGCCTTTGTGCCCAAAGAGACCGTTGGGGATGCCCTTTAGAAAGCTGAGCGAGCAGGGCTCTCTTATCCCTGCAGGGAAGAGCTCTGGAACGAACGGAGGGCCCTCAAGGCAGGCGCCACTGCTGTGCTTTCCGAGATGCGTGGAGAGCGTCCTCACTCTGCCCTGGAGTCTGCCTCCATCACAGCTCAGAAGACAGCACTGCCGTGTGGGGCTTCAAAGCACAGACGCTGTGATTGGGATAAGACAATCTTCTCTTGCAAATCTGAAAAAAGTAATATCACCTCAAGGAAGAAAATACCTCAACGTTCCCAGGGCAGATACCCCATTTTAAAGTATGGGACAACATTTACTACTGTGTCGTGACAAGAAGTTCATTTTAGGAGGTGGTGACAAGGAAACCTATGTACGTGAGAAAGAAAAATACAGAGCAGATTGGGGTTATTCACTAACAAATGTTCTGATGTTTCATTTTTGCATGGCAGCAGGCCTGCTCTCAAGAGGGCGTGCTTCTCCAGGGATCCGGCAGCTCTATCATGAGTGTTATTTGACGTTCAGGTCAGTATTTATATGTATCATTAAAAGGTGAAAGAACTGTCCTTCTGGTTATCTAAATATTTGTTATAGGTCTGCTTCCTGCTAGACACTCTCCAAGGTATTAGTAGGTGGCCCAGGCTTCTTCGCAGAGGAAGGGAGGCTGGGAGAGGCTGGATCTGTGTTTGCAGACACTGAGGCACAGGGATGGGGGGATGGTTGGGGGATAAGAAGCGGGGGTGAGAGGTGGGGCTTGGCAGCCATTCTAGACTAAGGCAAAGCCACAAAAGCATTAAAAAGAACAGGGAATATTCAGGGAACTACAGATGGTTCGGTGTGACGAGTGCAGGGAACACATGGGGAGGAGGCAGGAGATGCGATGCCAGTGTGTGTGTGTGCTCAGTTGTGTCTGACTCTTTGCGACCCCAGGGACTGTAGCCCACTGGGATCCTCCACCCATGGGATTCTCCAGGCAAGAATACTGGAGCGGGTTGCCATTCCCTTCTCCAGGGGATCTTCCTGACCCAGAGATCGAACCCAGGTCTCCTGTGCTGCAGGCAGTTTCCTGAATTGCAGGCCGACTCTTTACCAACTGAGCCAGCACTCAACAAGGCTAAAAACTAGGTGTGTTATTAAATGAACGAGAACCCTGAGGCCCGAGAGGCGGCTTTGCTCTGTGGCAGGACTCACTCACGGTTTAACACATGAGGACACCAGCTGGGGCCAGAAGCCTGGGTCCGGGGGTGTCGGGACTCCTCGGGTTTATCTTCTCCCCAACCACAAATGGAAAGAGCCCACTGTTTTATCACCCGGTGCTAGAGGTGTCCTGTGGGCCTCATGTTCTGAAACGTCCGACTGACGGATTGTTGAGCCCCCGCTCTGCTGGCTGCAGGGACACAGTGGTGCATACGCACCCCTGCTCCCAGGGAGCCCTCCATCAAAGTGGGAGACATGCAATCAAGTCATCACACAAACGGGGTGCCCTGGGAGGTCTGGTCTGGCCTGGGAAGTTAGGGAAGGCTACGAGAAGGAAGGGTTATGCAGGACAAGGTCAAGAGAGGAGGGAGAGCGAGCGTTCCAGGTCAGGATTGAGTACTGCAAAGTCCCCCAGAGGCTCCCTGTGGTGTCAGCACAAAGAGGGGGCGGGGAGGATGGTTGTCTGTGTGTAGACAGTGGGTACTCAGTGCATCTTTCTAGAATACCTCATAAATGATTGGAGCGATCATTCCATTTCACGAAATGTCCTGGCTCTGTGGGAAGCAGAACCACAGCTGCTGAAGAGAAATGGGAAGCACCTCTCCACGAGCAGAGGGAAGCCAGTCCATCAGAGATGCTAAATGTCGCTGCTCGGATACATCCCAACCAACCTCGGCCGGTCAAACATGACTGCAACCAGATGTGACAGCCCCTCACGACCAGTGGTAAAATTCTGGTACATAATAAGCGTGACACTCGGGACAGTCAAGACTCACTAAATGCTTGGGTTTTATTTTGCCATTAATCATTCAGGTTTTTTTTTTTTTTTTTCCTTATTAAAAACATTCCCGAGGACTTCCCTGGTGACTCGGTGGTAAAGAAATCACCTGCCAATACAGGAGATGCCACATGCTGCAGAGAGACTAAGTCCGTGCAGCACAGCTGCTGAGTCTGTGCTCTAGAGCCTGGGAAGGGCAGCTACTGAAGCACCCTGCACCCTAGAGCCCTGATTCCACAAAGAGAGAAGCTGCCTCAATGAGAAGCTTGCGCACCTCAACTAGAGAGACACCGCGCAGCGATGAAGGCCCAGCACAGCCAGAAATACATAAGATTGTAAAACAAAACACACATTTCCTTCTTGTACTTGGTACTTTGAAGGTAAGCAAGACATTTATCTTGTTATCTACAGATGGAGGGAAAAAAGGCACAGGGAAGGCTGTGGCCAAGGTGTCAGAATATACCCCAAGTCTGCAAAGTCAGCACAGAGCCTCCAGAGGTTTAAAAGAGAAAAAGGAATTGAAAAAAAAAAAAAAAGACCACAGTGGTAAACCAATCTGTCACCCAACGTGTTTTACTGAATGTTGACTTCCCAAGGTGATGACCACAAAGGTGATGACAGGGGGAGGAGGAGGCAGAAGGTGGGTGATGTAATGAGCCCCTGTCTCTGGTCATCCTTGTCATCAGCCTTGGAGCTGGGTATCAGGGCTGTCCCATTCTGCACATGAGAAAACCAAGGCACAGGGTCTGAGGGGCTTGCTGAAAGCCACACGCTCTGGGGGTGGCAGAGGCGAGACACAGACCCAGGGCCTCTGACGCCAGAGCCCACATTCTGAACCCCTTTATTCTCTCCTGGGACGGAGGCACCCATGAACCTTTCATACCTTTTAACTATACAAATTGATAAATATCATTAAGATTTCTGAAGTACAAAAGCTAAAAATACAGTCCTTAGAATCACTGTTTATTTCAATAAGAAATTTACTTTCAAACCAATACTGTCAGCTAGAATTAGTAATAAATAGTTCAGAAAGGGCTGTTTTCATATGCAGAATATTCTAGAAGATTACTTATATTTCATGTGTATTTCATATAAATAATCTTCCAGAAGTACTAAATCCAATTAGCATTTCAAGAATTAGTAGTAACTTGCTATGAGGCCCACTAGCCTAGGTGACTATCGGGATGTAAGAAAACGGACTATATCTTATTTCATGTGACTTTATTTCTGCAGAAAGAACAAGTGAAAGTGAAAGTGCCTTAGTTGTGTCTGACTGTTTGTGACCTCATGCACTGTAGTCCACAGAATTTTCCAGGCCAGAACACTGGAGTGGGTAGCCTTTCCCTTTTACAGGGGATCTTCCCAACCCAGGAATCAAACCGGGGTCTCCTGCATTGATTGCAGGCAGACTCTTTACCAGTTGAGCCACAAGGGAAGCCCAAGAATACTAGAGAGTGTAGCCTATCCCTTCTCCGGCAGATCTTCCCAACCCAGGAATCGAACCAGGGTCTCCTGCATTGCAGGCAGATTCTTTATCAACTGAGCTATCATGGAAGCACTATTTCTGCAGAGAAAGATAGAAATTAGTTTCAGCTGGTCACTCGGGCACACAGGACTGGGGTGCTATGCCTCCTATTCTGATTTCACAGAAACAGAGAATGGTTTAAAAAATCTTCTATTTGTCTGACAAATATGAAGTAAATGCAATAAGGTTTTCAAATTCACACTGAGGAAGAGTTACAGCATTCAGTTTCTAGTTCTATCTAAACTGTTGGTCTTCTGCCCCTACCTGGGAGCATTCAAATGTTTCTTTCAGTGTCATTTTATGTATAAGTTTATGAGTATATACCTTCTGCTCTGGAGAAGGAAACGGCAACCCACTCCAGTACTCTTGCCTGGAGAATTCCAAGGCCAGGGGAGCCTGGTGGGCTACGGTCCGTGGGATCACAGAGTCGGACACGACTGAGCTCACAGCACACAGCACAAGACACCTTACTCCTGTTTTCCTGAAAGGCAGCCTTGGTTTCAATGACAGGGACGTCCCCCCAAGATCCTATTTTCAACACATTTCCCGCATATCTACTTTGGTTGATGCATGTTGCTATGCTTCTAGACAGCTAATCAGTGGTGAACTCGAGAAACATAAAAACCTCTTTTTCTAAACACACATCAGCGGTTCCTAACATTTTTAGGGTCACAAAGATTTCACACCCTCTTCATGGGGAGGGGAGTACAAACAGTGTAACTTTGGTAGAGTTCTTTGTAGAACCATCTAACCTGTATGTACCAACATCCTTAATAACCTTCCTTCTGAATACAGAATTTCAGAAGTGGGAATGTATTCAAGGGGGATAATCCTAATCACAGTGAAGACAGTATGCATAAAAGTTCAGTGCAACATATCCCAGCGAGTATACTAGAAACAAACAGAATGTCCCTAATGAAGACTAGTCAAGAATATTATGCTGCACTTATGCAATTGAATAGTACTTAACTATAAAAATGTTAAAGAAAAATAATTCTTGCAGAAAATCCTTATGATATAATGTTAGTTTTTTAAAAGTAGGAGACATACATTAATTATGCATACTGCTTGCTCCATATGATCTCAAGTACAAAAAGAAAAACACAGAAATGACTAGAAGGAAAGTTACATGTAGTAGCTGTCTCTTTGGTGAGACTGTAGATTATATTTTTCTTATGTCCTGGAATTCCTTGGTTTCTATACTGAACAAACGTTTGTATAAAGTTTTTAGGAATTGTTCAGCTTCCTTTTAAACTTGATTTAATAATTATTAACAAAACTTACTCACTAGAAAACAGTTCATATAATAACTTGAGATTTTCTTTTTTTTATAAGGAGGCTGAACATCACAGTAAGCTATAAAGTTGATAGCCAAAGAGGTTGCCATACATGATTTAGGAATAAGACAGAGAATACACAACAAGCACAGCTTAGAGGAAACTCAGAGAAATAGTGCTTATAACCACAGAGGTTCACACACAGGGCACAGCTAGAAACATTCTTCATTCGAGGACACAACCAAACTTTAGATAGCATTAAAACAAAAACAAACAAACAAAAAAAATCCCCCAGCTTTAGCAAATTCTTAAAACAAGCACAAAAGCCAAAATGTGAATTCAATTATTAATCACTCAGTCATCTATTATCAATCACTTAAAAGCAAAGGATGTCATGAGAATTATATCTTCTAAAATAAGACACTCATGAAGTAACAGCCCACATCGCACACTGCATAGCACTTAAATGAAGCTGTTTCTTTTTAAAAAAGAACAAATAAGTACTTTACTTCAATCTGTTCTCTACTGATCTCCCCTATACCATCTCCCAGGTATATCATTCTAAGATACTTCTTTAAAGGGAGTTAAAGATATAAATTTAAAAAATTAAAGAAGTTAAAAGTCTTTATCTTTTGCCTCTCGAAAGCTGTAGACACACACAGTAAATTAGAAAGAAGAAATTAAAGGTAATTAATGATAAAATGGATTTTACCATTAATTTTGATGTCATTTTTTATTATATTGTATTTTAACCATACACTAAAGTATATGACATACACATAATTTTAAGACATTTCATTTCTAGTTTAAAGAATATGATAAAGTAAACAAATTATGTTGGTGGGTGCCAAACTTTGGAGTACTGAGAAGTGATTTTTTCTTTTTTAACTTTTAAATCTTGTATTGAGGTACAGCCAATGGACAATGTTATGACAGTTTCAGATGAACAGGAAAGGGGCTCGGTCATACACTGACACGTATCCCCTCTCCCCCAAACTCCCCTCCCATCCAGGCTGAATATAACACTGAGCAAAGTTCCGTGTGCACTACAGGGGGTCCCTGTTGGTTATCCGTTTTAAATATAACAGCGTGTACAGGCAACCATAAGGTCACTCTCTAAATCTGAGTCCCTTTCTGTTTTGTAAGTAAGTTCCTTTGTATCAAGAAATGATTACGTTTTAAAAACACTACAAAGAACATACTGTATGCATGTATGTATTTCAAGATCCTCCAATAGAAATGAAGATAGATACAGCCCCCAAAACAAGAAAGTAACGAATAGTACACGTTCAAACTATAGCCTGGACTAATTCAGGTGAAACCATCAGGAGTGTCTGCTGCTGACAGCACTGACTTCCCCACATAAGGGGATCAGGGGGTCAGGACACCCTACTTCAGCCCTGCACCCCCAGGTCCAAGCAAACTGCTGGCAGGAAGTCTCTGAACCAGGTACGGAGTACGCAGCCCTCTGCTTCAGCTTCATGCAGAAGACAGACTACTGGGACAGACAGACAGGCAGGATCGGAGAGAGTCACTTCCTCCTTCAGGAGACACAGGATGAAAGATGGAGCTGCGAGAAAGGTCTGGAACCCCAGGGTCCCCTAAGGCAGCATAAAGGCTGTTTCCTGCACTGATTTCTTTGAGAAACTCTCAGGTGTGGTTAAAAAGGGAGTAAAATTCTGAGGACTGGATTAGAGGTTCTAAACATCTGATGTTTACAAACAACAGTAAAAGGTTTGCTGTTGCTTAGCCAGCTAAGTCAAGTTCGATTCTTTGCAACCCCACGGACTGTAGCTCACCAGGCTCCTCTGTCCATGGGATTCTCCAGGCGAGAACACTGGAGTGGGTTGTCATTTCCTTCTCCAGGGATCTTCCCGACCCAGAGATCCTGCACCAGTAGGTGGGTTCTTTGCCACTGAGCCACCAGGGAAGGCCTGGGGAAAGGTAACCTGACGGTAAACATTCGGCCTGGCCAGTATCCTGTAACGCGAGGGTTAAAGGCTGACAAAAGTGAGTTACAAAGAAAGCCTTTATATTTACGATGAGGGACCCGAGCACATTTTTTTCTTTACTTCTTTGAATATACATCTGCAATAGGAAAAACAGGAATAGGATAATCAACAGAAAAATTGTTTTAAAAGTCTTTGTCAAGGACAGTTTGTCTTGGAGAAACTATACCAAGTTTACTGGTGATACGGTGGGCGCTGTGAGAACCCCCAGGACCTCTGACCCCAGCTGCAGGGGCTACGAGGCTGCCTCCCCCAAGGCCAAGGCCCCTTGTGGGATGGGGCAGCCCAGAGGGACTGTCCAGGCGGAGGTCCCAGATTCAGCCTCCCTCTCCCCAGGGGAACACCTGCGATCCGGGCTCTCTGGGGTGGGCCTGGGACTTCTACAGCCCCCATCACAGCTCAGCTTTGGGGCCAGACCCTCCCTCCCAAAGCCACTGCCCTCAGAGTCCCGGTCACAGAGCCCCACACCCAGCCCAACGCAGGGCCACTTCCTAGAGAACCCAATTCCCACGAAGATAAGCGTGGTGTTTTCCTGAGAAAGCCGTTTGATAAGCAGAGACCGCAGTCTTTACATCAGTTTCCTCCCTCTAAAGTTGGAACAATAAGAGGCAAGCATAGGGTCACTGCAAGGATGAGGTGAGGTGATGTATAGAAACGCTGAGTGCCTGGCAACACCGCATACGTGACAAATGGCAGGCCGTTATTAAAGAGATATTAAAATGTCTTTCAAGACAGATTATTGCTTAAAGCCCTCTGAAGAACTGTAGGGAAGATGCTGGAGAGAACAGACTCTGAAAATATGAAGTTACTTCATGGCAGTTGCTCTTAAGCTCCCTACATTCCCTACCCGTACACCGCCCACCCCCTCCCCACCAAATTCTTGATTTTTCTTTTGTTTCACAGTCAATCCCTTTCTTGTTTCTTTCCATTTTTCTCTCTGTGCTAATTATTTACCAATGACATTACAATCAAATTAGAAAAATGTCTCAAAAGGAATAAAAACAGGTGTGGGGGGATTTATTACTCAAAGCAAAAAGATCTCCCACCTTTTAAAAATCCTGAGACTGAGCAGGGTGAGACAGCATGGATTTATTTGTAAAACAGAAACCCACAAGCTGACACTAATAACTCCCAAGACTCTGACTTAAAAGATCTGGGGAGTACAGAAATTTGTACTTTTAAAAAATCCCCAGGTACAAAAAGAACTGCAAAGAAAATTTCAACCTCTTCAGGGTTTCATTCTTAATAGTAACACTGATAGTCCAATTTCAAACATATGTATATATGAAAGAGGTAAGCAAACACATTACTAAGAACCAAGACTTTCAAAATAAGAGACATAAAAGTGTTCAGAAAGTTAGTTAAATTTAAATCGGAGTACCAGTATGACCACATGATTAAAAGAAGTCCACATATTGCTTTGTTCTTAATACTGAAAGGGCCTACAAGCAATGACATTAAAGTAGAATTAGTGTGTCTAACGTCAGCTCTTTACTTCTAAATACCATACCTTCCCTGGCAGTCCAGTGGTTAGGACTCTGAGCTTCCAATACAGGGAACTAGGTCAGGGAACTAGGATTCATTGGTCAGGGAACTAGGATTCCTTCTGCTGTACAGCATGGCCAATAATAATAATAATAAATAGAAAAATAAATATCATCTTTCAAGAAAAGGAACCAGGTCCCATTGGATAAATGTCTGATTCTGGGTCTGAGGCAGGAAATTATAAGGTGGATCAACTGGGTTGTGTCAGAGAGGAGAGTGGAACTGAAAAAATGGTGGGAAAGTTTGATTTGGTGAGAGCTATTCCAGACACAGTAATTAAAGAGAAAGCATTAATCATTTACCCTGGCTTTTCAGAAGGAGCTATAGACAAGCCTCAGAGAATGGGGGAATGGTCTGCTTCACAGAAGAATGCCAGCTGGGTCTGAGGAGCAAACACTGGATCTTGGCAGGGGCTGAAGGATGCTGAAGCCCTTAGATGAGGACCAGCTGATGGGGGCCATGCATATGGTACCCAACATCACCCTGCATCTGACTGGCAGCTCCTACCACGAACAAGCGATCGCACAACACCGTTAGTAACGGGACGATCTGGCATCATCCGCCTCCTAATGTGCCGTAGTCTGAAGCACACAACACAATGAAGAAGCATTACCTAAATAAAATCAAGCTGAGACACACAGAGAGAGGAGGTCTATGCATAGAGAGGAGGAGGTCTGCGTACGGAGGAGAGGGTGGGGTAGAAAGTGAGTCTGTCAATATTATTAACTGTTGATCTAAGAGGTGTTCATAGGAATGGATGTTCACTGTACTATTTCAACTTCTTGTATGCATGCATCCTTAGTCGCTCAGTCATGTCTGACTCTTTGCAACCCCTAGGACTGTAGCCTGCCAGGCTCCTCTGTCCATGGAACTATCTATATTGGAGTGGGTTGCCACGCCCTACTCTAGGGGATCTTCCAGACCCAGGGATCGAACCCATGTCCCATGTCTCATGTGTCTCCTCATTGCAGGCAGATTCTTTACCAGCTGAGCTATCAGTTCAGTTCGGTTCAGCTGCTCAGTCATGTCCTACTCTTTGAGACCCCATGAACTGCAGCACACCAGGCTTCCCTGTCCATCACCAACACCCGGAGTTTACCCAAACTCACGTCCACTGAGTCGGTGATGCCATCCAACCATCTCATCCCCTGTGGGCCCCTTCTCCTCCTGCCCTCAATCTTTCCCAGCATCAGGGTCTTTTCAAATGAGTCAGCTCTTCACATCAGGTGACCAAAGTATGGGAGTTTCAGCTTCAACATCAGTCCTTCCAATGAACACCCAGGACTGATCTCCTTTAGGATGGATTGGCTGGATCTCCTTGCAGAGTCTTCTCCAACACCACAGTTCAAAAGCATCAATTCTTCTGCGCTCAGCTTTCTTTATAGTCCAACTCTCACATCCATACATGATCACTGGAAAAACCATAGCCTTGACTAGACAGACCTTTGTTGACAAAGTAATGTCTGCTTTCTAATATGCTGTCTAGGTTGGTCATAACTTTCCTTCCAAGGAGCAAGTGTCTTTTAATTTCATGGCTGCACTCACCATCTGCAGTGATTTTGGAGCCCAGAAAAATAAAGTCAGCTACTGTTTCCACTCTTTCCCCATCTATCAGCCATGAAGTGATGGCACCGGATGCCATGATCTTAGTTTTCTGAATGTTGAGCTTTAAGCCAACTTTTTCACTCTTCTCTTTCACTTTCATCAAGAGACTTTTTAGTTCTTCTCTACTTTCTGCTATAAGGGTGGTGTCATCTGCATATCTGAGGTTATTGATATGTCTCCCGGCAATCTTAATTCCAGCCAGGGAAGCCCCTAACTTCTTGTGTATTTGAAGACAATTATCATTATAAAAAACTTGAGAGAAAAAAATTTTTTTTAAGTTTTAAAAATGATTCTGAGGTTTGACAAAGTTTGGACTAGGGGTCTCATTTATGGGAGTTAGTTTTACTGCAAAAGGGAAGAAAGGAATTGCCAGAGAAAGCATATCCCACAGAATGCACTGTGCAGTTTTTTAATTTAATGTTTTTATTGTTGAATACCTTACTCTTGGTCACAGAGTTGTTTTACGTAAGAATGGGTATCATCTGCTTCTCTTAGATCAAAGTTTAACCACTCATGTAATTCAAGCTTAGAAATCTTACTATACTAATTTAAAAAATGACTATTATTTATTCATCAAATTTATTGAACACTTAACAAGGTTTAGAACAAGGCAGGATACAGTATTAAAAGAGGTGGGAAGGGCTACTGCATGACTTTTTGATGATTAGAGTCAGTATCAAGTTCAAAATTCTGAAACTCACTCGTAAGGCAGCTTTCAAAGGACTCATCTTATTAAAATGAGAGGACTGCTTATCCTCAGGAAGCTCCATCCCAGTACGAGTGGTTCCTGGGACTGATTTAGAGAAGTGCTGACACTTAACTAGGACGGGGTTCTTATTTTTTTAAAGGAAGAATTTCACTGTGAAGAAAATTAAACTATTATTGTCCCCAAAAGATCCAGAGTCAGAAACAGTCTGGTGCTTTAACTTTAGTAGTCATTTTATGTAAAACATTGGAGTTCAGTGATAGAAGGGGGATAGTCTCAGCTCTAAAATAGGAGACAGGAATTTGAGTTTCCAGTCCACATCTTCCCCTACCTATCTATATGTTGTTGTTTAGTAGCTAAGTCATGTCTGACTCTCTGGGACCCCATAGACTATAGTCTACCAGGCGCCTCTGTCCATGGAATTCTCCAGGCAAGAACACTGGAGTGGGTTGCCATTTCCTTCTCCAGGGGATCTTCCCAACCCAGGGATTGAACCCGAGCGTCCTGCACTGGCAGGCAGAATCTTTACCACTGAGCCACCTGGGAAGTTCAAACAGTCTCAGGTAAATTGAGTTGGCCCACTGGTAAACAGGGACGGTAGAGAGACTCTGACTTCACAGAGCTGTCAAGAGCATCAAATGAAGGGACTCTACAGAAAAGTAGACGTGACAGGTCGGGGTGGGGAGGGGAGGTTCACAATTTCTAAAGAAGTGTTTCGAGTGTGAAAGTTTTCACTGCTTCATATGCACAACTTTGAAAAGTAGGTGATTTTAAAACAAATCAGTATCAAGTGGACATAGAGGGTATAGACCACAAAGCTGATGTTGAGTTCTCTGTGAAACACACGGGACACTTATGTGACTGCTGAGCCTGTGCTGGTGGGCAGGACTCGATCGAGACCCACAGGAGGGGAGTACAGAAGATTAAGAGGCAGTATTTACAAACTTTAAAGCAATTTGATCGCTTAATCATATATCTTCCAAATCTAATACAGGTTTGAACTGTGTATGTTTTTTATTATAAGATTTTTTTTAAAATTTGTTACAATATTGTTTCTGTTTTATGTTCTGGTTTTCTGGCCAGGAGGCATGTGGGATCTTAGCTCCCTGAGCAGGAATTGAACCCACACCCACTGCATTGGAAGGCAGAGTCTCAACCACTGGACCACCAGGGATGTCTCTGTGTATTTTTTTTAATACTGTTTTTATAAATTTCCATTTTTCTGTTAATTCACTTTCATTGTATGGCATAGAAATACTGGTTTGTGACTGGATATAAATTAAAAAAAAAAACCAAAAACTAAGTGTGTTCCCTTTACAGAGCATGGTGTGAGGAAAACAGTCTGCCTCTTTTAGACTCAGGCGCATCTCTCACTGGGTCAACCTCTCTGAACAGTAGTAGTTGAAGAGTGGTTGCAGCTGAATAAATCTGAATGGCGCGACATGAAGGTAAGTCCAGTTAGTTAATGTCCTTGCCTATACAAGAAAGTCTGGTGCGACAGCCACACTTGCCAACATTTGAGTCAGATCTGGATTTTAAAACTGGTATCTGACTTGTACCCTTTCCAGATGAAGATACAATAGTTAACTGAACAACCATTTAATAGTTAATCTACAGAAATATTAAAATTCTCAATAAGTTAAACGCTAAGAAGCTCCCAAGACTGAGTCTAGAAATTGCTCTTTTAGAATCTGGATTGGTTATCTCTATGGGTGATTCCACAACTCTAATTAGTTTCTTTAAAAAATGTGTGTGTGTATGCAGTTGTGTCTGACTCTTTACAAGCCTACGGACCATAGCCCTCCAGGCTCCTCTGTCCATGGGATTCTCCAGGCAAGAATACTAGAGTGGGTGGTCATGCTCTCCTCCAGGGGACCTTCCCAACCCAAGGATCAAAAGACCTGAGACTCCTGTGTCTCCTGCATTGGCAGACAGATTCTTTACCACTGGTGCCACGTGGGAACCTAATGCTTCCCTAATTTAAAAAAGTGGGCCTAAGACCTTAACAGGCGTCTCACCAAAGAGGGTGTCATCAGGGAAACACCAATTCAAACCGTGAGACAGACACCACGACAGGGCTAGGAGGATGACCAGAGTCCAGGATGCTGACAACACCAAACACTGGAGAGGAGGTGGGGCCACAGGAATCCTGTTCTCTGCTGGTGGGAATGCAGAATGGTATAGCCTCTGGAAGGCGGTCTGGCATCTTCTTACAAGTCTAAACATATTCTTACCATACAACCCAGCAACCACACTACTTGGCAGTTACCCAGGGGCTGAGAAGATATGTTCACACAAAAACCGGCACATGGATAATTATAGCAGCTTTATTCACAACTGCCAAAAATTTGAAAGTAACCAAGATGTCCTTCAGTAGATGAATGGATGAATATATTGTGATACAACCAAACAATGGACTCTTATGCAGGGCTAAAAAGAAATGAGCTATCAAGCCATTTCTTGACTTGACATTAAATATGTAGTACACAGGATCGCAAAGCATCAGACACAACTGAGTGACTAACACACACACACACACAAGTGAAAGAAGGGCTTCCCTGGCAGCTCAGACAGAAAAGATTCCGCGTGCAATGCAGAAGACCTGTGTTCAATCCATGGGTCAGGAAGATTTCCTGGAGAAGGGAATGGCAACCCATTCTAGTATTCTTGCCTGGAGAATTTCACAGACAGAGGAGCCTGGTGGACTACAGTCCATGGGGTTGCAAAGAAGTCAGTCACTTCTTAAGTGAAAGGAACTACTCTGAAAAGGTTATGAGTCCAACTCTGTGACATTCTGGAAAAGATAAAACTATGAAGACAGTAAAAATTTGGTTTACAGAAGCCAAAGGGAATGAAGGGGTGAGTAAGTGGAGCACAAACGATTTTTAGGAGAGTGAAAATCTGTATGTGACTATAATGGTAGTCATGTATTTGTCCAAACTCATGAAATGTACACCACCAAGAGGGAACCCTAATAGAAACTATGGATTTTCGGTGACTGGTATATGTCACTGCAGATTCATCAGTTATAACAGGTGAACCAGTCTGGTGAGAGTTGCTGATAATGGAGAGACTACATGTGTGTAGGGGATCAGGGGATATATGAGAAATCTCTGTATCATTCCCTCGACTTTGCTGTGAACCTACAACTGCTCTAAAAAATAGTCTTTTTTTTTTTTAAACCTTTCATCTCATTTATTAATTAGCTTCTCAACAAAGAAAGGATTATACTAAATGATTGATTAGATCTACTCTGTTTGAAAAGTTCAGCTCCATATTTGTTGCTTCTGTTTTATTCGTGTTGACTTTTACTACTGGACTGGAGATTGACTTCATAAAGGAAGAGATTATTCCTGTCTTTTCACTGCTGTATCCCTAGTAGATCTCCAGGAAGACAGATGTTGACAAGAAGAAAGAGAATCACCGAGATGACCAAACACCTGCAAGCTGCTGGCGACTTGAGAGGGGGCCCGTGGCTCAGTCATCTTTGCTTACTGAGCACCTAGGAAAGTGCTGGAAAGAGCAGGGGCCAGGGAGTGCTGATAGAATGAAGTGAACAGACGAGTGGATGGATGGATGGATGGAGGGAGGGAGGGAGGGAGGGAGGGAGGGATGGGAGCACTGAGCAATTTCCAAAAGTAAGATACGCTTTTCACTCTCAAAACTATTTTAATGATTAAAATTAACTCTTAGGATACATTTTTATTTCACTATTGTTATTTACACGGCATATTATCAATCCTACAACCCACACCGTAATGATCAAAATAAATGTAAACAGGAAATCTAAGTCGTTGAGAAACTTGTCAGACTTGCTCTCTTTTAGAGTATGTGTACAGAATTTCCTTCAAATAGTCCTCCATTAAAAAACAGGCACGCACACACACACACACTTCACAACAGCCACGGCTGGGAGTTGTTTCTATAGCAAAGGAAACAAAATATTCACAGAGAATTTTAGGCAAATGTGATACTATCTTGTTCTCCATAATTAAAAGAATCCTCTCACATTTACTTTAAGATAAAGCTTTTTAGCTTTCAAAAAAACTTCTCACATTTATTCAGTTAGAAAGTTCTTGGAATGGAACTTCTCACCTAATCCCAAATGCCAACAATCTCTTCTAAGCCTGGAGCAGTTGAATAAGTTTCTTTTTCCTCTGAAATATATATATATATCAGAAGCCATTTTTCATTCACAAATGAAATGACTTCTAATCTACAGAAAACATCTCTGTGAAGATTTGAGGGTAAACAATCTATCTTCATTATCATTTAAACTTCTTAAGAGATTTCACCAAGCCCAGTGAACAGCATAAAGTATCAGAGTTTAATCTGTTTTCCTACCCTGTCTTGAGAAGCCAGGAGAAAATTTAATGAAGTGATTCAGTCAGATAAATTAAGGTTATTATGAAATTTAATCACAGAACTCTGTGGAGCCTGATGGCTTTATGATGGTATTTTATAAACAACTGTCAGCATTGTTGGCATTTTTTTCCCTTTAAGATGGAGCTTCTGTCAGTGGCGACAATCTTCCATAAGCAAGGTGGCAAACTGATCAGCTTGATCCTTGAAGACTGTAAGAGTGAGGTCAGGCTGAAGAACATTTGTGTCTCCCCAAAGCTACAAATCTAATTTATGATGGGTATTAAGTTCCATTCTCACTGTATATCATTAAGTACCTATGGATAAATATGGACACGAAGGTTTAAGGGAAAATACAACAGCAAAACCACCCACTCAGATCACTTGAAGTGAAGAGATGTAAATGACTCTGACACCTGAGTCTCTGGCCAACGTACATATTAAATCCACCTCAAATAAGAAGGCTGTGCAAGGAAGTTTTGAGTTTCTTTTCTAGAAAACTATTTTAAAATGCACAAAATAGGGACTTCCCTGTGGTCTAGTGGCTGAGACTCTGTGCTCCCACTGCAGGGGGCTCCTTTGGTCAGGGAACTAAGATCCCCCATGTGATCTGGCATGGCCAAACACACACACACACACAAATAAAACAGTAATATTAAAAAATAAAATGTAAACTAATTAAAAATATTTAAAAAATTTTTTCAATGTACAAAGTAAAACATGCTTTTCAGTTCAACATTACAGTCTTAAAGGTGTTAGATAGTTACTAATTATAAGTAGGGCAAATTAATGGAATGATGCCCCATGAAATAAAAATGGTATCTTTTGACTAAAGTAGGATGTATGAGGGCTTCTCCAGTGGCTTAGTGGTAAAGACTCGCCCTGCAACGCAGGAGATGGAGGAGACATGGGTTCGATCCCTGGGTCTAGAAGAGCCCCTGGAGGAGGGCATGGCAACCCACTCCAGTATTCTTGCCTGGGGAATCCCCCTGGACAGAGAAGCCTGGCAGGCTACAGTCCATGGGGTCACGAAGAGTTGGAACAACTGAGCACATACACACAGGGGTCTATGAAACATTTCACTGATCTAGATGTGGAACTGTTGACTGGTTACAAGGTTTACGTCTACCCTGGCACTTTTTATGAGGAAAGTGTCTGCAAGAGTAAACCAGTGCTTGGAAAAAGATTAATGAAGGGGAGAGTGAGCTCTCGGAACCAGCTGACATGTGGCCTTTCCTCTCAGTAACCACAAGCCGGTTCCAAAGATCCGAATGTTTGGGAAAATGTAGTGGAAACAACAGTTTCAGAATAACTGACAAAGTTGTAGTTCTTAAAGGATGCTATAATTCTAACACTTCATTAACCAGAGAAATGAGCTTCCTGGTTAATTCAAATAGGTAGTTTTACTCTACTACCTGCCTGAAGAAGTCTCCAGGTTGCCATCTTCTCAATGACAACTAAACCTTAAGCACTATGAGATTTTCTGTACTTACAGGACCCTAATTACTGAGTTTTTCATATCAACTTCATTTTCATGTGATCTTATTTGTCTCATAAAACAAAGACTTTGGCATGTTTTAATTTTTTGCCTTTGTATGACTGTTTAGAGAAACTGATTCACATTGTTGTTGTTGTTGTTCAGTTGTTAAGTCATGTCTGACTCTTTGCGACCCTTTCCCTGTCCTTCAGTATCTCTCGGAGCTTGCTCAAACTCGTGTCCATTGAGTTGGTGATGCCATCCAGCCATCTCAGACTCTGCTGCCCACTTCTGCCTTCAATCTTTCCCAGCATCAGGGTCTTTTCCAATGAGATTCACATACAGGCTTTTATTTATTTACAGCTGTTTGTTTTGCTTGCTGTTTTAAATACAAAATTACTGTTTTTACAGCTAGAGAAAAATACCAATGTTACTGCTGCTTGAACTGTGATCCAGCCTTTGGGTCAGCTCTAGAACTTTCTTTAGGAGCCTAGGTGCCAAGCGCCCCAGGGACTATCAGATCGCTCCTTGAAAAGATTCCCCATATCCAGGATATCATCTCGGGTGTTGAGATGAGCAGTGGGCCGCTGCCCAGCTAGCAGCTCTGATTCTTACTTAACTATTCCCTCTAGGACTCAAGTGCATTTAAAAAGAGAGAAACACACTAACCAGATCAAGAAATAGAATATTAGTAGCATCCAGTGCTACTTATGCTACTCCTAATCACTATACTTCAAGGTAACCAATATCTTCACTTCTGTCACCACTGATTTGTTTCATAGTTTTGAAATTTGATATAAATCAGTATAAATGATCTCTTTTATGTCTGGTTTCTTTTGATCATCATTGTGTTTTTTGAGATTCATCCATCTTGCTGCACGTACCAATAGTATCTTCAAATACACTGCTGTATAATATTCTATTATATAAATACATTGTAATTTGTTTATCCATTAAAAAAAAAAAGACAGAGAGAGAAACAGGTATTTCTCTGGTGGTCCAGTGGTTAGGACTTCACGGGGTGCACGTTCGATCCCTGGTAGGGAAGCTTAGATTCCACATGCCCCATGGTTAAAAAACCAAAACATAAAGCAGATGCAATATTGTAATAAATTCAATAGAGACTTTAAAAATGGTCTATATCCAAAAACAGTCTTTTAAAAAAGAGACAAAAATGTGAGGGGGCTAACTCAGAACCTCTTGGCCAGCTGGATTTGCAACTTCAACTAACTCCCTCTGTTTGCCCACTGTGTTCCCGGCAAGTAACAGACAGTCCCAGTACCTGCCTTTGAGGAGCGGAGGCTCTGCGGGCAGGTAGGGAGAGAAGGGAGCTGCAAGCAGTAAGGATCAGGTTACAGAGGGCGCGGGTGCAGTGTCCAAACCACAACTTGGCTCCCGGGCCTGGCACGTGGCCACGGCCCAGGCAGAGCGAGTTCCTGAAGCTCGGCTGCAGGCTGGGGGCCAGGACGGGCTGGTGCGGCTCTGATACGGAGAGCTGTGGAGTAACGCTCTGGAAACTGTCGGGCAATAACTGGGGCTGAAGGAAGAGAATGAAAACGATCCACCGACAGGCGGGTCTGGGAGCGAGGCGGAAGGCAAAGGCAGCAGGTGAGGCCTGAGCCAGGCAGATGGCTGCAAAGCCTCGGCTGCCCAGCAGGGTAACTCGACGCCATCGGGCTGAGAACTGGGGTCCCTGGCTGCAGGCCTCTATTGAGAGCAGACAAAAACGTGCACAGGGAACCAGCGTTCTCCTCGTCCTCAGGGTGCGCCGGGCTCTGCCCTTCTTTCCCTCTGAGGATGTCTTACGCTCCCGCGTGCCTCAGCGCTCCCAGTCCCCGGCAGGCATCCTGCCCTGTGTCCCGGGGGGAGGCTGCTCAGCGATAGAGGCCTGAGGCCACTGCCACCTAACACAGTGACCTGGGACAAAACACGCGCTGATGACTTCTCAGGATAAAGCTTCTTAGGCGACCAAAATCCAAGGGCTGAAATACTCACAACATGGACTCTTCTGGAGTTTTTCGGGGGCTTGGTACTTCTTTTGCATTTTGAATTGAACTTTATTGTTTAAAGGAACAACACTTGAACTTCTTTTAAAACATCAGGTTAGAGGAGACAGTCTAATGATGGCATGTTAGGTATGCCTTGCAAGAAAATATAAGTAACAATGGGCTGTGTGTTATTTCCAGAAGCCTCCTGATCTTTCTGTGAACAGGAGATTGTTTGAGGTTTACCAAATTTGCCTGGAGCCATAGGGAAGCTCCTGCATTAACTTTAAAAAGTAAAACATTAGCAAAGAGCAGGAATCAACATCTCAATAACACACAGTGGAAGAATCCATTTAAACTTACCTAAAATCCTTACTCTAAAATCTAACCTCTACAAAGAATCATGAAGAATTGTTCTTAGTAATTAAAGGAAAGGCTGTTACATAATTCATTATGGAGATGGAAGACTTTTTAAAACAAAAGTTGATAAAAAAAAAACTAGCTTTGATGTGCTGCATGTCAGTGCTTTAATATTTATTGGAACAGTTGTATTTTTAACTTAATCTTTAATTTCATTAGAGTGGATTTAATTACAAGGTTTTTGGTTTGGAAGATCTTCAAAAATTACTAAGAAATAACCACCATATAGTTATCAGATCACAGTTTTCAGGATATGTGCAAATAGTCTCCTTAATTGATTGCAAAGTATGTGCGTGCTAAGTCACTTCAGTCATGTCTGACTCTTTGCAACCCCATGGACTGCAACCCTCGAGGCTCCTCTATCCATGGGTTTCTCCAGGCAAGAATACTGGAGTGGCTTGCCATTTCCTCCTTCAGGGGATCTTCCTGACAGTATGTAATAAAAATACCAATCTGAGACTCTTCTAAGACAATGGTGATCATTCCTATTTGTCCATCACAGTTCATCTGTATCAAAGACTACTGCTCATTGCCTGACCAGATTTGCAAACATCGCCATGCTCCCCCGTTTTTTCTGTTCTCATCAGCTTCCAGCCCACTTCTCCTTAACATTCTCAAATTGCATTGGTTAACAGACCCCCAGGTTACAGGGAGCAGCTCCTCATTGAGGCCACCTAAACACACACAGAGTTCAGCATCAGGCGTATCATTTTAATTGTGCATTAAAACTTTCCAGCACAGAAAGACCAATGCTACCAGATAGGCAGAGAATGTAAATAGAGAAATCATATTTCTTCCTATTTAGATTAAGGATCTTGGATACTGAAAATACATCAGATCATTTCAAAAAAGGAGTCTTCTGTTTATCATTTGGTCAACTTAAACTTATTAACGAATACATATATTTTTCTCAGATATTCAATATAGTAAAAGTCATTTAACAACAACACCAACTCTATTCATATACAACCCACTGCATTATTTATTATACCTACTTTCACAAAATGGAATTTTCCCTCAAGTGATCAAGTGTGTTAAAAGGGAAAACAGGGTTGTGGTTCCAAGTCTCAGTATTCTCCATAAGAGATATTTTAAAAACCCGGCTATTGTAGTCAGTCCTAAGAAATCCACTTGTGGAGAAATAATTGCTCTCTAACGCCCAATAGTAGACAGACAGACGGAACTCAGAAACGCTGAAGCCGTGCTGCTCGCCTGTATTCCATTGTGTATGTGAGTCCAGAGTCCAGGAGTCAGACCTCAAAATGCTTTTAATCATTCTGTCACAGCAGATCAGTACATACTCACAGGTCAGGGCATTCCAACAAGAGAGTGTCATCATACCCAGGAAAAAGTGAGGCAAGTCAGAGGACGGGGGCAGACCAGGAGTCGTCCCTGGGTGACCTGGAGACCTTGATCTCCTCATGTCTCAGTTGGAATTTTTCATTTGTAAACAGTTAGAAGCAAAACTAGGGTTTTTATCTGGTGGGTCAGATTGTAAAAGAATTGGCCTGCAATGCAGGAGAACCGGGTTTGATCCCTGGGTCAGGAAGATCCCAAGAGAAGGAAATGACAACTCACTCCAGTATTCCTGCCTGAAGCATTCCATGGACAGAAGAGCCTGGCGGGCTACATACAGTCCATGGGGTCGCAAAGAGTCGGACAAGACTGAGCAACTAATATACACACACACAGAGGCAAAACTATGGAGACTGTATAATGATCGGCGGCTGCTAAGGGCAGAGGGATGAACAAGTGGAGCAGAGGGGACTTTGAGAGCAGTGGAAACACGCCGTGTGATACTGTAATGAAGGACACACAGAACATGCGTTTGTGCAACCACACCAAGAGAGAACCCTAAGGGGAACTATGAACTTGTGGGTGATGACGTGGTGGGGTAGGTTCCTCAGTTACAAATAACGTACCATCTGGCAGGGGATGTTGATAATGCAGGAAGCTATGCATGTGAAGGGGCAGGGGGTATACTAAAAATCTGTACTTTCCTCTCAACTTTGCTGTGAACCCAAAAGTGTTGCTTTAAAAAGGTTCTGTTTTTTTTTTTTTTTGAAAGACAGTCAAGATAATCTAGACTCAAGACTCTTTCAACTAGGAGCCATAAAACCAGCCTGATTACTGTTAAAAGGCTGTTTAAACAGTCCAGAACTTGTAGGGTGCAATGAGTACCAATATTTTATTTCATAGGCCTTGTTAATTACTTGCAATTTCCATAGGTGGACATATACTGGTTTTTTTTTTTAAATTATCACCATTTAAAAAAAATTTTTTTTTTTAGTTTTATTTTTATTTTTTTGGCCCTGCCACAAAGCATATGGGATCTTGATTAACAGTTTCCTGACCAGGGATCAAACCCACAGGACCTGAATTGAGAGCTAGGAGTCTTAAATCAATGGGCCACCAAGAGGAGCCCAGACAAACTGATTTTTAATAAGAATGTGAATTAAAGAACTAGGGAAATATTTAATAATTACAGTCACTTGCCTTAAATAAAACTGTCAGATAATCCTGTAAGTTTAATCATGTCATACTGAATTAGTGTTGTTTTTTTTAACACTAAGTTTGCTTTTTAGCAAATAGTTTGCTCCGTATTTTTGACTCATCTAAAACAATCCTGGCGTTACCTCTGGATGACCTGAGGTTTATTATCTCCCTGTGTAGGACATGGGCTGCTCTTGTCAGCTCTGAGAGAAAGAGAAGAAAGCCATGTGACTCACCAGCAGAGAACTGCATAAAATCACGGGGCCGTCAACCACACAGGGGCCTGCTGTTATCTGTCCGTTCTGTCGCTGGCTGCAGGACATGGAAATTTCACCTGAAAACCTTGAGCTGAATATGTTTTTCACTCTTTGAAAACTGAGAGGCTGACGAACTTTTATATTAGGTCATGATGACCAGAAATACATTAAAATAATTTCAATGGGCTGCAATTTTGATACAGGCTTTTAAAAAGCAGTTTCAAAAGAGCAATTCATGATACTGCAAACTAATGCTAATGTCTAAAAGACATCAAGGGAATGGAAGTTCATACAAAATTGACCTAGTCACGTCCATCACAATGAAACTCGTATTAACAAGAGCACATAGACAGTGTATATGTGTGTGTGTGTGTTTGCATGCGCATGTGAATGTGAGCTGAAACACATACCAGTATTTTACGGTACATTTAATTTCCTGGTAATCAAAAGAGTAATCTGAAAGTCATTTTTGCTGCCAATCCCTTTGTTGTTATTGAAGATCTACGTAGAGTAATAGTATGCTTCCTTACACATATGTTAACAATAGTGAGCAGTAAGAAGGATGCCAAGTTTGTTATTGGAAGACTCAGGTGTGAAGGTACCCTTACTGGGGAAAGCTGGACGGACTGGATGTGTTTAGTCATGGGTAAAATGAAGCAACCGGGCTAGCTCAGTGGTTTTTAATTAAAGAAACTTGTCAGGGGACTTCCCTGGTGGTCCAGATGGGGAACTAGGATCCCGCATGCCGTGTTAGAGGTCAACAACAACAAAAAAGGTAACTGTCAGAATCACCTATGTACCTTTTTCAAAACACACACGCCCAGGCTCACACACAGATTTTTACCATACCAGATCCTAATGAGGGTCCAGACAGGAATGCACATTTTGAAAAACTTTCCCAGTGGTTCTAGAGAACTCCTTGTTGTGGTTTAGTCACTAATTCGTGTCTGACTTTTTGCGACCCTATGGACTGTAGCCTGCCAGGTTCCTCTGTCCTTGGAATTTCCCAGGAAAGAATACAGGAATGGGTGGGTTGCCATTTCCTTCTCCAGGGCATCTTCTCGACCCATGGGTTGAATTCAAGTCTCCTGCATTGGCAGGTGGACTAGAACCACTGAGCCACCAGCGAAGCCCTAAGAACTCCTAGAAATGGTTATTTGCAGTATAAGAACAAAGTAAGATAACCCTACATTTAGAAGATGGTCTCATGTGTGGCTGTAGAGGGTTTGAAACGCGGCTGGCCCACACTGAGATGAGCTGTGGTACACATCAAATGTCAAAGGGAAAGGAGAATGCTAAAAAGTATCTCATTTTTTTAAGTGTTGACTACATGCTGATACTTTACCTTGGCTACACTGAGTTAATTATGTTAAAATTAATTTCACCTGGGGTAAAGCTTTTTACTGGGGCTACTAGAAATTTTAAATTACATATGAGACCTGCATTTAATTTTCTCATAGATAGCACCAGAAGAGAGTTTCAATCAAGTACCTTCCACAGAAAAAAGTTGGTTTTTTTTTCACTTTTTGGCTGTGCTGGGAGGCATGTGGGATTTTAATTCCCCCACCAGGGATCTAATCCATGACTCCTGCGTTGGAAGCTCAGAGTCTTAACCAGTGGACCACCAGGGAAGTCCCAATTTTTAATTTTTCTGAAGCATAAAAAAGAAGGATGAGACCAATATAGCAAATATAGAAGGAAAAAGAAATAGAGAAAGTAATTTTCTGCTTTCATTGTCTTCTGCTAGAGATGTGTGCAGGGTTGACTGTCTTTTACTTGGCTGTCAGTGTGTTTACAAAATCATCAGTGAAGGTGAGTTCTGGATATTGAAATTCTAGCTCCTCAAACACAGGCGCCAAGCCCACACAGACTCAAAGCAGAGCTTTCCTGGCATCCTTCCTGCCAGGAGGTGAGCACTCATTTCCCAGGCTGGCACGAGCCGGGCTGATGCTGCGGTGTTTCCGTGTGCCTGTTATTAAATATTTCCGGAATTGCCAGGTTCCCAGGTCTGCCTGAGCAGAGAGGCACAGGAGGTCAGGAACTGTGCTGAGCCGCTGGGACGGGCTGGCAGGTGGGGTGGGAAAGAGCTCAATTCAAGGAGCCTAAGGCCGTCTGCACCCTCCCGAGGGCACAATGCCAAGGCGCGCGAGGCTGCCAGAGATGGGAGGGTGGTGAGATGCAGGGATGGATGCAGGGCCATTCTGGCTGAGGGACCATTTTTCTTTTGGCTCCAAGTCACTACATAAAAACATTCACAGAATCAGGGAAGATTCGGGTTTTTCAGCTGGTAGAGAGTGAGACAAAACCTGGAGGTGGATGGGGTGCATGTGACACAGAAGTGTGCCTCCTCCTGCCACTGCGATGGTTCCCAGAAGAGACAAGAGATGTGGGACTTCCCTGGTGGCCCAGTGGCTAAGACATCATGCTCCCATCACAGGGGACCTGGGTTCGATTCCTGGTTAGGGATCCCACACCCTGCAACCAAGAGCTAGCATGCCGCACCTAAAAGACCTCGCATGCCTCAAAGAAGACTGCAGATCATGTGTGCCTCAGTGAAGACCTTGTGCAGCCAAAAGGAAAGGGAGCTAAGAGATGGGCCGGCCCCAGGCAACCCCACTCAAAAGGAGCCATGCCGAAAACCTTTCTTCCTGCAGAAAGGAACAGTAAACATAACACCAGCAACACTAGGTCAGAGGGGTGTGAAGAAGAGTGACGGGACAGGGTGGGGAGAGACGTGCCCAGCAGATATTAAAATGAACTCTGAAATTACAACAATGGAAGGTTGGGCACCACTGTAGATAAGATAGACTAATGAAGTTCAGACACAGACTCAAAGGTACGTAAGAATTTAGTATTTAATAAATGTGGTGCTTCAAAACGTTGGCTTGTTTAATGGATGATACTGGAGCAACTGGCAAACCACCTGGACAAAAACTAGATCCCTAAACTAGCCCACCCACCAAAACACATTCTATAAATTCTAATAACTGAGATTTAAATGTAAGAAGGAATTCACAGAAGTACTGAAAGAAAACATAGTCTTAAACTGAAGAATTTTCTAAACTTGGTACCAGAGGTAGCAACGAAACCATTTGTGGCTGTGACTACAGAAAAAATGTTAAAATCCTATCCATCCAAAGCCATGGTAAGGTTTGGCTTTCCTCCTTCTGAGAACCTACTGAAACTAAAGACAAGGCTGTGGTTATTCAGTTGCTAAGTTGTGTCTGACTCTGCGATCCCACAGACTGTAGCCCACCAGGCTCCTCTGTCCATGGAATTTCCCAGGCAAGAATACTGGAGTGGGTTGCCATTTCCTCCTCCAGGGGATCTTCCTGACCCAGGGATCAAAACTGCATCTCCTGCATTAGCAAGTGGATTCTTTACTACAGAGCCACCTGGGAAGACCTAAAGACAAGGTACAAAGAGGAAACCTGTGACTGGGAAGAGAAAGGCAGAAGGCAGAGCATCATTTTCCTGCAAGACAAGAAGCAGATGCGACAGTGCTGCGAGGCCAGGAGGAGACGGCTGCGGTCCATGCAGAGCACAGAGAAGACGCAGGCCCCCATGGGCAGAAGGGCAGGAGAAAAGGGGAAGCGGGTCCCATGCTCACTGTAGGATGTGGGCTCAGCCCCTCGGGAAGGGATCTCCCAGCTCCACCCATGCAGAACCATCCTGGAACAGATCTATGCTCTCCTCCCCCCAATGCCCATCAAGCCCAGGAAGAAGCAGGGGCAGTAGGTCTGCCTTGTCTAGGGCAGGGCTGCACCCACCGATCTGTGTTTCTCCTGCGAGAACTTCTGTGAGGCCCCCCTCAGCACCATCCCCTCACTCCACACTGAGGACTGACCAGGAACACAGCCTTAAAGAGCATCTGCTTCTCAAGTTCTCAGTAACGTGGGAGAGTTGTCACCTTTGAGCAAAACAAAGACACCTGGCATACAATATCAAGAATGCTATGAAACAGGGATAATTATCAGAAAGAAGAAAAAAATTAATGCATATTATGAATGTGAAAATCAGACTTTCCATCAATTCCATAAGGGCTTCCCTGGTGGCTCAGTGATAAAGGATCCGCCTGCTAATGCAGGAGACGCAGTTTTGATCCCTGGGTCGGGAATATTCCTCGGAGAAGGAAATGGCAACCCACTCCAGTATTCTTGCCTGGAGAATCACCTGGAGAGAGGAGCCTGGTGGGCTACAGTCCATGGGGTCACAAAGCGTCAGACACGACTTAGCGACTACACAACATAATTCATAAAAACAGGATCTGCTGAGTTTTCTCTTAGAAAAACTCTTTCCTCTCTTCCTCTCTCTAGAAGTATAAACTTAGGCAGACTGTCACTTCTCTCAAAACGTCAAAAACCACTAAGAGACAGAGGTCTGACAGTTCGCTGCCTTTCTATGAAGTAAAGCAGCAAAATGGCATTATAACGGGGGTGGATGAAGAGCTGTTTGTGGGGTCTGGACTGGCTGGAGCACTCCCAGGCTCTGCAGGGCAATAAACATGAAAGGCTGCCTGCAGTTAGCAAGAAAACAATGCTCCTCCTAAGATGCCCTCTCCAATACCAATGGGTGGTGTCTGCTCTGAGTAGGAGGGGCATTTCCGTCAACTTAACACAGTGTTGAACTTAATCCCATAGACTGAAAATGACTTGCCAGTTCAGCTTAATACAGAAATAGGATATAACCCAGTTCTCTTTGCTCAAAATAGATTGCACTCTTGTCCTACAACAACTGCGAATGCTTCAAAGCACTTGCGGTTTTTTTCTTTTTTTTTTAATTTGGATTCCACAAGGCAGCAAGGTACACTGGGAACAGCGTTTTGCAGTTAATCATATTAATGTCAACCCTTTCCATTTCCTACCTGTGTGACTCTGGCCGAGTTTGTAATTAGTTAATTAAAATCAGTTAACTTAATAATCCTACTCTCTTACTGAAACGTATGTGAGGTGGTCTACCTAAAAACATTGTTTCCGAGGTGGCTCAGTGGTAAAGACTCTGCCTGCCAAGCAGATGGGTTTGATCCCTGGATCGAGAAGACACCCGGAGAAGGAAACGGCAATCCAGTCTAGTATTCCTGCCTGTAGAATTCCATGGACAGAGGAGTCTGGTGGGCTATGGTCTATGGGGGTTGCAAAGAATTGCACACAACTGAGTGATTAAAACAACAACAACCTAAAGAGACATGCCATAAAAATACAGCTTTTTTGTATTTTTTAAAAAATTGTTCTTTTAAAAATATCACGCAGAAAAGAGAAACAAAGACAGTAAAATCAAGGGCGGGGGGGAGACAAACACAAACTTCATTCTAAAAGGTATTATACAGTTGCTAAAAGTTAAGTGAAAAAAAATCTGGCTTTGAATTTTAAAGACATTAAAACAACATCTAAACAATCACTTTCAAACCCATTAGACAACATACTTAATCTGAACAAATTTATTTGAGATGGATAACATCACAGATCTTGAAGGTTTACAGTAAGAATTAAATGCTCTGTGAAAACACCTCATGTAATCCTAGCTCACAGAAGCTGTCCCATAAAATAGTCTCTCTTTCTCTTAGGCTTTGCTGTGATACATTTCCTGATTTTAAGCCAGGGTTCAGAAGTTGTATTTGAGAAAGGCTATTCTAATCCCTTTTTTATTCAGAACATTACTTTTGCCTCACTGAAATAAAAAGCAACATTCAATGCACTCCATAATATAGAATTTCAGGATTATAGAATCTCTGTACTAAAAAGAATGCAAATGACAATATCCTGCAAACTATATTTGCTGCAACATCCTTAATGAGAAAACACGGCTTTGCACCCCTTAGCATCCTCTCCAGGTCAGATAGCATTAATTTTCAAAAGGACTAAAACTGCTGTTAGCAAGCAGAGGAGAATATACACTATTCACATTACTAGGTCTTACACCTGGAACCTTAAAACATGTAGGAGGTTGTCAGCTCTCTAATATTAGTGTGGTAAGGATTACCCCCCACCTTCCAAAAAAAAAAACAGTATGTCAAGTAATAAACTCATTTTTCCCTTTCTTAAAGTGTAGAAACATACAGATTTTAGAAAGTGCATCTGGGAACAAAGTGGTTTAGAACATGTCATCTGCATGATGACACGTGCAGATAACTGAAAAAGGCTTTAAAAACAATTAATCTGAGTGGCTGTCTTTCTGCCTTAAATAATTGAGGAGGAATGTGGCTCTCTCTAAGAAAAAGACCTGACATTTCCTTCTCTTGGCATAAAATTGTCCTGTTGCAGAAGGTGAGAGCTTTTCAATGGAATGCAATGTAATTAATTCCAAAGGCCTGCGACAGAAGGTAGACATGTAATCGGATAGCTAAATGACTTCTTTCATGTACAAGTAGAATTTGAATCCTAAGCTTCATGAACATCCCTCATTTATCTAAATGGTCCGCACAAGAATTCTTTGGGTTATGAAGGCCTGCGGCAATTGATATTTTCCTATTCTCTACCTGGACTGCTCAATCTTCTATGAATTTTAAATCAATAAAATGCTGAAGTATTCCCATTAAATTTGAACTTTTGTTGATTCAGAAGGAACACGATGACTCTTTTAGTGCCTTAATGTCATTATGCCAATTTACTGCTATTACAGAACCATGACTCTCATCTCACCTCATCCTTCTACAAGAGGCTCACTGTAGATCTGATGTGCTCCATCCTACCTTCAAACCCTCTTACCACCTTCCACTTACAATAGAAGACAACCAAACTTGAGACTTACAAATCCTCAAGAATTTTTTTTTTTTTTTTTTTTTTGGTTAAAAGTAAACTCAGGTGCTTCCCTGATGGCACAGGGCTAAAGAATCCAACTGCCAATGCAGGAGATGCAGGTTTGACCTATGGATCGGGAAGATCCCACGGGGAAGGAAATGGAAACCCACTCTAGTATTCTTGCCTGGGGAATCCCACGGACAGAGGAGTCTAACAGGCTACAGTCCATGGGGTCGCAGAGAGTCGGACACGACTGAGCATGCAGACACACAGTACTCTAGGCAGGGACTTCCCTGGTGGTCCAGGGGATAAGACTGTGCATCCAAGGCACAGGGCCTGGGTTCAACCCCAGGTTAGGGAATCAGATCCTGTGTGGCACAACTAGGACCTGTGCAGCCTAATAAATAGTTAAAAAAGAAAAAAATCCTCTGGGCAGCCTGGTGAGGTGGTAGGATCCCCATCTCACACAAGGGTGAGGCTCTAAGAGGTTATGTAATATTCCCCAATCTACCCGGAAGCCCAGAGGGTGGGTGAGGGCTCCTAACACAAGTGTAGGCCCTGGAGCCCTTGAGTCCTGTCCCCCCTCCTCTCAGCCTGCTTGTCCCCTCACTCTAGGGTCCTGGCTCTTGGTGGCTGGTAAGAGGTGGCAGCCAGGAAGCCTCAGAGGTGGAGGACAGCCCAGCTCCCGCTGACCCTGCTTATACAGACCCTGGGATCCCACAATTAATTCCCAGACCAAAAGGAACTGTGGTGAGAGTTATTTTTCAATATTGGACCACATTAGGTACAGTGGCACCGAATTTGTTGCTCAGTCGCTAAGTCCTGACTGCAGCACGCCAGGCTCCCCTGTCCTTCATTATCTCCCAGAGTTTGTTCAAGCTCATGCCCACTGAGTCAGTGATGCCATCTAACCACCTCATCCTCTGCTGCCCCCTTCTCCTCCTGCCCTCAATCTTTCCCAGCATCGGGGTCTTTCCCATTGAGTTGGCTCTTCACATCAGGAAGCCAAATTACTGGAGTGTCAGCTTCAGCATCAGTCCCTTCAGTGAGTTTTCAGGGTTGACCTCCTTTAGGATTGACCAGCTTGATCTCCTTGCTGTCCAGGGGACTCTCAAGAGTTTTCTCCAGCACCACAATTTGAAAGTATCAATTCCCCAGTGCTCAGCTTTCTTTACGGTCCAACTCTCACATCTGTACATGACTACTAGAAACACCATAGTCTGACTATAAGGACCTTTGTCAGCAAAGCTCAAAACAAAATAGGAATATCTCTAATGTCAAGTAGTGCCATTTTCTATCCCTCTACAGGGTAAGATTTCAGGAAGAAGAGAAAGGGCTTTTTCATATTTTAGAATTGAGTTGATTGGGAAATGAATTACTTTTATCACAAGAGCTGGTCCAAGGTTTATCAAAGCCCTTGATACCCTTTCTCTTGTTTCATTTGCATGAAATTTCTTGACAGTTCTAAAAAACCATGTTATGATAGATGCAGCATAAACTTATAACAGCTCAAGTTACAGAAATCCTGCCTGGCATATCTGTTTTGTTTAAGACAGGAATATAATTTCAGAGATAAGAGTGTGAGACTCTGGGGTTACTTTTAGAGCTTATAAAAAAGAAGGCATTCATGGAATCAGACCCCATACTACCTGTAACTTAACAATCTCAAATGATATAGTTTCTTTTGTTTCCCTGCAAAAAATAAATAAATAAAAATAAAAGAGGATCTAAAATTTTCACCTTCTCTGAAATACACATAGCTCTCAAATATACAAATCTGCCCCTGGATGTCAGGTGGGCTTCTTGGATGACTCAATAAAGAATCTGCCTGCAATGCAAGAGACTCGGGGGACAGAGGTTCCATCCCTGGGTCAGGAAGATCCCCTGGAGAAGGAAGTGGCAACCCACTCCAGTATTCTTGCCTGGAGAATCCCATGGACAGAGGAGCCTGGTGGGCTAGTCTATAGCACTGAAAAGAGTTGGACACAACTTAGCAAGTAAACACATACTAGATGTCGAGTAAAGAACCACACCTGGATATGCATCAATCTGATATTTAAACAACAGAAATGAAGACAACGTTCAAAAAGCAAAGTTCAAAATGTTCAAAAAGTTCAAATATGTTTCCATATTTGGAAACAGCTCTGAGGTTAGATCATTACTACACTTGTTGTTTAGTTGCTAAGTCCTGTCTGACTCTTTTGTGACCCCATGGACTGTAGGTTGCCGGGCTCCTCTGTCCATGGGATTTCCCAGGCAAGAATCCTGGGGTGGGTTGCCATTTCCTTCTCCTGGGGATCTTCTCAACCCAGGGATCGAACACACATCTCCTACATTGGCAGGCAGAGTTACCAATGAGCCACCAGGGAAACATTATTACACTACAGCACCCTAACTGCCAAACTAGTTTGTTTTCATGACAACCAAACACCAATCTTCATATGATCAGACTAACAGCGCCTACGCCTGCTTGAACTCCAGGTTCCTTTAGAAGGTCCTGTGGAATACATGAAATGCGTTAGTCAAACACATTTCAACTCTAGACTCTCCACTATTAAAATATGAACTAGGAGACTGCAGAGTAATTACCTATAACTTAATATCATGCACTGTAAAAGAGTCAATGTTTCCCTGTTAATTAGGGAACTATCAAACAACTATAAGTGTCTCATTCATATGTGAAAAGAAGTGAGCAGTTGGGGCTATTATTAATTTCCATATCACTTGAAGGTAGCTACACTTTTGACTTTATAATATCAATAAGAGGCTCATTTTAGTTTGGGGTTTAAATTAAAATGTCGACAGGAGCCACATGGTGAGTCTTCTTCCATATGGCATTGTTAAATTCCACATGACATTTTTCAAAGCTTCTCTGCATTCCACACCTGATCCAGTGTCTGTCTGCTAAGACCACACATCTGAGTAAGCCCAAGTTCCCTTCCCCACCTCAAGAACCACATTCACAGGAAGCATGGAACAGGACAAAATCCTTCATAGTGATCACAGACTGTCCAGAGAAATTTGTCAAGGTAAGGAGGACTCCATTTATCTTCAGACCCAGTGTCCCTAGAGAAGAAAGTATATCTCTGGCTTTCACTCAGATACTGGAGGCCCCAGGACATGAGGGGGTGTTCCATGCTGCTTTTGTTTACTTGCAGAATGATCCTAAGAAGGAGAACTGACTCAAGCCTGTAAATTTACATTCTGGAATGAATGGAACTGCATTAGACCCAGAGAAGTGTTCCAAATATGAAACTTACTGTAAAGTTAGCCTAGCCAGTAACTCAGATCCCCTTCATTCCTTGGAAGACTGTTTTGCCTATCTGTTTTAACAGCTGGGGTTTTGAAAGTATTTATTTATTTATTTGGCTGCATGGGTCTTAGTTGTGGCATGTGGGATCTTTAGTTGTGGCATGTGAACTGTTGGTTGCTGCATGCAGGAACTAGTTCCCTGACCAGGGATTGAACCTGGGCCCCCTGCGTTGGGAGTATGGAGTCTTAGCCACTGGATCATCATGGAAGTCCCTGATAGATAATTTTAAATACCCTTTAAGATGTAACTAATGTTGGTCACAAATACTTAGGGAAGAGGCTGAATGAGTAACACTAAGGTATAAGAGGTGTGACAGACTTGTTTATCAACCCCGTCAAGCTCAACACACAATTTCAAATCCCAGAGGCACACTTTGTACTTTGGTCTTGATATTAAAGGAGAGAAATGGCTTTATAAATACATCATGTATGTGCATGTGAAACCAAATCTTATGAACAAATTGAATTTTTAGTATTAAATGGGCACTGAAAACTGGCACCTGCCACTTAACCAAGGGTTCTGGCTGAACTTTAGCAAAGGAAATCTAGGTTGGAAGTTCCCGGGTTCACACAGGAACTGGTGTTCTTCAGTTCACTGGTCTCTTCAGCAGTCACAAGAGATGGGGAGGACACGGTCTAGAGTCAGGTCTGGGTGCTCCCTCAGCTAAAAGCCAGATTTATCTCTCATAAAATCCTCATCGAAGACTCACATGAAACCACCTCCAAAAAAGGGCTTAGATTCAAAACTTGATATGAGTTTTGATTTATCATCAGCAGACATCATCTTTTCCCTTGTTTCTAACTGTAATAAATCCCTAAGTTTACACTCAAAGCTACTGCAATTATCAAAGTATTGACAAAAAAAAAAAAAATTCCCCAAACTTTCCAAACGTTTTCTAAAAGTTGCAACATGGTATTTACCAATCCTTGGTACTAAGATAGACGAATTGCCCACATTAAATTTAAATTGTCCCTCTAAACCCAAGGCATGTACAAAACACGCCTCTATATAACTCTGTATTAATGAGTTACATTAAATCTGACAATAAGAACTCCAATTAGCTTACATCATTAGGTTTCTTAACCTTCTATGAGCTCTGAATGCTTTTAACACTCTGTACCCTAAGCAAATACCATAAAATAAATAATAAGTCAGGAAGCAATTAGTTGGACCATTACAGAAATATTTAATTAGACCATCAAAAAGACCTTAAATCCATTTACAAATAAGAAAGCTGAAAACTAAGTCTAATTGCCTTTACTATAAAATTCTGTAACTACATAGTCTGTGAACAAAATTTATATTAATATTAACCCAAAAACTCAGAGTAAATACAGCAATAAAGGATGACTATTGTTAACAACTAAATGTGTTTAGCCTCTTCTTTAAAACTTAATATTGTAGCCTACAGCTTTGGTACAATCATCTATTTTATAATCCACCCAGACACCTCCCAGTAAATGACAGATTTATTCCCTGTTCATTAGGTGTATATTCTTCAGAAACCAAGTAAAAATGATACTTTTTCTTAACTGGAAAAAACATTTTAAGTTTTGAGATTATAGTTAAAGCAAATGTATTACTCACTCGTTAGCTCTATTAACTAAATGCCAACAAATTGAGAGGTAATTCCTTTTTTCTTCTTTGTTGCCTTCTGGGTTATCATTCATCTAAATAGAAATTACTACAAATTCCATATAAAATACTATATATCACAATTAATGATTCTTTGTCAAAAAAGATCAACAGAAAGCCAGGCATCTTTAAAAAATTATGGAAGGGAGGGGGGTTCAGGATGGGGAATACATGGAAATCCATGGCTGATTCATGTCAATGTATGGCAAAAACCACTACAATATTGTAAAGTAATTAGCCTCCAACTAATAAAAATAAATGAAAAAAAAATTATGGAAAAACAAATTATACTTTTGTACAAAAACATGCTTCATCTTTGATGGCTGTTTCTTATATACAAAGGTGAGGTCCGGGGAGAGACACGAGGTGGGAGCAACTTCCTGTCTGTGATCTGGGAGTCCTGCTCAGAAATCTCTAGTTTATACAAAGAGTTCCCATGATAGTAATTCATGTGGGTTACAGCAGAAGATTATTTCTGTACAGGTGCATGTTACTCATAAATAATTTGTGTGTAAGTTACAGAAGCCCATTTAAGTTAGCTTAAGCAAAATGGCATTTATTATAAGGATGTAAGCAAATGTCATAGAACCTAATTTGAAGGAAGAATGGGTAGGTCTCAGGGAAATGAGAAGGTTGTCAGGCAGAAGTAGCATTGTTTCCTGGACTCGTTCTTCTCTGAACACCCTTCACCTCTGCTTCTGGGAAGAAAGTCCACCTTATTCCTATCTCTGATAACTGGCTTCTTCACCAAGACTCCTAGGTTTTCTTCCCCAAACTTTGCCCTGTAAGTCAGGCGTCCACAGACTTCTGGGATCTAATGCCTGATGATCTGAGGTGGAGCTGATGTAATAGTAATAAAAATAAAGTGCACAATAAACGTATTGTGCTTGAACCATCCTGAAACCATCCTGCCAACTCCCGTGTATAGAAAAACTGCCAAACTGTTAAAGTTGGGGACTGCCGCTAAGTGACTTTGATGCTTAAAAAGCTGATCATGGTGCCGTGTCTACAAACCACCTCTAGTGGACAATGCCATGTGACTCAAAGGTCCCAGACCAAGGCTGTGATTAACCTAGCTCAGATACGGCTGCTCCTATCAGCTGTGTCCGTGGACAGGGCCATGCCTTCCCCCACGGAGAGGGACAGACACCAGGCTGTGGCCTCAGGTCCGTCTGAGACAATGCTATCCAGGGGATGACATTAACCACTGGCAGAGACAGGAACACGGAGGGCGAGAGGCTCAGGCAGGTGCAACCTGATTCCTTCCCTAAACGTTAATTCTGCTGCCTTTCAAGGTGATGATGACCACGCAAGAGCTCACCTGCACAGGTAAAAGTGACACTACCCCCTCCCCCTGACTCTGCCCCAGGCTTGGGCTTGGCACTGTCAATGTCTGGCGATTCTGATACCCCTCAAGATAGGCCCCATGTATGGAAACTAGGAATTGTTCTGGGAGGGAAAACGAATATCAAGACAAGATGAGACAGCTACAGCTTGAAGGTTTAAGTAAAAAATAACAGGACTCTTTTGCTTATAAAAATGAACATCTAGGCAAGAACAGGGCTAAAGGACAGAATTGTAATGGATGCAGCGGGAGGGAGAACACCTATCAAACTCCAAATTCTGAACCAAGAAGATTCTCTTAAAGCCCAAACAAGAATGTTTCTAGGGCAACTGAATAAGGCTTCTTTGTAACACAGAGTAAACATAAGAACACACGCCATCTTAGCATAGTAACTACTTCCTTCTCCTCCCCAAACCTGCAGTTTCTACCTGCCCCCTTCCCCACCACACGCACCCACAACTGCCCCCCAGCCTGCCAAGGTCCTCCCTCTGATGATGAGCCCCAAAGTGCATTCTCCTCCACAAGCTTCCCTTCTCCACGTTCCAGGTACAATTCACTCTATTTGAATCTTGTTGTTTAGTCGCTAAGTCATGTCCAACTCTTTGCAACCCCATGGAATGTAGCCCGCCAGGCTCCTCTGTCCATGGGATTCTCCAGGCAAGAATACTTGAGTGGGTTGCCAGTCCCTTCTCCAGGGGATTTTCCCCACCCAGGGATCGAACCTGCGGCTCCTGCACTGGCAGGAAGATGCTTCACTGCTGAGCCACCTGGGAAGCCCTCTATTTTAATACTTAATGGTATAATATTAGTTTCTTCACATTTACCTGGTTCCACAAACTAGGCTGTTGCTTGCTTGACTGGTGACACAGCCTGCATCCTCATCAGCTTTGTTTCAAGGCCAAGCACAATGCAAGAGACCGACAAAGTCTAAGTGGTTTTCAGACGAGTCACATAAATAAAACAAACTCAAGAAAGGCTCAGGGATATGCATAAACAGTAGTTTCATAACAGGTTTCAAAAGGAAAGAAAGGGAAGCCCAAGCTGCATCCTTAACTTGGAGGCTGCGAGGATGGAGGCGAGCTCTTTGCGGTCCTGGTGCAAGACAGGTGAGGAACCTGGAAAAGAAAGACTGTTCCTGTCTCCTGGGGAAGATCAAAGGTCTTCCCACATCAGGACCAGTCCAGTCCTGTTCTCTGAGTTCTCTCAGTGCTGTTGGGCCCAAAACCTTCAGGCATGAACTTTCCAAACGAGGACTTCAGGCCCAGCAAAGATCTCACTGCTCATTCGACTACTGTCTCTCCACGTCAGCCCTCCCTTCTCTCTTCGACCCTGGCTTTGGGAACTCTCCCAACATTTCTCCCTGGACGACTGTCTCCCCTTTAGGCTTTGCCAACAGGAGGCACGTGAGGGAGGCAGGAAGGTTGGCGAGATCTCCTGTTTGCTTGCTATCTGAGTGAAGGCCCTTCACCACAGCAGCATGGGTGGTTCCAGAAGCTAGCATTTACCCCACTCAGCCCCCACCCTCATTCAGCCTCATGACACTCTAGAGAGACAAGAGGCCAGGGCCCCCACCAGGCTGCCGCTGAGGTCTGGACCCCGAGATGCAGGGCCTCCTGTGAGCTGCCAAATTCTGATAACCCCAGCTCTTCCTGTCGCCACTCCCTGCCCCAGGGGTGAGAGCTCTTCTTTCAATCACTCAGTTTTCTCAAGATTCCCATTGTGCTCGGTCACTTCTCCACTGTGAGACCTACTGCTCAATGCTGCCATGAGAATCTTTCGCTTACTCCTCCAACGACCATAATCCTTTCCGTGTGGTTGATTACCTTTGTCAACCCCGAAAAGGCCATACCTCCTCCACGTTTCTGACCTAAAACATCGGATGCAGGGAGGAGGGACTGTCCCAGTTAGCAGGAAAAAACGACCAAAAACCATTTCATCTATTAACAATCCAACTAACAGCAGATCAGGATTTTAATAACTCATAGTAGCTCAACGTGACAGCAAACTCCCTGAGGGCTTGTGTTAAAAGTGCTGCTTGGTGGGTGCCTAAGTAAAACCTTGTCCTATTGATGCGACCTCAGCAGACACGCCTGAGAGTCTCAGAACCACCAGTTAATCAGTTGACACTAAAAGTAAAAGACTTTAGGGACTTCCCTGGCGGTCCAGTGGTTAAGACTTTCCCTTCCAGTTCAGGGGAGGGTGGTTTTGATTCCTGGTCGTGGAGCTAAAATTCCCATATGCCTCCCAGCCAAAAAACCAAACATAAACAACAGAAACAATATTGTTACCAAATTCAATCAAGACTTTAAAAAATGGTCCACATAAAAAAAAAGTAACAGATTTTAAGTTTGGGTCAAAAGATTCCCGAAGAAGGAAATGGCAACCCACCCCAGTATTCTTGACTGGGAAATCCCATGGACAGAGGAGGCTGGTGGGCTACAGTCCATGAGGTTCAAAAGGGTTGGACACAACTTAGCAATTAAAGAAGAAGAAGACCAAAACATGCACCAGATACCAAAACCAAGATGATCTTTCCAGGGAAGGGGAAGTTAGGAGGCCTAAAGGTTGAGTGACAAGTGGTTTTTGACCCGTTTTACAATTTTTTTTGGTGACTTCCCTGGGCTTCCCTAGTGGCTCAGATGGTAAGCGTCTGCCTGCAACGCGGGAGACCCGGGTTCGATCCCTGGATTGGGAAGATCCACTGGAGAAGGAAATGGCAACCCACTCCAGTACTCTTGCCTGGAAAATTCTATGGACTGAGGAGCCTGGTAGGCTATAGTCCATGGGGTCGCAAAGAGTCGAACACAACGAGCAACTTCACAATTCACAATTCAAAAATTACAACTTTATCATCAAAAAAAAGTACATGTTATTATTCTGTGGCAAAGACCACTATTCCTCCCAATTTCCTTTCTCTTCTTCCATCTCATTGATTAACTCCTCCTAATCTCGCAGTTTCACCCATGTTTGTGGACATGTAGAATACAGACACATTCCCAGCATCCCTCAGAGTGAGGACATTCGGTCAGCGGGACATAGCTGAAGGTGATGTTAGAGGTGGAGCAGCCGCCCCTTTCTGCTTCCATCCTTCCTACTGTGGGGGCGCAGACCACGAGTTAGTGACCGAGCAACAAGGCAGAAGGGGCACCGATGCCAGCGATGTCATACAGGACCACCCAGGAGTGGCTGGGTCAGTGTGGGTATTTACGTAGCTGGGAAAAGTCCTAACTTTTTAGACTTCTGTTACACTAGTCAAATCTGTATTTTGACATAAACCCCAAACATCTAAGCACCACCCTTCACGTTCACATGGAACCAGGAGAGCCCTCCCTTTTCCCCGGGATGGCTGGGATGATGGCAGGAGCCCTCTGTCTCAGGGGCATCCAGAGGCATTGTGCACACTGAACAGGCACTGAAAATGCTCAAGACGGACGATGCTAATTTTCAACACAGAACTTCCTTGGAGCAAAGGAAGAATATCTGTGATTACTGTAGGGCATTTTCAAAATAAAAGGTGGTGCTTTCGGTGTGAACCTTATTAGACGCATATTTTAAACTTAGAAGCTTCACTCAACCTTGCCTACGAAAGAAAAATGTATCCACACAAAATATATATGACGTGGCTTTGATTTTCTGTGCCTGCAAAATGTCTATAAAAGTATTTATTTGGTTTAGCGGAACTGCTTTGGTTATTTTCATGATATGAAATTAGTTCCCAGGAACTGAAACATAATTTATATGCTGGACATCTAATTCTACATGAATAGAAATCTAATATGGGTTATACCTAAAACCATGTGTCTAACAACCCAAGTCAAAAAACCACTTGCATTGGGATTCCCTGGATAAAATAAATTCTTAAATATAAATACTCAGACTTATTGGGCTGCTGAAGCAATGGGGCAAGACGTAGGACAAGCCAAGCAGGGTTGTTCCAAGAGACCTACTTGAACTGGTCGGTAGGATTTTTCTGTAATTATGAAGTGTGTGCTGCATATGAGAATTTAACAACAGAACTGAAATCATGTTTGATGAATAATACGGCAGGATCAGAGAGCTGTTGGAGAGCAACACAGGAGCTCGCCAGAGTCTCCCAAGATGATCACGGGGTCCTCGGGTCTGAGGACCGAGGATGAAGTGCAGGCACCACCCACAGACAGGGAGTGTTTGTCACTGGAACTGAAGCTTCTAGGAGGGTTCAGGCCTGTCTTCTCCAGCCAGTAAGACACGGCTGATGAGCAGGAGACCAAGTTGTTATTATTATTCAGTTGCTCAGTCATGTCTGACTTTTTGGGACCTCATAGACTGTAGCCTGCCAGGCTCCTCTGTCCATGGGATTCTCCACACAGGAAAACTGGAGTGGGTTGCCATTTCCTTCTTCAGGGGGTCTTCCTGACCCAGGGATCGAACCTGTGTCTCTTGAGTCTCCTGCACTGGCAGGTGGGTTCTTTACCACTGGTGCCACCTGGGAAGCCCTATGCAAGGACTAAACAGGCATAATTCTCATTTTTAAACATTCCTAGTATGGAGAACAATATCTGAGAAAAATAAGAAGTGGCGGAACTGAATCAGTAAAAAGAAGAATTAGTCTTCACAGCACAGAGACAGGACCAAGATCAGTAAAGTTAACGATGCGTTTACTAAGCCTCATAATTAACCCCACAGTGATGACTTCAAGTTCTTAACACTCATTCACTAAATGGAGGTTTAAAAGCTCAGACTGCTCAGCAATCAGAGTTCAAAATTACGTGTGGACGGTGCCGGGGAGACAGCGGGATGCACATCCAGCACAGACCGGAGGCTTGTCCAGCTGTGTTCGCCTTCCAATCACTTCTGTTTTTCTCCATCTAACTGTCAGGTTAGCCAGGATGCACCCAAAATTAGCTAAACAGCAACTTTTATAAAGCATCTAAAACCTCAGAACCATATTGATGCTTTTTTGTTTTTTGGTAAGGGGCAGGTGGAAAAACAACTCTGCAAATATGATTATATATGATGATGTCAGATCTGCGATTCCCAGAACACTGGCATTTCTTTTTTTCTTCCTAACATCCTCTTTCCCATAAGTCACCTCCATGCTAAAATGACCAGATGTTAAAAGATTAGCTTACAGAACTATATCCTAGAAACAATATATAAACTGAAATATTTCAACAGTGACATTTTTAAACAGGCAATCCGCAAAGTAGTGCAGATATGGCCTGCCCCTGTGCGGTGCTCAGTTGTTTCACTCATGTCCGACCCTTTGCAGCCCCAGGGACTGTAGCCCGCTAGCCACCTCTGTCCATGGGATTCTCCAGGCAAGAGTACTGGGGTTGCTTGCCTTGCTCTCCTCCAGGGGATCTTCCCAACCCAGGGATTGAACCTCCATCTCATGCTTGTCAGGTGGGTTCTTTACCACTGAGCCATCGGGAAAGCCGGAACATACATTTTTACTTCAGGAAAAAAAGTGTGACTCAGAAGTAAACAAATGATAGTGTTTTCCTCTTTCCCCATTTTAGGCTATGAGCTCACTGAAGGGCATAACTGAAGGGCAGAAATCTAAAAATCTAGGACACCCAATCCTTTTTCACTGATAATTCAAAACAATGAATTCATATCGAATTTGCATTATATAAGTATTTTCACTCTTTTAAGCACCCTGGCAACTACAGACAAATGATTATGCTCTTCGAAGGAGGAGGAGAAAGGGAAGGCAGAAAGAGAAAACAGGATGTATAAAACTAGAACTGCAGGTTAACCCAGCCCCGGGGCTCCGCGCCAGGTGAACTGCCAGGGCCCAAGGTTGGCGCTGGGCAGATCCTGGGTCTACCTGCCGGACAAGGGGGACAGACTCAGGGAAGCTGTCACCAGGCCAAAGCCACCAGCATGGCTGACAGTGTGTGCACCAGGGCTCGACCCAGGTCACTCGTACCACAAGACTGACGTCGGTTTTTACTTTTAATCACCAGCATGTCCTGGGGAGGTACCTGCCACACAGGAGGCAGAGTAACATCAGCAGAATTCCCCCAGGATATTAGGTATTCATGGGGGTTAAGTTAACATGCATAGTTATCAACCCACTTATTTTTAAAAAGAGAAATGTATATGTGGGATAGGAGCCTCATCCTTCCGGCTCCCCCCATCACGGCTCAGGCTCAAGGTCAAGTCCTAGACCAGGACCCTGGGCCTCAGCAGAGCCCTCCCCTCTAGGGGGACCCTCCCCGACTCTTCCCACACCTTCCAGCTCACACCCCCTGCCCTGCCCCAAGCCCGGGAAGGAATAATGTGATCAACTTGAACGCACCTTCCCTAGGAATCTTGTTTCATTAATTCTGGACTTACTTGGGTTTTCTGAAATTTCAGTGAGAGTCAGAAGAAAACACCAGAGAAGCACTGTGTGCTGTGCTGCGCTTAGGTGCTCAGTCTGCCTCTTCGAAACCCCAAGGACTGTAGCCCGCCAGGCTCCTCTGTCTACGGGGATTCTCCAGGTAAGAATACTGGAGTGGGTTGTCACGCCCTCCTCCAGGGGATCTTCCCCACCCAGGGACAGAATTCAGGTCTCCCAAATTGCAGGCAGGTTCTTTACCATCTGAGCCACCAGGGAAACCCTGGATTATTGCAAAAACACGAGGCTGCTGAATCTCCTGACCCTAAACAGAGCTTGTCTCCTGCTTGCCTGTTTATAGGACACACCTTCTTTTTTTTCGGGGCGGGGGGAAGATTTTTCTTTAACTTTTAAAAATTTATTTTTAATTGAAGGATAATTGCTTTCCAATATTATGCCGGTTTCTGCCCGACATCAACATGAATCAGCCACAGGCATACATGTGTCCCCTCCCTCTCAAATCTCTCACCCCTCTAGTCGTTACAGAGCCTGGTTTGAGTTCCCTGCATCATACTGCAAACCCCCACTGGCTCTCCCTTTCACACATGGTAATGTATGTTTCCCTTCTACTCTCTCCACTTGTCCCACCCTCTCCCCGTGTCCCTGCCACCCCGACCCCACCCCACACCGTGTCCACAAGTCTGTGCTCTATGGACAGACACTTTCTGATCAGAAGCCAGAGGCACGCTCTGCGCTTGCCCCAGGAAATAAACCTCCCCACAACACAGATGTGGCCTCCACTACCCCCTGCTAGCTCATCTCAGAGAGGAATTCTAAGCTGAGTACGCCTGGGCTTCAGGTCTCTTCTGCTTGTGTCAAATACCCAACAGGTTTCAACTCCTTACACTGCCTGGGACAGGAAGCATTTATGAAGGCTTATAAATCATTCAGCTGTAGTCCCTGTATTCTGAGAACCTCAGGGAAGTCTCTCAGTAACTACAGTCATCCAAATGCTAAAGGATGCTAGCTTCCCCTCTGCCAGCAGTCAGGCAGGCATCTAAGAGGGGTCAACACCCCAGGAGGCCCCCATGTGCCCGCCATCCAGTCGCTGGACACTGTACATTCTCCAGGTAGACAAACGGGATTCCAAGTGGTGGTGCGAAGATAGGAATGCAGGTTTCTCTTGCTTTCTGCTTCACCACAGACCAGTCCAAGCCTGCTGGCTTTGTCTGTTGTTTTAGGGTGTCAGTCATCCAAACAAAAGCAGCTATGAGGAGCAGCACTAGCCCCTAGATTTAAGAAATAAGTAAATCGAATACATATCTAAATGGAAGGCACTAGAAATAAATCCAGGAGCAGACTTAATAAGGCATTGCACATTTTCTGATCTTTCTTTTTTTAACCCATAAATACTCTGACAAGTGGATTCATGCCTCATCATCTGATGAGAGACGGTGGGCACGAAGGGAAGTAGATTGAAACCTTCATTTGCAGGGTGTTAACACATTAAAGCATCACAGTATGGTTTTCTTTTTTTTTTTTTTCAATAATGTTATCAAGTAATGCTGCATGTTCCACTTGGTAATTTTAATTTCATTTGACTTTCATCACTGCATATATGAGGCAGTTTTAAATGAAGCCTATGCCAACCAAGGAAAATCGGTAGTTCTTTGGCAGGAAGGAATCTCCTGCAAGAACACTGCATCTTTCATGTTACTTCCATTTCTGGTCAATAGGTCACAAGAGGCAACAACTTCTTAGAGCATCTTGTCAAAAAGTGAGGCATGTAAGAGCTGTGGGGAGAGGTGCACAGCAGTAACAGAATGAGCAGAAAGGTGTAGAAAAGGGTTGTCTCTAAACTTAGAAATGAAATTTTAATTTTTCATTAGCACTGACTCATCACGAGAGTTATGGGTGTAACTGTGAAGGCTCAGTTATCTTAATTAAAAAGAACTGGGTATTTTCAGAAAATGTAATCTCTGTGTGTTAGAAAATTCTGAGTAAGCCTGCTGGACTTACCATTCAGAGGCAACATGCTGGGTGCCCAAATGGCAGGTTGGGGTTTTCTAGCTACTCTGTGGTCAATAAAACAAATGCCTGACATTTTTAACCTTGAAGGAATTATTCTCATATTCAGTACCCACTGGGACCCAGAAACACTAATCAACTTCTCCACAAATGTCTCATAACCAAAGAAGGCAATCTTCTGTCCAAGGGAGGAAAAGCTTGTTGAGTAAATTTATTTTCATGAAGAAGTCAAAAAAATAGTAGGAAAGGCATCATAATTCATTAGAAAATAAATGAACATGAATATACTACCTCTGCAGTTACCATAAGTTTGCTTTTCTATAATATTAAATATCTATTTCTCAACTGTCACGACAACGTCCTTTCAGGTACTGTCTGCATTTTATCAGCCCTTTGAAGCCATAAATCACTACACAAGATATGTCTGCTTTCAGACACAAGTAGCTGGTATTTAAGCTAAAGAAGGAGATGCAAATCAGAATACAAGTTGCAAGCCACTCTCTTTATCTTTGGGAAGTGATTTTTTTTTTTTTTGCCAACATAGAACAAAGACTTTAGCGCTGACTTTTTCTCTCCGAGTTGCCAGTTAATTGAGCAGAGGTCGAGGATGGTAACTGCCTCTAGGGAAACAGGCCCGTTCACTGCAAAACGCTGTACTAGACTCTGCCGTGGCTGTCTTCCATTCAGGCGCAGGTACGGCTGGTAGTCTTCCAGTGGCAGTAATTCATGGGAAGGAAGATGAAGCCAGGTTCATTAAAGCCTTCCTCAGATTTCAAAGGGGATGATGAAGAGAGAATCTAAGAACACCCGTGCGGAATACGTGTCCTCTGGCCCACACTTCAGGCCATGCCAGCGCTTCTCAAGCTGCGAGGCAAGGAGGACCTGTGGAAAGCTTGGCCTTGGGGGCTCTACCATCCTTGCAGGTTTGAGGTCACTTTTCAAAGTTTTCAGGGTTAACAACTGTGTTTATGTGCCCTGTGCTTTATTTATTCTCTCTAAAGTCTTTTTTATTTTATACTGGAGTATAGTTGATTAACAAGGTTATGTTAGTTTCAGGAATACAGCAAAGTGATTCAGTTATACATACACATGGATCTATTCTTCTTCTTTTCCCATTTAGGTTATAGCAGATTACTGAGCAGAGTTCCCTGTGCTATACTGTAGGTCCTTGTTGGTTACCCATTTTAAATACAGCAGTGTGCACATGGAAGGAAAGCTGTGACAAACCTAGGCAATGAATTAAAAAGCAGAGACATCACTTTGCCGACAAAGGTCTGTATAGTCAAAGCTATGGTTTCTCTAGTAGTCATGTATGGATGTGAGAGTTGGGCCATAAAGAAGGCTGAGTCCCAAAGAACTGATGCTTTCAAACTGTGCTGCTAGAGAAGACTCTCGAGAGTCCCTTGGACTGCAAGGAGATCAAATCAGTCAATCCTAAAGGAAATCAACCCTGAATATTCATTGGAAGGACTGATGCTGAAGCTGAAGCTTCAGTATTTTGGCTACCTAATGCCAAGAGCTGACTTATTGGAAAAGACCCTGATGCTGGGAAAGACTGAAGGCAAAAGGAGAGGAGAGTGGCAGGGGATAAGATGGTTGGACAGCATCACCAACTCAACGGACATTACTTTGATAGACTCTGGGAGGTGGTGAAGGACTGGGGAGCCTGACATGCCGCAGTCCATAGTGTCACAGAGTCGGACACAACTGAAGAGACTGAACAAGTGTGTACGTGTCAATTCCAAAACCCAGTCTACCACTCCTCCTCCCCAGATCCTTACATTTATTTTTTTTAACTTTTTATTTTGTATTGGGGTATAGCTGATTGACAGTGTTGTGATAGCTCCAGGTGAACAGTGAAGGAGCTCAGCAGTACATATACCTGCATCCATTCTCCCCCACACTCCCCTCCCATCCAGGCTGCCACACTTACATTTACAGAAGTTATATGTGTCATGGTTCGGAGCTAAATGATAACTACGAAAAGAAGAGTACCTCAATTTCATGCTGAAAATGTACTCCTTTAAAATACCAAGGTACTTGGAAGTCATTCTCTTTTATTAGCACATTTTTGGAATAGAGAATTTTAGAAAACTATCTGCTAAAAGTATTATTCTCTTGACCACCCACTAAGAGCTCCCTGGACTGTAAACAAATTTATTTTAATTGACCACCACAATGGAAACACTCTCTTGCAAACTTCTTTTATTTTATTTATTTTTTTTTTGCAAACTTCTTTTATAAACACTGGATTTCGAATTCCCCAAGTCCATCACGAAGAGCAAGTTAATGAAACTGCATGCCTGTATTTCCCCATTCTACCAAGTCTTTGCTTAAGCACTAAAATCTAATTATATATTTTACATGATCAAAATTTCCAATCTTGATAGTGATCATTTAAAACTAAGCCCTCTACCATAGTTAAAAAATCTGCATGTATAATGAGATTCCAGTCTTTTCTATGCCATTATTCCAAAAAAGCACTTTGTCATCATTTGTTCTGTACCATAAATGAGCTTATTTGCCAAAAAATCAAATGGATTTTAAAATTCATTTTAAACACCCTGGCAAGAGTTAGTAGATTTTTGAACATGGGATTTTAAACACTTTCTTTTACAAGAAAAGATGTAAAATCCTACAGATTGTCAAGGTAAAAACACTAAGACTTACATAAGACACCATGCTATATTAGAGACTATGAGACAAATTGTCAGATTAAATTTTAAGAAGCATAATGATTAAATTGTCTATAAGCTATGGTAAAATACTAAATTTCATGATGAAATACTGGGAGAAGTGGGTTGGATATAAATCATCCCAAGTAAGCAGAATTAAAACCTCTATCTAATAAGTCAAGAACTGTAGAAAATGTCTCATACAAGTTTTCAAATGGCTGTATAAAGCAGACCTTTGATTTTTCAGCTATAAAGGCCATGACTAACCAACAGCTCCAGTCCAATATAACTTATCACAGGGTAAATTTTTCTAGGCAAACATTTTCCATCACAGCATATTTTTCTTAGCAGCAATAAACAATCAAGCAAACAAAAATATCTTAATTAATTTAACCCCACTAGGTCTTTAAGTCATTTTTGAAATGTTTAGACAAGTGACTAATGAGCCATAAATCTAAAATAGCAGTAGAATCTCCCTCCCAATTTTCCATACCTGGACATCTTTATCCAGGTACCTTTGACATATTCTGGCAAAATGAGGCTCGCATGACTCACTTAAGTACAGAGATCACTTTGGTTTCCTCTGGAGGGCTAGAGGAGCTATTTTATAGAATAAGAGATGTTAATAATATGTATATGAAATATTTGGGCTTCCCAGGTGGCTCAGTGGTAAAGAACCTGCCTGCCAATGCGGGAGACCTGGGTTTGATCCCTGGGTCGGGAAGATCCCCTGGAGAAGAAAATGGCAACCCAATTCAGTATTCTTGTCTGGGAAATCCCATTAAGAAGAGCCTGGTTGGCTACAGTCCATGGGGTTGCAAAGAGTTGGACACGACTGTGCACGTGCACACACACACACATGAAATATTTCCTTTAAATTCAGCAGAATAAAATTATTTGAAGTGCAATAGTAAATGCTGATGAATAAAGAACCTCTAGAGCACATCAAATAGGGACTCTGTTAACATACTATTGTACCTTATTCTATATTTTTTTCTGTTTAGCCTTTCTAAAGAATTTATCAAAGAAACTTCTCCCAAAAACATAGAGATATTCCACTGGTGTTATGACATCACTTCTCAACAAGTGCAATTCTTAAAACTCTGTATAACTGTTCAGAAGTGTCTTCTATCCTGCACTGAAAACCCAAGACTGCAATTTCACTTCAGTGGCTGGACTCAGTGGGTTGGTTTGAAAGGCAGGGTTCTTGCTGGTGGAGTGAGGCATTCCCATCACTGTGAAGCTACTTGCAAACCTCGCTTACACTCCAGAGAGCATTTTATCATAGGGTTTTCTTTTTCCTTTCCTTCTTCTAGTGTTTTCATCAAAAGGGAAAAATCAAGAGTCAAAGGATAATGACAGACAGTCTCATAAATAAATATGTTGGCACACCCCCCTTCTCATAAGAGTGACAAAAAAAGTTTTGGCAATTTCTCAGTTAATGGTTAAGACATACTTACTCTTTAAGTACCAACTCTTTCAATAAAGAGTAAACATTACTGGTGAATATTTCAATCCTAAACCACCTTATAAAACATTTTATGCACTTCCCTGGTGGCTCAGTCAGTAAAGAACCTGACTGCAATGCAGGAGGCCTGGGTTTGATCCCTCTGTTGGGAAGATTCCCTGAAGAAGGGAACAGCAACCCACTCCAGTATTCTTGCCTAGAGAACCTCAGGGACAGAGAAGCCTGGTGGGTTACAGTCCATAGGGTCGCACTGAATCGTATTTATAAAGACAAGAACTACAAATGCAGAAACGATGTGTAAGCTGGATAATCACTGAACGCGCAGTTTACTATTGAGCAGAGTAACATCCCTCCAAAGGACCAAATGTATTCTTAAACCCAGGGACCCAATAAAAGATTTAAAAAAAAGAGAGATGAGGTCATCTCTGCTATACTACTCTCATGCAGAACGGCTCCCAACAGTATGTGATTTAATTTTAATTCATCCAGTTTAAAATATCCTTGGTAATAACATATTCCGACTGCTTGGCTTGGAAGCCTCTTAGCAGGCTCGTTGGTATTGATATAATGCTGCAGCTAATTGTACCTTCTAGATTTGGGAGACCGGGCTGTTCTGCGGCAATTCTACAAACCTAATTAGATAATGCAAAGTTAATTTTTTCCTCAAGTTTCTGTGTAGCGGTTCTTATACTCGGTGAGCTGGAACAGGCCTCCCTACTGGTGCGTTTAAATGCTTCTCAGGAGCCACTCTTTAAAACTCTCCGAAGGCCAGGGAGCCCAGGAGGGAATTTATAATGGTGCAGAAATGAGAATGTTTCTCATTTTGAAATATTCAGGATCTTGGCAAATGAAGCAACTGCAAGTTAGTCCTCCTCTCTCCAGAAAAGACTGAAGGAAGTCTTGGGTAATTGCAGTTCAGCGTGTCGTACTACTGCTTTAGGGATCACGGGACTGAACCAGAATTAAACTGTAGACCTCATTTCATAAAACTAGCACTACTGAAACGCTGAGCACACAGTTTTGATATTGTTTCTTCCTTTGGTTACACATCAGCCAAATTAATGTATTATTAAAAACTAAAATTTCCTAATAGCCTCAATATAAAATTCCTTTCCTTCCCAATTCCAAATAGTAAAATGTTGTTCCAGCCACTGTTTTACAAGTTACTGGGTTTCAGATTAAAAGACTGCTCAAAATGCCTAATATGTATTATCATCCTATTTTAATATAATGTATATAGTATACACAGTATGTATTATCAAAGTTACATGGATGTGGTTCAGCTTAACATATATGTACATATGTGCCTATGTCTACACATGGGTCGGGGGGTGGGATGTGGAGAGGCACCTAATTAAGGCAGAAGAGAGAGATGGCTGCCTCTTCCCAGGTGGCTCGGACAGGAGAGAACCTGCCTGCCAGCGCAGGAGGCACAGGTTCGGTCCCTGGATTGGGAAGATCCCCAGGAGAAGGAAATGGCAACCAGTCCAGCACTGTGCCCTGGAGAACTCCATGGACAGTATTCTTGCCTGGCATACTATAGTCCTTGGGGTTGCGAAGAGTTGGACAGGACTTTGTGACAAACCAACCAAACCACGTCATTTGTGGGCAGTCCCTCTTCGGGAGTCACACTTCTTGAGTAAAACCCTCCTCTCTGACTGGATCTGTCGTTTTCCCCTGGGAAGGTGCGTGTTCCCTGCTTGAATGTTTCTCCTGAGCCAGGGTACCTGGGGTTCAAGTGAACTGGATGCTCCACAGGCCCTCCTCCACCCCCGGGGCCAGCCATCAGTGCAGGCCCCAGGGTCTCCTGCAGCTGCGCTTCTCTTGCATCCTTTGCTCTCAGCAGTTCTGGTCAAGAAACACTCTCCAAGTCATCCTACTTCTGTCTATAGCACTGATTCCCACTCTGGGCTCCGTCTAACCTGCAGACACCCCAACTCCACTGACCTGGAATCACTTTAAGCCCAAAACGCACAATGTTTTATCTTACAGCCCCCAGCTCTACTCATCCTCTGAACCACCACTTTGCAGTCTTTGCAAAGACTCTCAAAAATCCAGTCCCTAGACTAGCAGCTTCACCTGAGAACTAGCTACCATCGCAAATTCTCCGCCCCACCCCGGACTTCCTGATTCAGAAAGTCTGGGCAGGAGGCCAGATGACCCGGGTTCTAACACACCCTATGGGCAATTCTGATGCCTGCTCAAGGTTGAGAACTGCCGCTTCAAACGGTTTGTTCCTTCGGAGGAACAAACATCGAATCCCCACCACCTCGTCCAGCGAGCGCAGCTCCTGCTCCCACCAGCCACACTGGTAATTCTATCATCATCACCTTCCTCCCCACGCTCTCGTTTTCCTGGCCCCCTCCTGTTTAGGGTTTGGCAGGAGCCACGGAGATAGTTCTCTCCTCCCTGAAATCCGGCCTCGGCACTGTTCCAGACCACCCTGTGGAGCTAGCTCGGAACGTTCAGAGTATTCAGTGTTTCAGGCTCAGGTTCTGTTTCTCTCTCCAGGTTCTCTTCCAGCCACCTGTCCCCAGGGTCTGCAGAGATCTTTTCTGCTTCTGCACGCCCATTCCCTGTCCCCGTGCACTCGACCTCCAATCCTCCCTCCCAGGGACCAGCTGTCTGACCGCACGCCGCTCCGCCCCAGGCTGGATGCTGCTTCCCTGAGACCTGGGACCCAGTAGCTACTGGAACCCTCCTTTCACCCTCTGCTACTGTTACTTGTGCATCCGGCCCACAAACTTGACGATCTAGGACCACGCGTAGCACGTGACCACATAATCCATCACCTGACCCAGAGCATCCCTGAAGACACCTGGCATCTTATCAAGCGCTGCCCGCCCTCCAGACGCGCGGGCACCACCACGCAGGCCTTCTCTCCACTTCTCATGCATTCTGGCCTCTCCCACCCTCAGGGTGACCCTGCCTGTCCCCTGGGCCAGCCAGGTTCTGTCCAGAGAGCTGCAGCCAGGCCTCAGCCCCCATCACCTCAGCCTTCTCCTCCCTGCCTCAGCCAGCATCACCTCACATGCTTCTCTCTGTCTGAAACGAGTGCTCCACTATCTCTGTGGCCCCCTCCAGCACAGTCCACGGGAGCTCATCTGTGTTGTTACAATCGGGGGCGGGGGAGAGGGGAAGGAAAGGGGTTAGAGGGCACAGCTGGTCGGGAAGCCTGAGAATGACTGTGTACATGACCTTGGGCGGAATTCATGCCTCTGGAACTCAGGGGCCTCCCTTCTACAGTGAGGATTACATGAGGCTGCACTAGAGGGTTATTACTACAATTAACCTCACATAGGACTGACTGTGTTATCTGTTATCACCATGCATTTTACTGCTTGAGAGAATCACCACTGACCAGTGAGGAGACAACAAGGGTTTGCATCTAATCAGGGAATCAGCAGCGGAATGTCACCACTCCCCAGCTCCACCTTGGAGGCTTCCAAAACGCTGCTCTTCCTGCCCCATCAGTAACACCCAACCCGGTTCCTTAGCCTCCCATTCAGCGCCTTCAGAACGCGGCCCAGACGTACTCTTCCAGTCTTAGGTTCCACCACTTGTCGTGAGTAAAACCAGCCTCCATTTGGTCTCATCCAGAACGCTCTTCCCCGTGTGAACCCCACCCTGCTCCAGGTGGAGCCGAACGCCAGGCTCTGGCCTCCGAGCATGCACCTCCTGCAGCTGTGGTGGGACCTCTGGGTGGGGGTGACACCCCCCTGGGGGTGCAAGAGGGGACGGAGCCTGTGTCCAGGACACCCCTACGTCTCCAGCGCCCAGCCAGGTGCCCCGGGGGGGTCCTCCATTCACTATTGAGAGCAGATGGAAGGCTGGAGGTTGGGAGGTATGGTAAAAAGGCCTGATTCATGAATGAAAAGAAAACTGCTGTTTTAACAGACAAATACCTTCTGTGTGGTCACTGGGTCAAGACCTGAGTAACATCTTTACTCTGTCAAAAGCTTTCCACCTCCTCCACGGCACCGAGTCTCTGAGGCCTGGAGCGACGCGTGGCACTGATGTGATACGTCTACTGAGGGAGTGACTGCCATGTTTACACGGCAAAGACTCTCCCAGCTCCATGTTGTTAATACACCTTCTACCCTTTCACCCTTCCCTCTTCCACCTTACAGAACCCAAACAGAAAAACATTCCTGAGATTCCCTGGTGGTCCAGTGGCTAAGACTTCAAGCTCCCAATGCAGGGGACCAGGGTTCCATCCTTGCTCAGGGAACTAGATCCCACATACTGCAATTAAGACCTGATGCGACCAAAAAAAAAAAAAAAGAACCATTCTTTTCATAGCCTCAGGTGGTGTCTATTCTGCTCTATCGAAATTTTAAATTCTTGATTTCACTACTTTTCTTCTTCTGTCAGACTGTGCATTTGTTCTACAGGGATGAAAATTAGAATCCAAAATATGAACAAAGCCAACAATTGAGATTGAAGCTGAATAATCACAACCTGGTTCCAATGTTCCAGAGCTGTTCAAATCTTGCTGACCAAGCTTTTTTTTTTAATAACTCAAGTTGGAAATTACAAATAATGTTTACAAATGGCCCAAGCTCAGAATTCTGATGTTCATTCATATGCATTACTTTCTCTTTCTCATCTCTAATTTACTATTAACTGACCTAATGCAGTCTTTACCAGAACCAAACTGAAGCCGGTACCTCATCTCCCTTTTCATGCAGCTCGTCCCATCACAAAATAGTTTCCCAAATTCTGTTTCCACGCTTTTACTAGTAATTGTGCACTCCCTGAATGGCTGTTCTAAGCCTTCTCCACCTGCTAAGGAGACAACCTGTGACTGCTCCCAGAGTGAGGTGTCCTTACACAGACACCAGAGTAAGGAGGGGAAGGAACCAAGGCCATGTGGGTGCTCAAGTCTCTTCCTCAACTAGGATGTGATCCCTTTAGAGCAGGGGCTTTTCCTTGAGGCCCTCTTGGTGCTCTCAGTGGGGTCTGGAGCAGGGGGTGGGGGTGTGTCCCAGAAATTAGAATTGTATTTCGGGTATTCATCCCTGAAGAATGAATGTACAATCTGAGAGAGGAAGAAAAGTAGTGCTATCAAAAATGTGAAATTTCTAGAGCTGAATGGACACAGCCTGAGGCTGTGAGAGGAATGCTTTTATAGTCAGGGTCTGTACAGTGGAAGAGGGAAGGTGAGGAAGTAGAATGTGTATTAATAGCACGGACAGAGTTCTGTGAGAACTGGGAGAGAATGGCAGTCACTCCCTCAACAGATGTGTCAAATACCCACCGAGTGTTTGCTAAGCCCAACCATGGCTCTAACAGGACTGATGTCTGACCTTCTACCACCAGATGGAAAACACTTCCACCGAATCGACAGACACAGAAATTCTTAGGGATGTCTGCATTTCCAGGGCGCCCAGCCCTGCAGGGGAGAGACATGGATGAATGCTGCAGCACTGTGGAGGGGGAGGGAGAAATTCCACCAGCAGAAAACATGAATCCTGCCTCTCAAAGACTCAGTGCTTCACAGGCACCTTTAAGAAATGTGACAGCTTCAGAGTCTCAACCCAGGAGAATGCATGTGTACGTAAAACTGCATTAATTTCAGGAAGACTGTAGAACCCAAATTTCTTAGACTTGGTAACATGGGAGTTTTTCACTGCAGGAATGGGAGAGGACAGCAAAACAGAGAACAAAAGCCAGTCCTGGGGCATTTCACTTGGGCAACTGAAACAACAGTGACCTCTTCTGACACTATACTTCTGCTAAGTGACAGCTCCATCCCTAATAAATGAGCTTTTGTTTGAGATAAAATATCATGGTCAAAGGCAGTTTTTCTGGTTGCAGCCGATCACAGCTGAGATAAAAGGCTTTGCTAGGGTAGAACCTGACCAACTGGGTAGTCAGTTCAATCACAGCCTCATTAACCAAGGCTCCTTTCCACTGGTCTCAGCTTATCACATAAAACCTCTCCATCTAGCAACAGGTCTTGAATGAGTCCTACTCTGCGCGCCCTGAATCTAAATGGCATTAATAGTTTGACTCAAGCAACATTAGCACATACTGAGAATCACCGGCTCACATGCAGCTTCTCACCAGCACTGAATTTGTTATAGGAGAAGCACAGACGATCTTTCAACATCTCCATTTTAGACCTTTATTTTTGGAGGCTAATGATTCAATGTTAAACACTCAGTGCTGGAACCTTGGAGAAATGGTCTAGGAGATACTGTAATTTATTTAATTAAAGGAACTGTCTACACTTTGGAAGTGCTAAACAGATGGCTGTTGTACAAGCTGACCTTAAAATATTCTGAGAACAAAGCCTAAAAAGATAAGTCTTCACATTAGAACTGCAAAATGTAACATTAGAATTTATGGATTTTGGTCTTCAGAACCTTCCATGTAATAAACAACCTGTCACTTTCCTATCACTTATTAGGTGCCTCTGGTCACCTTCCTTCTCCTTCACTCCCTTGTGCAAACACCTAGTCCTGGTGCCTCTGCACCTCCATTGAATAGCTCTTGAATTAACTGATTTTTCTCCCCTCCCCCTGTCACTCTGCCAATTCCATCAACATCACATCCCACCAGGGCTATTATAACCTCCAACAGGAATTCCCATCTGCTCCTGCTCAAAACCAATACCGCCAGAGTGATCTCGTCAAAGCACAAATCTAATCGTGTCTCTCCTCTATGTAAAAATCCTTCCACGAGCTTCATCTTTGGAGTTGATGGCTGCTCTAAAGACCTGATCCCTGGCCTGATCTCTGCACCCTCACTCTTCATGTCCTAACTGTTGTTGCTCAGTCATGCCTGACTCTTCATGACCCCATGAACTGCAGCACTTCATGCTTCTCTGTCCTTCACTATCTCCTGGAATTTGCTCAAATTCCTGTCCATTGAGTTGGTGATGCTTCCAACCATCTCATCCTGTTGCCCACTTCTCCTCCTGTCCTCAGTCTTTCCCATCATCAGTGTCTTTTCCAATGAGTCGGCTCTCTGCATCAGGAGGCCAAAGTAATGTTCTAACTCCACTGGTCTTATTCTTCCTCAGATCACCATGCTATCTCCCACCTCAGAATCTTTGCACATACTCCTCCCTCTCAGGCCTGCCCCCCCTCCCACTCCCAGATCAACAGTGACTCTTCTTCAGATCCTCAGAGTCTAACTCAAAGGTCATTTCTTCAGACAAGGCTTTCATGCCCAAGCACCACCATTTTGTTAGCCGCTGTGGGTTTTTTTTTCCACAGCATGTGGCACAGTTTTTATTTATAGATTTGTGAAGTCTTGATTAATGTGATTTTTGACCCAGTAGCCTACATGATTCAAAAGTTTAGGGGCAAGGAGTATTTCCCTAACAACTAGCACCAAAACATAGGAGATACTAAAAAATGTTTGTTGAATAGATGAAAACTTATCCAACAGAGTATGATTTGAATGGTAAGATCACCTTTCACATCATTCACATCAGAGAAACAGCGAGAGGCCCAGAGATGAGAAAGTGAAAAGGAATGTGTTTCTGTTGTCTTGACCATAAGTGACCTGTTTTGCTGGGCAGATCTAAAGGAGGAAGTAGTCCAGGGAAAAAGCACCAGTCTGCTGCAGCAGACTTTTGTGCCTGGAACACTGAAAGATTAAGGCAGGAAGCTACACGGGGTGAACCCGCCAGGACCAGCTTGCTAGAGTAGAGGCAGAATTTGTATTTGGTAAATGAGATTATTCCAGACTATCTCAGGTCATTTATCTGAATCCAGAAAGTCCCATAAATGGACCAGCATTAAGGAGAGGCAGATGTTTCACCATGGGTGGAGTATGTGCAATCATAAAGTAAAAGACCAGATGGGGGAAGGGAAACTCAGGAGTCTTCCCTAAGCAAGATGTCCTTGGATAGCTGCATCTCAGAAGCTCTTAGCTTAGTTTTGATTAAAAGGGAGCAGTAGTACATTATTTGCGCTGTTATGACTTATTGGCTGTTATCTTCAACTGCTTAGTTAATATTTACCTGCAAACTTAATAAAGACGTTTGGCTCTTCAGATACATAAAGCAATCTTCTTAATGTTAATTGTTTGAAAGTCTTGAAAAGCTAGCTTTGGTCTTTGGCAAATGGCAGAAATTATACTGGATCCACTGATAAACTAATATTCAATAAACTGGACCAAAAATTAAGTTATAACCACCTTCTATAGCTATTAAATGAGCTCGTGGCCCAGTCCCTGTATTAGCAGTAATAAAAACATTTCAGTATTTCAGGACCTTGGGGCTGACACTCCATCACTCCTTTGGAAGATTTTGTCATCTGAACTGCAGGACATTCTGAATATGGCTAATTCTGTCACTCTTTCCTCAGTTTCTCCCCCAGGAAATGGCGTTTAAACGTCTCTAGCTCTGTAAAAGGCCATGTGTGATCAGAAATACTTTCAAACAATTGCAGTATTCCGTCGTCCTTGGTAAGTCATTTTGAAAGCAGAATCATAAAAAGGTCACCATCACTCCACGAGAGCTGAGGGGTTTAAAACCACACATTCAAAAGGAAAACTGGGTACTTTTTATTATCCTTAATTTAAATGACTTTAAGGGAAACCCCCGACCCCTCCAAGACGTTACAGAGATCCCAGTGCCATTAAGTCTTCAAATAGACGCTATAACTTCAGAGTACATCTCAAGGGTAAATCTAACCCCATCACAGGGGCAGGAACTGATAAGGAAATCTCTTCCTACGATTCTTAGTGTTGAAAGGTTGCCTTGTCACAGAACTTCCAGACGCTAACTTTCCAGAAGGAAAGTTAATAAAGGGGACCCCTTGGATGCAATGCAGATGCTGTTTGCAGAAGGCGCTGGAAGCGGCATGTCTCCCACCCCACCCTCGGTCCCCCGCCCCGCCCCGCCCCGCCCCGCCCCGCCGCGGCCTGGTCGCCCCCCGCCCCCGGGAAGGAGGGGCGCGGCCGAAACGGGCGGCGCGGTCGGTCAGCGGTCACCTACGTCCCGGGGCGCCGATGGAGCCCCACCGCTGGGGAGCGTCGGGCGGCGGACAGCGCGTCCGGAGGAGCCCCTCGTCGCGGGCGGCGACGGCTCAAGTTAGTTTGGGCGCTCGGCCGCAGCCTGGGGAGGGGCGGGGAAAGGGGTGTTCCGGCCCGACGGGGCGGCCGGGGGAGGGGCTCCGGGACTGGGGGGCCCGGGAGTGGGCGAGGGAGGCCGGTCCCGGGCGAGGCCTCGGCGGCTCCTCGCCGCGCTCGGCGCCGGAGCCTAGGGGGCGGCGCTCTTCTCGGGGCCGGGGGCGGGGCCGCGCGCTCCCAGCCCGGCGGACGGTGGGGGCGCCGAGGGCCGAGCAGCCGGGGGGCGCCCGAGACGCGCGGGGGCGGCGGCTGCCGGACCCCGGGGCCTGGTCCGCACCGGGCGGTGGCGGCGGCCGCGGCCCCCTCGCCTCCATCAGGCCTGCACGCGCCACAGGCCGCAGCCCGGACCAGCCCCGCGTCCCCGGCCGCCGCGGCGGCGGTCCCGGCCCGGCCCTCCTCCGCTCCCGCCCGCGGTCCCCGCGCGGAGGGCGGCCGCCGAGCCTCCGCCGCAGCGTGGGGCGGGGAGGCGGGGAGGCGGGGGCCGGGCTCGGGGGCCCCCCACCCTCCGCGCCACCTGCGGAGCCCGCGCGCGACCCACCGCCCCCGCTCCCGCCAAGCGCGCGAACAAAACAAGTTGCCGGTCGCCGCCGCCGGAGGGGGGCGGGCGGGTCACTCACCCTCATCCTGCTCAGCGGGCTCGGCTCGTCCGGCCGCGGGGACAAGGAGGACCAGAGGACCACCAGCCCCAGGAAGCTGCCCACCACCAGCAAACTGCGCAAGAGGAGCCCGATCTTCAGCCTCATCTTCCTCCGGCGGCGAGAGGCGCACAGCCCGGCGCAGCCGCCGCCGCCGCCGCTCTCCCCTCCCCTCCCCTCCCCCCTTCCTTCCCCCTCGGCGCTCGCCGCCTCCGCCCGCCCCCGCCGCCCGGCGGCCGCCCTCCCCGCCGCCGATCCGGAACTCCCCTCGCCGGACGGGCCGCCCCTCCCCTCGCTCCCTCCCTCCCCGCCGCCGGGTCTGCAGTCCCCGCTCCGCCGCTGTCCGCTCGACCCCTCCAGGTCCGGCTACCTCGCGGCTGACTAACTTACACTCTTCCCCAGGGCTGTCCTCAGCCTCGGCCCCAACCGCTCGGCACTTAAAAGCTGCCCGGGTCTCCCAACTTTTATTGTCCACTGGGGCCGTAACTCGGGCCTTAACGCCCGTCCCCGCCGCCCCCCGCCGCGTGCCCCCAGCCCCCGCCGCGGGGCCGGCAGGAATGGAACCGGGAAGTCGGGGCTGCACCCGCTGCCGCAGCTCCACGTGGCTGATTTATAGCCTGGAAGATTTTTTTTTTTTCTTATTGATCGTTCTCGCTTCTTCACACGGCCCCTTAAGGAGGTGGATTTGTAACCGCCAGGCCCGGTGTGATGTGCAAATATCACCGGACCGCAGAAGCCCTCTTGGAAAGCGGACGTGTAGTACGTCGTCGCCCTGTCTGGAGCTAATTAGAAGAAAGCCAACCTGGTGTGAAATCAGCAATACCTTGTTCAAGGGCTCAGTTTCATGTATCCCCAGGACCGAGGATTTGGGGGGAGGGGGGCTTAAAAACAATACTCCACCCTCATCGCCTCCTATTTCAGTCCCGATTTTTGCCACTCATGGAGGTTCCTTGATTTGTATTTTTTAAAAGTCTTTCTGCCTGAAACTTACATTACCCAGGAAGGGATATCGACAAATGTTTACTCACATGCCCCACCCAGAGGAAATAATTTTTGTGCCCCCTGTCTCTCAGTAAAGATGTCAGTCACCTCATCTCATTGCCGAGTTCACATGATTATGCTATCCGTGTGAGATAGCCTAATGGAAGCTGAACCGTTTGTTTGATACCTTATCCTAAGTTTGGGGATGGTAAAGATGGATCCTTCTTCCTCTTAATAAAACTGTCTCTTACCTGCAGGTACTTTAAAACAAGTATTTTTAAAACAAGGTTGTTTCAAGCTCTAGAATGACATAGAGAATTTGAATCATCAGGCTAGATAAAGAATTTGACCGGACCAACTCCACATGCTTCATGACTTGGGTTACAGTACCTAGTACATTGGGGAATTCCATAGATGCCCTCATGTCAGAATTTCCACACAGTATTTGCACTGAACAACAGGGGGAAATGTAGAATGGGTGACAGCATGTTCAGGTCTGTTCTTGGCTGGATAAAGGTGCACAATAATGCGAGTCAGCCCAGTACATATAGCACCTGGAGTACTGTCAAGGCTTGAATACAAATCATTGTCTGACTCAGCATTTTTATCAACTGCTTAAATCAAAACCAGTTGCTTTTCCTGTAGGACAAGGGAGACCTTGCTGAAGACCTTTTTTTTTTTTTTTTTTTTTTTAATGAAAAAGACCTGAAATATTTAACTGATAAAAGTATGAATCACCTGGGTTGTGGAGAAAGTTACCACCCACTCCTGGGTCAATTCAGGTTCGTGTGGGGACCTAACCATTACCTGTATCCAGGTGACTCTCACCCAGCTCATCTGTGTACCACCTTTGGAGAAACAGTGAAAGGAAGGTGTGCTTGGGGAAAGCTTTATTTAGATCAGAGGTCCTCAGCCTCTGGGATCTAATGCCTGATGATCTGAGGCGGAGCTGATGTAATAATAATAGAAATAGATTGCACAATAAACGTAATGCACTTTAATCATTCCCAAATCATCCTCCCCACCCCAGTCTGTGGAAAAATTGTCTTCCACGAAATCAGTCCCTGGCGCCCAAAAGATTGGGGACCGATGACTTAGATAACTGGAAAGGGGGAACAGGGTCATTTCTAGACCTCACTTGGGCTGTTTACAAATGAGGAGGATTCCTCCACAAAACTGCCTTCCCTAGACAGAGTCTGGGCTTGGAGAGGTGACCTTCAAGGGGTCTTACTCCAATCACAAGAGGGAATAATTCCATTTGAAATCAGCAGCTAAGGTCCACCAGGAGTAATGAAACCTTTCATTTGTGCTCTCATTTTCACAGTCAGAGGAGACAGTTTTTGATTATTAGGAAAATAGGAATCTTTATTTGTACTGTTATGAGCATAGTCAGGCAGATGTGCTCACTGAAAGTGGTCCTTATCGCTCGCTAAGGTGAACAGAAGGAGTCTGGGGCAGAAATGGTATTCAGAGAAGACCCTGTCATCCCTGTGTGTTTTGCACAGAGAACTTAAAATATGTGTGAAAGGACACAGAATTAGAAGTTGACCAGTGGGTGTGTAGCTGTGAAAGCCCACAGTTCCTCTGAGCCCTAACAATGTTTAAAAGAAACTCAAAGTATGAAATACATGCCTATTGGCAACATTTGCAGCCAGGCTGCCTCAGCAGAATTGACACAGCTTTGCTTAGAAAATGAGCTGTGTGTTCACAGCTCAGGTCAGGGTCAGTTAACCTCTCTGAACCTAGGGCTCTTATCTGCCCAATAGCGATTACAGAACCACCTTACTACATCATCAAAAGGAGTAATGGAGGTCAAGTACATACGCAAATATAAGTTCAGATAGAGGAACAGGGCAAGTCCTGGTGTGGGGGGGTATAATTCTTTTTTTTTTTAATGAATACTGTTGCAATTGTTGTTTAGTCAGTCGTTTCCAACTCTTTTCGATCCTACAGACTGTAGCCTGCTAGGCTCCTCGTCCATAGGATTCTCCAGGCTACAGTGGTTTGCCAGTTCCTTCTCCAGGGGATCTTCCCGATCCAGGGATCCAACCCGAGGCTCCTATATTGCAGGCAGTTTCTTTACCACTGAGCCACCAGGGAAGCCCAAAGTTATCTTTTACTGCATAGCAAATTACCTTCAAATCTGGGGTTTTGAAACAACAAACTGACTGTTTCACACAGTTCTGAGGGTCAGGAGCCCAGACTGACACTGAGCACCCCTCCCGGCTGGGCGGCCCTGGCTCAGGGTCTCTCCTGAGGTTGCTGCCTGGCTGTCAGGGGGGCTGCCCTCTTGGCTTAGCTCTGCCTGGAGGCATCTGCCTCCGCCTTCACCCCCAAGGCCTGCAGGCAGGCCTCCTTGGCTACTGTGGGACATCTGTCACAGGGCTGCTCCAGACAAGGCCTCAGGCTCCCTCCAGAGGGAATGATAGGGAGGGAAAGGGAGAGAGAAAGACTTCAGGAGCTCCAGTCTGGTGCATTGTGGAAAGGGGCCACGCAAAGGTGTGAATACTAGGAGGCCAGGGGCTTCGGAGGCTTAAGAACAGCGTTGGAAGTCAGCATACTCCTTTTTTTCACTTATCATTTGTAGTAATTCACTTACCATTATGCTACACTGAAGTCTTTCAAAAAGAATCCAGGTCTTAAATAATTGCTCATTTCTGATTATCTTGCAAGGAAATACTCTGTATACTCTGTGTACTATCTTCACTTCTTCTAAAACGAAGGTGTTGGACCAAAGAATCTTGAATACCCCTGCCAGTTCTGAAATTCTGAAATTGACCTGTGATGTTAATAGATGGTTGAGACTTTTAAATTTCTATTCTTGTGTGGAATACAACCAAGTCAAATTCTGCCTCTATACTTTTTCCCCCCCTGGCATGGAATACTATTTCTGTAATAAGTTTAAAAAGATGGGTAATTCCTGAGTTGTGCTCATCTGGAATAAAGACTGTTGTCACTGGGCTTCCATTTGATGAGGTTAATGGTCTCCTACAGTGTTGTGAAGGCAGAAATGCTTATTTAAAAGCACTTTTAGATTGAATGACATAGAATACCACCTCTCTGGGAGCTGGGGCTGTTTTCAGACTCCCATGATTCAGAAGGGCTCTTCTGATTCGACCGTTTATTTAAGTGGTGAAGGAAACACATTCTATCTCCTAACACTCTTGTTTGGAACCCCTTCAGCAGCTTCTCTTTTTGCTCTCAGAATGAAGCCCAAACCTCCCAATTTACTCCAAAGACTGTAGCAAGCCCGCCTCTGCTACATCCACAGCCTTAGGTGGCCTGCAAGTCCTCTGTCCCAACCTAAACTACAGCTGCGTTGACTTTCTCCCGTTTCTGAAACAAGTCAAGTTCTCTCGCTCTTTTTTTTTTTTTTTCTTTTTCTGGGATCATAATGACAATGCAGTTATTCCCTTACTCAGAATACTCTCTTAGTTTCAAAACCAACTATCTCCTACCAAACTCCCAAGCATCCTTCAGAATCAGTTTATACATCTGTTCTTCCAGAATGCTCCAGTTCTCTTCAGACCCCAGCCCTTGCCGCATGCTCTCCAATCCCCCATCCACATTTGGTCATGGCGTGTAGGGCTCGGCCTTAGCATTGCTCGCCCAGTGGTCTGTCACCCCCATCAGGCCTTGTCACCTGGGGTTGTCTCCCAGATTTATGCAGTGCCTGACACACAGGAGCTGCTGTGCTGGGAGCCAGGAAGTGAAAGCAAATTCCCACATGCTTTGTTTCGCAAGTTCACTCTGTTTTAAGCAAATTTGGAATCATTGTGTGATAGAAGATATGCTGCATATAAGTACGGGAGTAGAAAATATCCTTGTTAGAAAGTAACTGAAGAAAAGGTGAACTTTCTGGGCATCAGCAAGATGCAGTATGACCTGCGTGCATGCTAAGACACTTCAGCTGTTTCCAACTCTTTGCAATCCCATGGGCTGTAGCCCACCAGGCTCTCCATGCCATGGGATTCTCCAGGCAAGAATACAGGTTGCCATGCCTTTCTCTAGGGGCTCTTCCCTACTCAGGGGTCAAACGTGAGTCTCTTACATCTCCATTGGCAGGTGGGTTCTTTATCACTAGCACCACCTGGGGATCCCTGCACTATGACATAATTGGGAAGTAAAAGATTTTGAATTAGCAGTTATCTACTCCCTCTCCAGCCTCTAATTCTCAGATCTTTCAAGGTAATCTCTCTGCATAATCTCTCCGCAGTCTATACCTCAGTTTCTTTATTTGTGTGCAGTTTGTATGCACGGACAGCAAGGAGATCAAACCAGCCAACCATAAAGGAAATCAGTCCTGAATATTCATTGGAAGGACTCTTGCTGAAGCCAAAACTCCAATACTTTGACTACCTGATACAAAGAGCCCACTCATTGGAAAAGACCCTGATGCTGGGAAAGACTGAAGGCAAAAGGTGAAGGGGCCGGCAGAGGATGAGATGGTTAGATAGCATCACCGACTCAATGGACATATATTTGAGCAAATTCCGGGAGATAGCGGAGTACATGGGAGCCTGGCATACTGCAGTCCATGGGGTCACAAAGAGTCGAAACAACTTCGCAGCTGAACAACAGCAGCTCCTCTGAAATGTCTGAAAAGGCTTCTTGCACAGTCCATTGTTGAAAATAACATAATTATTTTTATAACTAATAACAAATATATCAGGTACTTCTGTCACTAAAAAATAAAAATCTTAGAAACTAAAGCTACACACTGCCCCCTGCTTCACCTCAGCTATGAAGTTCTTTACTTGTTTTCCCTAACCTTTATGAGTTTCAGTGTGTTTGTACAACTTAATGTGTATAGAGGTGGGAGTGCTTTAATCATTTTGAATTAGCAGATCTATAAAAGGCGATACCATGTAAGTGTTTTGTGAAAGTATTTTAGAGGTAGGTGGCTATGCCCTCATGTAGGGGCAGGGGAAGGAGGGTTCACTGTTCTACATTTTTATCTGACCACAAAAGTGCTGTAATTCCTAGATAATAAACCGAAACTACCTGTCTGCTCAACAATTGGGAAGTTTATACTCACAAACTGTTGTACAACCTTGACAAATTTCAGTCTTGAAGACTTTTTCCATGTCATTTAACCACACTCTGCCGAGAACTTGAATTTTTCTTCTGTGAATTTCATACCTTAATTTCATGAAATTTTAATCCTTGAAGGGAAATTAGAAATGTGACTAGACAAGTCTCTCACTTTATGTATGACAGGTGGGTTCTCTGTGCCTCTTACTGACAGGGTTTCTTTCTGCTCCACCTCTGGTGTGTCAGAGTCATGGTTTACAAATTAGCAGTACAGTCATCCATCCGTATCTGAGGGAGAGTGGTTTCAGGACCCCTGGGACCAAAATCCAAAGATGCTCGAGTCCCTTATGTGAAATGGTGTATATTTACATATAACCTCTACACGTGCATGTATAGTTCTATCCAACTCCTTGCGACCCCGTGAGCTGTAGCCCACCAGGCTCCTCCACCGATGGGATTTCCCAGGCAAGAATACCGGAGTGGGTTGCCATTTCTTCCTCCAGGGGATTTTCCTGACACAGGGATCGAACCCAGGTCTCCTGCGTCTCCTTCCTCAGCAGGCAGATTCTTTACCACTGAGCCACCTGGGAAGCCCAACCTCTGCACATCTTCCTTTATGTTTTAAGTCATCTCGAGATTGCTTGTAATACGTAATAGTGTAAATGCTATGTAAATAGTTGTAAATACATCATAAATGCTATTTAAACAAGTCCCATTAACTAGGCAAATTCAAGTTTTGCTTTTTGGAAACTTCTGGAATTTTTCTCCTGAATATTTTCAGAATGCAGAGCCAACGGCCAGCCATATTACCAAGACAGAGCCTGGTTTGTCCTGAAGGTATCAGGTCTCCATATTAATGAACTGAGATTCTGGGCGATGCAGTTTGCCTAATCCCTCTGGCCGGGCCACAATGGATGTAGCTGGATAAACAGGGTCTCTGCAGAGACATGAAGACGTATGGATCAGGAGAAAGACACCCAGGAGGAAGGGGGACATTCTCCTGCTCGTCCAACCTGCAGCCCCAAAGGCACTTGATGGGAACAACAAAGAAGCGCTTTGCACCCTCTTCTGAATGGTTTTGATTGGTTACAATAAGATTGGCCTGTTTTTAGTAATGGACTATGCTTAGAAGCCATTTCATACCCTGCAGAGGAGATAAGCAAAGTTGCATACAAATGAAATTGAGGTGGAGGCTCAGTATACGCAGAGTGGTACCCTAAATGATCCAGGAATTAGAGGCTGGATTGACTGTTGGTGTGTTTGTGTGCGCGCACACTTAGTTGCTCACTCCGGTCTGACTCTTTGTGACCCCATGGACTGTAGCCCACCAGGCTTCTCTGTCTATGGGATTGTCCAGGTAAGAATACTGGAGTGACTTGTCATTTCCTTCTTCAGGGGATCTTCCTGACCCAGGGATTGATCCCACATCTCCTGCATTGGCATATGGACTCTTTACCACTGAGTCATCAGGAAAGCCTGGATTGAGAGTAGATATCTGGTAGTTATAAGCCTTATGTTTTCCAATGATGCCATTCCCCACCTTGCTGATGCCCAGAAATTTCATCCTTTTAGTTATTCTCTAACAACAATGAACAGGAGATTTTCTCTTTATTTAAAAGTGTGTCTCTGTGTTAATGACTACTTGGAAAGCCACCCTGGGAGATGTGGACCCAGAGTGCTGATCTTCACAAGAGCTCAAAATACTGTCATTTAGAACTTTGGTCATATAATTTTTCACTTGTGGGGGTACATGGCTTGCATGGGTGTTATTGTGGTGAAAGTGAAGTGAAAGTGTTAGTTGCTCAGTCATGTCCTACTCTTTGCGATCCCATGGACTATAGCCTGCCAGGCTCTGTCCATGGGATTCTCCAGGCAAGAATACTGGAGTGGATTGCCATTCCCTTTTCCAAGGGATCTTCCCGACCCAGGGATTGAACCTGGGTTTCCCTCATTTCGGGCAGAATCTTTACCATCTGAGCTGCTAGGCCTGTATGTAAACTGAGTGAAGTATGGCATTCTTGTAGTTATTAATCAGGGACAATGCTAAATAGATCTTTTTGCAGGAAAAAATACTGTCTTTTAGATCAGTTCAGTTCAGTTCAGTCACTCATTGGTGTCTGGCTCTTTGTGACCCCATGGAATGCAGCATGGCCAGGCTTCCATGTCCATCACCAACTCCTGGAGCTTACTCAAACTCATGTCCATCGCGTCAGTGATGCCATCCAATCATCTCATCTGCCATCTTCTCCTCCCACCTTCAATCTTTTCCAGCATCAGGGTCTTTTCCAATGAGTTGGTTCTTCACATCAGGTGGCCAAAGTATTGGAGTTTCAGCTTCAGCATCAGTCCTTCCAGTGAATATTCAGGACTCATTTCCTTTAGGATTGACTGGTTGGATCTCCTTGCAGTCCAAGGGACTCTCAAGAGTCTTCTCCAACACCACAGTTCAAAAGCATCAATTCTTTGGTGATCAGCTTTCTTTATAGTCCACCTCTCACATCCATACATGACTACTGGAAAAACCATAGCTTTGACTAGACGGACCTTTGTTGGCAAAGTAGTGTCTCTGATTTTTAATATGCTATCTAGATCAGTTGTAGCTTTTCTTCTAAGGAACAAGTGTCTTTTAATTTCATGATTGCAGTCACCATCTGCAGTATTCTGGAGCCCCCCAAAATAAATGCTGTCTCTGTTTCCATTGTTTCCCCATCTATTTGCCATGAAGTGATGGGACTGGATGCCATGATCTTAGTTTTCTGAATGTTGAGATTTAAGCCAACTTTTTCACTCTCCTCTTTCACTTTCATCAAGAGGCTTTTTAGTTCTTTGCTTTCTGCCATAATGGTGGTGTCATCTGCGTATCTGAGGTTATTGATATTTCTCCCAGCAATCTTGATTCCAGCTTGTGCTTCATCCAGTCCAGCATTTCACATGATGTCTTTTAGATAGTTGTATCTTTTGGCATATTGCAAGGAGTTTTGAAATTTGAATTTGAATTCCATTTCTTGTGGGTGGGAGGAATGGTCTTTGAGAACTTGGTCTTAGGAATGGCTTCCATTTCTGAAACTATGTAAAAAAGATTTTTAACAAACTAAATCACTTTTTATGGTCTTTTCTTGTATTTTTATAGCTATTTTTATTCATTTGACAGTTTTTGGAGCCTGTACCATGTGCTTGGCATTCTTCTAGACTATGGGATACAGCAGCAAACCAGAGGAGCAGATATCCTAGTTTGGTCATGGTGTCGGACAATAAACAAGGTATATAAATTGTTACATATTGCTATCAAACACTGGTATACCACTTAAGTGCCAAGTATTATCTTAAGAGCGTATAAGAATAACTCATTTAATTAAGTGGTATGTGTGTGTATGTGTGCTCAGTCATGTCTGACTCTTTGTGACTTCGTGGACTGTAGCCCACCAGGCTCCTCTATCCATGGGATTCTCCAGGCAAGAATACTGGAGTGAGTAGCCATTCCCTTTTCCAGGGGATCTTCTTGAGCCAGGAATTGAACCTGCATCTCTTGTGTCTCCCGCATTGGCGGGCGCAACCAATGCACCTTTACTATTACCCGTTAAGTGGTACAGTAGAAGATAAAATGCTGTGGAAAGAAATGAAGGGAAATGGGATTTGAAATGTGGACAGGAGTAAGGGAAGTTTTCAGTTTTAAAGAGTCTGAGACAGTCTCATTGAGGAGATAATATCTGGACAAGACCTGAAGGGCTGAGGGCTGAGGGAAAAAGACAGTGGATGCCTGAGTGGAGGTGGCTTCAGGCTGAAAGGGCAATAGGTTACAGAGACCCTGAGGCAAGAACATTCCTGCTTGTTTTGGAAAAAACAAGGAAGGAAGGAGAGCTTTGGCTGAGAAAGTGAGGGAGAGCATTAGGATCTAAGTGACGACTGTGGCTTTAGTTTAGAGTGAGATGGGGGGCCCTCAACCGTGCCAAGGGGTGGCCTGGCCTAACCCATATCCATGTGGAATCACAGTATCTGTTTCTGGGATTGGTAAGGGAAGGAACAGAAACTCAACATTCAAAAAACTAAGATCATGGCATCCGGTCCCATCACTTCATGGCAAATAGAAGGGGAAAAATGGAAATAGTGGCAGATTTTCTTTTCTTGGGTTCCAGAATCACTTCAGATGGTGACTGCTATGAAATTAAAAGATGCTTGCTCCTGGGAAGAAAAGCTATGACAAACTTAGCATATTAAAAAGCAGAGCCATCACTTTTCCAACAAAGGTCAGTATAGTCTAGGCTATGGTTTTTCCAGCAGTCATGTATAGATGTGAGAGTTGGACCATAAACAAGGCTGAGCACCAAAGGCTTGATGCTTTCAAACTGTGGTGCTAGAGAAGACTCTTGAGAGTCCCTTGGACTACAGGGAGATCAAACCAGTCCATCATTAAGGAAATCAGTCCTGAATATTCATTGGAAGGACTGATGCTGATGCTGAAGCTGCTATTTTGACTACCTGTTGTGAAGAGCTGACTCATTGAAAAAGATCTTGATGCTGGGAAAGATTGAGGGCAGGAGGAGAAGGGGGTAGCAGAGGATGCGATGGTTGGATGGCATGACTGACTCAATGGACATGAGTTGGAGCAAACGCCACGAGATAGTGAAGGACAGGGAAGCCTGGCGTGTTGCACTTCATGGGGTCACAAAGAATTGGACATGACTTAGCAGCTGAACAACAACCACAACAAGGAAAGGAACAAAGATAAAAGCAAGGACCAGTTAGGTAAGGCTAATTTAAAGATCCAGACAGGGGCTTATGGTAGCCTCATGGACGAGAATTCCGATTGTGGGGGTGGTTAAAATAGGTCAGATTATGAATGTATTTTGATTATTCTTCAGCTATTATGGCTCCAAATCATTGAAGTCGTGCTGCTTCCAGGCTCTCTGTGAGTAGTTAAATTAATAACCTGTAAAACAAACTCTTTAAAGGCTCTGGCAGCACCCATTATTTAAAGGAACTCTGTAAGCCATTACTCGGCAGTCTGGTTTAGGTTTTCATGTGTCCAGTATGTCTTCAAGCAGGACTACCTGTGCTTGGAGATAGAATCTCCCACATAACAATGGCAGTTTAGGTGCAGGGCCAAATGAGCTGATGAAAACAACTAAAAATACCATGTGGAATACCTTTACTATCTTTCTATAAACATGTCCGTGGGTAACAAGAAAATCAAGAATCCTAAGGTCAAAGACTGAGCACACAAGTTAAGCTGAGGGGAGAAACCAGCTTTTGCCTTAGGGCTTTAACCAAAACCTAAGGTGCCTGAGTGGGTTTCCCAGGTGATTCATTGGTAAAGAATCTGCAGGAGATGCAGGAGACGAAGGTTAGATTCCTGGGTCAGGAAGATCCCCTGAAAGAGGAAACCCAATCCAGTATCTTTGCCTCAGAAATCCCAAGGACAGAGGAGTCTGGAGGGCTGCAGTCCATGGGGTCGCAAAAGAGTTGGACCCCATGACTGAGTGACTGAACATAAACACACACATAGTACATATATTATTGCTTTAATATTTTTCATTAAAATGATATACTTTTATGAAGTTAAGCTTAGCTTTGTACAAAACAATGATACAAGTAATATCACAGGACTGTGGTATTACTTTTTCTACACTTATTAAGAGTAATACATAATTATTGGAATTAAAAAATTCATGTTCTACTTAGTTATCTCTTTTATCCCCAACTTTACTACACTTTAGAAATAACTGACTTATTATATGCCATATTTGTCTAGTTAGTGTTTTAAGTTTAAGCTTCTGTGAACAATATGGGTTTTGTTCATCTGACAGAGTATCTAGTTTTATGAATTGTGATCTAATTTTGTGATTTATGTTCATAAATAGCTGAACATAAAGTGAATGTTTGATAGGTACTATATATATAAGTTAATTTATTTTTATTTTATTTATTGGAAAACTTTTACTGGGGTTAACTTATTTTTTTAATGATTTGTTCTAAAACAGTGAATACTCCTTCCTCACACCCATCCCATTGATGGAATCGCACTGATATGACATAAAATGTTCCTACGGCAAAACAAAATAAGTTAGTTAATATATGGAAAAATTTTTTTAAGATTGGAATTTTTTGGTTTACAAGTATCTTACCTGAGTGAAATACAGAGATAGCTACTGTCTTGAGGTGATATTAATAATTCTGTTGCCAGAGATGATAAGTGACAACAAAAACTGGCCCTTAATTTCACACTTTGGATGCAGATTTCTTTTTGAATGATAAAATATACAAACTTTGGGTTTTGTGACTTAAATAAAAATACGGAGAGAATTGTAAAATCTACATCTGGGGAAATTCTCAGGATAGAGACCTGTTTGGGATGATTTATGTGTTGTCTGAAAGCAAAGGTGTGGTTTCTTGGTTGTTCCTGGCTTTGTGGCTACTAAGTCTTTTTAAAGAGCTAAGTGTTAAGAGGTGGAAACTAGGAAGACAGGGTGAAGTCAGCAAAATAAAACTGAGGTCCATAGCCAAGGGGATGACATAATAGGCTCCATTAGATAGGTTAAGGTAAAATATCCACAAGATTTTCTTTTCCTGCATTTTAAAAACAAACACTTTGGCCACCTGATATGAAGAGCAGACTCATTGGAAAATACTGTGATGCTGGGAAAGACTGAGGGCAGGAGGAGAAGGAGGTGGCAGAGGATGAGATGGTTGGATGGCATCATTGACTCAATGGACATGAGTTTGAGCAAATTCCTGGAGATAGTGAAGAACAGGGAAGCCTGGCGTGCTGCAGTCCCAAAGAGCGACTGAACAACAAACAACAACAAAAAGAAAACAGAAATCTTTAGCACAAATCCTATCTACAGAGACTGGGCAGTTTTGAGGACAGGAGCTGACTGATGAACACTCCCACTCATGGTGGGGCGCGGACTCGGAATAAGCCCTTTCCTGAGTACCTACAACCACAGACACATTGGCTGAGCTGTGTGTCATTCTTACCAATTAGATGTGACTGAGCTTCCATTACCTGTATTGTCCCATCGTGAGATTTAGCCATCAGGTAGATTTTAGTGAGTAATTAGAAAGGAGGAAGCCTAAGAAGAAACACCAGTTCTTCTGCATTGACCTACAGGTCAGGAACTGGGAGGTGCTTTTAATTTGTTGTTGTTGTTGTTTGACATCGAAAAAGAAATATTCTTGGAACTTCCCTGATGGTCCAGTGGCTCAGACTCTGAGTTCCCAATGCACGGGGCCTGGGTTCAATCCTTGGTTGGAGAACTAAGGTCCCACATGCTGCAACTAAGACCCGGCGCAGCCAAGTAAATAAATAAAAAGAAATATACTTACATCTACAAGATAAACAGCAAGAAAATCAAGGAATGAAATACTTCTGATCAAGAGCCTATCGTCAGTGTCCCTCATGCTTGAGCCCTAACCCCACCACTGGGGGCTCCAGTGACCCTGTCTCCTGTCCTCTAAGAGTATCTCATCTTTCCTGTTCACAGGGTATGATTTAAACAGCCTGTTTCACATGTTACTCTAAATCACCTCGTCTTTTTGGAAATTGGATCCAAATGATCAATAATAAATGGTGACTTTGGCCTCACTTTCGACTGACTTCATTAGGCTTTAGATGGGAATCACAGGGACCCATAAATGTACATTTCAGTTGTCCTGGCGCCGAGCGATAATGGCTGGAATTCATAAATAAAATAAGAGCAACGATTTTGTCTTGCGTGCACTCTGGGGAAACAACAGACAGATGCCCACTCTGGTTGGGAGCTGGAGGACTCAGGGCAGGCGGGACAGCCCTGGAGGCAGAGTTGCTGGACAGTCCTCGTCCTGCCCTGATGGAAAGACTGCTGTTTGATGGTTGGTCTTGGCAACCATGTTGCATGCTTAACAGTCATCTTCAAGGGACCAAGGAATCTCTGCTCTATATATTATAGTACAAGAGTCTCTGTGCAAACTATTAAAATAAGTTCTTTTACCTTCTTTGTTAGAAGACCGGGACCAAGGTCAAAGTAACTGACCTGAGAACACTGTGTGCATGCATGCTCAGCCACTCAGTCGTGTCCAGCTCTTTTGCGACCCCCTGGACTGTAGCCTACCAGGGTCCTCTGTCCATGGAATTTCCCAGGCAAGAATACTGGAGTGGGTTGCCATTTCCTCCTCCAGGGCATCTTCCTGACCCCGGGATCAAACCTGAGTCTCTTGCATTAACAGGCAGGTTCTTTACCACTGAGGCACCTGGGAAGCCCAACCTGAGAAAACACCACACTGGAAATAGGATTTGAACCCATTTCTACAAACGCCCAGTCTAGCATTTCATTTACTTCGAGGCAGCTGCTATGTCACGCTGAAGACTTGATTCGTTTGTTCCATTTAATGAAGTCATTGTAAACCGAGTGCAGGTGCTGGAGACACAAGACTGGGCAAGATGGAAAATCCCCAGCTTCCACAGAGCTTGAAGGCCCCGAGGGGAGCTGGACAGTCAGTTATGTGATGTGTGTCATCGTGAGACACAGTTCAGATTCAGGACACGATGCAATGGCGGCACCTCACACTGCCTAGTCCAGGGGGTCACAGAGGGCCTCCTGGAAGAAGTGGCCTTGGAGAGAAGGCTGAGACCGACGGAGCAGTCACAGAGGTGGGTGAGGGGGGTGAACGCACAGACTGAAGTCCCTACGGCTGCTGTGAGTGGTCCCCACTGGGCAATGGCTAAACTGAGGATTTCAGAAATAATGTTTCTTTTTTTTTTAATGTGGGACCATTTTCAGAGTCTCCATTGAATTTGTTATAATAGTGTTTCTATTTTGTTTGGGTTTTTTGGTTGTGTGGCATATGGGATCTTAGCTCCCCGACCAGGGATCGAACCTGCACCCCCAGCACTGGAAGGTGAAGTTGTAAGTACTGGAACACCAGGGAAGCCCCTAGAGATAATCTTACAGGCAGCAGGAGAGGGAGGAAAACAGACTCTACAGAGTGAGGACCGAGAGGCACAGATAGCCCAGAGTCCACAAGGTTTAGCTGAGAGCCCCTCCCCTTCTGTTACTACATAATGTTGTTCAGTCAACAAGTCATGTCCGACTCTTTGCAGCCCCATGGAATGCAGCACGCCAGGCTTCCCTGTCCCTCACCATCTCCTGGAGTTTGCCCAAGTTCATATCCATTGAATTGGTGATGCCATCCAACCATCTCATCCTCTGTTGCCCTCTTCTCCTGCTGCCTTCAGTCTTTCCCAGCATCAGGGTCTTTTCCAGTGAGCTGGCTCTTCACACCAGGTGGCCAAAGTATTGGAGCTTCAGCTTCAGCATCAGTTCTTCCAGTGAGTATTCAGGGTTGATTTCCTTTAGGATTGACTGGTTTGATCTCCTTGGTACCCAAGGGACTTTCAAGAGTCTTCTCTAGCACCACAATTCGAAAGCATCTAGTCTTCAGTGCTCTGCCTTCTTTATGGTCCAACCCTCACATCTGTGCATGACTACTGGAAAAACCATAGCTTTGACTATATGGACCTTTGTTGGCAAAGTGATGTCTTTGCTTTTTAATACACTGTCTAGGTTTGTCATAGCTTTCCTGCCAAGAAGCAATCGTCTTCTTAGATAATGTTAAGAACGCACATATGTTTATTTTCCTAAAAGTAGACTAAAGGAAGAGCAGCCAACTTTCTCCTTTAGTTTAGTCAGCTTTCGTCCCTCGGATTGCGGCCTCCTCACTCACGGGTGTGTGACGGCGGTGCTCAGTGCTACTGCAGACTCGGTGGCAAGTAAATGTGTCCTGGTGTCTGCTTACCCACGCACTCACTGACAGCATCTGACGGGGAGCCAGGACAGAGCACACGGCAGCAGCCGGGCCTGTCTACAGATAGCTATTAGGTGGACTATTTAAAGTTTGGACAAATAACCAAGTTGATCTCAGGATTACCTCTGAGAATAAGGGGGTTTAGGTTTTTTATTTCTTTTTTTAAGATTAAGAGCAAATTTTATTTTTATGCCACCAAGTTACTTTTTGCTTAAAAATTGGGGCACATACCATATGCCAGCCATTACACTAGGGACTCGAATTAAGGACCTTACCCCTGGCCTCTGGGGATCTGCAGTCCGGGGGGTGGAGCTGAAGACATTGGAACAGAGTGTCACCGTGGGTTGTGCTCCAGAAAAGGAGCTACAGTAACAGGGGTGACTTTATGAACCTGTGGGGGTGACCCCTCACAGGGCAAATGAGACCTTGCCTTTCCCACACTGTTCTGTTGACACAGTTCTAAATAAGATGGTTGAAATCCAACACATTTCTGTTTCCTTTGAAAATTTTCCGAATCAGAAAAGGAGCAGGTAGCAAATTGACTCCAGAAATGAAACTGTTTTCATCACAAGGAGACATTTTCCAAGTGATTAAACACTTTTCCATCAGCACCGATCAGAGAACATCAACCAGTGGACTAGGCTCTGGAAACCTTGATAAGAATGTCAGATTTGCTTTCTTTGAAAAAAGAAAAAAAGAAAATCTATTCACAGTATTAAAAGCATTTATATAACTTTCTTCTTACACGCTATGCACAGATTTTCATATCTCAACATGGAAAAGATTGTGGTTGTATTTGAAACATGAAGGTGAAGTCACTCAGTCGTGTCTGACTCTTTGCAACCCCATGTGCTGTAGTCTACCAGGCTTCTCCGTCCATGGGGTTTTCCAGTCAAGAATACTGGAGTGGGTTGCCATTTCATTCTCCAGGAGAGCTTCCCGACCCAGGGGTTGAACCCCGGTCTCCCACTATAGGCAGACGCTTTACCATCTGAGCCACCAGGGAAGTCATTTGAAACATGTAAGGACATAATAAACCTCACCATTCACATTGATTTCATCAATTTATTCATGCAACACGTGTTGAGTGATTGTGCCGAACTGGAGACACAGAGTGCTACAATTGCAGAACTGATAGGTCCTGCTTTTTCAGGAGCTTACAGCCTGGAAAATCCGAATGGAATGGTTAATTGTTACAGAAAGTGTTTCTTTTCCTTGGCTGTTCTTCTCACTACTACCTTTAATTAAAAATTTAAGATTCTATTTTATAACTATTTTCAAATATTCCTTTTTCCTTTAGAATTGTGTGAAAGCACTCTTTTTGGGGGCACCTGTCATTTGCTTTACACCATAATGTCTGACATTATGAACAAGTCAACAGATCAAGAGATTCACTGCCTTGATTCACCCTCGTTGATGCCTTCTGTTCAAAAGGAAAGAAAGGAACAGAGGAAGGAAGGAAAGAAGATGCTAATGAGCACAGCTATCCATGAAGCTCCTTATGAATACTATATGATAAAAAAAATTGAAGCAAAAAATTGAAGGAGCAGAAATTTGGGAGCACAGGAAGGGGGAAAAGTAATAGGTAGAATTATACACCAAATCAGAGTTATTTTTAATCAGTTGAGAAAACAGAAGGTTAATAATCCATCAATTCAGTCTAAGGGAAATCCTCAATTACCTACACCAAGGATTGAGAAAGTCTTAAATCAGATATGTTAGCAAGAGGAAGTAACTTAGTACAATTCCTGAATTCAACATTACATAAAATTTCAGCCACCCATTGCTCTTGTGAAATCTACCAAACAACTTGAACTATGTCTCTGGCCTAGAAAGGAGCCAATTTAATAAATTATTGCAAAGGAATGATGTTTGAAATCATGAGTCATTGGAAGCTTAATAACAAAAGCAAGTCAGTCAAGGAGGAAAATAGTTGAAGTCTGTTGAATCTGAGGTTTTAACTTTTATTTTGCTGCTGTCTCTCAAGAGACAGTTTATTGAATTCATTGTATTATATATGAACATTTTAAAGTGCAGATTGTTTTACTGTATAGGTTTTTAAAAATGTTGACTGCACCGATAAAAAGTGCTGTGAATAAGAATTTGCACCTGCATACAAGCAGGCATTTATTTATTTAGTTAGTTATTTTAATTTATTTATTTTACTTTACAATATTGTATTGGTTTTGCCATACATTGACTTGAATCCGCTATGAGTGTACATGTATTCCCCATCCTGAACCCCCCTCCCTCCTCCCTCCCCATCCCATCCCTCTGGGTCATCCCAGTGCACCAGCCCTGAGCATCCTGTATCATGCATCAAACCTGGACTGGTGATTTGTTTCACATATGATATTTTACATGTTTCAATGCCATTCTCCCATATCATCCTGCCCTCGCCCTCTCCCACAGAGTCCAAAAGACTGTTCAATATATCTGTGTCTCTTTTGCTGTCTCGCATACAGGGTTTTTGTTATCTTCTTTCTAAATTCCATATATATACATTAGTATACTGTATTGGAGTTTTTCTTTCTGACTTACTTCACTCTGTATAATAGGCTCCAGTTTCATCCATCTCATCAGAACTGATTCAAATGTTAATTCTTTTTAATGGCTGAGTAATATTCCATTGTGTATATGTACCACAGCATTCTCATCCATTCATCTGCTGATGGACATCTAGGTTGCTTCCATGTCCTGGCTATTATAAACAGTGCTGCGATGAGCATTGGGGTATATGTGTCTCTTTCGATTCTGGTTTCCTCGGTGTGTATGCCCAGGAGTGGGATTGCTGGGTCGTATGGCAGTTCTATTTCCAGTTTTTTAAGGAATCTCCATACTGTTCTCCATAGTGGCTGTACTAGTTTGCATTCCCACCAACAGTGTAAGAGGGTTCCCTTTTCTCCACACCCTCTCCAGCATTTATTGACAAGCAGGCATTTAAAACAACTATCCATCATTTTAAATATGTTGGGCTTCCCTGATAGCTCAGTTGGTAATGAATCTACCTCCAATACAGGAGACTCCGGTTCGATTCCTGGGTTGGGAAGATACCCTGGAGAAGAGAAAAGCTACCCACTCCAGTATTCTGGCCTGGAGAATTCCATGGACTACAGTCCATGGGGTCACAAAGAGTTGGACATGACTGAGTGACTTTCACTTTCTCATACTTTAGGATCAGCTAGTTAAAAGAGGAACTTTTACCACTTAAGTAAATGTGAATCTACTGATCCCCAGGAGTGTGAGCGCTGCCATTTAAGAACAGCGCAGCCTCATGCAGCTACTCACAACAGCTCCAGACTAGCCCTCAGTCTGCATTTAGACCTACCATCTGCCGTTCAGTTCAGAGCTCATTGGGTAGTAAAGTCCCTTCTCATTTCTATCAATTCAAAGAATAGCTGTTTCAAAGCATAAAGTACATAAAGCGCAATTGCACTCATCTCACACGCTAGCAAAGTAATGCTCAAAATTCTCCAAGCCAGGTTTCAACAGTACTTGAACCGTGAACTTCCAGATGTTCAAGCTGATTTATAAAAGGCAGAGGAACCAGAGATCAAATTGCCAGTATCCACTGGATCGTTGAAAAAGCAAGAGTGTTCCAGGAAAACATCTACTTCTGCTTTATTGACTACACCAAAGCCTTTGACTGTGTAGATCACAACAAACTGGAAAATTCTTCAAGAGATGGGAATATACCAGACCACCTTACCTGCCTCCTGAAAAATCTGTATGCAGGTCAAGAGGCAACAGTTAGAACTGGACATGAAACAACTGACTAGTTCCATATCCAGAAAGGAGTAAGTCAAGGCTGTATACTGTCACCCTGCTTATTTAACTTATATGCAGAGTGCATCATGAGAAACGCTGGACTGGATGAAGCACAAGCTGGAAACAAGATTGCTGGGAGAAATATCAATAACCTCAGATACACAGATGACACCACCCTTATGGCAGAAAGTGAAGAAGAGCTAAAGAGCCTCTTGAAAGTGAAAGAGGAGAGTGAAAAAGTTAGCTTAAAACTCAGCATTCAGAAAACTAATATCATGGCATCTAATATCATCACTTCATGGCAAATAGATCGGGAAACAATGGAAACAGTGGCAAAGTTTATTTTTGGGGGCTCCTAAATCACTGCAGATGGTGTGTGCAGCCATGAAATTAAAACACACTTGCTCCTTGGAAGAAAAGCTATGACCGACTTAGACAGCATATTACAAATCAGAGATATTAATTTGCCATCAAAGGTCCGTCTGGTCAAAGCCATGGTTTTTCCAGTAGTCATGTATGGATGTGAGTTGGACTATAAAGAAAGCAGAGTGCAGAAGAATTGATGTTTCTGAATTGTGGTGTTAGAGAAGACTCTTGAGAGTCCCTTGGACTGCAAGGAGATCCAACCAGTCCATCCTAAAGGAAATCAGTCCTGAATATTCATTGGAAGGACTGATGCTGAAGCTGAAGCTCCAGTACTTTGGCCACCTGATGCAAAGAACTGACTCATTGGAAAAGTCCCTGATGCTGGGAAAGATTGAAGGAAGGAGGAGAAGGGATCGACAGAAGATGAGATGGTTGGATGGCATCACCGACGCCATGGACATGAGTTTGAGTAGGCTCTGGGTGTTGGTGATGGATAGGGAAGCCTGGGGAGCTGCAGTCCATGGGGTTGCAAAGAGTCCGACACGACTGAGCGACTGAACTGAACTGAAGAATAGCTGTTTCAAAGCATAAAGTACATGAGGACTTCCCTGATGGTCCAGTGGTTAAGAATCGCAGTTAAGAATCTGCCAATCCACTACACAGGGCACAGGTTTGATCTCTGGCCAGGGACCTAAAATCCTGCATGCCCCGCATGGTACAGCCAAAAAATAAATAAAAAGCATAAAGTACAAGACAATGATAGATTGGAGGACTAAATGCTAGAGTTTTGCGCAAGGGGTTTCAACAGAACACACATCCTCATGCCCCAGGAGAGCCTTGGGCTGCTTCGCGGGAACCATGGGGTGTTCACCAAACTCTGCCCCCTTCTTCCCGGAAACACAACCTTAGTACATTTTCTGGTTGCGCCTCCTGGGGTCATGTGACTGAGTTCTGGCCAATAGAAGTTGCAGTACACCACTTGGAGGCGTGACTGCTAGGCCTCCTGGTGCCCAGTTCTCCAGGAAAATTGCTACAGAATTTTCCTTTGACCCACAGATGCACAGAATTCAGGGAAGCTGGAGTCCAGGGATGGAAGAGACCCTCTGAGGGCGAGTACGGAAGACCTCCCCCCTTCCCCGCCCGCCCCCTCTACCTGCACCGTGACCCGAGCAAGAGCTTAGGCTCTGTTGCATTACACGCCTGAGGTTGGGGTCGTCATAGGAGTTAATCCTTGGTGAATAATACAGGTGTAAAGGGAGACGGTGGGCAGGAGGAAGAGAAACCAAATATCCTTGCTTTGCAGTTGGCCACCGCTGCCACGTTACTCTGTGTGGACGGGAATATAGCAAGAATCAGAACCACAAGACATAAAAAATTTACTAAGCCGCTGTATGAAGGTTCAAATGTTACCGAATACTGCAACCCTCCACGATTTATTACCAGCAAGTTCTGCAAATCTGCGTCACCTTTCCCCAGACGTGGAGCTGCTGCCTTGCCCTTGGGAACCAGGCGTTCACCTCTGCCCTCCGCATTTCCCCTATGATTGTATAGCCTCATTAGCCTTCATTCCTTTTCCAAGGTGTTAAAATCATTTTTTATTTTTCATAAGTTGTTGATAGCCACCTCTTTGAAATTAATGAATTTGCATGGGGAGGAAGATAGACTCAATTCTTTCAGCATGAATATAAAAGCTAGGTTTTTTTTAATTGAATTTTGTTCTTGTTAAAAATTAATATTTTCTCTTGTGTTTTGTTTTATTTTTTTTTCTACCAGATATTGCAGTGTGTTATAATGGTCTCGTCAAAACCAGAACCAGTGATGATGCCGCAATACAACAGTGGCTTGAAATAGAAGACCCCAAAGCATGTCAGAAGCGTAACAGAATACCCAAAAGTCTATGTAAAAGCCGCTCTTCTGTGTACTGTTTTCACATATTTGGGGATATTTCTGAAACTTTGAGTTAGCATCTCCTGTTCCCTATATTTGTGTTTTTCTTTCCCCATCTTTTCTATATTCTTTTTGAAAAATAATATAGCGTGGCAGCAGAGCCTCTGGAATGGCTTCCAGTCTTTCCTGCTCCCTAGTTCTCTTCCCCTGCTAACCACCCCGTCCCCCGTCCCCTCCCACTCTACCAGGGTCGGTCACTGTGGCCCTAGAACACAGCAGGAGCGATGGCGTGTCCTTGAGTTTTAGTCCGAGACATGGTTTCCATCTCAGGGGCTCACGCATTTTCTCTCTTGGCTCCCTCCCTCCTGGGAAGCGGGCCGTCGCAATCGCCATGAGAGGCCACTCAGGAGGGGCCCCTGGGACGAGGAATGAAGCCCGCAGCCAGCAAGAACCCACCGCTGCCGACAAACAGGTAAGCAGGCTGGGGAGGGGGTCTTCCCACAGCTGAGACTTCAAGTGACCCCGGGGTGCCACCCAGAGTCCTGAGTCTCAGAAACCGTGTGAGCTGACGAATGTTTGTTGTTTCATACTACCCTGGTAAGTTTTGGGGCAATTTGTTCCAGGGGTCCCCAGCCTCCAGGATCTAATGCCTGATGATCTGAGGTAGAGCTGCTGCTGCTGCTAAGTCACTTCAGTCGTGTCCGACTCTGATGTGATAATAATAGAAATAAAGTGCATAATAAATGTAATGCACTTGAATCATCCCAAAACTATTCTCCCCACCTGAGTCCGTCAAAAAACTGTGTCTTTCCAAAAACTGACCCCCTGGTGCTAAAAAGATTGGGCACTGCTGTTACACAATAGGTAAGAAAAAGACATAGCTCATAAAATCAATAAAACCAATACCGGTCAATGATGAGTAAAGGACAGGATTTGGCTTAATTCCTTTGAGTAAACATGTGGTTACCAACAGGACATTAGAAAAATTAACATTTAGCTTTGGGAAGTAAAATGTAACTAAAGGATTATTTTCCATTTTATTAATCTCATTAAACAGTATTGCAGTGCATTTGTTTCTGTTAAAAAACATGATACCACTCTTTGGGAAAAAAGCTACTTCAAATTAGTCTTAAACTGTTGCTTCTTTTTAGCAACGTGTAGTAACATAATGATGGCTTAGTAGAAATTCCTAGGAGATAGTCTGACTTAAGCATATATTAACAAGTTCTTCTGCAGTCCTTGAAGAGAGTATATTTCCTGCGCACATTCTCCTTTATACGCCTAAGATTGTTTGCCATCTCTTTTATTATTCTGGTAAAGTTAAACTTGAACAGAGTAACTGAATGCTAACAATGTCTGAATCAGTGAAGCCCAAATGAGTAAGCTTTATTCTGTGTGATGGTGCTGGAAAGGTTAAAAGCCCAAGTTCTGAGTTGAGGCAATAGTTATGAGCTGCCCAAGTCCCCGCCAGGATTCCAGCTCAGCATTCTCCATGCTTCACTGAGGCTGGAATCCAGATTTTGAAACTGAATTGTCTCAATCTGGCCACAGTGGTCATTTCACTTTCCCACTAATTTTCCTTAAACCAGAATGCATGTGTGTGTGTGCTCAGTAGTGTCTGACTCTTTGAAACTCCAGGGACTGTGGCTGGCCAGGTTCCTGTGTCCATGAGATTTCCAAGGCAAGAATACTGGAGTGGGAGAATACTGGAGTGGGTTTCCATTTCCTCCTCCAGGAGATCTTCTCTACCTAGGGATAGAACCTGAGCCTCGTGCATTGGGAGGAGGATTCTTTACCGCCGAGTCACTAGGGAAGTCCCAGCTAGAATGACTAGGAATAGCTGATTTTTCCATGTAGAAAAAGAATAAAAGTGAATCTCTATTTCACAACATTGAAAAAAAAAAAAAAAAACTGAATCAAGGGCTTATGTATGAAAGGCAGAACTTTTAAGCATTTTAGAAGCAGACGTAGAGAGATTATTCTCATGACCTTGGAAGAATTTCTTCATCAGAATACAAAAATAGCAAAGCACAAAGGAAAAGATCAGAAAAATCTGATTACACTGTGAACTTCTCTCTCTCCTTTTCTTTTAAGTATTATATAATGGATAATGACTTTTAAGGGGAGTAGTGTGATTTAATAAGCTTCATTATTTTTGCAATTTTGCTGCAGATCTTAGTAATACAGAGTCAGAGATCTGGCTCCAAGATCACTTGTGTGTGTGTGTGAGATTCTTGGTTTTAATGGCTGTCACAGCCTTAATTTTTTATTCATATTTTTCTTACATCCTTAATTTTTTCAATTACAGTTTTCTTTTTGTACTGTAGTATCTTTGTAAGTTGCATCAAACCTAAGGGAAGAGGGAATAAATAAGTTGAGCAAACCATTAGATTCAGCTTATGCTGCCAACATTTAAGTATTTCTAACTCAAGCCTTCAAAAATTATAAAAATTTTATAGTAAACAATAGATAATTTATGGAGACTTTCTGGCAATAATGAATGCAAATATAGGTAAGTCTACAACTAACTCAGATTTGGAACATCTAAACACCCTATAATCTCAGAAACAGAACACCAAGCCTATCAGCTCGATAGTACTTACTAGTCATCTAAAGAATCAGGTTGTCGAATCACCTCGTTGATTTTTATCAGGTTGGGTCTTGCATTGTATTTGCTAACTAGGGAGAATAACAGACTCAAACTCTACCTGTGCTTCCTAAAAGCTCTCTGAGAATACAAAGGCACATGGGGGCCCTGCTTTTGCTCCTCCCAATTCAATCCTGTTATTCGATGCAGAAGTCACAAAGCTTTCATCAACAGTTACTGACTACTTTTATTGTCATTGCCATGTGGGAGTGCTGAAAGACTGTTTGAAATTCATTCAAGTAACAGAGGAGAGTGCATAGTGCAGGCTTCTGTATTAAAGAAGAAGAAAAAAGTATTCACTGCAATCAAAGGTGCAAGCAGTAGAGAATCAACACAAATAAAACCAGCATCAGCCAGAAAGCCTGTAGGAAACCATGGAAGGAAGATCAAAATCAGGTTCTCTGGAGGTGAATGGCATAAAGAAAATACAGTGTTATTTGCAACAGAATTTTTGTAAAAGAAAGAGAAGCCAGAATAGTCTATTAGCCAGACACTGCTTCACCAACTGAGTTCCAGACAGTGATTCCGTTTATAAGGACTCCAACCAGAACTGTATGCAACACTGAGGAGAGTTCACAAAAATGCTTGTGACCGTCATGTTCCAGCCAACTCCGATCATTCACAGTTGAGTAATCCCTACAACCTCATCTATTGAAAAACCATGAATGTCTCACATTTTTTTCTCATAGAAATGTGCATAACATGGATTATAGCTGAAGGTATATTAGAAAAATTCCAAAGATTACTTAATTTTTTATCATAGTTAATTAAAGTCATTTTAGCAGTTGAGAAAATTCCAACCCTAGGTGAAAAGCCTGCATCATTCTGGACTTCTTCATACCCCTCAGAGACCTAGGTGGCACTAGTGGTAAAGAACCCACCTGCTAATGCTGGAGATATGAGAGACACAGGTTCAATCCCTGGGTTGGGATGATCCCCTGGAGGAGGGCATGGCAAGCCATTCCAGGATTCTTACCTGGAGAATTCTATGGACAGAGGAGTCTGGTAGGCTACAGTCCATAGGGTCATAAAAAGTTGGACATGGCTGAAGCGACTTCACATGCATACACGGAGAAACTTGAGTGTTTTATGTGAATATCACTCTATTACAAAAGTATAATAGAGATTTACTTCGATGACACTGAAAAAGTGAAATGTGTAATTAAAGAATATATTCAAGGTTGATGATGACATCTGCCAGATAATGTAAGGATTGCCTAAATGTAATGCACTATTTATAGATTGTAGCAATTGATCATATTAGCATAAATGTCAAAGTAGGACTCTGAACACCTGAAAGTCATATTGCTTTGGGAGAGAAGATAGTGAGCTGTGCTCCTGTGGTCATCAGAATGGTGGTTTGCAAATTCCAGGCTGTCTCTCCATCAACACATGGTAGGGTTATATTTCCTGTGCACTTGGAATTAGGTGTGGCAGCTCATTTCTCTGCTACAGAAAGCAAAAGCTCCCCAGGGCAGCATCTCCGCCCCCACATCCGGTTTCCCTCCAGCTTGCTGATTGACAGTGTTTAAGACGGCAGCCCCTTCACCCCGCCCACCCCCCCATCCCACCCAGGGGTCATCAGAGACAGAGTCCTGCTTTCAAACGGCACTAGAAATAGAACTTGAACAAGAAATAAGGAAAATGTGTGCTTTAAGCCACTGAGATTTTCTGTGTCACAACCCACTTATCCGTCACAACACCGTATACAAAGGTACAGAAGAATCCCATCGCCGAGAGTGAAATAAGACAGGTTGGCAGCCTCAGTTCTGTTCCGTTCTTTCCCAAGAACACTCATAATTGCCTGGAGAAAGAAGCCCCCCAGCTTGTGTGCATTATTTGAGAATTCCAGAGCTGTGGCTGGCGGAGCCGGGGTGGATGGTGTATGTTACCGAGGGTCGCTGGAGGAAGAGCAGCCAAGTCAGGTAGCTAGTGTGCACTCCTCTGCATTTATTCACATTCAGTGAAAAGGGAAAATACTGGGTGGTTCTTTTTAAAAGTAATTTGTTCCCATTCCATTTGAGCTCTGATATTTTTCTTCCTGACCAGGCATGAGCCAGGGCAGCAATTTGGGAGCCCTTTTATTTCTTTATTTTTAAAATTCAAATTATATCATAGATACTGTTGACTTTATTTAAGGTTTTATTATTATTTTAAAACAGAAGGAATCTTGTTGATTTGTTCAAAGCAATGTCCCTGGTACCTAGAATTATTCACAGAATAAGTAGACCCCCCCAAAAAAAATATATATATTTTTTTAAATTAAAGAATAGTTGATTTACAATGCAGTGCCAATCTCTGCGGTACAGCGTGGTGACTCAGTTATACACATATATTCATTCTTTTTCTGTGTTCTTTTCCATTATGGTTTATCACAGGATATTGAGTATAGTTCCCTGGGCTGTGCAGTAGGACCTTGTTGTTTACCCATTCTCAGTGTGATAGTTTGTATCTACCATCACCAAACTCCCAGTCCATCCATCCCTCTCTGTTTCCACCCACCCCTTAGCAACCACAGGGTGGTTCTCTATGTCTGTGAATCGGTTTCTGTTTTGTTGATAGGCTCATTTATGTCATATCTTAGATTCCACGTACAAGTAATATCATATGGTATTTGTCTTTCTCTTTCTGACTTACTTCACTTAGTATGATACTCTTGTAGCATCCGTGTTGCTGAAAGTGGCATTATTTCATTCTTTTTATGACTGAGTAATATTCCATTGAATGGATAAAGAAGATGTACCAGTCTCTAGCCATTCCTCTGTCAATGGACATTTAAGTTGTGTCCATGTTTTGACTGTTGTGAATAGTGGTGCTGTGAATATAGGGGTGCATGTATTTTTTGAGTTATGGCATATTTCTGGATATATTATCAAGAGTGGGGTTGCTGGATTGTATGGTAGTTCTATCTTTAGTTTTCTGAGGAACCTCCGTGCTGTTCTCCATAGTGGCTGCAACAATTTATATTCCCACCAACAGTGTACAAGGATTCCCTTTTCTCCACACCCTCTGCAGCATATATCATTTGTGGGTTTTTTGATGATGTTTGTTCTGACTGGTGTTAGGTGATACCTTACTGTAGTTTTGATTTGCATTTCTCCAATAATTAGTGATGTTGAGCATCTTTATGTGTGCTTACTTGTCATCTGTATGTCTTCTTTGGAGAAATGAGTAAACTGAAAATAGTTTTTGAAAGAATCTATGTTTCTGTTAGAAGTTTTCATTATCTGCAAGATTCAGTGTTAGTTAACAGTCTGGTGTGGCTTCCCTAAAACTCAAGTACCATTTTAAACTTCAGTAATAGAAGTGTCGGGTCTAGGACAAATGGAAAATATAGTTCGTTCTACTCTTCTTAGCCTTCTGATTTATTATATTTGGTTAATTTCCTACATCACACACCAAGGTGGGTATTGATAAATTCTATTCCAGAGCTTCCTTAACTTTTTTCTGACACCATGGTGACCCTATAGAACATGATAATATTTGTAGAGTAAGTGTGGGTAAAAAAGCTTTCTTGGACCATTCTTAGGGCTGAAGCACTAAAATGCAGGAACTAACATACTTTTCTTTGAGGATCCTTCACTTCTAACAGAAGTTGTTTAAATGCTGATAATGAAAAGAGTGGGCTTCCCAAATGACACTAGTGGTAAAGACCTGCGTGCCAATGCAGGAGATGCAAGAGATGCAGGAAGATTCCCTGGAGGAGGGCATGACAACCCACTCCAGTATTCTTGCCTGGAGGATCCCATGGACAGAGGAACCTGATGGGCAACCCATGGGGTTGCAAAGAATTTGGACGCAACTGAAGCAACTTAGCATGCACCATGCAGTGAAAGAATACTTACATAACAAGGGAAAGGGACTTTTCTTTCATTCTAAAAACTGCCACAGTACACAGGAGAGAACATGAAAACAAACATGGTGCTTTCTCTCTAACACCTCGGCCAGGACACCAGAGAACATGATGTATTTTGACAGGCTTGAAACACAGCTCTGCTGGGTCAGGAGAACCCCTGGGAAGAAGAGGGGCTTGAAGACTTGGGATAATGGTTATTCTAGCCACAGCTAGCTCAGGACTAAGTCTAGTCACAACTAACTCATGGGACGTGTAAGGCACTTCGCACACATTGAACGTATGAAGTCCATTTAACAACCATCTGGGATGGGTGTTATTTCTTCTACTTTTTCATTAAGGAAACTGAGGCTTGGAGATGTGTAATGTTATATCCAGGTCCATGCAAGTGGGGAATGGCAGAACCAGCTTTGAATCTAGGACTGAGCCCCAAATCTTAGGTTCTTTTTTCTGGAAACAGGAAGACAGAAAGGACTTATGTGTCCATAACCATCTTCAGACATTAAAGGATTCTTGGTGGCCAAGAGGGTAGCTGTTTCTGATATTCCAGGAGGTCAGTTTAGTACTTGGGAGTGGAATCATGAGGAAGACAGACTTAATTTCAGAATTTATTGTTGTTGTTGTTTAATTGCTAAGTCGTGTCCGACTCCTTGCAACCCCATGGACTTTACCCCGCCAGGCCCCTCTGTCCCTGGGATTTCCAAGGCAAGAATACTGGATTGGATTGCCATTTCCTCCTCCAGGGGATCTTCCTGACCCAGGTATGGAACCCATGTTTCCTGCGTTGGCAGGTGGATTCTTTACCTCTAAGCCACCTGGGAAACCCCTTATTTCAGATTAAGAAATGATTCTCTGCGAAGATCGGATTTCCCACCCAGTTAGTATTTAGTAAGTGACTACTTCTTAGTTTTAGAGGAGGCTCCTGCCTGGGCAACCTTTGCTTTTCCTCCACTTTCAAGAGTGTGATGTTATAGTGTAAACAGCACAAGAAGAGTCTGTTAGAGATGTTGTTTCTCTTACATGCTTTTTCTTAGGAGGGATTTGTTTTTTGGGCTAAGTACATGTAGACGAGCCCTGGAGGAGGACATGGCAACCCACTCCAGTAATCTTGCCTTGAGAATCCCCACGGACAGAGGAGCCTGCTGGGCTACAGTCCGTGGGGTCACTAAGAGTCGGACACGACTGAGCGACCAAGCACAGCAGACGTGGATCAAGAGCCAGTTTCCATGGGAGAAGCTTCAGTGGCTCTCCTGAGAGTTTACAAGGGCCTTTCTTAGAAAACTGCCCTATTATTTTGAAGCTTCTAGGACCTGGTCAGAAATACATTCATTCTGAAAAATCAAAATACAGTCTCAAACCTCCACCACCAACATGATTGGAATAGAAGATCCATTACTTTTCCCCTCCTTCCCCAACAAGCAAATGGACATCAGTCAAAAAGAAATCTTAGAATCCATAGATTGTACTACTTTGGGAGTGTTTTAAGTAATTTTTAATATGGTCTTGTTGAGGGGTGTGTATGTGTAAGATGTATTTATTTTCAGATTTCCTCCTGCATTTTACTGCTTTTTTAACATATTTTTTAATTACTGTGCAAAGCTACTATACAGTCCATGGGGACTCAGAAATTCATTTGATATGACACATTTGTGAAAGCTAAGTCTAACTGAACTAATTTTTTTTTTTTAGCCACACACCTCGGGGTATGTAAGATCTTAGTTCCCCGACTAAGAGTTGAACCTGAGTCCCCTGCATTGGAAGCATGAAGTCTTAACCACTGGACTGCCAGGGAAGTCCCATTACTGCTTTTATTAGGGGGAATAATGCCTACTTCCTTTCCCCACCACTTCCTTCCCAAATACACTTCCAGTTCCTGCTTTAGAATAGCAACTACTCTTATAAATCATAGATTCCCTGGGAAGAATATTTTCATCCTTGAGAGAGCACAGGAGGATTAACATAAAGCCTCTGCCCCTGAGCAGAATGGAGAGATTACAGAGTGGGGCAGCATCCAGGCTGCCTTTGCCCTCCTCTCTACTCTTCACTTCCTTTAGGTCAGGCCAGTTGGGGCCCCAGGAACCCTCCCGTCCCCTGAGAATCCTGGGATGATTTTTGTTTGTTTTGTTTTTAAGAAATAGTTATGTTTATTTTTTTATTTGGCTGCACCGGGTCTTAGCTGTGGCATGTGGAATATGGTTCCCTGACCAGGACCTGAACCCAGGTCCCCTGCATTGGAAGCTCAGAATCTTAGCCTCTGGACCACCAGGGAAATCTGCTGGGATGATTCTGGAACTGTAGCTGTTCTCTGCTTGATTTTTCATTCCCCAAACCAGAGATAACTGAGACTAGACTGAGTCAGCACAAGGAAGGAAGTTCTAGATGAGGATGTGAACTTTCAGTCTCTTGCAAACCCTTTTCCTTGGTTAAAGGTACCAGTCATTATCAGGAAGGAAGAAAGACTGAAGGTAAAAAGAAAGTTTGGTGGATCTGGATTCCAAGTAATTCTGTCATTAATAGCATTAATTATTTGGTAAACAAAGGTGAACATATACATATCAATAAAATTTGCTGAAAGATGTCTACCTAGATGAAATATCTGTATAATTTACCTCCTACCCTATCCTTCCTATTTTTATTTTTGTATTTATTTTATTTTTATTTATTTGGCTGCACCGGCTGTTAGTTGATGGCATGGGAACTCTCAGTTGTGGCTTGTGGTTCAGTTCCCTGACTGGGCATTGAAGCTGGACCTCTTGCACTGGGAACACAAAGCCTTAGCTACTGGACTGCCAGGGAAATCCCATTCCTACTATTTTGGAAAAAACCTATTATGTGCCTAGTAGATGATCAATCAATTCTTATTGAATAAAAAAAAATGATTCCATATGATTGGGTTAGGGTGGTTTTAGTCTTTGAAATCTGTGTCTTGAGAGGTGAAACCATCTTAAAACTGAAGTCCATTCTGTTCAGTAGATCCATCGGTGAGGACCTAAGAGTCAACACATACCTAATTTTGCTTCATAACAACAGGGCCAATGATAGTTTCTTCTTTGATGAGCCCAGAAGATTACATAGTGTTTAAAAGAATATTATGAGGGTTCAGACTGCTAGGCCCCAGCTCCATAGCTTACCTGCTTTGTCACTTGAATAAGTTTCTTACCTAGATTCCCACGCCTGTAAGTTAGAGGTGACTCCTATGGCTATTGAGAGGATAAATGCGATAAATCTTTTAAGGTACTCAGCATAGGGCCTGACACTCAGTAAGCAGTGAATGAACATTATCATCATTATTGTCATTATTAATCTATAAATATATAGAATAAAAGGACATATGTACACAGGGAAGTGTAACACTAATAAATAAGAAGGTCATTTGATTTTCGTATCTGTGCACTTAAATTTTCTTGAGCTTTTATTACTGTGTATTGTTTTTTCTGTTTTTGCACAGGTATTAATACTTATAGGAAAATAAACTACTAAATACTACCCTTCTGTAGAAATATATGGGACATGGTTAAATGCTTTAAGTGTCACCAAAGCTAAGCCTATTCAATTATTCTCTCTGTCAAAGTGCTTGTATGTTTTAAACACACGCAGTCTCTTTAGTAAGCATGGTCACTATATTATTTGGAGCCAGGCCCTCTGTTATTCTGAAGTCTGGACACATAAGCCATTGTTGTTGGTCAGTGGATTGACAGGTGCTTCTCTGAAGCGTGGGCAGAGCTCAGAATCTTATCCTAGAAGGTAAAGAAAAATCTCATGTCAGTAGAGTTGGAAACCTCTTGGTATCAAGTTGATAGTTCAGTACCTTAACATGAACTATCTTCCAGAAAGTTACTCAAGTTCAAGGCAATCCCTGATGAATTAGTTCACTTACTGTTATATGAGGGCTTCCTAGGTGGTGCTAGTGGTAAAGAATCTGCCTGCCAATGCAGGAGGCGAAGAGATACAGGTTCAATCCCTGCGTAGGGAAGATCCTCTGGAGGAGGGCATGGCAACCCACTCCAGTATTCTTGCCTGGAGAATTCCCTGGACAGAAGAGTTTTGGGCTACAGTCCATGGGGTCCCAAAGAGTCGGACACGATTGAAGTGACTTAGCACATCATTATCTGGGCCAGAGTGAGTTTGCATACATTCTCACGGGGTCCACAGTGTCATTTGTTACTAGTTTTCAGACTCTTTTGGTTAGCTTTCCACCAGAATGTTTTTTTTAAAAAACAACATTTAAATTTAACTTCTGTTCACCTTTCTTACTACTTGTTTTTGTCTAGCATGATTTTTATGCCTTTAGGTGCCTATGAATTATTTATGCACCCATATGCTTTTCTTTCTACATCTCCCTGCTGTGTTTTAAGTGAAAAGTTATGAAAGAATATTAAATAAGATGGGAGCAAAACCAAGAGAAATGCAATATAGTCCTGTGTGTGTACTGATAACGGCAGCTGGCAAGTGTTACTGGATTCAGCCAGGAAAAAAAAAACAAACAAAACAAATATGAGATATTCTGTAGCTGCCTTCGCTGGCTGTTCATTTTATATCACCCTAAGGCAAGATTATTTCCTAGAAGACACCATTCTGTAATAGAATCTGTTCTCAACTCGAATCTCCCTAGCCCCCCTGATCCACATGCCAGGTGATTTTACTAAATCATAATACATTTTGTTAGCAGTATGGGGGGAGGGGATTAATGAATGCTGGATCATCTGTAACATCAGTGGGTAAATGACCAAGTGTCATTTCTTCAGATCAGATGCATTTGCAAATCAAACCCTCATAGCTTGCAAAAAGGCAGACATTGCTAGACTCATATTTTACATTCATTTTAAGTCATAAATCTTTAGAGTGCCTTTTAAGTCCAGAGATACAATTATATATCTCCTTCCATGCTGTTGACAGAGAGGGGAAGAATTTTTCTGCCACACTTGCACTATTCTATCCAAACATCTCCATCAATTCATATCCACCACAGGTTTTTCTCAAAGACCCATCTCTCTTCATCTTCTCCAGAAGACATAAAATGCATGTATTTTTTTCTGTGATGGAGAGACAGTTTTAGTCTGAAATCCCCAACTTTGCATTTTCATCTTCAAAATCTCTCTGTGGGGAGTAAGCTGCTTTTTTGGCTTTCAAGTCAGGAAAAAAAAAATGGCGTTTCATGTCTAACTTGATCTTCTGTGTCTTTCTATCACCTAACACCTGTTTCTTTCTTCTGTCCTCATAGTCAGCCATACGATTTTTGTGTTAAAAATTATACCGCATCCATCACAGAGTTAGAGATCAGAAAAAGAGCCGATCAAGGCTGTTGGGGAAGAAACCATCTGCTGACTTTCAACTGGATTCAAAGAAGGTGCAAAGTAATACATTTTAGTCGGTTATAGCATTAAGAAAACAAGACCTGGGCGGGGGGGGGGGGGGGGGGGGGGGGGGGGGGGCGGGGGGCATGAAGTCAGCCACAACAAACAATGAGTGATTTTTCTTTGCTCTAATAGGTAAACCTGCTACAGTATGTCTACCAAAATAACTTATTTCTTTTTCTTTAGCAATGAAAGAAAACATGCTTGTATATAGTTCTTCTTCTTGTTCAGTCACCAAGTCGAGTCCAACTCTTTGTGACCCTGTGGCCTGCAGCACGCCAGGCCTCCCTGTCCCTCACCATCTCCCAGAGTTTGCTCAGACTCGTGTGCACTGCGTCTCTGATGCCGTACAACCATCTCATCTGTGAATGTAGAGTGATCCCTGAAGCAGCTGTGCCGCAGTGTGGTTGGGGTCAAGCACAGCCTTGCTATGTCATCTCTAACCAGTCTCTGTTCTTGTGGTGTCCTGGGTGCTGATTTCCCCTTTGTAAGACACACACTGCCTTTTATCTGCTACAGTAAAGGTAGAAAAAAAAATCATGGAGGCCTCTCATCAGAGTGTTCTCTTGTGTGTGGGTGTGTGCTCTGTCACTGAGTCGTGTCTGACTCTTTGCGACCCCGTGGACTGTAGCCCGCCAGGCTCCTCTGTCCATGGAATTCTCCAGGCAAGAGTACTGGAGTGGGTTGCCATTTCCTCCTCCAGGGGATCCTCCCCACCCAGGGATCAAAACCACTTCTCCTATTTCCCTGGCACTGTCAGCTGGATTCTTTACTGTTGTGCCACCTGGGAAGCCCTGTTTACTTGTATGATTAATTTTACTTTTAAGGAGCACAAGTTCATTTACTTTCAGATATCAGCTATGTTATGGCTTCATTTCTCAGTCACCAGATATCTTATACTTTAGCTACTGACATCATTCTCTGTTAATGTTTGTCACCCATATAAAAAAATTGGATCCTGAATAGCCAATGCAGGCCTTCCTGTTTTTCTTTCATATCACGCCTGTGTTAAGCAGTTAATTTTAACTCCCTTCTTTGCTAGATTGTTCATGTTGGAAGGAATACTTTCTAAACTTTTCTCCAGTGATGATGAAATGGACCAGAGTTGATAAATCTTGCCATGTACAGATTTTCAAAACTCCTATCGATCCACTGTTGCTTTCATGTTAAAGAGAAAATAGAAACCTCAGGGCTAAAACAAGATGACTTCAGCTCCAGGGCTGAGGAAGCCAGCTGGCCACTCAGGGTAGTTGATTTCAGATGGGTTTCAGAGCGTTGCCTCGGTGGATGGTCAGTTGCACACTTACACCTGGGCATCCCCGCCATGGGGTTGGCTGGCTCGGGGCTGAGAGATGTGTGGTTCCTCAGGTCAGCCTGGCTGGAGGATAACTTAGTTATCCTTGCAGAAGTGCTCCCAGCATCCCCACAGGTCCCTGCCTCTGCCCACTGGTCAGACTGAAGGCATCTTCTTGCCCCTCCAAAGCCAGATGAGAGAGGAGAACTCAGAGTGACCCATATGTGAATCTCATAGCTATGTTGTGACTTGTTTATTTTACTCCTCTGATATGCAGGGTACATCATGAGAAATGCTGAGCTGAATGAAGCACAAGCTGGAATCAAGATTGCTGGGAGAAATATCAATAACCTCAGATATGCAGATGACACCACCCTTGTGGCAGAAAGTGAAGAACTAAAGAGTCTCTTGATGACAGTGAAAGAGGACAGTGAAAAAAGTTGGCTTAAAGCTCAACATTCAGAAAACTAAGATCATGGCATCCAGTCCCATCACTTCATGGCAAATAGATGGGGAAACAATGGCTGACTTTATTTTGGGGGGCTCCAAAATCACTGCAAATGGTGATTGCAGCCAGGAAATTAAAAGTCGCTTACTCCTTGGAAGGAAAGTTATGACCAACCTAGATAGCATATTAAAAAGCAGAGACATTACTTTGCCAATGAAGGTCCATCTAGTCAAGGCTATGGTTTTTTCAGTGGTCATGTGTGGATGTGAGAGTTGGATTATGAAGAAAGCTGATCGCCAAAGAATTGATGCTTTTGAACTGTGATATTGGAAAAGACTCTTGAGAGTTCCTTGGACTGCAAGGAGATCCAACCAGTCCGTCCTAAAGGAGATCAGTCATAGGTGTTCTGGAAAGACTTTGAAAGATGTTGAAGCTGAAACTCCAATACTTTGGCCACATGATGGGAAGAACTGACTCATTTGAAAAGACCCTGATGCTGGGGGGGATTGGAGGCAGGAGGAGAAGGGGACGACAGAGGATTAGATGGCTGGATGGCATCACCGACTCACTGGACATGGGTTTGGATGGACCCTGGGAGTTGGTGAAGGACAGGGAGGCCTGGCATGCTGTGGTTCATGGGATCGCAAAGAGTCGGACACGACTGAGCGACTGAACTGAACTGATGGAATGACTTGCTCTGAGCACCGACACAGGGGATCCCAGCTTTGAGAGCAGAGGTCCGTGGTTTCATGAACCTCCGCTCCCGTCAGTAGAGATCAAAATGTTTGTGTGAGTTTTCTGCACTTGTCCAGTGTATGTGTTAGTTGCTTAGTCATGTCTGACTCTCTTCGGCCCCCATGGACTGTAGCTCACCAGGCTCCTCTGTCCATGGGATTTCCCAGACAAGAATCCTGGAGTGGTTGTCATTCCTTTCACCAGGGGATCTTCCCGACCCAGGGATCAAACTCAGGCCTCCTGTATTGCAGGCAGATTCTTCACCATCTGAACCACCAACTAAACCGAGTCACATTACATGACTGGGTCCTTATAAACCCAGTCACATAAGGACCAGTGTTGCTTTTAGAAAAAAGCACAGGAGTGTGAAAAGGTGGCTGTTCCGGGGCTTTCCTGGCACAAGCCGCCTGCCCAGGCCTGAGGCCGGGATGAGATGGGCAGGAAGGTGGCTCCACCTGCTTCCAGGGCCTGTCTGCCAGGACGTCCAGCCTCTCTGCTGCACCTTTTCATGCACTGTGAGGTTGGACTGGCAGCAGGGTTGGCCATGTAAGCAACGCTGGGGTGCAGGCTTTTTAGGAGGTGTGAGGGGTGTGGTGGCTACAGAGAGAAATCCTCTTCCCCAGCAGAGGATTTGCACGTGTGAAACATGGTGCTTGCTTCTCTTTTCAGGGTTTTTATGAAATTGCTCATGGACTGACTGCATGAGTTTACTTTGTTTTGGTTTTGTTTTTGCAATTTTTGACCTTCAGAGCTCAAAGAGCTGGTCTCCTGTGTGCAGCATTCAAGATCATTCCCATGGTGTGTGTGTGTTTTAAACAGTTTGATATCACATGTATACCTGCAGCTTTCAGAAGGCCTCATATAAAAGTCTCGTTTTATATTTGTGTTAAAGTCTCTTTGGAGAAGGAAATGGCAACCCACTCCAGTACTCTTGCCTGGAAAATGCCATGGATAGAGGAGCCTGGTAGGTTACAGTCCATGGGGTCGCAAAGAGTTGGACACAACTGAGCGACTTCACTTTCTTTCACTTTAAAATCTCTTAATGCTAATAGTAAATGCAAAACAGGTGCGGAAAAGAGCCCACAGCAATTCTAGCAGGGAAAACACAGCAGTCGTGGTTATAATGACCTAACAATTAAGGGTTAGGTGAAAATCACGCTAAACTTGGGAGACTGTTCTAAATCTTCATCACATACAGGTGCCACAACTAAGCCTGCATGCTCTGCCCTGTCTTACTCAGAACTGGGAACGCCCTATGGACTCCTGTTTCCTCACCTCCTGGCCTGCTCCTTTGACCGAAGGACACAACTCTGGGACTCCTGTGAGTTCTGACTTGCCTGCTATTACGAGGCTTCTTTCTGTTACGTGCCCTGCTGTTTGTTATTCAGTCTCTCAGTCATGTCTGACTCTTTGCAACCCCGTGGACTGCAGCACGCCAGGCTTCCCTGTCCCTCACCGTCTCCTGGAGCTTGCTCAAACTCATATCCATTGAGTCGGTGATGCTATCCGACCATCTCATCCTCTGTCACCCCCTTCTCCTCCTGCCCTCTATCTTTCCCAGCATCAAGGGTCTTGTCCAATGAGTTGGCTCTTTGCATCAACTGGCCAAAATATTGGAGCTTCAGCATCAGTCCTTCCAATGAGTATTCAGGGTTGATTTCCTTTATGATTAACTGATGTGATCGCCTTGCCATCCAAGGAGACCAAAGCTTAAGCTGTACTCCCAGCTTAAGGCATAAGTGAAGTTACAGGTTTTTGTCAACTGTGCTCAAGTCACATTTGTCTTTATTTCATAAAGTTATATTAATGATATCTAGCATAATCCTTTTATGATCAGCCCTGAAATCCTTTTTTGGGGGGGAGAAGTTAACAGACTCAGAATTGGTGGAAAATCTTTTCAAAGACTCAAAGTGCCAATCAGTTGTTTGTTTTTTTTTAACCAATATCAATTTACAGGAGGTTCAACATGACGTGTGATTTCTTCTTGCCAAAGCTAACATTACAGTTCACTTTAATTCTCTCCTCCCCGCCTTTAAAAAAATTTGTATTAGATAAGGTTTTGGCTCCACGTGTACTATTCCTGCTTTCACGTCAAGGCTGTAATTAAGTCTTTGTTTGTCCTGACTTGCAGTTCCTTCCTGGCACTGGATAAGAGCTAAGATGTTGCTTCTGCAGGTCCTTCCCACAATGAAAGTGGAGGTAACAGCAAAATGATTACTAGCTTTAGTAATGGGAATTATAATACACACAATAAAACAAATTCACCTTAATATTAAAAATGGGATGCAGAAGTTTATCAGCCACTTGTCAAGCTAACCCACTTAGGAATTCAAAAATAATTTTTAATCTTTGCATAAATGTTTTTTTCCATTTTCCTTCTTGAAAAACACATCAAATTTTGAACAGTGTGCTATTTCTTGGGTTTATGTATACTTTCATTTTTCAAAAGCAAGTAATAGACTATGTTAAAGCATTGCTTCATTTCTTCCAGTCTGGTTTTTTAAGGTCAGAGTGACCATTCAATCCAGCATGTTCTAGAACTAGATGCTTGGAAAAACAGTCTTCTCTCTGGTTACTCTTACACAACCTTGAGTCATTTTCTTCACTCTAAAGAGATACGTTCAGCATTGGAAAAAAGTAAACCTGACCTTGTCATCTTAAGTGAGGCACAAGATTAGGTGTGAATATTTAACAAACACTTTGCAATCTGAAAAACAATAAAAAAAAAATCTTAATTTGGGGGTGGATCTTGCATCTTGTTAATTCTGCAATTAGGCAACTATCATAAACTAAAATCTGAGATTTTGAGGTTATAAAATGGGTCAGAAAATGGGAATAAAAGCCAGCTTCCATCCTATCTGTTCTGCGTTTCATTTACTACATGAAAAGGGGGCCAACCTTGGTCTTCTAAAACAGTGGTCCCCAGCCTTTTTTGACATCAGGGACCAGTGTCCAGTTTTTTAATGCATGAAGGCAAGTGGGGGTGTGATTTGGGGATGATTTAAGCACATTACATTTATTGTGCACTTTATTTCTACTATTATTATATCAGCTCCACCTCAGATCATCAGACATTAGATCCGAAGGTTTGGGACCCCTGCTCTAGAGGACATGGTCTCTCCGTCAGCTCTGCTGGGCTGAGTCCTCGGCCCTGGCAGCTCTGGGCTGCTGTTGAAGGCCATCCGCAGGTGATTGTCCTGGCTGTCGGAGTCGGTTTACCCGTCAGCCCCTCTGCTTCAGTCGTGTGGTCCTTGAACACACTACTTATTTCTGCTTCTTGGCTGAGCCCCATCCTTCCTTTCCCCACACAACGCTGTCTGTGTCTCTGCCTTCCACTGTTCGGCCCTCCACCTCTGGAAAGCAGTCCTGATCATCCTCTCTTTTATAATATTTATTTGTTACTTATGTGGTTTCTCCAGGTCTTAGTTGCCGCACGTGAGATCTTCAGTCTTAGTTGTGGCACTCAGGATCTTTTTTGTTTCGAGGTGCAAACTGTTAGTTTGGGCGTGTGGGATCTAGTTCCCTGACCAGGGATTGAACCCAGACCCCCTGCTTTGGAACCTCGGAGTCTTAGCACTGGACCAACTGGGAAGTCCTCCTACCGAGTCTTTTCTTGTTGCTGTAGTTCACCTCCTTCGCTCCCTCCTCTGAACTCCGAAACTTGTGCCTATGCCGTTTCATCTTTTTCTCTTGTTCGTGTATGACTTACATCGTGTACATGCTCAGTCGTTCAGTCATGTCTGACTCTGCAACCCCATGGACTGTAGTCCGCCAGGCTCCTCTGTCCATGGGATTCTATTGGCAAGAATACTGGAGTGGACTGCTGTTTCTTCCTCCAGGGGATCTTCCCCCGCCCAGGGATCAAACCCACATCTCCTGCATTGGCAGGCAGATTCTTTACAGCTGAGCCACCTGGGAAGCCCTGACATAACATTGCATGTTCCTTACAAACTGTTTTACATCCACCACCACAGCACAGTAGTTTTGTATGCCTTATGTAACTGAATTGATGCATAACTGGCAGTGGACTCCTTTTGTCCTTCACCCACTGTTCACAGCCCAGTTCTGGTGATTTGAATTTCAGGCTGAGTGCAGTGGTCCTCTGTCCTAAATGATGGTATTTGGAAGTGGGGCCTTTGGAGGTAAATAGGCCATGAGAGTGGAGCCCGAATTAATGGGATTAGTGCTCTTATAGGAGAGAGACAGGATGTGTGTCTCTACCAAGCAAGAACACAGCAAGAAGTGGCTGCCCAAGATCCAGGAAGAGGCCCCTCAGCGGGAACCTGACCACGCTGGCCCGCTGATCTTAGACTTGCAGCCTCCAGAACTGCAAGAAGCAAGTGTTTGTCTTTGACGATACTCAGTGTATGGTATTTTTGTTGTTATTCAGTTGTTCAGTCATGCCTGACTCTTTGAGACCCCATGGAGTGCAGCACACCAGGCTTCCCTGCCCTTCACTGTCTCCCAGAGTTTCCTCAAACTCATTTTCATTGAATTGTTGGTACTATACAACCATATTATCCTCTGCCGCCCCTTCCCTTTTTGCCCTCAACCTTTCCCAGCATCAGGGTCTTTTCCAACAAGTTAGCTCTTCACATCAGGTGGCCAAAGTATTGGAGCTTCAACTTCAGCATCAGTCCTTCTAATGAGTATTCAGTGTTGATTTCCTTATTATTGACTGGTTTGATTCCTTACGGTTCAGGGGACTCTCAAAAGTCTTCTCCAGCACCACAAGTCAAAAACATCAATTTTTCGGTGCTCAGCTTTCTTCACAGTCCAACTCTCACATCCATACATGACCACTGGAAAAACCATAGCCTTGACTAGATGGACCTTTGTTGGCAAAGTAATGTCTCTGCTTTTTAATATGCTGTCTAGGTAGGTCATAGCTTTTCTTCCAAGGAGCAAGCATCTTTTAATTTCATGGCTGTAGTCACCATCTGCAGTGATTTTGGAGCCCAAGAAAATAAAAGTCTGTCACTGTTTCCATTGTTTCCCCATCTATTTTCCATGAAGCAATGGGACTGGAAGGTATGATCTTAATTTTTTGAATGTTGATTTTCTTTTTTGTGTTTATTTTTGTTGTAGCAGGCAATGAATGAGTCAGAGTCCAGTCAGGAGAAAAGAACCCAAAGGATACAGTTAAATACAAAGGATTTAACACAGAGTCCTGGTCACGGAGGTGTCAGAGAAGCTAACAGGGCAAGGAGCAAGTGGTAAATCCAGAGAGTAACAGGAGGAAGAAGTAGCCAGCAGCTCCAGGGCTGGAGGGACAAAGAGAGGAGGTGGCTTGGCAAGAACAGGGGCCACCAGCGTGGGGCTGCCTGGGGGGAGCTGGGACCCTGGAGCAGTCACAGCCACTGCCAGAAATACTGGCCAGAGCAAGGAAGAAAGGGAGGCAGACTCTGGCCTCTCCCCGTCTCCCATACTGCCCACTCCCAGCTCCTGCCAGTGACGCTGACTGGCCAAACTGACCAGAGCCAACTGGCAAAGAAGGCTGGGTGGTGTGTATTTTGCAGAAATCCACCCTCTGTGCTGCAAACAGAGCAAGGGGAGCAGAGGAAAGAGACCAAAGAGCAAACAGGCAGATGGTGACCACACTGATGGGCCGGAGTGACGCGAACTCACAGCTGTTCTCCTCGTGAAACTAAAATAGTTCAAAATGGCTCACAACTTACTTATTCCATTTTTAAAATTAAATTTTATTATTACGTATTTTATTTATTTATTTACTTTTGCTCACACTATGTAGCATGTGGGATCTTAGTTCCTCCACCAGGGAGCAAACCCATGTTACCCAGCAGTGGAAACATGATGGAGTCTTAACCACTGGACAACTAGGGAATTCCCTCCAAAATTTTTACTATGATTAGTCTTTTATTATTCCCTGGGTCTGGAAGATCCCCTGGAGAAGGAAATGGCAGCCCACTCCAGTATTCTTGTCTGGGAAATCCCATGGACAGGGGAGACTGTTGGGCTACAGTCCCTGACGTCTCAGAGTGGGACACGACTGAGCCACCACCACTGTTTGTGAATGATCCCCATTTAATAATTTAAACCTCTTAAATAACTCAAATTCCTTTTATTGTAAATTATAAATACTAAGTTTGCTTTTTATCTTTGGCCCATTTCAAAAGGACTACAAGCAATCCTGGCATCTAACTGTCATCTTTCTCTAAAGAAAGAATTTCTAAGAGATAGCTCCTCACCTAACCTACTCCTTTAAATTCTATTTGCTTCCCTACTTGAACCTATTTAATGAATTTTCCATCTGTTAGTATATCGAAAACTAATCTTACTCTTTTATTATTAGCTGTTTTTCATTTGAAGAAATAAAAATCCAACTCAAACTACTTAAGCCAAGTAGGAAATGCATTGGCTTAATCTAACTGGGAAATCTACATCTTGTATTACAGGCACTCAGATCCAGGAGCTTAAATGATATCACTTACATTCTGTTTCCCTCACTGTGTCTCACCTTCTCCTGGTGACCCACTGGGAAGGCCTCGTCAATGGTGGATTCTGATTGGCTAGACTTAGGTCAGGAAAGTGCCACTTGGACTGGGCTGAAGGTGAGTTTCCCCACACACATCACACTGCAGCTTGAGGAGGTTGTTTCTGGAGAAAGAGCTAGAAAGTGAAAGTCACTCAGTCATGTCCAACTCTTTACAACCCCATGGACTACAGTCCATGAAATTCTCGAGGCCAGAATACTGGAGTGGGTAGCCTTTCCCTTCTCCAGGGGATTTTCCCAACCCAGGGATCAAACCCAGGTCTCCTGCATTGCGGGCAGATTCTTTACCAGCTGAGCCACCAGGGAAACCCAAGAATACTGGAGTGGGTAACCTATCCCTTCTCCAGCGGATCTTCCCGGCCCAGAAATTGAACATTGGGGTCTCCTGCATTGCAGGCGGATTCTTTACCAACTGAACTATCAGGGACTCCAAGAAGAAAGGGATACTGAGAAGATAAAGACACATATTCAGTACACTCTTCCTTTTCCCCACACATTTCTTAAAACAGGTTTTTTGGCCATGCCTCAAGGCGTTGCTTCCCTGATAGCTCAGTTGATAAAGAATCCGCCTGCAATGAGGGGACCACGGTTCGATTCTTGGGTCAGGAAGATCTGTTGGAGAAGGGATCGGCTACCCACTCCAGTATTTTTGGGCTTCCCTTGTGGCTTAGCTGGTAAAGAATCCACCCGCAATGCAAGAGACCTGGGTTCGATCCCTGGGTTGGGAAGATCCCCAGGAGAAGGGAAAGCCTACCCACTCCAGTGGGTATTCTGGAGTATTCTGGCCTGAAGTATTCCATGGACTGTATAGTCCATGGGGGTCACAAAGATTTGGACATGGCTGAGTGACTTCCACTTTCACGGTCAAGGCATTGCAGGATTTAAGTTCCCCAACTTAAGGGTTGAACCCTTGCCCCTTGTTAGTGAAAGAGTGGAGTCCTAACTGCTGGACTACCAGGTTAAAATATTTTTTACTTTGCTATTATAATTTTGTCAGACAAGTTACAAACCACCTGCTCCCTCTCTGTTGCCTCCAGACTCAATCTATCATCCTCTGTTTTTACCTTAGCTCTGTCAAGTTGTCAAAACAGGAAGTGTTACTGTAAAAGGTCATTCTTTAAAACATATTTTATTGGCGCGTAGTTGATTTACAAAGTGTGTTAGTTTCTGCTGTACAGCAGAGTGAATCAGTTGTCCATGTGCAGGCGTGTGTGCTCGGTCACTTCAGGCACGTCCAACTCTGTGACCCCCTGGGTTGTAGCTCACCAGGCTCCTCTGTCCAGGGGATTCTCCAGGCAAGAATGCTGGAATGGGTTGCCATGCCCTCCTCCAGGGAATCTTCCCTACCCAGGGATTGAACCCACAGCTCTTGCATCTCCTGCACTGGCAGTCAGGCTCTTTATCACTAGAGGCACCTGGAAAGCACATACTTATACATCGGTTCAGTTTGGTTCAGTCACTCAGTCATGTCCAACTCTGTGACCCCATGGACTACAGCACGCCCGGCTTCCCTGTCCATCACCAACTCCTAGAGCTTGCTCAAACTCATGTCCATCGAGTCGGTGATGCCATCCAACCATCTCATCCTCTACCATCCCCTTATCCTCCTGCCTTTAGTCTTTCCCAGCATCAGGGTCTTTCACAATGAATCGGTTCTTTGCATCGGAGGGCCAAAGTATTGGATCTTCAGCATCAGTCCTTCCAATGAATATTCAGGACTGACTTCCTTTAGGATGGACTGGTTGGATCTCCTTGCTGTCCAAGGGACTCTCAAGGGTCTCCTCAATACCACAGTTCAAAAGCATCAATTCTTCAGTGCTCAGCTTTCTTTATAGTTCAACTCTCACATCCATATATGACTACTGGAAAGGCCATACCTTTGACTAGATGGACCTTTGTTGGCAAAGTAATGTCTCTGATTTTTAATATACTGTCTGGGTTGGTCATAGCTTTTTTTCCAAGGAGCAAGTATCTTAATTTCATGGCTGCAGTCACCATCTTCAGTGATTTTAGAACCCCCCAAAATAAAGTCTGTTACTGTTTCCATTGTTTCCCCATCTATTTGCCATGAAGTGATGGGACCAGATGCCATGATCTTAGTTTTCTGAATGTTGAGTTTTAAGCCAAATTTTTCACTCTCCTCTTTCACTTTCATCAAGAGGCTCTTTAGTTCTTCTTCCCTTTCTGTCATAAGGGTGGTGTCATCTGCATATCTCAGGTTATTGATATTTCTCCCAGCAATCTTGATCCCAGCTTGTGCTTCATCCAGCCCATTTCTCATGATGTACTTTGTATATAAGTTAAATAAGCAGGGTGACAATATACAGCCTTGATGTACTCCTTTCCCGATTTGGAACCAGTCTGTTATTCCATGCCCAGTTCTCACTGTTGCTTCCTGATCTGCATACAGGTTTCTCAAGAGGCAGGTCACGTGGTCTGGTATTCCCATCTCTTGAAGAGTTTTCCACAGTTTTTTGTGGCCCACAAAGTTAGAGGCTTTGGCATAGTCAATAAAGGAGAAGTAGATGTTTTTCTGGAATTCTCTTGCTTTTTTGATAATCCAGAGAATGTTGGCAATTTGATCTCTGGTTCCTCTGCCTTTTCTAAAACCAGCTTGAACATTGGAAGTTCACAGATCACATACTGTTGAAGCCTGGCTTGGAGAATTTTGAGCATTACTTTCCTAGCATGTGGAATGAGTGCAATTATGCAGTAGTTTGAACATTCTTTGGCATTATCTTCTTTGTGTTGGAATGAAAACTGACCTTTTCCGGTCCTGGGGCCACTGCTGAGTTTTCCAAATTTGCTGACCTGTTGAGTGCAGCACTTTCACAGCATCATCATTTAGGATTTGAAATAGCTCAACTGGAATTCCATCACCTCCACTAGCTTTGTTCATAGTGATGCTTCCTAAGGCCCACTTGACTTTACATTCCAGGGTGTCTGGTTCTAGGTTGGTGATCACAGCATCATGGTTATCTGGGTCATGAAGATCTTTTTTGTACAGTTCTTCTGTGTATTCTTGCCACCTCTTCTTAATATTTTCTGCTTCTGGCAAGTCCATACCATTTCTGTCCTTTATTGTGCCCATCTTTGCATGAAATGTTCCCTTGGTAGTTCTAGTTTTCTTGAAGAGATCTCTAGTCCTTCCCATTGTATTGTTTTCCTCTATTTCTTTGCACTGATCACTGAGGAAGGCTTTCTTATCTCTCCTTGCTATTCTTTGGAACTCTGCATTCAAATGGGAATATCTTTCCTTTTCTCCTTTGCCTTTATCTTCTCTTCTTTTCACAGCTATTTGTAAGACCTCCTCAGACAACCATTTTGCCTTTTTGCATTTCTTTTTCTTGGGGATGGTCTTGATCACTGCCTCTTGTACAGTGTCACGAACCTCTGTCCATAGTTCTTCAGGCACTCTGTCTATCAGATCTAATCCCTTGAATCTATTTGTCACTTCCATTGTATAGTTGTAAGGGATTTGATTTAGGTAATACTTGAATGGTCTAGTGGTTTTCCCTCCACTCTTTTTCATACTCTGTTCCCATATAGGTTGTTACAGTGAATTGAATAGAGTTCCCTGTGCTACACAGTAGATCCTAAAAGATTATACATAAGGTAGAATATAGAAGATATATGGAAGCACAGGATATAGAGGAATATACCCTGAATTACTGCGGAGTTTTCATGTCACTGTGAATGCATAGATTGCTGTACAGAAATTCAGTTTCATTTCTCTGGATGTTCCTCCTTTTCATATATCACAGGGATATGTAAGCCTCCCAGCCCGAAAGGGCTTGAACCTATGGGCTTCCCGGGTGGCTTAGTAGTAAAGAATCTGCCTATAATACAGGAGAGGAGAGTTCTACCCCTGGGTTGGAAAGATCCCCTGTAGTAGGAAATGGCAACCCACTCCAATATTCTTGCTTGGGAAATCCCATGGACAGAGGAACCTGGTGGGTTGCAGTCCTTCGGGTCACAAAAAGCCGGACACAACTGAGCAGGCACATAATACTGGAAGCCTCAAGAGTCAGTTGGGCAGCTGAGCCTTCCAACACCTGTGGCAAATATCCCTTCTGGTGTCTGACATTCTGGGCCTCTCAGCCGCCTCGATGGCCTCTGTCTTAGCACACCCAGTGACCGCCCATTCCTCTTTCTCTTGGTGCAGAGAGCGTGGGACAGAGGAGGGCCTGTTACTTTCTCCCTTGATCCCTTGACCCTTTAGCCTTTTCAGTAGGGGAACATCAGATGACATGGCATATGGAATGTTTATCAGAACATAGTCACAGTGATAACTGGAAAATTAGCATTAACCTTAATTAAGCACCGTTCACTATGGGGGTGCTTTACTGAATCTCAGCCGCTCTTGAATAAGTAGTAGTATTGTGCCTGTTGACAGGGCTTCTCTGGTAGCTCGGACAGTAAAGAATCTGCCTGCAATGTGGGAGACCTGGATTCGATCCATAGATGGGGAAGATCCCCTGGAGCAAGGAAATGGCAACCCACTCCAGTATTCTCACCTGGAGAGTTCTGTGGACACAAAGAGTCCCGCAGGACTGAGCGAGTAACACTTCCACTGTCTTTCATTGTGCCTGTTGATAGGTGGTTGAGGCAGGTCTTAGAGGGGGAAGAACTTGCCCCAGTGACACGGTTAGTTACCAGGGGCTGCGGGGGTGGGGGGAGCCGGATGCTCACCTAGGTGATCTCTCTGACCTTTTAACCACCACCAAGACTCAGGTTCTAAGTAGCGTGGAGCTTTGTCTGTACATTTGACTTCAGTGACTGCAGACCCAGGGTTTCACAGGTGCGTGTCCATGTGCCAGCATCTTTCCTCTGCTCTGCAGACCTTCCCTGCATTTCTGCACTCTGCTTCATGCGCCCAGGTGTCAGGAGTCCCCTCGTGTCAGCACTGCATCTCTGGGTCCTGCCTTCACTGGAGGCTGGGAGCGCCTGCCTTGCCAGCCCCAGGAATCGCACTAATCCTTGGTTTCACTCCGCCCAGCCCACACCCTTCATAAACAGACCTTTTATTCAACTCGCCTGCCTTTTCCTGTTTTGTGTGTGCCGTTTGTTTCCAGCTGGGACCCTAACTGATCCAGTCTCCATGGGTGTTCCTCAACTCTGACCTGGTTCTGCCTTCAAGTCACACCCTTGTCTCCCTAGAAACCTGCCCTCCCTTCCCCAGGACAGGTTCAACTCTGCCTCCTTCCTGAGTCCTGTACTCAGGGTGACCTTGTCGGGGTGGGGCCTCAGGAGCAGGGTTGGGACCACCTCCAGGTCTGGCTCAGTCCTTCTACCTGGTGGGGCTCTGGTTCCCAGGCTCTTTGGAACCGACTACATCTCTCCAGAACATACACTAATTGTTTTCTCAGAGACAGCATGGCCTAACCCCATCTAAATAAAAAACATTTCTCTTATGAGCAGGACTGTGGCCCCAACCTGCAGAAACAGGGGGTCTTCTTTGCTCAGTTGCATTCAACTCTTTGCGACCCCATGGACTGTAGCCCACCAGGCTCCTTTGTCCATGGGATTCTCTAGGCAAGAATACTGGGAGTGGGTTGCCATTTTCTTTTCCAGGGGATCTTCCCAACCCTGGGATCAAACCCAAGTCTCTTTCATCTCCTGCATTGGCAGGTGAATTCTTTACCATTGAGTCGGGATGTTCATTATCGTGCCTTAAAATCTTTGGATTCACATTCTTTTCCGCTCAGCCCAGGGCCCTGGCAGCAGGAACAGAAGCCTGTAATAGCTTAGTGGTTCCCCTGGAGAATGTCACCAACCATGATGAAATGACTTTGTTTCAGAATTTGGGGGATGGGCATTTAGAGAGACCATGTGTCGTGGTTCATGAGTGAACTGAGATGAGCAACCTCACTTCTGTGCACTTGTCTTTCTGCTTCACCTTTTCTCTCATGTTCTGAATATAGGAGTAAATGTGGAGTCCTAGGGATAACCTTCACAGATGGACCCAATTTCAGTTTGCTTTTTTATTGTTTTAGGTTTCACATTTAGGTCTAGGGTCCATTTTTTTGAGTTAATCTTTGTATATGATTGTTGATTGTTGTTCTTGCTGTTTTTCTGCATAGGCTCCTCAACTATTCCAGCACCGTTTGTTGTTCTACACCACGAGGCATGTGGGAGCTTAGCTCCCAGACTAGGGATCCAGCCATTACCCCCTACAGTGGAAGGTGAAGTCTTAACCATTGCCACAAGGATGTCCCCCTTGTTCCATTTTTGAAGGGTCACAAAGTCTTCCTGCAGGAAGTTATGGGTTTTTTTCTAGTGTGGAGGGAAGAGTTCATTCAAAGGCACTGAGGCAGGAGAAGGCGTGAGAAATCTGGGAAACTGAACAGAAGACAGCACATTTCCCAGAGCTTATCCTCTTCAAACATCCTCAGGTCCTAAGGACGAGAGGCCAGGTATGGCATCAGCAAGACCACATGGGTTGTGTATAGCAGTCATCAGTTCTGGGTGGTTAGTGTGCTTATGTAGGGTGATCTAGTTCCCCCACGCCCGTGTGTGTACGTGTGTGTGTGTTAGTTGCTCAGTCATGTCCGACTCTTTGTGACCGCATGGACTGTAGCCTGCCAGGCTCCTCTGTCCATGGGATTCTCCAGGCAAGAATACTGGAATGGGTAGCCAGTCCCTTCTTCAGGGGATCTTCCCAATCCTGGGATTGAACCTGGATCCCCCACATTGCAGTCAGATTCTTTACCATCTGAGCCACCAGGGAAGCCTCTAACCCCCTGTAACGCATCCCATTTTAGTACTAAAAGGAAACCCTTTCCTCCCAGACAAACCAGGACACGTGGCATCCTGGCCTGGGATAGCAGTGGACTATTTTGGGCATCACCCTGCATTAGCATACATGCACATGCATGTAACAAATTCTGTGCATGAATTAGTGTTCTTGGGTCCTTGCTGTACAAGGTGATGCTTTAATAATCCTCTTGCTCTTTGAGTTTTGAGCAGGATTTCTAACTCAAACTGTCATCCAAGATGACCTCTCCTCGCCTTGACAGGGGAATGTACTTTTTCATCACTGTGGTCTCTGAGGCATTTTGAACTTCCCTTTCCTGCTGGCAGACTTGAGTTTCCCCCAAGGATCTTTGAAGCACTCTCTTTTGACTTTTCCAGCTCGGAGAAATTTCCTTTTGAGCCTCAGAAGATGACTGGCTGTTTTAAAACAAGCAGGGCTATGTCTGGGATGTTTGAAGACTGTTTCAGAAATTGTGGGTTCATTTCAGGTTTCATTTGAGCCCTTGAATCACGTATTTAGTAGAGACCAATTTGCAAGACTAGCAGGTATCCCAGCCGACTTTGGGGGCAGGCTAAGGGCTCCTCCTGTCTGCTGCTCTCTGAGCCAAACAGCTGTGCCCTGAGTCTGTTCTCCAGGCAGCTGCGGTGCTCTAAGGCCCTGCAGGGACACCTCTTGGCACCAGGGTCACACCTGGAGGCCTCGAGTGTCACGGGATGAGCCCAGCAAGGTGAGACATTCTACAGAAACATCTGTCATCACTCCTTCCTAGACACACCGGGACTCACAGACATCTGCAAATGGTTTGCTGGAATACAGACTCTATGTTGAGTTCAAGGTCCAAAATCTGCCTGTTTAATTGAAAGACATATTCGTGTTTGGAAAGTTTTTTCATTGCTATGGGCCCAACATTCATGCATAACTTTACAAAGGCAAGTTATTGTCTAGTCACTAAGTTCTGTCTGACTCTTTGCGATCCCGTGGACTGTAGCTTGCCAGGCTTCTCTGTCCCTGGGATTCTTCAGGCAAGAGTACTGGAGTGGGTTACCATTTCTTTCTCCAAGGGATCTTCCCGAGCCAGGGTTTGAACCAGTGTCTCCTGAACTGCAGGCAGATTCTTTACCATTTGAGCTCCCAGGGAAGCCCCCATGAAGACAAGTAATAATCTCTAAACTTGCAGAACTGTCGTCATGGCCACAATTATTGTGCTTTTCCTTTTGCTAGAAAGCCAGCTTTGGGAACACAGGAGGATAAACCGCTGGGTTCATCTCCCCTCGAAGTTACTGGTTAACGTGTCCCCAGAGTCATGTGTTCTGTGTCAGCCTTTGCCAGATCCAGACCAGTGAGAAAAACGGGAAGGTTCCCTGGGCTCTGGCCTATTTAACACATGATGTTAGCCTGCGTTTTAATTTGTATTGTGTCTTCTAGCTTTGGTGTCAGAATTGGCTGCCAACTCTTTCATATTCTCCTACACCCTAGAGTGATTTATGTGGCATAGAAATGATCTGTTCTTTTCTTGCCTTAAAATTATTCTAGTCGTGGTATACTTTAGGAGTGCTTTTTTAATCTTAAATTTTTCTTATGGGTTTTGATATTTTAAGATTTTCAACCTAGTTCTGAGTCTAGTTTTTTTTTTTTTTTCCCTTGGAAATCATCTGTGATCTAGATTTTTAGATTTCTTGGGGCAAAATTATACTTTATCTTCTCATAATAAAAAAAATCTTGTGTATATGCAAGGCATGCTGCATTCTAATTTCTAATGCTGTTTATTTTGTGTCTGTTATTTTATTCTCCAAAGTTTGATTATTAGCTTTTATTTATATTGAGAGAGAGAGAGAAATGAGAACGGTAGCATCATCGTTGCTGTTCAGAAGCTCAGTCATGTCCTGCTCTTTGCAACCCGACTGCAGCACGAAGGATAGAGAGAATGAAGCAACATAAACTCGTGCACCTTTATTTCTGTCTCTTGGGTCTACTTGGTCTATTCTTGGACTTCCCTGGTGGCTCAGACGGTAAAACGTCTGCCTACAATGCAGGAGACCCGGTTCAATCCCTGTGCTGGGAAGATCTCCTAGAGAAGGAAATGGCAACTCACTCCAGTATTCTTGCCTGGAAAATCCAATGGACAGAGAAGCCTGGTAGCTACAGTCCATGGGGTCACAAAGAGTCGGACATGACTGAATGACTTCACTTTTGGTCTGTTTCTTAGAGAAGTGTATCATAATGTCACATTTCTTATTTATTTGTTATCAGCATTTGCTTTACAAATTTCAGAGTCATGTTTATAAGTGCAGGAAACTTTGCGACTGTTATAGATTCCTTATGGTTTGCATCTTTTATAAATATATAAAATATGTTTCTTTTTAAAGCCAGTACATGCTTTTTTCTTTACATTTTATCATTTCTAATATTAATGTTGCAGTGCCTGTTTTCTTTTGTCTGTTACAAATCTGTCTGTTATACCTTTTTATTGCCTTTTCTTCCTGCCCCTGTTTGTGTGCTTTTGTTTGCTTTAATATCTGCTAGACCTGAGGCAGCCTGCACCTCTCTCGTTGGCTCATAGTGGATTCAGTGAACTCCACAGGATAGAGATCAGCAAAAAGGTTCTCCTCCTCTTTGTTTCCTATCCTATGCAATGTTCACGTAGCATCCAGGTATTTACCGTATGTACCAACTTCAGCCAGCTGCTTGAAGGTGAAAGTGATTTTTTTTTTTTTTTTTAATATTTATTTGTCTGGGCTGGGTCCTCGTTGCAGCATGCAGGGTCTTTTAGTTGCAGCATGCAACCTCTTAGTTCCAGCATGTGGGGTTTAGTCCCTTGACCAGGAATTGAACCCTGGCCTGCTGCATTGGGAGCACAAAGTCCCAGACCCTCAACCATCAGGAGAGTCCTTAGGGTAGAAATGTTTAATCAATCCACGTGGTTCTGGATTCGAGGGTTCCTTCTTACTTGTGATGGCAGAGCAGAGGGACAGACAGTGAGGGGGCTTATTCTCAGCTGATGTAAACAGGCAGCCTGCTTTGTTTCTGTAGAAGCGCCCCTGACTTTTTTTCATTTAATCTTTAGTGTTCTGAAATTCCTCCAAGAGTAGTTTTCAGTGGCATGAAGTTCAGAGTCTTTCTTTCTAAAGACTTCGACTCTGGGGATTTTTCTAATGTTTTCATTTGGTTTCCAAACTCACTAATTTACTGCTCGGCTCTGTCTGTTCTGCTATTCAGTCCATTGATTGAGTTTTTATTTTGTCAATTACATGTAAACATGTGCACAGATGTAGTGCCTTCTTAAATCTCTCCCAGTATAATAATTATTTATTATTATATACACTTATATGGTAGATAGTCTGTAGGTTTACAACCTTACCTCTATTCTTATCGTTTAGTTGCTAAGTCATGTTAGACTCTTTTGCAACCCCATGGACTGTAGCCTACCAGGCTCCTCTGTCCATGGGATCCTCCAGGCAAGACCACTGAAAGTGGTTACCATTCCCTTCTCCAGGGATCTTCCCTACCCAGGGATGGAACCTTCATCTCTTTCATCTCGTGCATTGGCAGGCAGGTTCTTTACCAGCTGAGCCACCAGGGAAGCCCTCACTCTATTCTAGGTATTGTAATTTATAAAAACTTGCACCTAGACGAGGCTATGAACTAAGTTTGTTCTGGCCAAGTTTGTTGGTACTACCTGTTTTACTTTCTTGAAGGCATCGCTGAGTACGTTCACTAGCCTTGGACCACCCCCTCCATCCTTCTCTCTATATGACAGAAAGATGCCTTTAATATTCAGTTGGATGGCCAAGGATGCGCAGCCATTAGCAATCCCTGATGAATACAGCTGAGTCTGAAGTTGTCTTCCAGTTGCTCTGTTAGCTCATTTCTACTGGGTTTTTCATTAGGTTCCCTCTGCTTACTGAGTTTGGTTCTCCTCTCACAGTGTTGGTTTTCTTCAAGTGATTATAATTCTTATTTATTAACTAAGGGTCTCTGTTTGACTACCTGTAGAGGTGACCTGTTTGGTCTTCCCTAGTGGCTCAGATGGTAAAGAACCCGCCTACAATGCAGGAGACTGGAGTTCGATCCCTGGGTTGGGAAGATCCCTTGGAGAAAGGAACAACAATCCAGTCCAGTATTCTTGCCTGGAGAATCCCATGGACAGAGGAGCCTGGCAGGCTATAGTATATGGGGTTGTGAAGAGTCAGACACAACTAAGCGGCTAACACTTTCAGTTTTCAGAGGTGACCTTGTCCTGTCAATAATGCTTGTGGGAGAGAGGCAGCCATGTGTCCTTCGTGTGGGACACTCATCTTTCATGCTGGTAACCAGTGGGACTCAGTCCTGCTTTGCTGGCCCAACCCCAAACCTGTGCTGTGACTGGTACAGGCCACAGCTGCCTGCCAATTGGCTCCAACGGGGTGGGAGAGGGGCAGAGGGGCATAGGAGGATGATGAGCCCTGCCTGGGCATTCCAAGACAGCTGCCCAGTTAGTCACCCAGGGCTCCCCACCCTCACCACTTTTCCGTGATAAGACCATCGTTTCCCTGAACTCCTGCTGCCCTGGCAGACTTCTTCTCTTGTACATGATGTGTAGTTTTCTCTTGTGATTGTTGCTTTGAGTAGTCATCCAGTCTGCTTTCTATATCAGAAACGTCTCAGAAACTTTTTTCTGTATACTCTTTTCTATATTTTGGGGCTACTCTGGATGTACTCTTTTTATTTTTTAATTAAAAATTACTTATTTGTTTATTTATTTTATTTTTGGGCTGTGCTGGGTCCTTGTTGGGGGCTTCCCAGGTGGCACTAGTGGTAAAGAACCCGCCTGCCAATGCAGGAGGCATAGGAGATGCAGTTTCGATCCCTGGGTTGGGAACATCCCCTGGAGGAGAGCATGGAAACCCACTCCAGTATTCTTGCCTGGTAAATCCCATGGACCGAGGAGCCTGACAGGCTATAGTCCATAGGGTTGCAAAGAGTCGGACTGAAGTGACTTAGCACAGACACATGCATGGGTCCTTGTTGCTGTGAGTTGTGGCCAGCAGGGGCTATTCTTTCTCGCCATGGGTGGACTTATTCCGGTGGCTTCTCTTGTTGCAGAGCACGGCTGTAGGTGCTTGGGCTCAGTAGATTTGGCACATGGGCTTAGTTGCTCCAAGGCATATGGGATCTTCCTGGACCAGGGATCGAACCCCTGTGCCCTGCGTTGGCAGCAGAATTAACCATGGTCCCTGGATTCATTAATTTTAAGTCATGGGTTCTCAGACTTTAGCCAGCGTCTGAGTGCCCTGGAGGTGAGGCTGCTGGCAGTGAGAGCCGCACCTTGAGGACCACTGCTTCAAAATATGTCTTTCATCTAATGAGCCTGTGCCAAACAGCCCTGCACTTGTGATTAGTTTACTGTTATTGATCTAATCTCAGAAATTTGGCTCATTTTAAACAAATTTTATTTTCTGAAACCCAAGATTTTGACAATTGGATCTTCACAGCTAAAGGGAAGACCACCTTGAATGCTGGTTTTAAGTAATCCCCTCCATGCCTCCTCTCATTTAAAGATGTTTCAGATCTTGCTGTTACTCCCAAGTGATCTTAGCCCTCTTGTTGCCTTCCAGAACTTTTCATGTAGTTCAAATTTGGAGTGAAGAAAAAGAGCCCTGCTCGGTGTGTGTGTGTGTGTGTGTGTGTGTGTGTGTGTGTTCGAGACTAGTTTGATATCTTTGCACATATAGTTGTTGTTGTTCAGTTGCTAAGTCATGTCTGACTCTTTGTGACCCCATGGACTGCAGCATGCCAGGCTTCCCTGTCCTTCACCATCTCCCACAGTTTGCCCAAGTTTGTGTCCTTTGAATCGATGATGCTGTCCAATTATCTCATCCTATCCACATGGAGTTATGTAGTATTTATGGACAAAGAAGAATTTGGATATCTGAGCGCTGTTTCAGAAATCTACATTTCTACAAGAGGAAAAGGCCCCAACGTGCTGTGTCTCAGGTACTTTCTATAGCACCATCTGAGATGGGCTCAGATATTAATCATCTGGTGAAGCCAATTCACTAGCAATTTCCCCAGAGTAGCCACTTGTACCTGAGAAATCCAAACAGAAGGGGAAGGATAAATATATACTCCTTCCTTTTGTCTCATATTCTGTCCTATTCTGTTTCTCCTTCCAAATTTATTTTTAGGCCCAGGCATATGATTACATGCTGGTTTTCTTTTTTTAAATGTGTTTTAAAAAATATTTGTTTACTTGTTATCTATTTTTGGCTGTGCTGGATTTTTGTTGCCGCTCTGGCTTTTCTCTGGTTGTGGCGAGAGAGACCGCTCTCTAGTTGGGGGGCGAGGGTTTCTCATTGAGGGGGCTTCTCCCATTGCAGAGCACAGACTCTGGGCCGTTGAGGCTTCAGTAGTTGTGATGCCTGGGCTTAGCGGCTTCCCACCATGTGGGATCTTCCTGGGCCTGGGATTGAACCCTGATCTTCTGCCCTGGCAAGCGGATTCTTTACCACCGAGCCACCATGGAAGCCCACTAGTTTTCAAGAGCCAATTTTCATATCCACTTTAGACTGTTTTCCAAGCGTGACTGTAGCTTGCACAAGTATGTTTAGTGGAGTGAGTTGTATGCATGTACGTGGATCATTAGGACACAGAGTGTCATGTGCATAGTCACTATGTATCATATAATATGTTTATTTTATGGTTTATTTTAACCTTGAGGCTTCTTCCTACCTTATGAACAAGACAGCCTTCCTTCCTCTGGGTCTCCTTAACGTAAATATTTGAATGTGCTTTGAGATTACGTTATTCCTACTACCTGTCATTGAGAGCTGAACTCAGACACTGCCTATTTTCAGCTCTAACTAATTTAAATTGGCAAGTGATTATGACCGCTTTGAATCTGAAATGCACACTTCAAGTGCAGAAATCACACTCTAGTGAATCAGCTTTTATGTGTAAATATAAACAGCCTTAGAGTAAAGGAAATCCACATTAACCAGTCTTGTGTGAGCTGTATATTTTCAGCTACAACATTTTCAGCTACAACATTCCCAGTGTAACCGAACAACTAAAAATAATGCCCGTGTGCTTGGAGGTAAGTTATGACTGTCATGGGAACCATAATTCTGAACTTGATATTTGCGGTTATAAATCTCAGCTCTGTTTCTGCCTGAGCCTTTACTTAGACACGAAGAAAAACATTTTGGAGGCTTCTTTGCATGTTGTGATGGTAGCAGTTGGCCATACTCTGAGCTAGTACTCTGCTGCAGGGCACCTAGTAGGTATCACTCCCCTTCTTCAAGGGTATTGTTTGATTGCTGTGATACACGGATTGAATTGTCCTTAATGCATGGGGATTTTCTAGGTGAGAGAAGTGAAGAAAGAAGAATAATAGCATCATGGAAGTTTTGTGCACTATCAATGTGTGTGCGTGTGTGCGTAGCCATGTCTGACGCTCTGAAACCCCGTGGACTATAGCCCGCCGGGCTCCTCTGTCCCTGGGATTCTCCAGGCAAGAATACTGGAGTGGGTTGCCATTTCCTCCTCGAGGGATCTTCCTGACCCAGGGAGTGAACCTGCATCTCCTACGTCGTCAGGTGGATTCTTTACTGCTGAGCCACCAGGGAAGCCCGTACAAATGGTGTTTATCTTGAGAACAGCTATGAGCATAAACCTTAGTGGCTTTTCCTTCTGTCTTGTTTGGAGAATTTAATAGCATCTAGTTATAGCCCTGAGAAGGGTTCATTCTGTCAGAAGACCAGCATCCTGACCTGTGACGTGGAGGTGACGACCCTCACCTTTCCGGGTTTTTGTGAGACCTGGTGAGATAATATGAGTAATACCACATGTAGGTACTTCCTAAGGGATCGTTAGTGTTGTTGAAGAAGCTGAATCAAAGCAAGAGAGTAATGGTTAGCAAAGGAGATATAAACCAAGTTTGGATAGTGTATTATAATAAACAATGATTTAAAGAGTGATCTCTAGGCAGAAATTGCATTAGAAATATATCTATCTGTAACTGAGATGGGAGAGAGAATGAATATTTATTTGAGCAATCACTCTGTGTTTTGCACTGTTGAAGTATATTAGCTATCCACTGCTGCAAAACAGAATACAACAAAGTACAGTGCCTTAAAACAATCCACACTTCTTTTTTTTCTTAATTATTTATTTGACCATGTCTTGTCTCAGTTGCAGGACATCTGATGCTTGTTGCAGTATGCAGGATCCTACGTTCGGGTACGTGGGCTTAGTTGCTTCTAGGCACGTGGGATCTTAGTTCCCAGAGCAGGATCGAAACCGTGTCACCTGCGTTAGAAGTTGAATTCTTAGCCACTGAACCACCAGGGAGGTCCCAGTACTTTACACTCCTTTGTGCTGGGGATCTGGGCACAGCTTAGGCGGCACCTCTGCTTCAGGGTCTCTGACAAGCTGCTGTCAACGTGTTGGCCAGGGCTGTGGTATCCGAATGCTCCACCCGGGAAGGGTTTGCTCCCAAGCTCATGGGGTAGTTGGCAGAATTCAAGTCCTTGTGGGCTGTTGGACCGGCAGTCTGGGTTCCACTTGGTTGTTGGTTGGAACAGCCCTCAACTCCTTGCCACTCGGGCCTCTTCAGTGTGGAAGTTTGCATCACTAATGGAAGCCAACAAGTCAGTAGAGAAAGTCTGCCAGAAAGAGCGGGAGCTTGGTTTTGGGTTTTTTTTTTAACTAATTAGTTTTAAATATTTGGCTATGCTGGGTCTTCATCTCAGCGCACCAACTCTTCTTTGGGGGAAGCGTGGGCTTCTCTCATTATGGAGCATGGGCTCTAGAGTGCATGGACTCTGATGTTGCAGCACGCAGGGTGTAGTTCCCCCAAGGCCTGTGAAATCTTAGGTCCCCAACCAGGGTTCAAACCTGTGTCCCCTGCATTGGAAGGTGGATTCTTAAGCCCTGGACCACCAGGGAAGTCCCAGGGACTCAGTTTTATTAACCTGATCATTGCATGACGTCCATCATCTTTGCTGCATTTTTATTAGTTACAAGCAACTTGCAGAGCCCACCTATACTCAAAGGGGAGAGATTACGCAGAATGTGAATACAGGAAGTGGGAGTCATGGAGCCCTCCTTAGAGTCTCTCTGCCATAGCAGCTTACATGGATATCATAGAAACTGAAATCACAGCAAAATAAATGTAGCACTGACCATGTTCCACCCATTCTCCAAGAACTTAAATGTTGGTTCATTATTCTTCCCAAGAATCTTATGAGGGAGATGTTATAATTATACCTGTTTTGATAATGATCGTTGAATCATAGAGAGCTTAAGTGACTGGTCTGAGGTTGCACAGACAGTAAGTGATAGAGCTGGGTTTGGACCTTGACATTCTCACTCCAGAGCCCTTTTTCCCAACCAGAACTCTACCTTTATGTACTCTAGAACTCTGTACCATAAAAGTTACAAAGTCATTTATTGACATACATGTCAGATTTTAGTCATTCCTTATTTTCTGTATTTGAAGAAGTTGTCTGACTAGAGTACCTTTACATGAAATGAAAGTGCCCTGAGCAGGCGGGATGATGTATGTGTTGCTACATAGTATGTGCTTGGTCTGTGTTCCCCTTGATTTGGCAGCGACATGAGTAGAGCAGAGTCAGCAGTCGGGAGCATCTGCAGGGGGGTCTTTGAATGACTCAAGATCTAACAGTGTTTACGTATTACTAGCTTCTTGAGGACTGAAAGCACCTGGAAGTGTTTTCCTAGGAGCAAAACAACATCCCTAAGCTCTGGGAAAAACGTTAGTCTGCTTGCTTTAAGAGTGGCACCCAAATAGTATCTGAGGAAGTCGTTGGCTTTGGGGGAGTGGTTTCAGAGCTGTCTCTGAGCAGCACTTGTTTAGAGGGAGGTGGTTTTGGCTTCAGTCCATTAATGACCATTGGTAAGTAAGGCAGTTTGCATTACACTTGGACATTAAACTCTGATATCATGTTCCGTGGCATAGTGGGTACCTCTTGGGATGCTATTATAAACTGAACTGAGTCTGGCTAAAATTCATATGTTGAAGTCCAGCCACCATATTTGGAGATAGGACCTTTAAGGAAATAATTGAAGTTAACTGAGATCAAGACCATCCCCATGGAAAAGAAATGCAAAAGGCAAAATGGCTGTCTGAGCAGGCCTTACAAATAGCTGTGAAAAGAAGAGAAGTGAAAAGCAAAGGAGAAAAGGAAAGATATGCCCATTTGAATGCAGAGTTCCAAAGAATAGCAAGGAGAGATAAGAAAGCCTTCCTCAGTGATCAATGCAAAGAAATAGAAGAAAACAACAGAATGGGAAACACTGGAGATCTCTTCAAGAAAATTAGAGATACCAAGGGAACATTTCATGCAAAGATGGGCTCAATAAAGAACAAAATGATATGGACCTAACAGAAGCAGAAGATATTAAGAAGAGGTGGCAAGAATACACAGAAGAACTGTACAAAAAAGATCTTCACGACCCAGATAATCATGATGCTGTGATCATTCACCTAGAGCCAGACATCCTGGAATGTGAAGTCAAGTGGGCCTTAGAAAGCATCACTATCAACAAAGCTAGTGGAGGTGATGGAATTTCAGTTGAGCTCTTTCAAATCCTGAATGATGATGCTGTGAAAGTGCTACATTCAATATGCCAGCAAATTTGGAAAACTCAACAGTGGCCACGGGACTGGAAAAGGTCAGTTTTCACTCCAATCCCAAAGAAAGGCAATGCTAAAGAATGCTCAAATTAGCGCACAATTGCACTCATCTCACACGCTAGTAAAGTAATGCTCAAAATTCTCCAAGCCAGGCTTCAGCAATACGTGAGCCATGAACTTCAAGTCCATGAACATCAAAACCAGATGTTCAAGCTAGTTTTAGAAAAGGCAGAGGAACCACAGATCAAATTGCCAACATCTGCTGGATCATCAAAAAAGCAAGAGAGTTCCAGAAAAACATGTATTTATGCTTTATTGACTATGCCAAAGCCTTTGACTGTGTGGATCACTATAAACTGTGGAAAATTCTGAAAGAGATGGGAATACCAGACCACCTGACTTGCCTCTTGAGAAACCTGTATGCAGGTCAGGAAGCAACAATTAGAACTGGACATGGAACAACAGACTGGTTCCAAATAGGAAAAGGAGTATGTCAAGGCTGTATGTTGTCACCCTGCTTATTTAACTTATATGCAGAGTACATCATGAGAAACACTGGGCTGGAAGAAGCACAAGCTGGAATCAAGATTTCCGGGAGAAATATCAATAACCTCAGATATGCAGATGACACCACCCTTATGACAGAAGGTGAAGAGGAACTAAAAAGCCTCTTGATGAAAGTGAAAGAGGAGAGTGAAAAAGTGGCTTAAAGCTCAACATTCAGAAAACTAAGATCATGGCATCTGGTCCCATCACTTCATGGCAAATAGATGGGGAAACAGTGGAAACAATGTCAGAATTTATTTTGGGGGGCTCCAAAATCACTGCAGATGGTGACTGCAGCCATGAAATTAAAAGACACTTACTCCTTGGAAGGAAAGTTATGACCAACCTAGATAGCATGTTAAAAAGAAGAGACATTACTTTGCCAATGAAGGTCCGTCTAGTCAAGGCTATGGTTTTTTTCAGTGGTCATGTATGGATGTGAGAGTTGGATTATGAAGAAAGCTGATCGCCAAAGAATTGATGATTTGAACTGTGGTGTTGGAGAAGACTCTTGAGAGTCCCTTGGACTGCAAGGAGATCCAACCAGTCCATCCTGAAGGAGATCAGTCCTGGGTGTTCATTGGAAGGACTGATGCTGAAGCTGAAACTCCAATACTTTGGCCACCTCATGCGAAGAGTTGACTCATTGGAAAAGACCCTGATGCTGGGAGGGATTGGGGGCAGGAGGAGAAGGGGACGACAGAGGATGAGATGGTTGGATGGGATCACTGACTCGATGGACATGAGTTTGGGTAAACTCCGGGAGTTGGTGATGGACAGAGAGGCCTGGCGTGCTGCGATTCATGGGGTTGCAAAGAGTAGGACACGACTGAGCGACTGAACTGAACTGAACTGAGGTCATAAGGGCAGGGCGCTAATCCACTAGGACTGATATCTTTACAGAAGAGTCAGCAGAGGTTTCTCTCCAGGGCGCACAGAGGAAAGGCCAAATGATGAGCCAGAAGGCAACTCTCCGCAAGCTGGGAAGAGAGGTCTTGCCTGAGCTGCCCTGCTAACACCTTGATCTTGGATTTCTAGCTTCCAAAGCTGTGAGAAAATGAATTTCTGTTATTTAAGCCACCCAGTCTGTGATGGCAGACCTAAGAGATGAACACGTGTTTCTGTCCATCCAGGTAAATGCCTTCACCTACAGCCCGGCCTCGCTGCCTGTTTCCTTCTAGTGTGTGAGCTCCAGCAGATGTGGCTGAGTTGCTAGCAAGTGAGTCACACAACCTTGGCCCCTGAGCACAGCCACATACCCCAGCCACTCATCGTCAATCCAGGCTCGCCCCGCAGATGCTGCCTTGTGGGAGTTCAAAACAGGAACTCAGAACCTTGAGTAGTTTTGCTATGTCGTAACAGAGTATTTGAAGTCTGGGCTCTGGTGACCTTGTGCATGCTGCCTCAGAAAAAAAGTAGGCATTCTGGGAGAAAGAAAATAATAAAGAAGATGTGGGAACAGGCAGAGAGAAGAAGCGAGAATCCGAGAGCCTGCTCTTGGAGAGAAAAGCAGCTGCCTTGGACTTCCTAGTTCTGACTTTGTCTTTTGAGGGGCCTTCCTTGAAGGGTCTTCCACTAGGTTTCCATGAAATACCTCTAATTCTTTACAAAAATTCCTCACACTTCAGCTGTCTCTAGGCAGCTTCTGTTTCTTGCAACCTAAGGATTTCTTAATAGACATATGGAAACATGCATAATTAGGACCTAAAGCATGAATTAAGTAGAAATCTGCTAATAAACAGAAGGTTAATGCATGAATTTGCTAATCCTTTTTCCCTTGCTGTGGGAATAATGAGAATTTCATTCTTAACCCGTGGCAGGGATAGGTCTCTGTTTTGTTCGGTATTTTTATTTCTTGTTGATTGTTTTTCTGAGGAAGGGCCTGTCTGTGATCTATTGATATAACAAAAGACAGGGAGAATGCATTTCATTTATTCATTTAAAAATTATTGGATGTATACTTTAGAGAAGTGCTGGATTTAATCTTGGGCAAACAAATCTGACAAGTTGGACTGTAAAAAAAAGGCCGAGTGCCAAAGAATTGATGCTTTTGAACTGTGCTGTTGGAAAAGACTCTTGAGAGACCCTTGGACTGCAAGGAGATCTAACCAGTCCATCCTAAAGGAAATCAGTCCTGAATATTCATTGGAAGGACTGATGCTGAAGCTGAAGCTCCAACACCTTGGCCACCTGATGCAAAGAGCTGACTCATTGGAAAAGACCCTGATGCTAAGAAAGATTGACAGCAGAAGGAGAAGGGGGCAATAGAGGATGAGATGCCTGGATGCCATCGCCGACTCAATGGATACGAATCTGAGCAAACTCTGGGAGATAGTAGAGGACAGAGGAACCTGTGCTACTGTCCATGGGGTCACAAGGAGTTGGACATGACTTAGTGACTGAACAACAACAATAACAAATTTGAATTAAACTTTATTTCTGCCCAAAGTATTTTGTGTTAACTGGTGGAGATGGACACAAGGTAGCCAGGTACAGCCACATGAATTGTTCACTGTGTAAGTCTGGGGATGCCTTTGAGATGTCTGAGCAATGAGCTCTGAGAGCATAGTTCACAACACTCAGAACCTAACGTGGAGTTCAGAACAGCGCGGCATGAGGCTGCGTGGTGACTGCCACAAAATGCCGTGAACTAGTCATACGGGGCATAAGTGATTCTACCCAGCAGGGAGGAAGAAAAGGAGGTCAGTAAAGGCTGCACTGAATGTGAGACAGTTGACATCCGGATGCCAAATTTCCAAGCAGCAGAGGACGAGAGTGTTCCTAGTACGGGCATATCAGGGATAAAGGCACAGGGCATTCCCCCAAATTGTGTCGCAGGACGGTGGTGTCAGGACCTCTGAAGGTCTGCTCATCCAGGAAAGCAGTAGGAATACTGGCAGAAACTGTCCAGATAAACATTCTCAGGACTCAGAATTAACCAAAGGCATCTAACTACCCAAAGAGAGTTTATTCAGGAAAAGAAGAGAACCTTGAAACCCAGGAAGCCTTGTGGTTTGAACCTCGGCCCACCACCTTCCCCAGGTCTGCTGTAGCCCTGAAAGCCGAGAGCTTGCAGCCACAGTAGCCGGGAGCCCCAGCAGCCTCCCCTCTGCTGGAGGGGCCGGGCAGCTCCGAAACCCCATCCCCGGAGGCTGCTGGTTCCTCGACGTGCCCAGCACCTTCTAGCTCCGTCTCCAGCTGGCCTCTGTTGGACCTGACTCAGCAGTCTCGCTGGATTTCTCAGGTGGCTCAGTGGTAAAGAATCCACCTGCCAATGCAGGAGACTCAGGTTCGATCCCTGGGTCAGGAAGACCCCCTGGAGGAGGAGATGCCAACCCACTCCAGTATTCTTGCCTGGAGAATCCCATGGACAGAAGAGCCTGGCGGGCTACAGTCCAGGGGGTCGCAAAGAGTCAGACACAACTGAAATGACTAAGCATGCATGCAAGGTGAGACTCGGTCAGAAGGGACAACATCCTGGCCTCCACTCCAGTCCTAGAGACAAGGCAGTTTTATCGCCTGAAGATTCCACCCAATTCTTAGCATCCACAGAGGGAGAGTGCTGAGGTCTTCAAGAATGTGGCAAAGAGGTTAAGAAACTTAACAGGAGGAAAGAAAAATAAAGGCATTGAAAGTGCGATAGTTGTGATGCAAATGAACCGTATGTAAATGTAGACACTTACCAGGAGTTCTTTAGAGCTCTTGGGTAAAAGTGCATTTAAGCAACAATAGTCCATTTTCCAGGAAACATCTTTAGAGCACATTTTCGATGTGGACCTTTTGAATAAAGCAATCAAAAATGTTTGTTCGGATACTGAAGCTTGAAAAGCTAGCAATTGAGAGGGAGCAGCTTGACCAAACATGAGGAAAGTAAAGAGAATTCAACTGTTTGCTTTCACTGCCTGAGTATCTGGAACATTTTCAGAGCACTGTCAGCAGAGCTATTCTTTGTTGTTGTTTAAACTTCTCATCATAGTATACAGGGTCCTACCCACACATTTTTTGATTTAGCCTCCAGTCTTCTCATTAGTTCTTTGTTTCAGTAATTGTTAAGGATATATTTTTTTCTCATCTTTCATAACTCTCTTTATATTTCATAAGCTAAAATTTTATTTTAAATTTTTATAACTTTATATTTCATAACTCTGTCTTTGTATTTTACATATAAAATACATTGTCACATAAAAAATAATTAAAAAATTTTTTTAATGTAGACCACTTTTTAAAAGCCTTTTACAATATTGCTTCTGTTTCATGTTTTGGTTTCTGGGCCACGAGGCATGTGGGATCTTAGCTACTAGACCAGGGGCTGAAACCTGTACCTTGTGCATTGGAAGACAAAGTATTAACCACTGGACTGTCAGGGAAGTCCCTGGAGAGCTATTCTTGATGTATAACTCAAGTTCCCAATATGTGCCTCTATCTCTTGGGGTACAGGCGAGAAACCTGAAAGTCCAGGTAGTCTTTGGAGCAAGGTCATCAGAAGGGAGTAGAAGAGGGTGATTGCCTGGTGGACGGATAGCCAGCCCTGCCTTTCTGCAGTCAGTGATGACTCCTGGCTGTTACTTGCCCTTCTGAGAAATAGGATAAAACTGATGAACTTTAGGGATTGAAAAAGCACTCCTCAAAGACAAAGCCTAGGAACACCTCAAAACTCAGAGCCAGGGAAGGTACCAAAAACGGTAAGGCAACATGCACAAGATAGTGAAGCCCTGGGCAGGAAGAGGGTGGAGACAGAATCAGATAAACCACATCCAGTGAGAGGACAGGAAAGCAGAAGAGAAGCACGATGATCTTAAATATGAATAAAGATGCATAAATATGCAGTTTGTATTTCTGCACGTGAGCATCCAATCTGACAGCTATTTATTGAGCAGTGACTCAGTAAGGGTGTATCCTGTGTGAAGGAAGCAAAGCTACCAACGTCCATCATATTTGAGTTTAAGATTCTGAGCCACTGAACTTGTCCCCTGAGATCTGCATAGTCTTCAACCATAAGGACTCACGTTTGAGTATCAGAAGGTTATTAAATTCAAAATATTTGCAGTTCTTTTCCTGAAAAAAGTGAAACAACATAATTTACCCTTGGGTCTAAGATTTTACTCTTCTTAAAAGATAAGTTTACCTATTCCAGCTTTATATATGTAATGTCTTGACAGCAGGATATGAGACCCCAAAGCTGGAGACCCAGACCATTTATCACTCACAGCAGGTCAGCAGCCAGAGAGGCACTACGCACTGACTCCTACATCCCAGACCCCACTGGCGATGTGATGAGGGCCAGTGGTACCCATGGGATGAATGAGAGCACATCCTAACGGTAGATCCCAAATGAGGGGACTCTGAGCCAAATAGGGTGCCTGGGACGTCTACCCAAGGAGAAATGAGATTTCTCATTACCCCAGACTGTTAGCAAAGCCTCTTGGTGGAAGATCTGGGCTTTGTCTTTGCTACCCCAGGACTGTTTCTAGTGCTACCAGGACTGTTACCAAGTTTATGATAATTTGTTTACAGCAGGCCAAACAGACTAAGACATCACTCATTTTCAAGGTCTCATATAAATTCATTTGAATAAGCAAACCAATTTATAAGAATGGACACATTCAAATTGAATTCTTGGGAAAGTGTACTCTGAGATGGAGTTGGGTGGGCGGGGTATCAATTCAGGATGCTTTTAGTGGCAACGTATAGAAAGGGAGAGGGGGAAGTAGGACAGGGAGGAGCTGTGAAGACCTGGGACTTCAGGGGGCTCTGGAACTAGCAGAGCCCTGAGGCTTGTCAGTCCCCGCCCAGACCATCACCAGCTGCGGGCTCCCTTGGTTGGGGGTGACCTCAGGTAAGGCTCTGTTTCCGTCGACGCATTCCCTAGGTCACAGCACCCCCAGTACTTAAGATGCTTTGCTGAGGGGATGTGGGGTGCCCCACAGGGCCGGCACGTGCCCCCCGCCCCCCCCCAGCGTCAGTCCCTCCTAGACTTGCTCTGGAAACGATTCTGTGCCAAGCTCCTTTTAAAGATCAGCTTCTTCCCCTTTTCTTCTGGCTATGCGTCAGTCTAGTTTTAGTTCCTAAGCCTCCTGTCACCCTGTCTCCTTGCATGCTCAAAACACAGGCACTGTCTTTAATCTTGCTTCACTTCTTTTCTTCTCTCGTCTCACCTGTTTTGGACTCTGTTGACAGAGTTGTCTCTTGGATGTTGTCTTTTGACGTTTCGCTCCAGTCTTTTACCTTTGTTTTTTTCTAGCTTGTGCCTGATGAATACTGTAGCAGCTGGAAATATTTATTTGGCTTTTTAACATCTTTGGCTTTGTGCTTTCCATTGAGAGTTTTCTATCATCTTTTCATAAGTTCCCCTGTTTCCTGACATAGTGAGAGGACACAGTCTCACTCCCCTAGGTAATTTTTCTTACGTTTTAAATTTCTTTCAGTTCTGACAGACATGTTCTTGTTTTTCATTGCTGAAATTCCCATCTCAGAAAGTTTAGAACAAACAAAAAAAGAAGTCCCTATTCAGTTAGGTGAGGCAAATATACATAAAACAGTTATAAGATAATAAAGTGCTTTAAAGGATTTAGAAATAAATGTCAGAAAAACACAGACACACACAAAAAGAGCCCTGATGTTTGAAGGTCCTTGCTGCATAGATATGACTTTACTATCTGCTATGTTTGGCCACAGAAAGTTGTCAATCCTGTTTGAAAAAATAAAAAAGAAAATCACTATTTAGGTTTTAGTCTTTTTTGGTAAGATTGTGATTTCATGCTCGGTAAATGGGTCTCTTTCTTTCTAGCTTTACTGAGCTGTCATTGACACGGCACTGTGTGACTTTAAGGGGTACAGCATCATGGTTTGACTTCACACATCCTGTGATGATTCCCACAGTAAGTATAGTGAACACCCATCTTCTCAGCCAAACAGTGTTCAAAATGGAAAGAAATACTTCTTCCTTGTGATGAAAACTCTTAAGATTTACTCTTTTGATAACTTTCATATATGACACGCAGCGGCATTTATTATATTTGTCATGTTGTATGTTATATTCCTAGTACTTATTTATCTACTTATTTGTCTTATAACTGGAAGTTTGTACCTTTTGACTACCTTCATCCAATCCCCTCCTTCATCCTCTACCTTCTGGTAACCACAGGTCTGACCTCTTTTTCTGCCAGGTTTTTTTTTTTTTTTTTTTTTTTACTCATAATCTTCTTTATTTTATTTATTTATTTATCATTTATTTTTTTTAGTTGGAGGCTAATAACTTTACAATATTGTAGTGGTTTTTGCCATACGTTGACATGAATCAGCCATGGATTTACATGTGTTCCCCATCCTGATCCCCTGTTTGTTTGTTTCTGAAGTATAACCAGCTGACAACACACTGTTAGTTCCTGGTACTCAGCATGGTGAGCTGGTACTTCTGTGCATTCCAAACTGACCACCATGTCAAGTCCAGTTATGATATGTCACTGAACAAAGGTATTATGTAGTTATTGACTGTATTCCCCACACTGTATGACTCATCCCCATGACTCACTTCTTTTGCAACTGGAAGCTTGCACCTCTTAATCTCTCTCCCCTTCTTCTTCCCTCCCCCATCTCCCTCCCTGCTGGCAACCACCTGTTTGTTCTCTATTTCTCCGACTCTGTTTGGCTCTAGTTACATTTGTTCATTGTTTTGGCTCTTCAGATTCCACATACAACTGAGGTCATATAGTATTTGTCTTTGTCTGTCTGACTTTCTTCACTCTGTGTAATACCTTCTAGGTCCATCTGTGTTGCCGTAAGTGGCAAGATTTCACTCTTTTTATGGCTAATATTCACACGTGTCTGTGTCTTAAGCCGCCTGATTTGTGGTACTCTATTACCACAGCCCCAGTCAATGCACAGAACCACGGGGATAAGCCCTGAGCCCAGTTACCTCACACTTTATTTTTTCATTCTTGTTGTTGTTTAGTTGCTAAGTTGTGTCTGACTCTTTTGTGGCCCCATGGACTATAGCCCGCCAGGCTCCTCTGTCCATGGGATTCCCCAGGCAAGAGCACTGCAGTGGGTAGCTATTTCCTTCTCCAGGGGATCTTCCAGACCCAGAGATCAAACCCGAGTCTGCTGCATGGCAGGCAGATTCTTTACCGCTGAGCCACAAGGGAAGCCCTGCCTTTTCATACTCGGCGTCAGTTTTCAGAGCACAGTTTAAAATGTAGCTGAGCACTGCGGTCCTCTCGCTGTCCCTCCGAGTGTGTAGACGCTGGATCTGGTCTGGATCTTCCTGATACACGCCCTGCTGTCTCCTTGACTGTGTGACTGTCACCACCCGTAGGTTCCCATGCTAGCTCTGAGCGTCTGCCTTTACTGTCATCTCATCCTCGTTTCCAGTCTGTAATTCAGTCCTCTGCCCTCCTTTCTCCTCCAGAAGTATTCCCGCCACTGCAGACCTAGGAGTCTCATTTTCTTTCTTTTTTTTTTTTTTTTCTTTTTCTTTTTTCCTCTATGACTTCTCTGAATGTTTCCACTTTCTGACATTTCTTCTTCCAGTAGTTGCAAAGCTATTCCTCTTGAAGCAGCTATACCTTCGATGACTTTTCTTTAAGAGAGACTGCCTATCCATCCTTATGTATTTTATTTCTTTTTACCCTTTTGCAACCAGAAATCCATTTAAAAATATTGTAAATAGGAACTTCCCTGGTGGTCCAGTGGTTGAGACTTCACCTTCCAATGTTGGGGGGTGGGTTTGATCGCTGGTCAGGGCGCTAAGATACCACATGCCATTCAGTGTGTCCAATAAATAAATAATCATAATCTACATCTTTCCTGGAAATCACGTCTTAGTGAGAAAGCTAATTCTTAGGTAGGTTGATAAGGAGTTCAGGGCCCATGAGGAGGAGAAAGGGGTCTGGGCTCTTGAGGAGGACAAATGAGTCCAGGGCTCTAGAGGAGGAGAGAAGGACAAACTCTTTTTTCTACATTTCTTTGTCTTAGTCACATCAGATGTTATTTTCTTTAATCCCAGAGCTAGTGATTACACAACAAAACAACTCATCTTGCTCAAGGGTATGTTTTTCCTTTTAGCTCTGTACTAATGATTATAGGTCCATGGTAATGATTATACGCCCACATCCAAGGTAAGAGAAACCCAAGTAAAACAATAGGTGCTGTGAGAGGGCATCAGAGGGCAGACACACTGAAACCACAATCACAGACAACTAGCCAATCTGATCACAGGACCACAGCCTTGTCTAACTCAGTGAAACTAAGCCATGCCGTGCGGGGCCGCCCAAGACAGACGGGTCATGGTGGAGAGGTCTGACAGAATGTGGTCCACTGGAGAGGGGAATGGCAAACCGCTTGCCTTGAGAACTCCATGAACAGCATGAGAAGGCAAAATGATAGGACACTGAAAGATGAACTCTCCAGGTCAGTAGGTGTCCAATATGCTGCTGGAGATCAGTGAAGAAATAACTCCAGAAAGAATGAAGGGATGGAGCCAAAGCAAAAACAACACCCAATTGTGGATGTGACTGGTGATGGAAGCAAGGTCTGATGCTGTAAAGAGCAATATTGCATAGGAACCTGGAATGTTAGGTCCATGAATCAAGGCAAATTGGAAGTGGTCAAACAGGAGATGGCAAGAGTGAATGTTGACATTCTAGGAATCAGCAAACTAAAATGGACTGGAATGGGTGAATTTAACTTGGATGACCATTATATATACTACTGTGGGCAGGAATCCCTAGAAGAAATGGAGTAGCCATCATGGTCAACAAAAGAGTCTGAAATGCAGTACTTGGATACAATCTTAAAAATGACAGAATGATCTCTGTTCGTTTCCAAGCAAACCATTCAATATTACAGTAATCCAAACCTATGCCCCAACCAGTAACACTGAAGAAGCTGAAGTTGAACAGTTCTGTGAAGACCTACAAGACCTTTTAGAACTAACAACCAAAAAGGATGTCATTTTCATTATAGGGGACTGGAATGCAAAAGTAGGAAGTCAAGAAACACCTGGTGTAACAGGCAAACTTGGCCTTGGAGTACGGAATGAAGCAGGGCAAAGGCTAATAGAGTTTTGCCAAGAGAATGCACTGGTCATAGCAAACACCCTCTTCAACAACACAAGAGAAGACTCTACACATGGATATCACCAGATGGTCAACACTGAAATCAGATTGATTATATTCTTTGCAGCCAAAGATGGAGAAGCTCTATACAGTCAGCAAAAACAAGACCAGGAGCTGACTGTGGCTCAGATAATGAACTCCTTATTGCCAAATTCAGACTTAAATTGAAGAAAGTAGGGAAAACCACTAGACCATTCAGGTATGGCCTAAATCAAATCCCTTATGACTATACAGTGTAAGTGAGAAATAGATTTAAGGGACTAGATTTGATAGAGTGCCTGAAGAACTATGGGTGGAGGTTCATGACATTGTACAGGAGACAGGGATCAAGACCATCCCCGTGGAAAAGAAATGCAAAAAAGCAAAATGGCTATCTGAGGAGGCCTTACAAATAGCTGTGAAAAGAAGAGAAGCAAAAGCAAAGGAGAAAAGGAAAGATATTCCCATTTGAATGCAGAATTCCAAAGAATAGCAAGGAGAGATAAGAAAGCCTTCCTCAGCAATCAATGCAAAGAAACAGAGGAAAACAACAGAATGGGAAAGCCTAGAGATCTCTTCAAGAAAATTAGAGATACCAAGGGAACATTTCATGCAAAGATGGGCTCAATAAAGGACAGAAATGGTATGGACCTAACAGAAGCAGAAGATATTAAGAAGAGGTGGCAAGAATACACAGAAGAACTGTACAAAAAAGATCTTCATGACCCAGATAATCACAATGGTGTGATCACTCATCTATAGCCAGACATCCTGGAATGCAAAGTCAAGTGGGCCTTAGCAAGCATCACTATGAACAAAGCTAGTGGAGGTGATGGAATTCCAGATGAGCTATTTCAAATCCTAAAAGACAGTGTTGTGAAAGTGCTGCAGTCAATATGCCAGCAAATTGGGAAAACTCAGCAGTGGCCAGAGGACTGGAAAAGGTCAGTTTTCATTCAATCCCAAAGAAAGGCAATGCCAAAGAATGTTCAAACTAGTGCACAATTGCACTCATCTCACATGCTAGTAAAGTAATGCTCAAAATTCGCCAAGCCAGGCTTCAGCAATATGTGAACCATGAACTTCCAGATGTTCAAGCTGGATTTATAAAAGGCAGAGGAACCAGAGATCAAATTGCCAACATCTGCTGGATCATCGAAAAAGCAAGAGAGTTCCAGAAAAACATCTATTTCTGCTTTATTGACTATGCCAAAGCCTTTGACTGTGTGGATCACTATAAACTGTGGAAAATTCTGAAAGAGATGGGAATACCAGACCACCTGACTTGCCTCTTGAGAAACCTGTATGCAGGTCAGGAAGCAACAGTTCGAACTGGATATGGAACAACAGGCTAGTTCCAAATAGGAAAAGGAGTATGTCAAGGCTGTATATTGTCACCCTGCTTATTTAACTTATATGCAGAGTACATCATGAGAAACTCTGGGCTGGAAGAAGCACAAGCTGGAATCAAGATTTCCGGGAGAAATATCAATAACCTCAGATATGCAGATGACACCACCGTTATGACAGAAAGTGAAGAGGAACTAAAAAGCCTCTTGATGAAAGTGATAGAGGAGAGTGAAAAAGTTGGCTCAAAGCTCAACATTCAGAAAACTAAGATCATGGTATCTGGTCCCATCACTTCATGGCAAATAGATGGGGAAACAGTGGAAACAGTGTCAGACTTTATTTTTTGGGCTCCAAATCACTGCAGATGGTGACTGCAGCCATGAAATTAAAAGACACTTAGTCCTTGGAAGGAAAGTTATGACCAACCTAGACAGCATATTCAAAAGCAGAGACATTACTTTGCCAACAAGGTCCGTCTAATCGAGGCTAAGGTTTTTTCAGTGGTCATGTATGGATGTGAGAGTTGGACTGTGAAGAAAGCTGAGCACTGAAGAATTGATGCTTTTGAACTGTTGTGTTGGAGAAGACTCTTGAGAGTCCCTTGGACTGCAAGGAGATCCAACCAGTCCATCCTAAAGGAGATCAGTCCTGGGTGTTCATTGGAAGGACTGATGCTGAAGCTGAAACTCCAATACTTTGGCCACCTGATGGGAAGAACTGACTCATTGGAAAAGACCCTGATGCTGGGAGGGATTGGGGGCAGGAGGAGAAGTGGACGACAGAGGATGAGATGGCTGGATAGCATCACTGACTCGATGGAAATGAGTTTGGGTAAACTCTGGGAGCTGGTGATGGACAGGGAGTCCTGGCGTGCTGTGATTCATGGGGTCACAAAGAGTCAGACACGACTGAGTGGCTGAACTGACTGACCAATGATTATACAATGAGTAGATAGATATACTGTGTTCTGTGTATTATATGTACTATGTATTATATAATGATTACAATGTACTAATGATTATACAACTAATGATTATATAACAACAATGTATCTTTCTCAAGGACATGTTTCTCCTTCTTAAAAGGAACCTTGTTACTAATCCTGTTATCTTAAGATGTATGTTTTGGGAATGGGTCTGGTAAGACCTTTCTATTGTTAGTGACCAGTTCAAAAGTATATAAGGTCTTGATAAGACTAGAGAGTGGGGCACTCTCTGCCCCCTTCTGATGTCTGTGTCAGAAGCTTTATCTGTCCCTTTTTATACTTTAATAAAACTCTGCTGCACAAAGCTCTGAGTGATCAAGCCTCATATCTGGCCCCGAAGCTAAGTTCTCTTCTTCAGAGATCATGAATCCTACACAGTTCACCATAAGCTATCATTGGGTCCTATTCTCCCTTGTTATTGTTGTTCAGTCCCTGTCATGTCTGACTCTTTGTGACCCCATGGGCTGCTGCATACCAGGCTTCCCTGTCTTTCACTATCTCCTGGAGTTTGCTCAAACTCATGTCCATTAAGTTGGTGATGACATCCAATCATCTCATCCTCTGCCACCCACTTTTCCTCCTGTCCTCAATCTTTCCCAGCATCAGGTTCTTTTCCAATAATTTGCCTCTTTACATAGGGAGGCCACAGTATTGGAGCTTCAGCTTCAGCACCAGTCCTTCCAATGAATATTCAGGGTTGATTCCCTTTAGGATGGACTGGTTTGATCTCCTTACTGTCCAAGGGACTCTCAGGAATCTTCTCCAGCACAATTTGGAAGCATCAGTTCTTTGGCACTCAGCCTTCTTTATGACCAGCTCTCACATCCATACATGACTACTGGAGAAACCATAGCTTTGACCATACTGACCTTTGTCAGCTGGCCTTCCCTGGTGGCTCAGTTGGTAAAGAAGCTGCCTGCAATGCAGGAGACCTGGGTTCAATCCCTGGGTTTGGAAGATCCCCTGGAGAAGGGAATGGCTACACACAGTATTTCTGCCTGGAGAATTCTATGGACCGAGGAGACTGGCAGGCTACAGCCCATGGGGTTGCAAAGAGTTGGACACAACTGAGTAACTAACATGTCACTTGTCAGCAAAGTGATGTCTCAGCTCTTTAAGACACTGTATAGGTTTTTCTTTCTTTCCTGTGAACTCTGTTTTCATTCTCATCTCAAGGGTAAACATTGGCATTGCCAGGCAGATTCTTTACCACCGAGCCACCAGAGAAGCCCAGGGGAGCCTGGTAGGCTACAGTGCACAGGGTCACAAAGAGTTGGGCATGACTGAGTGTGCACGCAAGGGTAAACAGCTATGGTTGAGTCTGTGCACCCCTCTTCCCCTTGCCCTTTTCTAATGTCGTCACATAGATTTTATTTTTTGGCTGGCCATACCATATGGCTTGTGGAATCTTACTCTCCCCACCGGAAATCAAACCCATGCCCTTTGCAGTGAAAGGGTGGAGTCCTACCACTGGACTGCCAGGGAAGTTCTACTCCACCCCCCCATCCTTGCCTTTTAATGACAGACTCCTCAGCTTTTGGCATGGACTTGTCTTTGTGATCCAAGTTTCTGATGAGTATTTTCTGGCACCGTCTCCCCCAGTGAACCTAGTGAAAACAAATAGGCAATAACCAGTGAAACAACATGTCTTCTGGGGGCCATCTCACAGTCGTTTCAATCTTTCACTTTTCATTGAGTCGAATTGGTTTAATGCTCACACTGACTGTCAAGGAAGTCACACTGATGAGCCATAAATGCCATACAGCGGAAACAAAATGCTCAGCATTGATTCCTCTTCAGCACGGTGCCATAGCATTTTAAAAGTATTCGTAAGTTCATTGCCTCAATATTTACCTCAAGAGCAGCTCGAGAGGGCCTTAACTGTTAGTATTTTCCTTATCTTGAAAAATACTGAAGCTGGAGTGGGAAGAATAGCTTTCAAAGTTTTATATTTTGAGCCTCCATTTTACTGTAATGACCTTAAACGTTTATGAAAGCATTGCAGGCATCGCAGCAAAAAAACAAATCCTTAGGAGGCTATTCATAGTTTAGTGCCTCAAGTTCACATGGGCATGTTAATCCCAGTCACCAGAGAAGAGTTCATTATGTCTCATGATTAAGCCCCTGTCACCGTGGGAATGCAGAAGTATGAAAGCATGCTGTTATAGACACACCAAACACGGAGATCTAGACAACTTGGAGAGGTTGCAAACGTGAGTCTCTAATGAGTTTTCTTTGAAGGTCTTCCTTAAAAAGTTAAACTCAGATCGAGATTTTTTTCCAACAAAGTGGAATATTATCCAGATTTGCTTCTGAGATTATCTTGCTAGACTGACTGTTTTATTTATTCTTCTTAAATATTTATGTACTGACTTATTTGGTTGCACCGGGCCTTAGTTGCAGCATGCGGGGTCTTAGTTCCCTGACCAGGGCTGGAACCTGGCACCCGGCACTGGCAACTCGAAGTCCTCGTCACTGGACCACCAGGGCCTTAGAACTGAGCTAAACAAAAAATGTAACCACTGAAATAGCACATAGTGAATTGATAGACTTAGAAGAACCGGGGCAGATGGCTCAGAGAGGTGGGGGCTAGGACTTTGGGGTTCCCTTGGGGATGCGGCTCTTCCACAGAGGAGGAAGCTGCCTGTTTTTCCTGGTGGCTGAGCAAAACAGTCCTTTCTCTCCAGGACTCACCTTCCCTTTACAGCCAGTCTCTCTCTCTCTTTTTTTTAAAAGTATTTTTTATTTGGACCATTTTTAAAGCATTTATTGAATTTGTTACAATATTGTTTCTGTTGATTATGTTTTGGTTTCTTGGTCACAAGGCCTGTGGCAATCTTAGCTCCCCAACCAGGAATTGAACCTACGCTCTCCAGACTGGAAGACAAAGTCTTAACCACTGGACTGCCAGGGGAAGTCCTAATAGCTACTTTCTTGAAAAGCTTGTTGTCTACACTTACTCTATTTATCTACCTCTTAATTTCTTAATCAGGGCCTCCCAAGTGGCGCTAATGGTAAAGAACCCAGCTGCCAATGCAGGAGACATAAGAGATGTGGGTTCAATCCTTGGGTGGGAACGATCCCCTGGAGAAGGGAATGGCAACCCACTCCAGTATTCTTGCCTGGAAAATTCATGAACAGAGGAGCCTGGAGGGCTACAGTCCATGGGGTCCCAAAGAATTGCACATGACTGAAACAACTTACCATGCACATACTCCTTAATCAACACATGCTAAAGTAGCCTCTATCCTTCTGCAGAAATGACTTTTCATTATCAAAAAATAACCTTCAGCTCACTAATCTAGCAGGCATATTTCGTCCTCCCTCTGTGACACCTCGGCCCGCGTGAAAAGCACCTTTTCTGCTTTCCCTCTTATTCCTCTTTTGTCTCCTTTCCCTATTCTCTTCCTCCCTAAACTGTCAGCCCTGCATTTGCTCCTTAGAGAATTTATTCTGTACTTATGCCTTCACTGTCAATATCCCAGTTCAGAATCTTCATTTTACACTCTGAACTGTGGGATGACCAACCAGTATACACACTTGACATCCCTAAAGCACCCTAGGTTGGACATTTCTGAGTTGAGCATGCTATTTCTCACAGCACCACCATCACCACCCCTAGCCTGCTGATGCTCGGGTTTCCCTCGAAGTGCTGCCAGCACCGTCTACCCTCGTCTACTGCGAGGGAGAAGCTTGCAGTCAAGTACTCACCCTGGATGTTTCCCACCCTCCTCTATCCAGCTTGTGGTTAAGTCCTGCTGATTTCACCTGTGTCTCCTCCCATCCCCGCCGCCACCATCCTGAGTCTGAGCTACTGTCATCTCCCTCCTCAGCCGTCACTCCAGCCTCCTGACTGCTCCCCCACATTTTTTTTTTTTTTTTTTGCTCCTGTCTGATCTCTTAAGTCGCAGGAAATGGGAGCTTTTAAAAACATACCTCTGTTCTTACTACTTTCTCGCTAAGTATCCTTCAGGGGATCCCTGTTGCTTTAAGGAAAAATATCAAAGTTGCCATGGTCTCTGGAGTCCTAGAGCCTCTGTCTCCACTTCAGCCTCATCCCTGCCCCTTGCTTTGGCCACAGGGACTTTTTTTCAGCTCCTCATGTGCACCATGACCCACCCCAGTGCCTTTTCATGTGTGTTTCTTGTTCCTTGGTTGTTCTTCCCCATTCCTTATCCTTGTCTCCTTCACCAGTGACTCCTGTGTGGGGATCTCTCTCAGAAGAACTCTTTTATGTGAGAGGTTTCATTCTCTGCTGTAAAAAATGTTTTCTTCTTATGGAAAAGCAGAAGGAGTCAAAGTACCCATTGTCTGTTGTTCTCAACCAAATTTTATACCAAGATCTGTAATTCCCTTTTCCAGAAGAGAGAATGTAATGCATGCAGAATCTCTTGCCCAAAGACTCTCTTTTGTGTATGTTTTTGTTTAGAGCTTATAATTGCTTGCCTTTGTATACTATTAGGAAAATGGGAGAAATTTGTTGCTGGGCATTCTGGGCTAGATAGGAGAATAAGATGATCACCTCAGGTCAGGCATTTCTTTCTTCTTCTTTTTTTTTTTTTTGGATGTTTGTAATTTAAAATTTTTTATAGTGGAGTATAGCTGATTACCAATGTAGTATTAGTTTCAGGTGTAAAGCAAAGCGATTCAGTTATACATGTATCTATTCTTTTTCAAATTATTTTCCCATTTAGGTTATTACAGAATATTGAGCAGAGGTCCCTGTGTTATACCCTTGTTGATTATCTGTTGTATAATGGTGTGTATCTGTTAGTCCCAAACCCCTAATTTATTTTTAACGTCCCTTTGCCCCTTTGGCAGTCATAAATTTGCCAAATCTGTGAGCAAGGCTGGCCATTTCAACCCAAAGAGAAGGTAATCAAAGAATCACGGTGCCTTTCCCATCCCTCCTTCCACGCACTAGCCCACCAGCCCTGCAGAGGGACAAGCATCTGCAGTGATACCCAGAATGGTAAAGATGCAGTGGAACAGCGTTCTGAGAGGCAGCAAAGCTGCAGTAAAACCCTTTTAACTGCCTCTGCTTCTCAGGGCCTAGATACTTCCATCACTTTATATTTACTGAAAAAAGTAAAAATCATGCCTAAACTGGCAGGCTCCGCAGACAGGTCTGCTCATCCCTTGGCTGGCAGGGGAAATGTCGTTTCCTAGAGAAAATGCTTGCTGAGTCTGCGGACAGTCAGGTGCCCCGCTGCAAGCTCCTGCAGCACACAGTTGTTGTATTTCATGTCGTTTATCACACGTGTAGCTATGAAGTCCTGAGGTTATTTGATTGCTTATCTGACGGCTCCATCAGAAGCTGAGCACCTAGGGGGTGGGGACCACATCTGCATGTCTCACCCCATGTACTTCCCACAGCGCTGGCTTGTACTGGTGCTTGGTGAACGTTGGTGGAATGAGTGAATACTTGGGTGAATGGGCAGAAGAATGGAAGAAGCACTTGGTTCATAATATTGTCAGGTGAGTGGTCTTAGAAATACAAAACTGAGCTCTATGGGAAAAGAACCTGAAAAAGAATGGGTGTGTGTGTATGTACGGGCTTCCCTGAGCCCGGTGGGAAAGAACCCCCCTGTCAGTGCAGGGGGCACAGGTTCAATTTCTGGGTTGGGAAGGTTCTTGGAAAAGGAAATGCCTACCCACTCCAGTATTCTTGCCTGGAAAAGTCCATGGACAGAGGAGCCTAGCGGCTACAGACCATGGGGTCACAAAAGAATCTGACACAACTCTCAGCAACTAAACATAGACAACATGTCTATGTATAACTGTTGCACTTTGCTCTACCCCTGAAACTAACACGACATTGTAAATCATCCAGTAAAAATAAAAAAACAGAAATATAGAATCATAATCTGACAATCTTGTTATAATTTCTTGATAATAGCTGGTTTATGTTTAGACATCTCTTATTCAAATTTTGGCAAAGTCTTCCCAAAGAGAGAAAATGGCCTTAGAATCAACATCATTTCTTTGTGGCTCTAAAGTGTTGTGCTGAAAAGGCGCTCTTCTCCTTGATTCCTGCTCTCTAATGTCTGTTGGAAGTGTGACCTCTGCAGCCTGTGTGTGTTTCCGTGTGTGCATTCGTATGTGTCTGTGTGTTTGTGTCTGTGAGTGTGTCCGTTTGTGTGTGTGCCCATATACGTGTTCTTGTGTGTGTCCATGTGTGTCTGTGTGTGTTTCTGTGTGTGTCCATGTGTGTGTCCATGTGTGTCTCTGTGTGTGTCTGTGTGTGTGTCCGTGTGTGTGTGTCCATGTGTGTGTGTGTCCGTGTGTGTGTCTCTGTGTGTGTGTCCATTTGTGTGTGTGCCCATATACGTGTTCTTGTGTGTGTCTGTGTGTGTCTGTGTGTGTGTGTGTGTGTCCGTGTGTGTGTGTGTGTGTGTGTGTGTGTCCGTGTGTGTGTCTCCATGTGTGTGTCCGTTTGTGTGTGTGCCCATATACGTGTTCTTGTGTGTGTCTATGTGTGTGTGTCCGTGTGTGTGTGTCCGTGTGTGTGTCTCCATGTGTGTGTCTGTGTGTGTGTGTCCGTTTGTGTGTGTGCCCATATACGTGTTCTTGTGTGTGTCTGTGTGTGTGTCCATGTGTGTGTGTCCGTGTGTGTCCGTATGTGTGTGTCGTGTGTGTCTGAGTCCCTCTGTGTGTGTTTCATGCGGCCCCACCACCCACCATCTGGTGTGTACGGCTCTGGGCACGTGGCTGTGGTCACCGTCTGTCAAGCCCGCAGCTCTCTGTCTCTTCGCCCACTCTCCTGTGACTCCATCCCCTGTTTTCACAATGACTCACTTTCTCCCTGGTGCTTCCCTGAGGCCGAGAGGCCACGGTTATTGCGCACGTGTGCTTTTAATGTTCCTTCCGTGGGTCTTGTTTTGCCTCCTCTGTTCTTTGCGTGACAAATGTCTGCCCAGCTGGTCTTCCCTGGAGCCTGACAGCAGGGCTTCCACACCAAGCCATGTTCCAGAGCCTGAAGATCCTGCCCTTCCACCTGCTTTAGGGAAGAAAAGCACACATTTAAACCTGACCTTGAGTTCCTAAGTGACATTTGGGGAGTAAACTAAACAATGAGGTGTTTTGCAGTAGCTCAGTTGGTAAAGAATCCACCTACAGAGACCTGGGTTTAATCCTTGGGTCAGGAAGATCCCCTGGAGGAGGGTTGGCAACCCACTCCAGTATTCTTGCCTGGAGAATCTCTAGGGTCAGAGAAGCCTGGCAGTCTACAGTCCATGGGGTCACAAAGAGTCAGACACGATTGAGTGATTAAGCACACACAACCCCTCCCAGCGTACTTTATATGATGGGCAGTTTATTGAATGAGCTTTTACAACATCCAGCCCAATTTTGCATCTTTGCTCCATTTATCCAGCCCCCAGAACCCCACCTACATGGTGAAGAATTCCCTTTGGTGTGCTTAAAACTGCCTTACCACATGTTTCTACCCGTGATTCCTGGCTCCCTTCCCTTTTTAAAAAATCTCAGCCCCTGAATTTGATGCACCTGTTTTTGTTATTCTTGTATTTACAACTTGGACCCCCTCCCTCTTTCTAAATTTTATTTATTTTTGGCTGCGTCAGGTCTTAGTCGCAGCATGAGGGATGTTTGTTGTGGTACTTGGGCTCTGCAGTTGTGGTTTGAGGGCTTAGTTGCCAGGGGGGTTGCATGTGGGATCTTAGTTCCCCAAGCAGGATTTGAACACACATCCCCTGCATTGCAAGGAGGATTCTTAATCCCTGGACCACCAGGGAAGTCCCTGGACCCCCTCTTTTGCAAACTCTTTTTATGTTTGTGTTGCTGTCATCTGTGCTGGGTAATTAATTTCTCCAGAGACCAACTGGAACCGCAGCTTCTCCCGAACATTCCTCTGCCTGCTGCTCCACTGGGTGCCACCCCCTCCCCACCCCAGTCCACCCACCAAGGAGATCCAGACAACCATGGGACTAGGCTAAATTTAATTTTCTTCCAAGAAATATGAAATAAAACTTTCTTGGTGGTTGACACAGTTTGGGATGTCCAGATTTGGAAAATGAGTGAATTGGGATGTTTGCTGTATAGTGAAAAAGACTGTGATCTATCGTTAATTTACTTTTAGAATAATCAGTCCTGTGTTTACAATTAGAACCTATATATTTGAACATTTGTATGAAAGTTCTCATTTTTAGGAAGGTGTTTTTTGTTGTTGTTAAATAGAGAGGTAACATCGTATCTAAATTACTGTGGGTGTTTGGATACTTGTCTGACCACCTAGATGTTGAAGGTCCACTGTAACCTCATCCATGACCTATTTGCTGCTGCTGACCTGGGCGTCGTTCTGAGTCTCCTTCCCCACTTTGTTTTGATTAACATTTGTGAAAAGAATACTACTTCCTTTATTTCGCTCTTTAATAATCCTTCTCTCCACTTTCTTCTCATGTTACCATTCCCATCCTCATTAGTATAGCTCCAAGCATAGGTTATTTTGTAACCTCTTGTGGCAAGCAGGATCTGTACCTGAATGGAGGCTATTTTCTTACTGTGTGACATGTGAAATGTTCTCATGATTGTCCTGAAATGCCCTAATTCTTGTCATTCTGGTTGGATAAGTAATCAGCCTGGAGCGGCCCACAATTTCAGCCCAGATATTGGTCTCATAAATTGTCAGATTGTTCAGCTGCAGCTTGGTGAGAAGCAGGCTACTGTTTGTCTTTGTCCACTGTAGAATTTTTAATTTATCACATAAAGTGAAGGAAAGACCCTTTAAAAAATCCCCATGTAGATTTTTTAAATTTCACTGCAAACATATGATTTTCAAATGCATAATGACATAGCTTCAAGTAAGATAATGGTTAGTCCCCTTTCCTTGAAATTCAGGAACAGCTTACTTGTGAAAAACACCATGAAGTCTGTCCAGAAGTCTTTGTCTGAGGTCTCCTAGATATAATTAACACTCAACTCTGAATTCAGATATTCTTTAGATTGTGTAACCATCAGCATTTGGGGACATTTTGTTTGAAATCCATGAGGTTAGAGCTGTAGGAAAGCTGTAACATTTTCACTCTTTAATCAATTCAGAAACTGCACGTTTTAGGTTCCTCTGGAGAATTAATTAAACATCCAGTTATTTTAAAAGTGAATCGTTCGAGGGGAAATTGTGATTAAGTCACACGTTTGCTCTAAGTGACGCTCAGAAGCTCAGTCTAGAATAAATCGTGGAGGAGGAGGTGTAACAAGCAGTCTCTCACCTTGGGGTTTCTGAGTTTCTGCAGATGTCTGCTGTGCTCATTTCTCCCCTGGTAATTCTGTTATTGCTTCCCTGGTGTTTCAGCAGTAAAGAATCCGCCTGCCAGTGCAGGAGACACAGGAGATGTCCTGGAGAAGGAAACGGCAACCCTCTCCAGTATTCTTGCCTGGGAAACCCATGAATACAGGAGCCTGATGGGTTGCAGTCCATGGGGTCACAAAAGAGTCAGGCACGACTTACCAACTAAACAACAACTGCAAGAAATTCTATTACTGTTTGAAAGAGAGGATTTGTGGGCAAAGATCTAGAGATGCGGCAGCCTGGCAGCACTGCAGAGAGAGCAGGCCTCGAGACCGGCTCTGCATGGCGTCACCCTGGAACTGTTCACGGCTTCTCTCGATGCCACAGTTCAGATCTGCTGAATGTATGCGGTTGCATCAAGTGTAGCAATTTGTCAGAAAAAAAATCAGGAGCCTAGTGACCTACTGGACTGGTGAATTTTTGTACGAAAGTAATCTTATGTAGAAAGTATTGGTTTACAGAAATGCTTAGAATTTTCTCATCGTATTTGATGTCATTGTTGTTTAGTTGCTAAGTTGTGTCTGACTCTTTGTGACGCCATGGACTGCAACCCACCAGGCTCATCTGTCCATGGGATTTCCCAGGCAAGAATACTGGAGTGGGTTGCCATTTCCTTCTCCAGGGGATCTTCCCAACCTAGGGATTGAACCCATGTCTTCTGCTTGGCAGGCAGATTCTTTACCATTGAGCTACCTGGAAGGCCCATTTGATATCATAGATCTGCATTATTTCCCCCAGGTGATTCATTAAACTCTGTGTGTGTGTGTGTGTGTGTGTGTGTTGAGTTTAAAATGCATAACTTCAGTGCTGACAGGGTGCTATGTATCTATAAATGTGTTTATTGAACACTTCTATTTATTAAGTACATAGACTCAAAAACCTGTATTTGATTTCATTTGCTTGACCAAACATATCCACTCTTACGTAAAAATATACTTTGACAACAACAATAACTTGGGTTTTAGGGTATTTCTTCCATGTCAGACTCTTCATGGTTTCAAATACTTATACTATTCCATCCTTACCAGCTTCTAAAACACATTTCAAAATTGAGCCAGCACACATGACCTCAGGTGGGGTCCCTGTGGTCCCTTAATGAAGAAGAGGTGAGCCGAGCTTGACCCACTGTGAGCCCCAGGCTTGCGTGAGCTAGAAGTAGACAGAGGCTTGTGTTCATGTAGCCCTCCTGTGGTTGATTCCTGGGGCCTGGTAATATCCTTCTAGAGAATTCCTGCTTGAGTTTCCAGCATAATTCTTGCCATTCAAGAACACCAGCTGCCCGAGGTCTGTATCATACCCATCTTCAGCTGAGAGTTTGGGTCATGGAAAAGTTGTCTTAATCGGCCAGTGGTCAGACAGTAAATAGCAGAGCTGAAATCTGAACCCTGATCTGTTTGATGCCAAGCTTGTATTCTGAGCCAGTACTCTCAGTTCCAAATGGAAAGCATCCCAAAGACCCCCTTATTGTAGTTTTTAGAGAATTAATTCTCAGCTTCAGGGCACACGCCGGGAGTTGGTGATGGACAGGGAAGCCTGGCGTGCTGCAGTCCAGGGGTCACAAAGAGTCAGACATGACTGAGTGACTGAACTGGGCTGAAGGACTCAGACAATTCACATGGTGCTTGTGCTTAGTTGCTCAGTCATGTCCGACTCTTTGCAACCCTGTGAACTGTAGCCCACCAGGTTCCTCTGACCATGGGACTCTCCAGGCAAGAATACTGGAGTGGGTAGCCATTCCCTTCCCCAGGGGCTCTTCCCAACCCCAGGGATTGAACCCAACTCTCTGGTGTCTCCTGCACTGCAGGCAGATTCTGTCTCTGCCGAGCCATCAGGGAAGCCCAATTCACACGGTAGAATGGCTCTAAGTGTTGAGGCTTCTTCAAGAAAAGATGGCGCCACGCTGATCAACTCGAGAAGACGTCCTGCCAACCTTTCAGTGCAGAACCTCTGAGGGAGCTTCTGTTGGTGGCAGGACCTCCACTGTCTTTTTGAAGAATCTGCACAGGGTGGAGTTTCTACTTTCTTCTCTGCTTGCCAGTCACCTGCCTCTCTCTTGTTCATTCTTTCTCTGCCTCTAAAAAGCTGACTCTGAAACTGACTCCCTGTGTTGATTCCCACCATAGACTTTTCCTTCTCTGAGAGGAATGTCAGACAGTTATTTTCTCCAAAAAAAGCATAGAATCCTTGTTCTGTTTTCTCTAAAAATATAACAGGTTTTTTTTATTTTTTTTTGGCTGTTCTGGGTCTTAACTGCATGCAGGATCTAGTTCCTTGAACAGGAATCAAACCTGGGCCCCCTGCATTGGGAGCCTAGAGTCTTAACCACTGGACCACCAGGGAAGTCCCTGAATCCTGCTATTTTACCAGGGGCTTTCTGATCCAGAGGCCTGGAGAAGTGCTTGTTGGGTCCTCAGTGCGGCCTGCTGTATGAGGGGATGGTTACCCCCAGGGGAGATGCTTCACTGTCTGGCAGCTCCTTACCTCAGAGACATTAAGTGTAAATTTCTCTGTCCTTAATCTCACCCCGATTCATTCCCTCTATTCAGCTCAGTAATGACTCTGACTGTTGTTTACACTCTGTGGATGCTTCCTGATGAGAGTCACGTCCCCTCTCAGTCACTCCTCAGCAGAGCGGGCGTTAGAGAATCCTTTAATCACTTCTTTTCACACATCAGTCCCTTTGCCCTCCAAGTCTGGTTTGTGCTTCCCTCTTCACTTCTTTCAGTGTTAGCCCAATTGGAGACTGTCTAGCATATGGATTTTTCCTGTTTCTGGCAAGGATTTTACAAATGGTTGCAGAAAAGAAGCTCTGAATTTTTAGAAGATCCAGGGTCTAACCCACCAAATTCCACTATTGCTTGGGCCAACATCCTTCTTCCAAATCCCTTTTATACTGGATTTTCTTCCGATAATGGGAAGTTTAATTGCATGGCTTTGATTCGGAAATCCAGGTGGGGTTTGTATTTTGTGCAGCTCTCACCCTGAGGCTGTAAATCTCAAATGATAAAGTGGAATCCTAGTTTTCAGTTATCTCTTTGTGCTCAACTCCAGGCAGTGTTACTTATCTTAAAAATGATGGTAGGATGCATTAAGCATTAATATATCTGCAGTGGCTTCTTGCTTTTCTAAGAATCATCACTCTTTCTTCACAGGTATCTCTCTCTAGCCAGGGATCCCCTCTATGATCCTGAAACTCCAATCTCCTCCGGGATCGAACATTCATTTCTGCGGCTGTCTTCTTATCCAGCAGTGTTCTTTGTTGTGCTTTAAGGCAGCCACACAGGGGTATTTATCAAGGACAGCACACCTGGCATGTATCCTAAGTCACTTCAGTCGTGTCTGACTCTTTCTGACCCCATGGACTGTAGCCCTCCAGGCCTCTTTGTCCATGGGATTCTCCAGGCAAGAATACTGGAGTGGGTTGCCATTTCCCCCGCCAGGGGATCTTCTCTACCCAGGGATCGAACCACATCTCTTATGTCTCCTGCGTTGGCAAGCGGATTCTTTACCACGAGTGCCACCTGGAAAGCCCACAGCACAGTTTAACTGCCTATAAACACTGGGCCTGGGCTGTTTACTCATTGTGGGTGAAAACTGGCAATCAAGACCATCATCTTCCTGTTGCGATGGCTGGTGCGGCTGGCACATTTCCTGCCCGGTTGGAAAGTATCAGTGAGCTGTTTGATGTACTTTATTTTGTGTGTCCTTTAAGAGAAATTTGAAGCCAGTGTCTGAAAAAAGGGAAGCCTGTTTAGTGTTGGCAGAGGGAATGCCACCTAGTTTGTTAACATTGGAAAATGAAGAGTTTGAACTTGGCTTTATCAGAAGTGTTTGCTGGAGCAGATTAAACTTTGTTCCTCACTGGTTTTTTTTTTTTTAATCATCATGCTGGAGCAGAATGAGCGGCCTCATATATTCCATAGGTTGTGCGCTGTTTTCTCAAAGCTTCCCTAAGGAGGGAAACTCACAAGTCTCTCTCCTCTACCACCAGAGGCCACAAAGAGGTGAAGGAGCGAGGGCTGGTGATGAATGCAGGAGAACCCCCCTCCTCTCCACCAAGGTGTCTGCTTGAGTCTTCCTGCCCAGAACCAGGTTACCCTCAATTCTCAGTTCAGATGCGCTAGACCTCTTTCCCGTGCTGCTGAGAAAGTGTATCAGAGCATAAGTGAGTGAGAATGATGTTCTGTTGGGGAAAAAAACAATCAGATTCCTTTAACTCCATAAAAAATTTGGAAATTTTGCAGCTTTACATGTTATGACTAAATCAACTGTGACCCAAATGATAACCGATCAAGGTACACAGGCGTGCATCCCAAGTCGTTTCAGTCGTGTCTGACTCTTTGCGACCCTGTGGACTGTATCCCACCAGGCTCCTCTGTCCATGGTATTCTCCAGGCAGGAATACTGGAGTGGGTTGCCATGACCTCCTCCAGGGGATCTTCCACAAGTAGACCGAATAGGGAGTGGAGCATGGCTTCCTTTCCCATGCTCCCTGGACGGACTTGGATCAGCTAGCTGGTTTGGCAAGTGGAAATATTTAGCAAAAGGAAGAAGAGATGTTTGCACTACCTGTGTGTGTACTCAGTTGCTCAGTGGTCTTGACTCTTTGTGACGCCGTGGACTGTAGCCCACCAGGCTTCTCTTTCCATGGGATTCTCCAGGCAACAATACTAGAGTGGGTTGCCATTTCCTTCCCCAGGGGATCTTTCCCACCCAGGGATCGAACCCGAGTCTCCTTCATTGGCAAGCAGATTCTTTATCACTGAGACACCCGGGAAGCCCCTTTGTACTACCCAGGATGTTTCATTCCTGGTTTGCTTCCTTACATTGGCGCTAACAGGACATTCTTATTTTAGAAAATTTAAAGACTTTAAAAGCACTCTGCATCTTCTTACCCTTTCTTTCTGTCCTATTCCTTGTGTAATCTCCAGTCATTTGGTAAAAACAATGATAAAGCACAGTAAGAGGAGTATGAAGTATGGTTTTCCTTTCAACCTTTGCGCCGGCTGGCTGTGGTTTTATAATCCGATAAGCAGATTTTCAGCCTGCTGGCAAGGTTTGCAGAATATTTGACTAGCCTCCCTGTGAATTCAATTATGGAAACAGCTTCAGCGGAGAAAGCTCTGCCACAAAGGACCATTATAGGGTTTTGAGAACTTGTGTGATTAGTGTCTGCCATTCAGCACTCAATAAATGTTTGATGAATGAGTGCCTCAATAACTGATAGAATTAATACATTGTCAGTCACTTGTAGTATCTCTAGGTACCTACAACCCATTATGTCACTTGTTAGCGGTGCATGGATACAGTTACTTTGTTCAGTTCTGACACGACAATTACTCTTATTCCAACCCTCCAGGCCAGGGAAAATACGTTTCACATCCGCCATATTAAGTTCTGATAGTGGTACCTAGATCCTTTCCTTGTTTTCTTTTTATTCTAAAAACCACAGACTCTTCCACCATATGGAACCACACCGACTCCGCTTTGTCAGCTCCATCTCAGGCCCCCAGTCCCACTCCTTCCCTTCCCTTCCGTGTGACTGAGCTTCAGCTGAACTCACAAGGAATGAGCCCAGTCGGCTAAGTCCCCTGCCAGTCTTTACCCTTGCCTCCATGGCGTATGGGACCTGGGAGAATGTCTTTTGCGGACACAGAGGGTTACTGGTCATGAGACCCCGGGTCGGGGATGGTGACCTCTGGTTCCCGTCCCTGCAGACGTGCTTCCTCCTCGAGGTCAGATTCTCATTTTAGCTTTGCCCCCACCCCACTCCACCCCGGCTTTTAAAATGTATTTACTTGGCTGTGTTGGGTCTTAGTTGAAGCATGCAGGATCCTTGTTGTGTCCTGTGGGCTCTTTCACTGTGGCACAGAGTCTCTAGTTGCAGTGGGCTTAGCTGCTCCGAGGCTTATTGGATCTTAGCTCCTTGACCAGAGATCAAACCTGCGTCCCCAGCACTGGGAGGTGGATTCTTAACCACTGGACCAGCAGGGAAGTCCTGGCTTTGGCCCCTTTAAATCCTCTTGTACCCTTTTGGAGGCATTACCATGAATGGCTCTGGGTGGCCATCCACCAGACGCTGCCCATATGGAAGCTACCAACAAGTTACCCGTAATTGTACTTTATGAAGCTGCGTGCTTCAGTTTCAGGTCTTCTTTCCTTCTTTTTTTCTTTTTTGAGAGTTATGTTTTATTAGGTGGGAATTTTTAGCGTTTCAGGCCCAGGAGACAGCATCTTAAGTAACTCTGAGAGAACGGCTCCAAGGAGGCGAGGGGAGGAGCCAGGTTATATATAAGTTTTGCAACAAAGGGCAGGTAGTCTGAACATCAGAATATTATTGTTAACCAAAGAAAACCAGATCTCCCAACTTAAAGAATCTGGTGCTTTTCTGTGTATAGGAAGATGTGTGTGGTTTTTTTTTTTTAATTAATTAATTATTTGACTGCACTAGGTCTTACTGAGGCATGTGGACTCTTGTCCCAAATCTAGTTGCAGCATGCAGGATCTAGTTCCCTGACTGGGGACTGAACCTGGGTCCCCTAGCATTGGAAGCGCAGAGTCTTAGCCACTGGACCACTAGGAAAGTCCTTAGTTTTAGTCCTTAAAAGTCCCTTCTCAGTTCATATTGCCTCCTTTAGAATACAGCACAGTTTAGGAATGAATGTCCTAAATCTTAGATACTAGGTCATTTACCCATTGTTACACAACTAATTCATAGCCCAGTTTAACTTTAATAAAATTAGAGCTGGCAACCTTAGGAATTAGAAAGAAAAACACTAACAGCTTGCTCCTCCTGTAATGACTTACAAGAATCAGCCCAGTTGCTCAAATGCAGTGTGTCTTGGAGAAACTTAAGAATATTAATCATTCCCATAGGTCAAATGGGAAAAGTAATTCTCACATCCATTGCTTCTGATTCTCCCTTTCCATGACTCAGCAGTGTAGTCAAAATGAAGTGGAGTCTGTAGGTTGAGGCCAGCCTGTAAGCATTCTTCAGTTACTTGGGAAGTCTCTTCCGATGTTTGCCTTAAACTTGCCCTGTTCCTCAGCTTCATGCACTTCTTGTTGCTTAATTAGTTTCAGAAATCAGTCACTACCCTGGAGAGCTTTCAAATCACGGATTCCTGCTTATAGATGGAGAAACGGGAATGTATGGGGTAAACACACTTGCGCGGCTTCCATTGTTCCTTTGGCTCCCTGAGTTCTGGTGCCCCAGGATTCACTGGCAGAGGGTCGGTGCTCCCCCCCCACCCCCATCCCACCCCCCACCCTGTGAACAGTGAAGAAGCCCAGAGCTATCACACAGTGAAATCAACCCTGAGCATTCACTGGAAGGACTGATGGTGAAGTTGAGGCTCCAATACTTAGGCCACCTGATGCAAACAGCTGACTCATTGGGAAAGACCCTGATGCTGGGAAAGATTGAAGGTGGGAGGAGAAGATGGAGGATGAGATGGTTGGATGGCATCACCGATGTGATGGACCTGAGTTTGAGCAAGCTCCAGGAGATGGTGAAGGACACAACTGAGCGACTGAACAACAGCAAGGACAATCACACAGTGGGTCCCTCTGTCTCAGGTTCACTGAGGTCCAGGGCCTTCAGAACACATCTCTCTCCCAAGGGGCTCCATGTAACATAGCTGTATTTGCCATCTCCACCAATAAATAGAAGCTCTCAATATAATTTGTGTACATCTCAGCTTATATTTGACCTTTTACTCAGATTCCTTTCTCTAACTACTGACAGTACCTTGTGACTATCTTTACTATGTACATTTAGAAAGGGGTAAAAATGTCAGCATGAGCTGGGAAAGGGGAGGTCGATGTTTTCTGAAATGTGCTTCTTCCTGTGGGGGAACTCCACATGGCTCGGGTGGTTAGAGCAGATCAGTCATGACAGAATCTCTGTCGTCAAGGACCTGTGCCTGCTATGGAGACATTTTTCCTGTCCACTGCCCAGTGGTGTGTATTTTAAAAATATTTTCTTTTTATTAATGTATTTCGGCTGTCCCTGGTCTTAGTTGCACCACGTTAGATCTTTGTTGTGGCATGCGGTGTCTAGCTCCCTGACCAGGGATTGAACCCGGGCCCCCTGCGTTGGGAGCAAGGGGGCTCTTAGTCACTGGACCACCAAGGAAGTCCCTAATGACATGTATTTTGACTGTGCCTCATTTTTTTTTCTTGAAGAAATAATTATAAAACAACTCACCATATCAATCAAAATTCCCAGTGAAGGTATATTTATTGTGCTTTGGAGAGTGGGCTTCCATTCATATTGCTTTTCTCCCTAAGCTTCTCTCTTCTTTTGTTTCTGCTCCGCATTTTCCAGGTTAAGATACTGTGCTTACTGAGAGGAATACTGGGAAGGATGGATTATTCCTGCCATCCATCCATCCACCCATCCTTTCAACACAACTGTGTCTCTGTGTACTTGCTAAGTCATTTCAATTGTGTCCTACTCTTTGTGACCCCACAGACTGTAGCCCACCAGGTACCTCTGTCCATGGGATTCTCCAAGGCAAGAATACTGGAGTGGGTTGCTGTGCCCTCCTCCAGGGGATATTCCTGACCCAGGAATCGAACCAGTGTCTCTTAAGTTCTCCTGCATTGGCAGGCCAGTTCTTTCCTACTAGCTTTGCTTGAGTATATATTTTAGATAAACCAGTTTCTGTCTTCACAGGTGGAGTAGCATTTAGGGGACTTCTGTTTGTTTTTTTGTTTGTTTTCTTTTGGTTGGTGGATTTGGTTCTAAACCAGATGATTTATTGTCTCCTCATTTTTGCTGGGGCTGCAGTATAGCTTGTCAGGAACAGACCCCACAGAAAACAGCTTCATTTTTCATGGAAGCATTTCCCCAATCTCAAGATGAGGTAAAATTGAACAAACACGGCCGGCACAACCCGCATTCTGAAGGTGAGGCACATTGATGTCCATCAGGCCTTATTACCTCATTCTGATGGGGAATTACCCCTGTGCAATGAGAAACCAAGGAGTAAATTAGCAATAAAAACCTAATGTCTTCTTCGCTATTTTGTTTTATTGCTAAATTGTCTGACAGCAGCCTCCTTCTAAAATCCTCATTCATCAAGTAAAACACAATTCTACTGGCAATTTACATAAAGAAAGCTACAAAATAGCAATTTTTAATGTCATGGGAAGTGTTTAATAATTCAATTATTTTACAAGTTCTACTTGCCTTTTTAGTTAAATGTATACAATGACATATCAAAATAGAGGAGAAGACTCTATTTCCTGTTTAAGGCATCTGTTTTATAAGATTTTTACTTATATTCTCTTAAATTGAGCTAGATCTTATGATCTTATTTTGATACCCTAATTTGATGAATAAATACTTTAGGGATATTTCAAGCAGTAAATAGCCTGGATATTTTAATCTAGTTGTAAGAGTCTACAAACAGTTTTATTTTAGAAAAAGCTTCATGCTCAAACTTAAAAACTGCAAAATAATGCCACATAACCTACATGATTTCAAAGAAGTTTCCCATAAGAAAATCAAAGTAGTTAATTCCAATAAGAAAATCTAAGTGCTCAAACCCAAATCCACTTTGTAAACATTGCAGGGGGTCTTGATATATCATCCCCCAAATATGCCACTTTGGCATAAGAATTATTTTGAGCTCAGGCATTTGAGTACCTCAAATCCTTTATCTGCCTGAAAGCAGAGTCTACCAAAACAAAATGCAAAAAGAACCCAATTTTTTTAAATCCCCTCCCGAGGAAGAATTCTAATCTTCTCTGTTTTGAGACGAAACAGTTGGCGCCACGACCAGAGACATTGTTACAAAAACTATCGTATCTCCCAGCTGTTCTCCGAAGGGCCCATTTGTATTTCCAGAAAGTCACTAGTCTTTTCATAAGTGCCCTTTCAACCCCCTCCCCTTCTAAGAACTCTTTTCTTCTCCCAGAAGTGGCCCTCTGCCCCCTACATCCCCTAGTCAGATGTTACATGCATGGGTGCATGCTAAGTCACTTCAGTTGTGTCTGACTTTGCAACCCCATGGACTGTAGCTCACCAGACTCCTCTCTCCATGGGATTCCCCAGGCAAGAATACTGGAGTAGGTTGCCATGCCCTCCTCCAGGAGAATCTTCCCAATCCAGGGATTGAACATGCATCTCTCATGTCTCCTGCATTGACAGGTTCTTTACCACTATGCCACCTGTGAAAGCCACAGATATATAAATATATACACATACACACATTTTTTAAAAAAATATTCTTTTCCATTATGGCTTATCATAGGTTATTGAATATAATTGTCTGTGCTATATAGTAGGACCTTGTTACTTATCCATCCTATCTATATATATATAGTAACTTACATCTGCTAACCCTACCTCCTATTCCATCCCCTCCCCCAACCCTCTCCCCCCAGCAACCACAAGTCTACTCTTCATGTCTGTGAGTCCCTTTCTGCTTTGTAAATAGGTTCATTTGTGTCATATTTTAGATTCCACATGGAAGTGATATCATATGGTATATGTCTTTCTCTTTCTGACTTACCTTGCTTAGTATTATAATCTCTAGTTGCATGCATGTTGCTGCAAATGGCATTATTTTGTTCTTTTTTATGGTTGGGTAATATTCCATTGTATACATTTACCACCTCTTCTTTATCCATCCATCTGTCAATGGAAACTTAGGTTGTTTTCCTCCCATCATTATTAATAATACCTCATTTCACTCTCAAAAATGTTCTGGTTTTTATGACAAATTATGTCATAGAGAATTACGTTGCTGAATTGTAAGCTGCCAGAGGACAGACTGTCATTGAATATGAACATGCTTCATTTACATCTTGTTGGCCAGTCCTGTTCATGCCCATACCTCTTCAGGAGCACGCTCCTGCAGGGGAGACTTAGGGAGGGTGAAGATTCACCCAGTTTCAAATGGGAGACAAGGGCTGCAGGGAGAGCAAGAACACCATTTTGGGGGAGTTTTATTTTGTTAATTTTCTGTTGTTAAGTTGGGTCCGACTCCTTGCCACCACCATGGACTGCAACCCACCAGTCTTCCCTGTCCTTCATTATCTTCTGGAGTTTTGCTCAAATTCATGTCCCTTGAGTCGGTAACCATCTCATCCTCTGTCACCCCTTTCTCCTCCTGCTCTCAGTCTTTCCCAGCATCAGGGTCTTTTCCAGTGAGTTGACTCTTCACATCAGGTGGCCAGAGTATTAAAACTTCAGCTTCATCATCTGTTCTTCCAATGAATATTCAGGGTTGATTTCCTAGGATTGACTGGTTTGATCTCCTTGCTGTCCAAGGGACTCTCAAGAGTCTTCTCCAACACCACTCTTCCAAAGCATTGATTGTTGGTGCTCAGCTTTCTTAATGGAATAACTCTCACATCCATACATGACTACTGGAACAGCCATAGCTTTGACTAGATGGACATTTGTCAGCAAAGTGATGTCTCTGCATTTTAATACGCTGTCTAGGTTTGTCATAGCTTTCCTTCCAAGGAGCAAGCATCATTTAATTTCATGGCTGCAGTTCACCAGACATTTTTCTCCTAGCTCCATGAACCTTTTATTCTACCATGAAGCCTCACTTGTGTTGGGACTCAACAAACAGTTATCGAAATAAATTTAGAGTGTCAAATCCTCAGAGAAAAAGACCAGCCTGCTGACATTTCCTAAAGCAGTTTCCTCTAGTTCTGGGAGAGAAGTCTGGAAGAAATGACCTGCAACAAGGTGGGAGGTTGGCCTCTCACATTTCTCTTGAGCCTAATGAGAAAGATGCCCTGATCATGAGTCACCAAAGGAATGACATTGATCTGATGTCTTGACTTCATTTTGGAGGCTGTTTATCAGGATGGATAGAAATAGGGGAGACTTCGTGAGACATGCGAGGAGGAGAATTTCTTCTTGGGGACCTCTGAGCCCCAGCTGGCTGGTGCCTCAGCTCCTGCAGAGCATCTGCCAGCTCCTCCGCAGTGGGGACACCCATCAGCCTCTTTAGCAGCTGCACCTGAGCTCAGCCCATTCCCCTGCAGCCTTTCTGGCCATTTCAAACCTTACTGCGGTGACCTCACAGGCGGTTTTCTGGAGGCCAAGAGAAGTCTGAGGGCTGTGGGAACAAGACCATTAGCTCTCCTCCAGTTCAGTCTCTCCTGTCGCTCCCAGTCCACGTCTGAGGGCATCTGTCATCCGGACTAGCTGGCCCGGTGAGAAATTCCAGAGCTCTGCATAGATATTTCATCTTTCTTTCAGCTCTCATTCTTTAGAAATCGTTCTCTTCCAACTGGAGGCGCTTCTGGGGACAGTGCGGGTCTGACCCTGGCCTCTTGCTGGTGGGGAGACGGTGATGAGAAGTGACTGCCTGCTCAAGTGCAGTGTTCCTTTTGTGAGGCTGTTTCTTTGACATCTCAGCTACTCCAGCACTTCCCCGCTGCTTCCTCCAGGACATTTAAAAAAAAATCATCTTGAGGAAAACAAAGCATGACTGTTTCTCTTTCTCTCTCTCAACCTCACCCCTGCAGCGGTTTGTCACCTTGAATCCCTTCTATATAGGATGGGGGGGACCTTGTTTGGGACCCCTGGGTCCTGGGTGCTTACTCCTTTATCAAGAATTCAGAGCCTTGATGATAGAAGTAGATCCTTGTGCTTTGAGATGCACTGTCTAGATTTTGGCTAAAGGGGGCTTTTGCATGTGCTGCATTTTTTTCCCCTGCAAGATCTGAATACACGGGGGCTTGGATGATCGGCACGTGACCACATCATGAATTACATAACAAACAATTTGCTGGGTGATATGAGCGTGAATAGCAGGCAGCAGCAAAGCAAAATGCTTTTCCACATCATATGTTTTCCTTCACACATCCATGGTACACACATGTGCATGCATGCATGCTAACATACAACTAGAGATATACTTGGATAAAAAGTGATTTGGAGGATTTACTCTTTGTGCCATTAGAGTGCCATATGAGCTTCTTTGGTGGTTCAGCAGTAAAGAACTCGCCTGCAGTGTAAGAGATGCAGGTCTGATCCCTTGGGTCAGGAAGATCACTTGGAGTAGAAAATGCAACCTACTCCAGTACTCTTGCCTGGAGAATGCCATGGACAAAGGATCCTGGTGGGCTACAGTCCATGGGGTTGCAAAGAGTTGGACACAACTGAGCAACCAGACAATCACAACAGTCTGTGTGCCGTTAGAGGGTAGAGTTTAAATACACTGAAAAGGAAAACAAAAACAAAAAGAAAACTATTCTCAGTTAGCTTTTATTGTTGAAGACAGAGGACAAAGGGAAAAAACTTTAAAAAAAGATCTTAGTATTTATTTTCAGTGAAAAGAAAGTTACAGTCTAAGAGAAGGATGCTGGCAATGTGACAGAAATACTCACCTTTACTTTCTGCAACTGTTTCTAGGGAAGGTACCCAATTGAGTTAAGCACAATGAGATACTGTTACACTTACAAAGACTTTTAATTAAACTTGCAGCATTTTTAAAAGATGAGAGGAACCATAGCTCAGTTATATAGCACAATGTTTTTGAAAAGATCCTGGCCAGAGATTCACCACCAAAACGTGTGGGTTTTTTTTAATCTCTCAGGATGTAACTCAAGAAAAATATGGTCTAGGCTAGATAGGAGGCCCCTTGTGGCTCAGATGGTAAAGCATCTGCCTACAATGCAGGTAGAACCGGGTTCAATCCCTGGGGCGGGACGATCCTCTGGAGAAGGAAATGGCAACCCACTCCAGTATTCTTGCCTGGAGAATCCATGGACGGAGGAGCCTGGTAGGCAACAGTCCATGGAGTCGCAAAGAGTCGGACACAACTGAGCGACTTCACTTCAGGCTAGATAGGCTAATATACTGAAAAACAAGGTTAAGCAAATTATTTAACCATACTATGCCTTCTTTTAATTTTCAATATTATTCTATAGTAGCATGAAGTTCACTAGTAGAGGAAAGAAAGATAATAATTCAACTGTTAATGCAGTGGTTAATGCCAGGCACTTAATGGTAGGGGCCTTGACTTAATTATTACAGTTACTGGAGAAACGTAAGTGATTAAAAAAGATATCTACTATGATACTATAATACTGCCTATTTTTGGTCTTCCAGCTCTGTGATCTTGACTTAAAGAGCTTTAAAATTAGGAGGATGGGATAAACAGATAGACTCTACTATGTGTTTTTGTTATTCTGTCACTAAGTCATGTCCATCCCTCTGCAATCCCATGGGCTGCAGCACTCCAGGCTTCCCTGTCCTTCAGAGTCTCCCGGAGTTTGCTCAAACTCATGTCCGTTGAGTCGGTGATGCCCTCCAACCATCTCAATCTCTGTCTCTCAATTCTCCTCCTGCCCTCAATCTTTCCCAGCATCAGGGTCTTTTCCAATGAGTCAGCATCAAGTGGCCAAAGTACTGGAGCTTCAGCTTTAGCATCAGTTCTTCCAAGGAATACTCAGGGTTGATTTCCTTTAGGATTGATTGGTTTGATCTCCTTGCTGTCCAAGGGACCCTCAAGAGTCTTCTCCAACACCACAGTTTGAAAGCATCAATTCTCCAGCACTCAGCCTTCTTTATGGTCCAACTCTCATAGCCATACCTGACTACTGGAAAAACCATAGCTTTGACTATACAGACCCTTGTCTCTGCCTTTTAATACACTGTCTAGATTTGTCACAGGTTTTCTTCCAAGAAGCAAGCATCTTTCAATTTCATGGCTGCAGTCACCATCCACAGTGATTTTGGAGCCCAGGAAAATAAAACCTGTCACTGTTTTCACTTTTCACCCAACCTATTTGCCATGAAGTGATGGGACTGGATGCCATGATTTTAGCTTTTTGAATGTTCAGTTTTAAGCCAGCTTTTTCACTTTCCTCTTTCACCATCAAGAGGCTCTTTAGTTCATCTTCGCTTTCTGCCATTAGGGTGGTATCATTTGCATATCTGAGGTTGTTGATGTTTCTCTTGGCAGTCTTGATTCCAGCTTGTGATTCATCCAGCCATGCATTTCACATGATATACTCTGCATAGGAATTAAATAAGCGGGGTGACAATATACAGCCTTAATGTACTCCTTTCCCAGTTTTGAACTCGTCCACTGTATATGTCTGGTTCTAACTGTTGCTTCTTGACCTGCATACAGGTTTCTCAGAAGACAGGTAAGGTGGTCTGACATTCCCATCTCTTTAGGATTTTCCAGTTTGTCATGACCCACACAGTCAATGAAGCAGAAGTAAATATTTCTTCTGGGATTCCCTTGCTTTTTCTATGATCCAACAGATGTTGGCAACGTGATCTCTGGTTCCTCTGCCTCTTCTCAATCCAACTTGTACATCTGGAAGTTCTCAGTTCATGTACTGCTGAAGCCTAGCTTGAAGGATTTTGAGCATTACCTTGCTAGCATGTGAAATGAGTGCAATTTTACAGTAGTTTGGACTTTCTTTGGCACTGCGGTTCTTTGGGATTAAAATTAAAACTGACCTTTTCCTGTTCCTGCTGAGTTTTCCAAATCGGCTGACGTGTTGAGTGCAGCATTTTAACAGCATCATCTTTTAGGATTTTAAATACTGTATGTAGAATAGATAAGCAAGAAGGACCTACTGTATAGCCCAGGGAACTGTATTCAATATCTTGTAATAACTTAAAATGGAAAAAGTCTGAAATGAATGTGTATACCCATGTATGCGTGTATGCTCAGTTGTGTCTGACTCTTTGCAAGATCATGGAGTGTAGCCCACCAGGATCCTCTGTCCATGTATAGCCATATATATGTATAATTGAATCACCCTGCTGTAGACCTGAAACACAGTAAATCAACTGTACTTCAATTAAAACATTTTTTTTTAATGAAGAGCTTTAAATGGGGAACTTTCTTCTAATAATAAATATTTATTACACTGAATTACAGTCAGTTTAGCTTTTGAATGAGTTGGGATTTTATCATTTCTAAGTGATGGCTTTTAATTCCAGTCAATCATAAAGGAAATCAGTCTTGAATATTCATTGGAAAGACTGATACTGAAGCTGAAGTTCCAATACTTTGGCCACCTGATGCAAAGAACTGACTCAGTGGAAAAGACCCTGATGCTAGGAAAGATTGAAGGCAGGAGAAGGGGATGACAAAGGATGAGATGGTTGGATGGGATCACTGACTCAATGGACATGAGTTTGAGTAAACTCTGGGAGTTGGTGATGGACAGGGAAGCCTGGCATGTGCAGTCCACAGGGTCTCAAAGAGTCAGACACGATTGATTGACTGAACTGAACTGATTTATTTTTTTGGCTGAGTTGGGCCTTAGTTGTGGCATGTGGGATCTTTTGTTGAGGCACACAGACTTGCTAGTTGTGGCACATAAGCGTGGGCTTCAGTAGTTGGTGGTACTTGAGCTTACTAGCTCTGCAGCAAGTGGGATTTTAGTCCCCCAGCTCAGGATCGAACCTGCATCCCCTGCATTGCACGGTGGATTCCTAACCATCAGACCACTAGAGAAGTCCCCTGAGAGATGTCTTTTAGATGTATTACATGGTTTCTAAACACATTCCACATCAATAAAACTAGCTTTTAAAGGTATTTTCAAAATGTGAAACTGTACCAGAAAAACAAACAATCCAATCAAAAAATGGGCCAAAGAACTAAACAGTCATTTCTCCAAAGAAGACATACAGATGGCTAAAAACACATGAAAAGATGCTCAACATCACTCAGTATCAGAGAAATGCAAATCAAAACCACAATGAGGTATCATCTCACGCTAGTCAGAATGGCTGCTATCAAAAAGTCTACAAACAGTGAATGCTGGAGAGGGTGTGGAGAAAAGGGAGCCCTCTTACACTGTTGTTGGGAATGCAAACTAGTACAACCATTATGGAGAACAGTGTGGAGATTTCTTAAAAACTGGAAATAGAACTGCCATACAACCCAGCAATCCCACTCCTGGGCATACACACCGAGGAAACCAGAATTGAAAGAGACACATGTACCCCAATGTTCATTGCAGCACTGTTTACAATAGCCAGGACGTGGAAGCAACCTAGATGTCCATCAGCAGATGAATGGATAAGGAAGTTGTGGTACATCTACACAATGGAATATTACTCAGCTATAAAAAAGAATGCATTTGAGGCAGTTCTAATGAGGTAGATGAAACTGGAGCCTATTATGCAGAGTAAAGTAAGCCAGAAAGAGAAACATCAGTACAGTATATGAATGCATCTATGTGGAATTTAGACAGATGACAATGATGACCCTATATGCAAGACAGCAAAAGAGACACAAATGTAAAGAACAGACTTTTGGACTGTGAGGGAGAAGGTGACGGTTGGATGATATGAGAGAATAGCACTGAAATATGTATATTACCATATGTAAAGTAGATGACCAGTGCAAAATCGATGAATGAAGCAGAGCACCCAAAATCGGTGCTCTGGGACAACCCAGAGGGATGGGATGGGGAGGGAGGTGGGAAGGGAGTTCAGAATGGTGGGACACATGTACACCCATGGCTGATTCATGTTGATGTATGGCAAAAACCATGACAATATTTTAAAGTAATTAGCCTCCAATAAAATAAATAAATATTTTAAAAAAGAATGAACAACAACAACAAATTTTTTTAATCAAAATTTTTTAAAAAGGTGAAACTGTGGATCTAAGCTAAAGGGTGGATCCCAGACCATCAGAGTCCTCATCACCTAGAAGCTTGTTAGAAATGTGACTCCTTGGACCCCACCCCAGACTGAATGAATCAGAATAGGGTGGGGATGGGGTGGCTCAGCAATCTGTTTTTATTTTATTTTATTTTATTGTCGACACATCATGGCTTATAGGATCTTAGTTCCCTGACCAGGGATCAAACCTGGGGCCCTGGCTATGAGAACGCTGAGTGCTAACTGCTGGACCACCTGGAAATTCTCAGCAATCTGTTTTGACAATCCCTTCAGGTACTATGGGGGCTTCCCTGGTGGTTCAGTGGTAAAGAATCCACCTGCTATGCAGGAGACATGGGCTCAATCCCTGGGTCAGGATGATCCCCTGGAGGAGGAAATGGCAACCCACTCCAGTGTTCTTGCCTGGGAAACCCCATGGACAGAGGAGCCTGGCGGGCTACAGCCTACAGGGTCACAAAGAGTCAGACACGACTTGGCAACTAAACCAACAGGACTGCCAGGTACTACAGTTTAACAACCACTGGTAATGCAAGCTAGAGTATTTTTGAAATAAGATGTTTTGGGCTATTTTCCTCTCAAGGTAAGTGTAGCTCTAGATGTAGCTGTAGATGTCTTTAGACATCTGTGTCCGTATATAAGAGCATGACAACCACAGCAGGGAATTAACTTGGATTTATTAATACTAGTGCTAAGACATTAAGAGCTATGGCACAAAGCGATGTATTGTCTCTTCAGCTGTAGAATTTTCTGTATCTAGCAGCCTTTAGTATCGCCAAGAAATTCTGATTTAGTATCCCCAGAATAGAAAGAATTCCTACAAAGCGAGCTGACATCAGTGCATTTCAGAGTCTCAAATGGCTAATAGCTATACTTGGACAGAACATTTCAGAAAGAATATTGAACCTATGGCTGATTCATGTTGATGTTTGGTAGAAACCAATGCAATACTGTAAAGCAATTATCCTTCAATTAAAATAAGTAAATTAAATTAAAAATAAAGAATATTGAGTGCTCAGTCATTTCAGTCCTGTCCAACTCTTTGCGACCCCATAGACTGTAGTCCGAAGGGCTGAACCCATGAAGACTCCCAGAGCGCAGTGTTTGCTCGAGGGCTTCTCCTCCAGAGCTAGGCGCACAGCTTTTGTTCACTGCTCCTTCAGAGCACCCTGGACACCTCGTTAGGAGGGAATCATCCTGCACTCAGCGTGGTGCTTCCCCTTTACCCAGCTTGCAGGGAGAAAAGCAAACATCATTATAGGTCAAAGGCAGAGCCCTCCCCCTCCCCACCCCTGGAGGACTGTCTACAGCATTCTGAAGTAACCCAGAGCCTCTCATGTTTGGTTTGACTGTGAACCAGTGACCCTACAGTGAGGTGCGGACACCATGGAGACGGGCAGAACTGAGACGTCAGCATCCAGGCCTGGATTTGGGGCCAGGCTGTGCGTGAACTTGTTGTATGCCTTTGACCTGACATACCCCCTGACCCGAATCCCGCAGTTTCTTATTCTCTTCCTCCTCATCCTCCTCCTTTTTTTTTTTTTTTTTTAAACATAAGAACTAACCATTTTATTTATTTATTTAAAAATTTTTTGGCCATGCCTCATGGCATGAAGGATCTTCCCCAATTAGGGGTAGAACCCTGCCCCCACTGGAAGCAGAGTCCTAACCACTGGACCACCAGGGAAGTCCTTGTAATTACCCCCAAGGATGGTAATATAATCTACCGTTGGGTGTAATTCACTGGGTGGTTACAATGGCAGAAGGAGAGGAATGTAAAATCATTTTGAAAAACAAAAGCAATATTGTAAATAGAATATTATCTATTTATTTACCTGTATCTGATACCATAATGTTAAGAATTAATAATATGACTGCAGGTGGGGATTTACTGTTTTCAGTTTGCAAAAGTGGGAAATGACTTAGTTGATTTCAAATAAATTTTTTAAATCATGAGTAAAACTTTTAATCTAGAATTGTCTTGATGCAGCAAAAATATTTAGATGGATATAAGGTTGCTCAGATGGTAAATGATCCACCTACATTTCAGGAGACCCAGGTTTGACCCCAGGGTTGGGAGGATCCCCTGGAGAAGGGAATGGCTACCCACTCCAGTATTCTTGCCTGGAGAATTCCATGGACAGAGGAGCCTGGTGTGCTATATACAGTCCATGGGTCTCAAAGAGTCAGACACAACTGAGCTACTAACTCAAGGACTCTTAGGGGCTTCTCTGGTGACTCAGTGGTAAAGAATCTACCTGCCAATGCAGGAGACTCAGGTTCGATCCCTGGGTGAGGAAGATCCCCTGGAGAAGGAAATGGCAACCCACTCCAGCGTTCTTGCCTGGAGAATCCCACAGATGGAGGAGGCCTGGTGGGCTACAGTCCCTGGGGTCGCAAGGAATCGAACACGACTGAGTGAGCACACACATCTCATATCATAATATTGAGAATTAATAATATGGCTGCTGATAGGGCACTATTGTTTTCAGCTTGGAAAAGTAGAAAATGACTTAGTTGATTTCAAATACATTTTTTTTTTTACAACATGTAAAAAAAATTCAACTAGGATTATCTTGACATGGCAAACAGATGGTTATTAGAACGCTTAATTAGAAAGTCTCCATCAAGCAACTTGTAAAGAACCATGTGAATGCTTTAGACAATCCCCAAATAAAACTGGTTGTCATCTGGTCCTGCGTAAAGGGAAGGGTTGAGACTCATGATTTCCTGTTGACACTGGGCATTCATAAGTACTGGACATTTTAACTTTCTGTAGAGGAACTAGGAAGGAAACAGGCAGGTAGATTGTAGAGTGCCCAGGTACTTTTCTATCCAAACTAGGACACTTTTAAGAGTAAAAGGAAGCATTAATGATAATTGTTGTTGTTGTTCAGTTGCCCAGTCATATCCAACTCTTTGCGTTCCCATGGACGGCAGCACGCCAGGCCTCCCTGTCACTCACCATCTCCCAAAGTTTTCCCAAGTTCATGTCCATTGTGTTGGTGATGCCATCCAGCCATCTCATCCTCTGCCGCCCCCTTCTCCTCCTACCTTCAGTCTTCCCTTGCATCAGGGTCTTTTTCTAATGAGTTGGCTGTTTGCATCAGGGGGTCAAAGTGTTGGAGCTTCAGCTTCAGCACCAGTCCTTCCACTGAATATTCAGGGCTCATTTCCCTTAAGATTGACTGATTTGATCTCTGGGTAATGATAATTAACCAGGTGCAAACTAGGACGGTTCCTGGTAAACCGGGACCTGTGCCTCTGAGTTACAAATTAGTAAGCTCACCCTTCACAAGGTGAGTGAGGTCAGGCTAGAAGAGTCTTCAGTGTCCAGGCTCTCTGTACTGAGGTTGACCCGGGCACACATGGTGGGCAGCAGACTGCAGGGACCCTGGGGACTGTCCCCTGATGTGCTGAGGGGGGCCACTTCAGGCCGCAAGGACAGAAGAAATGAGCCCAGGTTTCTGTGAAGTGCAGCATCAGACACGCACCTGGGCTGGCGTCTCTGAAGCTGCAGTACAGGATGCGCCAGCCTGGCATGTTGGGTACACAGATGAGTGACTGTGATTAAAGCTCCCGGCCAATGTCAAGTCCACCAAATAGAGTCGCCGACAGCTCCGGGGTCTCCGGCAAGGGCTCCAGACATAAATCAAAGCGCAATCTTCTCGTGTCGGCGGCGTGGGAGGACCGGCCACTTGTCACCTGTCAGTGTTCCCGCTCGGGTCACACACGTGGAGAGTAATTACAGCCAGCTGGTGGTGTCATCTGAGAGTAATGATGGCCAGAGCAGGCCCTGGGGATGCTGTGAAAGCAGGGGACGAAGGGCACCCGTGTCTGGAGATGCGGCCTACCTGTCATTGTTGCCATCGGCTCCCAGAGTCCCAGGGAATCGCTGAGAAATAGTTTCCCTCTGAGATGTTCCCTCTCAGGGTTTATATAAAATGCTCTCTTTCTTTATCTCCAGCACCTGCCTATGAAAGAATACTTCTGCCTTATATCCGTGTTGGGGAGGAGGCCTCAGGAGGTTTTCCTGAGGGTTCTGGGGTAAATCAGTGCTCACAAGAATCTCATGCCACTGTGTTCAGTCGCTCAGTCATGTCTGACTCCATGGGATTTCCCAGGCAAGAATGCTGGATGGGTTACAAATCCTTCCTCCAGGGGATCTTCCTGACCCAGGGATCAGACCTGCATCTCCTGTGTTTGCAGGTGGATTCTTCACCCCTGAGCTGCCAGGGAGGCCTGAAAGCTCTTCCCAGGTGGCGCTAGCGGTAAAGAACCCAATTGCCAATGCGGGAGACAGAAGAGATGTGGGTTCGATCCTTGGGTTTGGAAGATTCCCTGGAGAAGGAAGTGGCAACCCACTCCAGTGTTCTTGCCTGGAGAATCCCATGGATAGAGGAGCCTGGTGGGCTACGGTCCATAGGGTTGCTAAGAGTCAGACACGACTAAAGTGACTGAGCTCTCATGCACCAACTCACGAGAGAATCCTGGGCCTTGCATTACACACTGAGGACTCTGAGATGGTGAGTGCATTTAAAAACAGTCTTGTGGTCATGTGGGTGTTTTAAATTAAGCAGTGGCAGACCTGGAAGCAGCACATTGCTATTGCCATGGTATTCATCAGCCTCGGAGCACATGAAAATCCCATGATTGGTTCACAACTGTTTTCCAGCACAGCCTTTTCTTGGTAAATACATTAAAAAGGGGTTTGAAAAGTTAACTATTTTCTAACTTCTGGGAAAAATCATTTCTTATCCCGGAGAAGTAGCAGTTCCCAAGGCCAGATGAACTTTCTGCTATTTTCCCTCCAATTCTGACAAAAGGGTGGGTCAGAACTCTGCTGCTCCAACTTCTAAATCCTGTTCTTTCCAGGAAAGATAATCTCTCCAGTGACCGTTCAGTCCTCTTGCCAAATAAATACACAAACATATGTAATGTTCAATGTTTCAGAACAGTCGTGGTGGTGTTTGAAGGAAGCAGATTCCCACCCTTGGTGATGCTGGGAAATTGGACATGTTCGTGTCAGTGCCAGGCCCTTCTGCCCAGGGGGAGAGTCTGAGACTTGCTTTTATTCTATTTGGATGTTCGGTCTTCTCATATGTCTAACAATTATTTGGCAGTTTGAGGATTTTTTTTTTTTAAGTTTTCTATTTGAGTTGCACCGGATCTTAGCTGCAGAATGTGGGATCTAGTTTTCCGACCAGGGGTCAAACCCCGGCTGTCTGCATTGGGACCAGGGAGTCTTAACCACTGGACCACCAGGGAAGTCCCTTGAGGATCTAATTTTGGCTTTCCTGTCCCAGGCTTCTCTTGGAAAAAATCTTCTAGTTTTAATTTTTTTTCGTATTACATCCTTTAAGTCAGAGTAAGAGTACAAGGCCCTCTGAGATCAGGAAAGCAACCCATGTCGGTCCCAGGTGTCACGCCTAAAGATGCAGTATTCAGGTTCTCTCCGGGGACAGTGCTGAGCAGGTTATGGCCAGCTTCCCCCGATGAGAGCATCCTCGAATACTGAAGATCCGGGCTTTCCAGGGCACAGCTCACCGGGCTGGCTCTTTGGTGCGACTGTAAATAGCAGTCAACTGTTTAATGACATAATGTGAATTTTTATAGGCCCATCTCCTTCTACAACCAGGTTGCTCTCTGAACACTTGAGATAAATCTTCACCCACTCTCTGAAATTGTTCAACACCCAGGTTAATTTCTCATTATCGATTTTCTTCACCATGCATCTTGAATGTTTCAAGATCTCTTGACCAACACACACAAAAATCTCTGCAACTGTCAGTTTAAAAAGAATAGTTCTTCAAAAGAATGCTTGAAACATTAGTAAAGAGAATGAAGTAACTCTTCCCCACCTGTTAGCAGGGCAGTGTAACTGGGTGTTGGATTAGATTTCAAGGAAAGAACACACTCAGGAACATTTATAAGAAGTGGTTTCATATGTTTAAGCTTCTGAACGTGAGTGCTACTCTTGTAGGCATCCCCAGGCAGATACGTTATTGTCATCGAGGGACTGAACATCTCAAGTGAAATCAGAGGAATGACCTAAACCTTCTTGGATGATGTAAGAGTCAATGAAACACAGGAGGAAAAGCACTGGACACTAGGCGTTGGAAGACCCTTTCGCCCTGTTAGGAATTAGGACCATTTTCTCCAGGCTTTTGCTATTTATCTACGAAAACAAACAGATTGGATTCTAAGAGTCTTCCTAGTTTTAAAGTCAATGCTTTTATATCCAAGACTATATATATATATATATATATATATATAATTAATATAAAACTGAGTTAAAAACAACAAAACCCACTCCAGTGTTCTTGCCTGGAGAATCCCAGGGATGGGGGAGCCTGGTGGGCTGCCGTCTATGGGGTTGCACAGAGTCGGACACAACTGAAACGACTTAGCAGCAGCAAAACAACAAAAGCAAAATAAAAACCGTTTTCTATCTGGGAAAAAAAAAAACTCGAGAAATGTATGTATGACAAAATATCATTCTTTCCTCTACAGGCTTATCTCCATATATTCTTCCCCTACCCCCACTGTTACTGAAGAGTTAAAAAAAAATCTTTTAAGGATTAAATGTTCCATTTAGTTTTTAAATTATCCCTGAAATACTGTCCCATGAATAGAAAACGGGGTCAGAAGCACTTTATTAATGGAAAGTCCTTCAATGTGTGTCCAAGAAAAACAAAAGCATCATTAATATCTACACTATAAAACAAATGAACAACAACAAAAAGAAAAGCCAGCCCAAAGTAAAATGCAACCAGTTCTATGTCCCCAGCCCTTACCAGACATAACTGAAGTGTACCAAGTCATTTTCACACATTTCTTGGAGTGTAGATTTATTTGGATTTAAGAATCTCCTCAACATATTACATCAGCCTCACTCCATGTCCTTCCTTAATAAAACAATGACTGGACTAACATCAGACTCTGAAAATTCTATAAATAATAGAAAAGTAAAAATAGATTTTCCTAGTGAAAGTCCTCTCCTAAACCTGACATGGTTTTGCTGCTTCCATGAAATATTTCTCTTTGGAGTAACTTGGTAGCATAGTTTTTTATTTGTGTTTGTTTTCAACTGGATTCATACAAGGGCACTGAATTAGAACTCCAGCTGGCTTGTGGAGCATGGACTTTTATGACCAGTAACTTACCTCTGCTGTGAAAGGGAAATGACAGAAGTCAGGGAAGGCATGGAGACGCTGAAGTCTGTTTCGTGATGTAATTTAAGTCTTAGATCGCACACCCTCATGGCAAAATAACACAGGAACACAGAATGGTATGAGCACTCTAGAATCCTCTGCAGCACTCTGAACCATTCTAGTTGGAGAACGGGCTCATTCTAAACCTGCAACAGGCTGTCAGAGGGGTCATGCCCTCCACCTCCACCCCCACCCACCCACTTAATAGGATCCATTCATAGCTACTCACTACTGCAGGATTTGACCTGAGAAATGCTAGGATTTATTAACTCAGCAGTTGTTTGGAAAGGTCCCTAAGTCATCTTTGCCCTTGGCCAGCAAGGGGACTGCTCAAAGTTCTCGGAAGCAGCTGGCGAGGTTCTCAGCCAAGTTCTTCGAGATGCAGGAAGTTCTTCAGGATGCCGTACGTGGACAAGGCATTTGCAGATCTTTCCAACCAGGCTTCCCGGATCTAGGAAAAGTTATTCCTGACTCCTTTGACCCAGAGGCTGGCTAAAGTTGAATTTTTTTATCATCTGTAGGGAATCACTCTTTTCGTCCTTCCTTTTTTTTTCTTCCTAGGAACTGGCATGGTAGTTAAATTTTTCTAAAATAGTCATATTAATATGTTCAAAAACCCACTGCTGAGTCTCTGAGAGAGGATCGCATCTGGCCATGAAGATCTTCTTCTCTGCAGGGTTACAGTCCATGCAGCTGTTACTCACAGGATGGAACAACGTTCTGTCCTGCAGGGATGGGAAAGGAAGGGAGAGACCGACATCATGTATGGTGAATGTTTGGAACCCAAAATATACAGAGGAAGTAAAATATCCCTGCTATCTCAGTATATATAGGCAATGTGAGAAAGAGAATAATGGACTTCCCTGGTAGCTCAGCTGGTAAAGAATCCGCCTGCAATGCAGGTGACCTCGGTTCCATTCCTGGGTTGGGAAGATCCTCTGGATAAGGGATGGGCTACCACTCCAGTATTCTTGGGCTTCCCTAGTGGCTCAATCAGTAAAGAATTCACCCGCAATGTGGGAGACCTGGGTTCGATCCCTGGGTTGGGAAGATCCCCTGGAGGAGGAAATGGCAACCTACTCCAATATTCTTGCCTGGAGAATCCCATGGACAGAGGAGCCTGGAGGGCTACAGTCTATGTGGTCGCAGAGAGTCAGACACGACTGAAGTGACTGAGCGCACACACACACACACACACACACACACACAGAGGACCAGAAGAGTCATCATCTTCCGTACTCTTTTTTTTTTTTTCTAAATTAATTTATTTGGCTTCCTTGGCTCTTAGTTGCACCAGTGCGGTGCATGGACTCTCTAGTTCTGGTGTAGACTCGGTAGTTACCATGTGGGATCTTAGTTCCCCAACCAGATATTGAACCCGCATCCCCTGCATTGCAAGATGGATTCTTAACCATGAGACTACCAGGGAAGTCCCTTCCCTACCCTTGTACTGAGCCTGTAAGGGAAAGGGAAATAGCCGAGGACCGGGAGCAAAGAGAGCTGGATGCAGGGTCCCAAGTTGTGAGGGTCCCAAGATGAACACAGGGGGCTGGGGGCTCACAGTGCACAGGCAGGATCTCAAAGCACAAACTCAAATCAGTTGACTTGAGTTGTCTCTTCCTGACCCCTTTATTGGCATCGAAGGTTTTCCTGTGGTGTAATTGTCACTGTTTTCTGTCAAATGGAGGAGGCAGTGTTCCCTCTATGCATGATAAAGCTGTGGATGAAGGTGTGAGCAGGACACAGAGGTTAAGTGGTGAGCAAGCCCCTATGTGAACAGTCTCGATGAACACACACCCCCTTTCTATTGTACAAGCAGCAAGAAGGCAGTCAGTGGTATGGGAAAAGGATCTTTAACTAGTAATAAATGCTTTTGCCTCTTACAGCATCTATGCATTAAAAAAAAAGTGTCCATAACATGTAAAAATGTCCCCAGACCACTGCTTAAAATTTTGGAACAAGGAATGCTATTGTTTAGCTTAGGAAAACATTTAGAGGTTCTGATGAATTTCCTTAACTGAGGAATATTAGACTTGGCATCAGAGAAGGCAATGGCACCCCACTCCAGTACTCTTGCTGGAAAATCCCATGGGCAGAGGAGCCTGGTAGGCTGCAGTCCATGGGGTTGCGAAGAGTCGGACGACTGAGCAACTTCACTTTCACTTTTCACTTTCATGCATTGGAGAAGGAAATGGCAACCCAGTCCAGTGTTCTTGCCTGGAGAATCCCAGGGACAGGGAAGCCTGATGGGCTGACGTCTATGGGGTCACACAGAGTCGACTGAAGCGACTTAGCAGTAGCAGCAGCAGACTTGGCATACTTAGAGTGAAAGAGTCTCTCCGTCACCCCGTGTAAACAGTTCTGGGTCACCCTGGTTGTTAACCAATATTTAATTTCCTTCAGGACCCGGATGTTTGCATAGTTGGGCACCTGTGATAGCAGGAAGATTAAGGAAGGAGGGAGGTGGCAGCCTAAAATGCCCTTTGCATGTCTCCACTTGGAGTGTACACACGGAGCTCCGTCTGATACAAAAGTTCCCTTTCTCTCCTCTGTTCTCTCTTGAGTCTCCCGAGTTTATTGTGGATTTTGTTTTCATTACAGCAAGAAGGCTGCCAAGGTCTCCTGCCCATTTTCCTCGTCCCCTGCTTCACTAGCTGCTGGGTGACGTGTGGAGCCCTTTACCAAGGTCACAGGTGTGGATCCCTGTATCAGGGTCACAGTATAAGTCTCTGGAACTGACTAAGCCCCATAGTAACTGTTGCCATAAGCCTCCTGATCTCAACTGTCCAGTTCCCTGACCCCCCTACCATGTAAAATGCCCACCCTAGTCTCCACTCTATAGCATCCTAACCAATCACCTAGTGCCACCATGTCAGTAGGAATTTTCTCTGTCTTGAGACTATGAAAACTGGCTGCAAGCTTGCAAAAAGGTTTGGCTCTCTCGTGAGCTGGCCCAATGTTCTAACAGCGTCTCCCATTCTAGTAAACTTTATTCTCCTCTCATTCTGTCTCATGTCTGGAAATTCTTTTCCAACCTGTGCATGGATCACGAGAGACCCCAGGGCAGCTAGAGGGAGCTCTCCTTGCACAGGTGAGATAGCAGATTCTTGAGGAGGAGAGGCTGTGCTCTGAACTCACTGGCCTCCTTCCTCCTGGGGTGCATGCTGACTCGAAGACGACAGAGCCCTGCTCCCCCGCCCCACACACACACTGAGGTCGCGCCCCCCCCCCCCATGTCCCCCCACCCCGGCTCCCCGGGCAGCAGTCTCCTTGTCCCCCACTTCCTCCTTCTCAGCATCCCTCCCACTCCATTTCCTGCCCCCACTCTCTGCCAGTTTAGCTACATAGGCCTAGTGTATTTCAATCAATTTCTCAAAGAGCATCCTTAAGCTGTTATATTTGTGAAAATTCTACATGACCTGCTACATTCTAAACTTCACTTTATTCCACATCTGTGGACTCCTCTTTCTTCTTTACCAGCCAGATTTTTTTCTATTCACCTTTGTCATGTCTCAAGACAACCAGAGGCTCACCGTTTCCCACCCTGGATGTGTATTTCCATAAAATGTAAAAAAATAAGTGGGGGCGGGGGTGGGGTGGGAAGGAGTAGAACATGTTTTAATTCTCTTCCTTTCTCAGCTTGTGCCTCCCAGCTAGGATACAAAAGCCAAACCAGATTTTTCTGAACATTTTATCTGAAAGTTATTTTCCGAGCCACAAGGTGATCGCATTTTCCCAGCTCTCCAGCTGAAACTCAGGCTCTGGAAGATCCAGGTCTGCTCATGGGGACAGCCGGTGGGGCGTGCAGACTCAGCATGACCCTGAGCCATCCCAAGGGCGTCTCTGTGACTGCTCTTCATGTTCTCATACAAGTTGAAAAGCGGAGTCCCCCAAATCTATCTGTGTCTGAGGAGCCTCATCAGTAAAACGAGGGGGCTGATAACATCCATCCCTGAGGCCTCTCCCAGCTGTGAAATTGAATGAACATTTTATTCCAAAGTTCACTGGTGACAGAGACAAATGATGGGGCATCAAATAGACTCTATCAGCCACATTTAGTGGGCTAATAGATGACCGCTCTCTGGTTGCAGACTGAGCTTTCGTGTCCTTGGCATTTCCAGCAGATCCTAAAGGGGAATATTCTGGAAGCATCTTTTTTTTTTTTTTTTTAATTTTTATTTGGCTGCTCCCGGTCTTAGTTGTGGGACATGGGATCTTTAGTTGCAGCAAGTGGGATCTGGTTCTCTGACCAGGGATCGAACCTGAGTCCCCTGCATTGGGAGCATGGAGTCTTAGCCACTGGTCCACCAGGGAAGTCCCTGGAAGCATCTTTAGTGATCCCGGAACATTCATCTTCCACTCTGACCTTGTGTGCTTGTGCTAAGTCACTTCATTCGCACCTGACACTTTGCAAACCTATCGACTGTAGCCCTCCAAGCTCCTCTGTCCATGGAATTCTCCAGTCAAGAATACTGGAGTGGGTTGCCACTTACTCCTCCAGGGGATCTTTATACATTATCATCATTATGTTTCTACTCAGCTAAGCTTTTGGATTTCTGAATGTCATTACTGATGCTTCTCCTGGCTGGTGCATCATCGTCTGTGAATGTAATCTCTTGTCCTATGACAGTATTTCTTTAAAGAAAAAAAAAATATTGGAGTATAGTTGATTTATACCCTAGAGTAGGAAATGGCATGCCACTCCCGTATTCTTGCCTGGAAAACCCCACGGACAGAGGAGCCTATGGGCTACAGTCCACAGGGTCGCCAAGAGCTGGACTCGACTAAGCAACTGAGCACACACAGTTGTCTGTGGCGTTATGTTCGTTTCTGCTATACAGCTAATCAAATCAGGTATATGTACACTAATATCCACTGTCTTTGAAATTCTTTTCCCATGTAGGCTGTTACAGAGTATGGAGTAGAGTTCCCTGTGCTATACAGGAGGTCCTTGTTGGTTATCTGTCTTATACCTAGTAGCATGTATGAAGTGGAATATTACTCAGTCATAAAAAAGAGCAAAATAATGCCATTTGCAGCAACATGTACAGACCTGGAGACTGTCATACTAAGTGAAGTGAGTTGGGCAGAGGACAAATATCATATGATATCCCTTATATGCAGAATCTAAAAACGGGCACAAATGAACTTATCTATAAAAGCCAGAAAGAGACCACGGATGTAGAAAACAAATTTATGGTTACAAGAAGGCAAGGGAGCAGAGGGTAAATTGGGAGCCTGGGGTTGACACGTACATACTATGACAGCCCTTTACTCCTTTAGTCTCCTCAGTCGTGACAAGAGATGTTGGAACTGAACCAAATACAGTTTTTTAAAAAAATTTTTACTGTGTTTATTTTGACTGCACTGAGTCTTGTGGCACACAGAATCTTTAGTGATGGATTTCGAACTCTTAGTTCCTACATGTGGAATCTAGTTCCCTGACCAGGGATGGAACCCAGGTCCCCTGCATTGAGAGAGATGAGTCTTAGCTGTCAATGGACCACAAGGGAAGTCCCCCCAGTACAGTTTTTCCTCTGCGCTAGAGTTCAGAGTGCTCTGGTCAAGTCTGCTGTTCCCAGCAGTACTCCTTTACCTGGACTGTTCCCTTGTTCAGTGCTGAGGGAAGCAGAGCCCTGGCCCTATCTGTTCAAAAAATAACGCCGCAAACTGTCTCCTGCAACCTTCCTGCCTTCCCTGACTGCTTCCTCCTTGCCTAAGAAAATTAGAAATCCTTGAGCAGGAAATGAAAATTTTCATATTCAGGAATATGAAAATACTCTTTGTAATCAAATCAGGTCAGCCTAAATTCCATTTGGTCCCCAGGGTGAAAGGCTGGGCAGGACTTTTCAGGTAGATCCCAGGTGGCTCAGTAAAGAATCTGCCTGCTGATGCAGGAGATGCAGGAGACGTGGGTTCGATCCCTGGGTCAGGAAGATCCCCTAGAGAAGGAAATGGCAACCCACTCTAGTGTTCTTCCTGGGATAATCCCATGGACAGAAGACCCTGGAGAGCTATAGTCCACGCGGCCACAGAGTCAGCATGACTGAGTGACTGAACACGCATATACTTGGAGCGGACACCTCTTCAAAGCAGGCCCGTGTGACCCTCTGAGGTACTCAGAGGCCAGCAGTAAACTTTATTAGATTCTGTACTTTTGTAGGGTCCAAACTTTAAAAGAACCAGGATGTTGTAAAATCATTTCACACCATATTCAGGGTAACAAAAGTATCACACGCCAACAATGCAAAGACAGTAAAATAGGTGTGTGAGTTTATAGCGTGTAGGATGATGACCCCAAGTGTAAGTGCCTGCGAGGTGGCAGGGGAGGCATCCTAGTGCTGGGCAGGGGCTAAGGGGACAGGGGCCTTTATTCCCCAGGAAATTTGGTCAGGCCATTCACTTGTTACATGACCTCGGACGATTACTTAATTCTCTGAACTTCAGCTTCCTCACTTGTGAGATACAGATAATAATATCTGTTTCCTATGTTTGTTGTGGATAAAATAATACGTAAAATCACTGGTGTAACATCCGACATACAGTAAGTAACTAATAGTGATTCCATGCCTCCTCTCCTCTTATCTTTAGTCGGAGAGCATCCCCAATTCTAAAAGTCAGAACGCACTAATCATCTGGTCTGAGACCAGCTATTCAAGACCATTTTGCATTTTCTGAAATCCTGGCAAAATAGGATTTGCAAAAATTGGCACCTGCCTCAACCAGTTATCCAAATGGATACATCAGTATTTCCTGGATATGGAAAAGATTTATGGAACAGGAGTAATCTACAGTTCAGGAATGAGCTCTTCTATATAGTTATGGTCCGAGTTGCCCGAAATACAACAGGACCCAGGGCATTTTTGAGTTCAACAAATATTTATTTATACTGCCGTATGTAAAATAGACAGCCAGTGGGAATATGCTGAATGATGCAGGGAGCTTAATCTGGGGCTTTATGACAGTCTAGACGGGTGGGATGGGTTGGGAGATGGGAAGGTGGTTCAAGAGGGAGGGGACATATCTATACCTGTGACTGATTCATGTTGATGTATGCAGAAACCGAGACAATATTGTAAAGCAATTATTCTTCAATTAAAAATGTGTGCATGCTAAGAAAAAAAAATGCTACTCTCTCAATCTGTTCCACCCTCTCCCTCTCCCTCCCCCACTGTGTCCACAAGGCTGTTCTCTATGTTTGGGTCTCCACTGCTGCCCTGCCAATAGGTTCATCAGTACCATCTTTCTAGATTCCATATATATGCATTAATATATGATATTTGTTTTTATTTTTATGACTTACTTCACTCTGTATGATAGGCTCTAGGTTCACCCACCTCATTGGGACTGACTCAAACGCATTCTTTTTTCTGGCTGAGTAGTGTTTCATTGTACCACAACTTCTTTATCCATTCATTTGTTGGTGGACATCTAGGTAACAAATATTTATTAAGTGCCTTTTATTTTCTGGTGTGTGTGTATCAGGAAGTAGGCATTGACAGATAACTGAAGATGCCTCTCCTGGCACTGGAAATGGGAGAGACCAGTACGTAAACAAGACATGTTTGGAGTAAAACTTGTCAGTGAGATTGTAGCTTTGGGGGGTTAGGATGAATAGAGAAGACTGCATGAGCAGAGAGATATGAACTAACAGGTTCATTTATGGGTTCCGTTTAGTCAACAAAAATCTATAGGGCACCTACTGTTTGTCAGGCACTATTTTAGATGGTTTGGATGTATCAATAAACTTTAAAAAATATTTATTTATTTACTTGGCTGTGTTGGGTCTTAGTTGTGGGCTCCAGAGCATATGGACTCAGTAGTTGTATCACGCAGGCTTAGTTGCTCCAAGGCATATGGGAACATAGTTCCAACTAGGGATCAAACCCTTGTCCTCTGCAGTGGAAGGTGGATTCTTAGCCACTGAATCACCAGGAAAGTCCCCATAAACTTAATAATATAAAGATTCCTGCCCTTCTGGAGCTTACATATAGAGATAGGGGTAGGGAGTGGAGCAGTAGGGCACAGGCAATAAACGATCAGCATACCATTACTTCACAGCAAATAGATGAGGAAAAAGTGGAAACAGTAGCAGATTTTATTTTCTTGGGTTCCAAAATTGCTGTGGATGGTGACTGCGGCCACAAGATTAAAAGATGCTTGCTCCTTGGTAGAAAAGCTATGACAAACCTAGACAGCATATTAAAAAGCAGAGAAGACATCACTTTGCCAATGAAAGTCTGTATAGTCAGTTCAGTTCAGTTCAGTTCACTCAGTCGTGTCTGACTCTTTGTGACCCCATGGACTGCAGCACGCTAGCCTCCCTGTCCATCACCAACTCCCGGAGTTTACTCAAACTCATGTCCATTGAGTCAGTGATGCCATCCAACCATCTCATCCTCTGTTGTCCCCTTCTCTTCCCACCTTCAATCTTTCCCAGCATCAGGGTCTTTTCAAATAAGTCAGTTCTTTGCATCAGGTGGCCAAAGTATTGGAGCTTCAGTTTCAGCCTCAGTCCTTCCAATGAATATTCAGGACTGATTTCCTTTAGGATTGACTGGTTGGATCTCCTTGCTGTCCAAGGGACTCTCAAGAGTCTTCTCTAACACCACAGTTCAAAAGCATCAATTCTTCGGCACTTGGCTTTCTTTCTTTTTTTTTTTTTTTGGCTTTCTTTTAGTCAAACTCTCACATCCATACATGACTACTGGAAAAACCATAGCTTTGACTATACAGACCTTTGTTGGCAAAGTAATGTTTCTGCTTTTTAATATGCTGTCTTGTTTGGTCATAACTTTCCTTCCAAGGAGTAAGTGTCTTTTAATTTCATGGCTGCAGTTACCATCTGCAGTGATTTCAAAGCTATGGTTTTTCTAGTAGTCACAACCATACATGACCATAAAGAAGGCTGAATGCCAAGGAATTGATGCTTTCAAATTGTGGTGCTGGAGAAGACTCTTGAGAGTCCCTTGGACTGCAAAGAGATCAAATTAATCAATCCTACAGGAAATCAACCCTGAATACTCATTGGAAGGACTGATGCTGAAACTAAAGCTCCAATACTTGGGCCACCTGATGTGAAGAGCTGACTTATTGGAAAAGACCCTGAAGCTAGGAAAGACTGAGGGCTGGAGGAGAAGAGGATGACAGAGCATGAGATGGTTAGGCAGCATCGCCGACTCAATGGACATGAGTTTGAGGAAATTCAGGGAGATAGTGAAGGACAAGGAAGTTTGGCATGCTGCAGTCCATGGGGTCTCAAAGAGCTAGACATGACTTAGTGACTGAATAACACCAAGAATAGTATGTAAAATGTGTAGCTTGTTCAAAGGTGCCAAGGGAGGGGCCGGTATGCAAGTTTAAACAGGGAAGTAAGGGTGAATGTCACGTCAAAGTTGACACTTGAGAAGGGGAAATTTGAAGAAGGTAAGGGAGTTGGCCGTGAAGATATCTGGGGGCAGAGGTTGCAGGTAGGGGAACACCCAGTGCAGAGGCCCTAAGCGGGAAGACCCTAAGTGTGGGTCAGAAGAACACGAGGAGGCCAGGGTGAGAGAGCGCGGTAGGAGACAAGTCAGAGGAGATGGGAGGCTCTGTCCATCATGTGGGGGGACCGGCAGGTCACTGGCGTGGCTGGAGCACAGAGAGCAAGCAGGGGGTTCCAGAGAACGGGCTCCTTCTACACCAGGAAGAGGCTGGGCTGCAAGGTTAAGGCCCGAGTTTTCAAGCAAGTAATTGTGCCGCCTGGGAAGCCCACAACTCATGTGGACAGCAAATGTGTGTGTGAGAGATAACACCTTCATGTCCTCTTATTTCTAATACGGATGGGAGAGAGGGGAGGCTTGGGATTATGAAACTGGTTTTAATCCTAGTTTTCTCTCTGACGATAAGCTTTGATGGTCATTTCATTCGGCAGTGATTTCGGTTTTCCGTCTGCACAATGAATGGAGTGGGAGGAAGAGGGAGGGATGAGAGAAGGGATAAAAAATACCCGCCTTCCGAGCTCCTGAGGTTGTGGAGAAGAGCCAGATTGACATACGAGTGGCCTTTGAGTTCTGGAAGAACTCTGAAGAATGCAAATAACAGCCTGGTAGGCAGAAAGGGGACAACGCAGTCCTATTGCCTCTCCTTTTCCATTTCTTCTGTGACAGGTACAGTTCCTCACAGGAGGAGAAAACTGGTCTTCCTGCATCAGTGGGTAATCTGGCCAATCAGAAATCACACTTCTTCTACCACAACCGATTGAGGCCTCCATGTGCGTACTGAGGCAGGGCTGGCGGCCCCACCGTCCACTCCATCGCTGGTCTCTGGGCTACAGGTAAGTGATGGGTGTGCATGCACCGTCAATTCTAGGAGCAGCCAGAATCCTTACAGAACCAGCTGTGGTTTGTTGGAGCTCTGCTCTTCACATCAGTCAAACTCTCCCCCATCTCTTGGCTGAATTCTGAGCATAGTCCCAAGGTCTTGTACAACAGGTCCTGCCCCTGGCCTTAGAGGTCATCATCTCCCCTCACACTTCACCTGCTTACTACATGCTTCCAGAAAACAAAGCTCTTCCTCACCAGAGGGCCTTTGTACAAGCTGATCCCTATATCTGGGGTTTTAAAAAAAATTTTATTTTAGATTAGAGTATATCGGAGTATATGGCTTCTCTGGTGGCTCAGATAGTAAAGAATCTGCCTCTGGGTCCGGATGGAGAAAGCAAAGGCAACCCACTCCAGTTTTCTTGCCTGGGAAATCCCCAGACGGAGGAGACTGGCAGGTTACAATCCATGGGGTGGCAGAGTCAGACACAAATGAACAACTGACACTAGAGTTGATTTGGTTCCCTGGTGGCTCAGTTGGTGATGAATCTGCCTGCCGATGTAGCAGATGCGGGTTCGATCCCTGGATCGGGAAGATCCCCTGGAGAAGGAAATGGCAACCCACTCCAGTACTCTTGCCTGGAGAATCCCACGGACGGAGGGGCCTGGAGGGCTACAGTCCCTGGGGTCGCAGGGTCGGACACGACTGAGCGACTGAACAGCAGCGATAACAACGTCGCTGACCTACAATGTTGTGTTAGTTCCAGGCGTTCGGCGACATGATTCAGTTACACACGCACACATATCCGTTCTTTCTCAGACTCTTCTCTTCCCTTACCTAAGTCCTGCTTCCCTTCAGGTCTCCATGTACCGCGTACTATGTCAGAGCAGACTTGTCTGCCTCTCTGATCTGGGTTGAGCCTCATGTTGTGTTACCATATTATCCTGTACACTTAATATATTCAATTTAAAAATTTGTCAGCTTCCCTCTTAGACTGAAAACTCCAAGAGTAGAGAAAACCCATCTGTTCCTGATCTTGCTTCCATCTGTCCATAGCTGTTTATCTCCCTTCAGTAAGCCTGCCGGGAGTCATGTCAACGTCATGATAGCTGCTCTTTGTCGAGTATGTATTTATGTGTTGGGCTTCTCATAGTGTTCAATGTTCTACCCAGATTTTCTCACTTTATCTACTTCAACCGCATAAGCAACCTGAAGAGAGAGTGAACGTGGACAACCAGGAAGCTGGGTGCATTTACTTATTTGACATCTACCAGGTGTCAAACAGTGTTTTAGGTACTGAGGATTCTGCATGAAAGAAAGCAGATAAAACCCTGCTCTTGTGGAATTTGCATTCTAATATTTAGTGACAGCTATACAGCTGCAATAGTACAGGAAGATGACTAGACAGACAGCCTGTCTTCTTCTGGATGTGAAGTTACTAGGAGAGTGAAAGTCAAGTCAGCAGAGAGATTTTGGGGCATGTGGCGCAGTGGTAAAGAACCTGCCTGCCAATGCAGGAAACATGAGAGACGTGGGTTCCATCCCTGGGTTGGAAAGATCCCCTGGAGGAGGGCATGCAACCCACTCCAGTATTCTTGCCTGGAGAACCCCCATGGACAGAGGAGCCTGGTGGGCTACAGCCCATGGGGCCACAAAGAGTCAGACACGACTGAGCGACTTAGCACACACACACAGGAGAGTGAGAGCTAACACTCGTGAAGTGTTGCATCCTAGGGGTATTTAAATTTTATTTCATTATCACAGTAACTTTCTTTTTGAAAAAATTATTTACTTGGCTGCATTGGGTCTTAGTTTTGGTGGGCAGGCTTAATTGCCCCTCGACATGTGGGATCTTAGCTTCCTGACCAGGGATCAAACCCGTGTCCCCTGCAGATTCTTAACCACTGGACCACCAGGGGAACCCCCATGATAATCTTCTAAGGCCGATACTGTCATTATTGCCATTTGATAATGAGGAAACAAGTTTCCCAAGATCCCAGAGGCAAGACCACTGCTGGTGGTCCCAGGTGGAACTCCAACCCTGGGTTCCCCAGGGCCTCTGGCCCGTCCCACCCCCTCTCAGCCGAACCAGCCAGCTAGTCCTGCCTCAGACCCACCCCTGCTCCCAGGGAAGAGCTGTCCGCATTAGCAAATGCTAATCTCACACGTGTATAGTTCCCATTACCAAGGTTCTTTCAAATTTGACAGTCTCGATCTTGGCAGGCATTCTCTTCAGCTGGTCTTTGTCCATAATTAGAGCCTGAGATTGAAACCGTGATGAAATCTTTCTACTGGTGACCAGAGGGTGGCAGCTGAATGTATTAGGCAGAATGGTAACCAGGATGTGGCTAAGGTATCCAGATGTGGAAGAAGTGAAAAGGACGTGACCACTAAGTAATGTTACAACTTCAGCCGGGTTAAACATATGGAATAAAAACAGAATGGGAAGGTTACCCTGTTGAAAATGTAGTTTCATGGCAGCAGTGAAGGTGTTTCCCTCCCAGGGGCTATTAGCCTCCCTCATCTTTGACTCGTAAATTTGAACAGAGGATCCTGGCTTCTCAGGGCATAATGCTTATGTCTCTGTTATCTTCAGGGTACAGGATATGATATAGACATTATGTGTCTCGTTTTCAGCAAGACATCTGAAAACCCCCTTTTCCCCCCATGGGTCAGCTGGAGAAATGTGGGCTAGAAGATGATTTGCTGTTAGGTGAGCTTGTATCTGGTTGAATGACTGCTCCCTGTGGATCAGCGTCCGCTCCATTATGTGATGGGAGGCTCGGTCTGGGCCTTGTTCGCTGGGATCAGGGACTTGGATGAGGGCCTGCATGCCCACTGATCTGCTCCAATTCATGGCTGGAATGAAACTAGTTCACCTGTTAATAAGTTGGACCAAAGTCCAGGCTGGGGTAAACCTGGTGAGGGAGAATTTAATAGAAACCAGTGGACGGCTACACAGGTATGAAAGGGGAACCACACAGGTGTAACACTGCAGTGACATGTCTGTGTAGCAAAGCGAACGTGGCCTTTTAAATACTGAAAACTCATTAAGAAGCCAAGTATGTGAAGTGAAGGCAGAAACCCAATCAGCTCGAGCTAACTTAACAGACATTTCTCATAACAAAATGGCGCTAGACAGGACTTCCCTGGTGGTCCAGTGGCTAAGACTCTGAGCTCCCAATGCCGGGGGCCTGGGGTTCAATCCCTGGACAGGGAATTAGATCCCATATGCTGCAACTAAGAGTTCACGTGCCGCAGCTAAAGGGTCCTAAATGCCACAACTCAGTAAGCTAGCATAGCCAAATAAATAAATAAACGAGTTTTTAAAAATTCCCAACAAAAGGGTGCTAGAAACTCATTCTAGCCCTTGGTTAAACATGCCTAGGATACCATGTTCCATTCCGGGCATCACGCCAACCTCTGGGACCATCTGGAGTGGGTTAAGAATCAGTGCCCAGGAGGCTGAGGTGGGCCCAGTGAAGTCATCTGGAGAACAGTGGCAGGAAATTGGGCCATTTAATTGGAAGTAAGGAGTAAAGGTCAGACAAGCTTTGTTCAAGTATTTGGAATCTGTCTTGACCAAAATGGATTAAATTTAATCTGTGTGGTACTGAAAGCTTCCCAGGTGGCTCAGCGATAAAGAATCTACCAGCAATTCAGGAGCCACTGGAGATGTGGGTTTGATCCCTGGATCGGGAAGATCCCCTGAGAAGGAAATGGCAACCTACTTGCAATTTTTTCAGTATGAAAAATCCCAGACAGAGAAGCCTGGCAGGTTATAGCCCGTGGGGTCATGAGGAGTCAGACACACTGAGGGACTGAGTGTGCACGCACCCCAAAGGCCTTGGAGCTTTGTGATACTTGGGACTGTCCAGAAGTGATTGGGCCGACTGGGGGTAGCCTGACTGTCTAAATATGACCACAAATCCAGAACTCTGTAGTGGGGCTTCGTTTATCAGAACCAGAGTCAAATTCCATGCCTTTTAATTAAACTCTTCATTTCCTCATTTTAGGCTCTAAATCAATACATAACTGGAATAATTTAAAAATAACAACCTTGTGGCCGTCCATCTGGCATCTTCATGGGCCAGAAGGAGTTTATGGGCTGAGAAGCCAAAGCCCTGGCCTGTATCATAGGGTCCCATAAATAGTCAGATGCAGACACATGCCAAGAATTCCACCCACTCACTTTTTAAAGTAATGGGACTGTTTCAATGTTATCAGTTTAGCCTGACATGTACCTTTTAACCTGTATTTTCTAATTTGATGATATTTTAAAAAATATTTATTTTTATTTATTTCTTTGGCTGCACCAGGTCTTAGCATCACTGGTTGGATAGCATCACCAACTCAATGGACATGGACTTGGGCAAACTTCGGGAGCTAGTGAAGGACAGGGAGGCCTGGCGTGCTGTAGTTCACGGGGTCACAAAGAGTCAGACATGACTTAGTGACTGAACAACCCGGTCTTGGTTGCAGCATGCAGAAACTTAGTTGCTGCATGTGGGATCTCGTTTCCTGACTAGGAATCAAACTTAGGCCCCCTGCATTGGGAGTGCAGGGTCTTAGCCATTGGACCACCAGGGAAGTCCCCTGTTGATGTTATTTTTAAGCCCTTTCTTGTGGAAGTTAAACTATACGAACACCTCCAGACAGCAACTCAGAAACAGGATGCACGCTTTTCACTGTTGGGTTTTGGGGAGGCGGTGATAGTGGTTCTGAGACCACAAGATGTGCTACATTGTATCCAGCGCAGCTTGGGGTTCACGAAGGACGGGGACAGATCAGTAACTGAGCCCATTCAACCAATGCTTATTTAGGAATGTCTGTGTAGTTGGTGGGGCTTCCCAGGTGGCACTCGTGGTAAAGAACCTGTCTGCCAGCACAGGAGACGTAAGAGATGTGGGTTCGAACCCTGGGTTGGGAAGATCCCCCGGAGGTGGGCATCGCAACCCACTCCAGTATTCTTGCCTGGAAAATCCCACGGTCAGAGTAACCTGACGGGCTACAGTCCATAGGGTCACAAAGAGTTGGACGCAACTGAAATGACAGTCTACATGCATGTAGCAGGTATTAGTCAGGCTATACAGAAATCAAAGAAAAAGTTCCTGCCCTCATGTGGTTAACATCTGTAAGGGGTGACTAGCTGTGAATCACACATGCTGTAAGTACAAAGAAAGGAACAGAATGGGATAGGAGTACACGCAGGGCGCAATTCCAGCTGAAGTAGGAGGGAGGAGTAGGGTAAGGAAAGTAGCTGAAAGCTGGAAAGAGAAAAGTGGTTCTCCATCTGGCTGCCCCATCAGAACCTTTTAGGCCTCCCCTTCTAGATCATCAGTCTGTCCTTATGCCAACAGCAGACTACACTAATAAGTGCCTTGTTTATAATGTTTGATACTTGTTCTTTTCCTTCTTCAGTGTTTTCTTGGCTATTCTTGACCCTTTCATTTTCATGTAAATTTCAGACTGCTCATCAGTGTCCACAAATAAACCTGCTGGGATTTGAATGGTTTTGCATGAAATGTAAATACCTGGTTAAGAATAGCTATCTTCACAACATTGTCTTATTAGCCCTTTTTTTCAGGTCATTTTACTTTCTCTAACATCTTGATTGGATTTTTGTATGTGTGTACTGACTCTCGTCTGACTCTTTGCAACCCTGTGGACTGTAGCCCGTCAGGCGCCCCGCCCCCCGCCACCCCCCACCCCCTGCCCCATTTCCAAAGGGAAGCTGAAACATTTCACCACTAACAGTGATGCTGTGGGGTTTTGGTTCTTATTAGATTGTTACTTTCTATCAGTTTACTTTCCATATGGCTAAGACTTACCGGTTAGAGGGGTAAAAACATGAGGATTCATAAATAGACCAGGTATATAATATAAGATCCCTTGACTTTTGACAAAGGTGCCACTTCCCTGCAGTGGGAAAATTTTTTTTTAGTAAATTATGATTGATAATTGAATATAAATAGGAAACAAATAATCAACCCCCTGTTACACTGTACACAATAACTATTCAGGGAATATATACCAGAGTGCGGAAGATTAAACCACAAAGCTGCCAAAGATGGCTTAGAAGGCTGGCCTCATGTGTTTGGTGTGGACAAAGATTTCCTAAGCAGGACATGGAAGACACTAATCATGAGGAATAACTCCTCACCAAGGAGGGAGAAAAGGCTAGTACTGACTGGGGTAAGATATTTACAAATATCCAACAAAGCATCACACCTAGATACACCGAAAATGCTTCCAAATCTGTCAACAGCAACAAACAAATCCAGACAACCCATGTTAAAACAAGGTCAACAGACTTGAACGGGTTCTTCTCAAAGAAGATATCCCAAAAGGCTAACAGACCTGTGTGTGACCTCACTCTGTAACCACAGAACTGAGAAAGGAAGGGAAAAAGAAACCGACGTGCTGTGTGTTGGCAAGGATGGGTAGGGTAGGGTAGGGTTCTCAGATGGCATCTGCCCACAGCTCTTCAGGCCCCAGGACTTGGGTGCCTGCCGACCTGACCTCTGAAGCTGGCCACTGTCTCTCTCTCTGTCAGCCTGGTCTCTGAGCTCTGGAACAGCTCTGCCTGTAAAGAGCAGTACCCGGCAGAGAGGTGTCGGGAATAGACACCACACCCCCCAACCAGCAGTAGCCCTAAGCCAAGACCAGCTGTGCTTGTGTGTGAATATCCCCTCCCCCTTGCCTCTGGTGTGTGTTCCAGACCATTTAAAGAGGGGTCGGGGACTTGAGCTCCCGTCTACAGGTGGTGCAAGTGGTAAGGAACCCGCCTGCCAGCTCAGGAGACGAAAGAGATGTGGGTTCGATCCCTGGGTCAGGAAGATCCCCTAGAGTAGGAGACGGCCACCCGCACCAGTATTCTTGGCTGGAGAATCCCATGGACAGAGGAGCCTGATGGGCTATAGTATGGGGTCACAAAGAGTCAGACACGACTGAGCGACTTAGCAGGCGCACGTGCCCGCAGTGGTTCTTCCTTCGTCACATACCCTGTACTGGTGCTCCGCCCTTCATGTTTCCCGTTTCACTTCCCCACGCCCTGCCATGATTTTGGGGGGCACTCAAATCCTCACTTCAGGGTCTACATGTGGGGAAACCCCAATGAAGACATGTGTTATAGTCCCATAAAAATGTTTCCCTGCCAGAAAAGGTCATGGGAGGTCACTCTTAATCTGCAAGGATAACAGTAGTTAATATTTCTTAGCATCGTTGTTGTTGCTATTTATTTGGACACTCAGTCATATCCAACTATTTGCGACCCCATGGACTGTAGCTCACCAGGCTCCTCTGTCCATGGAATTCTCCAGGGAAGAGTACTGGAGTGGGTTGTCATTCCCTTCTCCAGGGGATTGAACCCATGTCTCCTGCAGTGGCAGGCAGGCTCTTTACCCACTGAGCCACCGGGGAAGCTCCATTTCACGGCACAGACTGCTGTGTATCAAGTCTCACCACCACTCTCCATGTGAAAAGTATACTTGCCACCCACTTGTGTGGAAATCTGATCATACGGTCAAAAATCGTGCTGGAAATTTTCCACAGTTTATCTCACCAAATTGTTGTCTCTATTATATTGATGTGAAAGTTGAAAATTACACGTGAAATAGCTTAATCAAGATTACAGGGACTTCCCTGGTGGTCCAGTGGCTAAGACTGGAAGCTCCCAATACAGGAGGCTTGGGTTTGATCTCTGGTCAGGGAACTAGATCCCACATGGCACAACTTAGAGTTTGTAGCAACTAAGACCTGGTGTAGCAAAATTAAAAAAATAATCATCACATTACAGTTTTAGGATGAATTAATGGCACCCCACTCCAGTACTCTTGCCTGGAAAATCCCATGGACAGAGGAGCCTGGTAGGCTGCAGTTCATGGGGTCGCTAAGAGTCAGACACAACTGAGCGACTTCACTTCCACTTTTCACTTTCACGCATTGGAGAAGGAAATGGCAACCCACTCGAGTGTTCTTGCCTGGAGAATCCCAGGGACTGGGAAGCCTGGTGGGCTGCCGTCTATGGGGTGGCAGAGAGTCGGACACGACTGAAGCGACTTAGCAGCAGCAGTAGCAGCAGGATGTCTTAGGCTTGACAAGGAACCGTGATGTTGACCAGATTGTGAAGTATCAGGATGAGAAGCTGGGAGAAGGCACTTTATCTCTCAGTGGGAAACCAGGTGCTGTATAAACAAGAGGAATGCAATGACCAGAGTTTGTGGGTACCCCTCTGACATCCAGCGCTGAGATGGGGAGGTCTGAAATCAGGGTCTGTGGCCACAGAAATGGCAGGCAGGGTGGGGTCCACACATCTTAGTGACCAACTAGACGTAGGGGCTGCAGGGGGAAACAGCTTCTCCTTTCAGATGTCTTTGGAATGTGGTCAGTGATAATTAGAAGGCGCTTCAGCAAGTCACTGTTCTCGTGGCAGGGCTCCCCCTGGTGGTGATAATAACCACAAACGGGGCTCTGCCTGGGTGCCCGCTGTGTTGGGGACACAAGGATGCCTAGTCACATGAGTCCCTCCTCTTCTCATGGTGGCCCAGAGCCCCGTAAAGAGAGAGACTGAGATCTGGGCGACGGGTCGGGGAGGGTGGTCCAGTTCTGAGATGGGTACGTTTCTGGGCATGTTATGTTCAGCATGGAGACCACAGTGAATAATTCTGTATCATATACTTGAAAGTTGCTGAGACTGGATTTTTTTTTTTTTAATGATGTGGTTTTACTAATTTGTTTTTATTTGGCTGTGTCTGGTCTTAGCTGCAGCATGCAAGCTCAGCGGCCTGCCGCACGTGGGATCTTAGTTCCCTGACCAGGGATTGAAACTTCATTGAAGAGTCCCCATCATGGCAAGGAGGGGTCTTAACCCCTGGGTCACCAGGGCAGTCTCAAGAGAGTAAATCTTAAATGTTCTCGTCACACACACACGAGTCTGTAACTGTGCTCAGCGATGGATCTGTTAGCTATACTTTCTTTCTCAATTCATGCATATATCATATTATTATGCTGTACACCTTGAACTTTTAAAAAGTGTCCTGCATAAACTTGTTTAATCGCTCAGTCATGTCTCTTTGTGACTCCACGGACCGTAGCCCTCCAGGCTCCTCTGTCCATGGGATTCTCCAGGCATGAATACTGGAGTGGGTTGCCATGCCCTCCTGCAGGGGATCTTCCCGACCCAGGGATCCAACCTGCGTCTCTTACGTCTCCTACGTGGCAGGCAGGTTCTTTACCGCCATGGCCACCACCAAATGCTGGCCAGGTGGCAATTTCAATCAAAGCAGTGTGTTACTGTTTGCAGATGACATGATCCTCTACATAGAAAACCCTAAAGACTCTACCAGAAAATTACTAGAGCTAATCAATGAATATAGTAAAGTTGCAGGATATAAAATTAACACACAGAAATCCCTTGCATTCCTATATACTAACAATGAAAAAACAGAAAGAGAAATTAAGGAAACAATACCATTCACCATTGCAACAAAAAGAATAAAATACTTAGGAGTATATCTACCTAAAGAAACAAAGGACCTATACATAGAAAACTATAAAACACTGATGAAAGAAATCAAAGAGGACACAAACAGATGGAGAAACACACCGTGTTCATGGATTGGAAGAATTAATATTGTCAAAATGGCTATTCTACCCAAAGCAGTCTATAGATTCAATGCAATCCCTATCAAGCTACCAACGGTATTTTTCACAGAACTAGACCAAAGAATTTCACAATTTGTATGGAAATACAAAAAACCTCGAATAGCCAAAGTAATCTTGAGAAAGAAGAATGGAACTGGAGGAATCAACCTGCCTGACTTCAGACTCTACTACAAAGCCACAGTCATCAAGACAGTATGGTACTGGCACAAAGACAGAAATATAGATCAGTGGAACAGAATAGAAAGCCCAGAGATAAATCCACAAACCTATGGACACCTTATCTTTGACAAAGGAGGCAAGGATATACAATGGAAAAAAGACAACCTCTTTAACAAGTGGTGCTGGGAAAACTGGTCAACCACTTGTAAAAGAATGAAACTAGAACACTTTCTAACACCATACACAAAAATAAACTCAAAATGGATTAAAGATCTAAATGTAAGACCAGAAACTATAAAACTCCTAGAGGAGAACATAGGCAAAACACTCTCTGACATAAATCATAGCAGGATCCTCTATGACCCACCTCCCAGAATATTGGAAATAAAAGCAAAAATAAACAAATGGGACCTAATTAAACTTAAAAGCTTTTGCACTACAAAGGAAACTATAAGTAAGGTGAAAAGACAGCCCTCAGATTGGGAGAAAATAATAGCAAATGAAGAAACAGACAAAGGATTAATCTCAAAAATATACAAGCAACTTCTGCAGCTCAATTCCAGAAAAATAAATGACCCAATCAAAAAATGGGGCAAAGAACTAAACAGACATTTCTCCAAAGAAGACATACAGATGGCTAACAAACACATGGAAAGATGCTCAACATCACTCATTATTAGAGAAATGCAAATCAAAACCACAATGAGGTACCATTACACACCAGTCAGGATGGCTGCTATCCAAAAGTCTACAAGCAATAAATGCTGGAGAGGGTGTGGAGAAAAGGGAACCCTCTTGCACTGTTGGTGGGAATGCAAACTAGTACAGCCGCTATGGAAAACAGTGTGGAGATTTCTTAAAAAACTGGAAATAGAACTGCCATATGACCCAGCAATCCCACTTCTGGGCATACACACTGAGGAAACCAGATCTGAAAGAGACACGTGCACCCCAATGTTCATCGCAGCACTGTTTATAATAGCCAGGACATGGAAGCAACCTAGATGCCCATCAGCAGATGAATGGATAAGGAAGCTGTGGTACATATACACCATGGAATATTACTCAGCCATTAAAAAGACTTCATTTGAACCAGTCCTAATGAGATGGATGAAGCTGGAGCCCATTATACAGAGTGAAGTAAGCCAGAAAGATAAAGAACATTACAGCATACTAACACATATATATGGAATTTAGACAGGTGATAACGATAACCCTATATGCAAAACAGAAAAAGAGACACAGAAATACAGAACAGACTTTTGGACTCTGTGGGAGAAGGTGAGGGTGGGATATTTCAAAAGAACAGCATGTATACTATCTATGGTGAAACAGATCACCAGCCCAGGTGGGATGCATGAGACAGGTGCTCCAGCCTGGTGCACTGGGAAGACCCAGAGGAATCGGGTGGAGAGGGAGGTGGGAGGGGGGATCGGGATTGGGAATACATGTAAATCCATGGCTGATTCATATCAATGTATGACAAAACCCACTGGAAAAAAAAAAATAAAAATAAATTAAAAAAAAGAAAAAAAAAAAAAAAAAGCAGTGTGTTAAATGAAACAAACCTCTGCGTGAGAGAACCCCAAGCGGAGTAGCGGAGCTCACCCTGCCCACAGGACGCCGGCCCTTACCTTCCGATGGCCCCAGAGCTGGTTCCCCTTCATGCCATGACAGTCGTAGAGAGTGACGGGGCTGCTGTGGGACACGGCATCGAAGCAGAACTTCCGAGTGTGCAGGGGCTCGCCTGGCCGGATATCCTCTCTCCAGCCGAAGGTGAAGAGCTGATCGGGCGACAACAGGAGAAAAGCAACGTTGAGCGTAACTCGGAGAGATTTGTGAGAAGGAGAAGTATGTCTTTCAGCAGTGAGGAACTCCTGGCTCCTGTTTTACAGGAAAATGACTTGGCGTGGGGGTGACAGAGGTGTTGAGAAGGCCAGGATCCTTGCACTCTGTGGCTACACGGGGAGCACCTTTGGCCCAGGCTGGCCAAAAAACAAGCTTCCAGTTAGAGAGAGACACAGAGGGACAGAAGGAGGGGAGAAGCTATTTAATGATGCTCTTTATCATTCTTTTCTGTTGAAAAATTTTTTTTTGGCTCTACCAAGTCTTACTTATAGCATGTTAACTCTTAGTTGCTGCATGCAGGATCTAGTTCCCTGACCAGGAATTGAATTCGGGTCCCCTGCATTGGGATCATGGAGTCCTAACCACTGGACCACCAGGGACAGCCTTTTACATTCTTCATTTAGGTAAAAAATTAGTGAATTAAATGTTTCACATTCATGCGTGCTAAGTCACTTTAAGTCATATCCAACTCTTTGCAATCCATGGACTTTAGTCCACAGCTCCTCTGTCCATGGGATTCTCCAGGTAAGAATACTGGAGTGGGTTGCCATTTCATCCTCCAGGGGATCTTCCTGACACAGGGATCAAACCTGCGCCTCTTATGTCTCCTGCATTGGCAGGCAGGTTATCACTAGGGCCACCTGAAAAGCCCCAAATGCTACACATTTAGCCTAACTGAGCAGATTAACTGAAAAAAGACTAGGAATAGGATTGAGCTGGATGGATGCTAGCAAGTTGACAATTTTGATTTAAATGAAAGCTAAGTTTGATGTAGTAAATGATAAGCAAATTGACTTCCTGGGGTTGATAAGAGTAATCCTGTGTCAGAAGTTTGGGACTGTGACTCCCAGTAAGAGATACAGTTTACACACACAGGGACTGCTCCCCTCACCCCCCACTGCCAGCTGAACAGAAGTTTCATGGAACATTTATCCTTTTTGCATTTAATAGACTTTGAGATTCTATCCAACCTGTTCCTGTCCTGGTCTGTTCTATTCCATCCATCCCATTATTTTAAAAATTTGACTTATGGATGCACTAATTTGATTTTTGTTGTTGTTGTTCAGTCCTTAAAATGTGTCTGACTCTGTGACCCCATGGGCTTCAGCACACCAGGCTCCTCTGTCCTCCACTATCTCCTGGAGTTTCCTCAAGCTCATATCTTTGAGTCGGTGATGCCACCCAACAGTCTCATCCTCTGTTGCCCCCTTCTCCTCCTACCCTCAGTCTTTCCCAGCATCAGGGTCTTTACCAATGAGTTGGCTTTTTGCATCAGGTGGCCAAAGTATTAGAGCTTCAGCTTCAGCATCAGTCCTTCCAATGCATATTCAGGGTTGATACCCTTTAGGATCAACCAGTTTGATCTCCTTGCAGTCCAAGGGACTCTCAAGAGTCTTCTCCAATACCATAATTTGAAAGCATCAATTCTTCAGTGTTTGGCCTTTTTTATGGTCCAACTCTCACATCTGTACATGACTACCAGAAAAACCATACAGACTAAATTAACTAAAATTTGATTTTACAACGTAGTAAATTGAAAAAGTACAATTTCCGTTTCTATAAGGAAAGGGTATTTTCTTGAGTTTGAGCTGAACAACAATTTGAGGGGTTCAGTGGGAGAAATTCTTAAGTCAGTAGGAACATGGACTAGACCAGTTCTTCCAGATGTAACATCTCAGTGAGTGTGTACCATTTTTGTGATGGGACGTGTATGGGCCTCACTGTGAGGCCACGCTGTGAGTCCAAAACAAAGAGCTGTCAGAAGCCCCTGTGGACGTGAAAACAAGCACACTGCTGAATCACATGCAGACCGTGCACTGGGCTCTGACCAGGTGCTCAGATCATCCCAGCTTTGCAGTCCGACCTGGGTGAGAAAATGCAGCGAATCTGGCAAAACTCCAGGGATGGCATACATGGCGTGGAAATGGTAGGTGTAGAGCACAATGATCCGGTGTTACAGGGACGTCTGTTCTTCTTCAGATTCTTTTCCAGTATAGGTTATTAAAAAATACTGAGCTTACGTCCTTGTTGGTTATCTATTTTAATTATGGTAGTATTTATATGTTAATCCCAAGCTCCTAATTTATACCATCCTCCACATTTAACTATAAGTTTTCTTTTTTGTCTGTGAGTCTATTACTATCTTGTCAGTCAGTCAGTTCAGTCGTTCAGTCCTATCCGACTCATTGCAACACCATGAACCGCAGCACACCAGGCCTCCCTGTCCATCACCTACATGCGGAGTTTACTCAAACTCATGTCCTTTGAGTCGGTGATGCCAGCCATCCAACCATCTCATCCTCTGTCGTCCCCTTCTCCTCCTGCCTTCAATCTTTCCCAGCATCAGGGTCCTTTCCAATGAGTCAGTTCTTTGCATCAGGGGGCCAAAGTATTGGAGTTTCAGCTTTAGCATCAGTCCTTCCAATGAATATTCACGACTGATTTCCTTTAGGATGGACTGGTTGGATTTCCTTGCAGTCCAAGGAACTCTCAAGAGTCTTCTCGAACACCACAGTTCAAAAGCATCAATTTTTCGGTGCTCAGCTTTCTTCACAGTCCAACTCTCACATCCATACATGACCACTGGAAAAACCATAGCCTTGACTAGATGAAACTTTGTTGACCAAGTAATGTCTCTGCTTTTAAATATGCTGTCTAGGTTGGTCATAGCTTTTCTTCCAAGGAGTAAGCATCTTTTAATTTCATGGCTGCAATCACCATCTGCAGTGATTTTGGAGCCCAAGAAAATAAAGTCTGTCACTGTTTCCATTGTTTCCCCATCTATTTGCCATGAAGTGATGGGACTGGATGCCATGATCTTGGTTTTCTGAATGTTGAGTTTTAAGCCAGATTTTTCACTCTCCTCTTTCACTTTCGTCAAGAGGCTCTTTAGTTCTTCTTCACTTTCAGCCATAAGGGTGGTGTCATCTGCATATCTGAGGTTATTGATATTTCTCCCAGTAATCTTGATTCCAGCTTGTGCTTCATCCAGCCCAGCGTTTCTCATGATGTACTCTGCATATAAGTTAAGTAAGTAGGGTGACAATATACAGCCTTGATGTAATCTTTTCCCTATTTGGAGCCAATCTGTTCCATATCCAGTTCTAACTGTTCCTTCCTGACCTGCATACAGATTTCTCAAGAGGCAGGTCAGGTGGTTTGGTATTCCCATCTCTTTAAGAATTTTCCAGAGTTTGTTGTGGCCCACACAGTCAAAAACTTTGGCATAATCAATAAAGCAGAAGTAGACATTTTTGTGGAACTTTCCTGCTTTTTTGATAATCCAGCAAATGTTGGCAATTTGATCTCTGGTTCCTCTGCCTTTTATAAATCCAGCTTGAACATCTGGAAGTTCACGGTTCATGTATTGCTGAAGCCTGGCTTGGAGAATTTGAAGCATTACTTTACTAGCGTGTGAGATGAGTGCAGTTGTATGGTAGTTTGAGCATTCTGTGGCATTGCCTTTCTTTGAGATTGGAATGAAAACTGAACTTTTCTGGTCCGGAGTTTTCCAAATTTGCTGACACACTGAGTGCAGCACTTTGACAACATCGTCCTTTAGGATTTGAAATAGCTCAACTGAAATTCCATCATCTCCATTAGCTTTGTTCATAGTGATGCTTTCTAAGGTCCACTTGATCATACCATCGTGATTATCTGGGTCACGAAGATCTCTTTTGTATAATTCTTCTGTGTGTTCTTGCCACCTCTTCTTAATATCTTCTGCTTCTGTTAGGTCCATACCATTTCTGTCCTTTATTGTGCCCATCTTTGCATGAAATATTTCCTTGGTATCTCTAATTTTCTTGAAGAGATCTCTAGACTTTCCCATTCTATTGTTTTCCTCTATTTCTTTGCATTGATTGCTGAGGAAGGCTTTCTTATCTCTCCTTGCTATTCTCTGGAACTCAGCATTCAAATGGGTATATCTTTCCTTTTCTCCTTTGCCTTTAGCTTCTCTTCTTTTCTCAGCTATTTGTAAGGCCTCCTCACACAACCATTTTGCCTTTTTGCATTTCTTTTCCATGGGGATGGTTTGATCCCTGCCCCCTGCACAAAGTTTTGAACCTCCGTCCATAGTTCTTCAGGCGCTCTGTCTATCAGATCTAGTCCCTTGAATCTATTTGTCACTTTCACTGTATAATCGTAAGGGATTTGATATATAATGGTAAGGTCATACCTGGATGTTCTAGTGGTTTTCCCTACTTTCTTCAATTTAAGTCTGAATTTGGCAATAAGCAGTTCATGATCTCTGCCACAGTCAGCTCCTGGTCTTCTTTTTGCTGACTATATAGAACTTCTCCATCTTTGACTGCAAAGAATATAATCATTCTGATTTCAGTATTGACCATCTGGTGATGTCCTTGTGTAGAGTCTAGTGTTGTTGGAAGAGGGTGTTTGCTATGACCAATGCGTCCTCTTGGCAAAACTCTATTAGCCTTTGCCCTGCTTCATTCTGTACTCCAAGGCCAAATTTGCCAGTTACTCCAGGTATTTCTTGACTCTCTACTTTTGCATTACTATCTTGCACATAAGTACAATTGTATCATTTTTTTAAGATTCTACATATAAGTGACATCATGTGATATTTGTCTTTCTCTGCCTTACTTCACTTAGTATGATGATCTCTAGGTCCATCCATGTTGCTATAAATGGCATTATTTCATTCTTCTTTTATGGCTGAGTAATATTCCATTGTATATATGTACCACATCTTCTTTATCTATTCCTCTGCCAATGGACATTTAGCTTGCTCCCATGTCTTGTCTATTATAAAAAAGTGCTGCTATGAACATTGGGGTGAGTGTACTTTTTTGAATTAGAGTTTTGAAATACCCATATGACCATGTTGGCTCTTATCCTGAAAGCTCATCGTATTTTCACATAACCCTTAGAGGATGAAATTCAAACTCTTTAAAACATAAAGAACTCTCCACCCTCTGACCTTTGCCATATTTTCCAACTGCATCCCTTCCCCTTTAGTTTATGTTCTAGCAACAGCAAAATATTTGTAAGTTGCTAAGAGAGTAAATCTTAAAAGTTTTCATCACAAGAAAAAAATTCAGTAACTATGGTCCCTTGTACAACAAGGAGATTAAACCATTCAATCTGAAAGGAAACCTGAATACTCATGGGAAGGACTGATGCTAAAGCTGAAGCGCCAATACTTTGGCCACCTGATTCGAAAAGCTGACTCATTAGAAAAGACCCTGATGCTGGGAAAGATTGAGGGCAGGTGGAGAAGGGGATGACAGAGGATGAGATGGTTGGATGGCATCACTGACTCGATGGACATGGGTTTGGGTGAACTCCGGGAGTTGGACTCCAGGGAGGCCTGGAGTGCTGTGGTTCATGGGGTTGCAAAGAGTCGGACACGACTGAGCATCTGAACAATGAAAACAACAAACTGTGTTTGGTGGTGAATACTAACTAAATTTGTTGGGGTTATCATTTCATAATAGATACAAACGTTGAGCCAACATGTTGTATAACTGAAACAAATCTTACTGTATGTCAATTAGACCTCAATGTAAAAAACTGTAGTTCCTTGAACTAGTCAGGTTGTATGTATTTTCCCACCTATGGTTTTGTTCATGAGAGGCCCTCTGGCTGGAAGGCCCACATTCACCAGCTCACCTAAGAAGCCATCTCTCTGAGCCTCTCCTTCCCTCCCACCCCCCACCTTATTTCATCATGGTTGTCCATTTATGTTTCTGTAGCCTTCACTGGTCAGTAAGATCGCAAATGGCAGGAGCCATATCTTCATCTTTGTGTTTCCAGCACCCAGAACAATTCATGACATTTAATTCAAGTCCGGTAAAATTTCTATCGCATAAATAAAAACTTGAACCATTATATTAACGGAAAGTGCACTGGAATAACTGTCAAGAGGAACTCTTTATAACTAGTCTTTTCGGTTTCTCAAATGAATTTGTTTTGTTTGTGTCTAATTATTAATATAGCATTATCAGCAATAATCATTTTTTGAGCTTTCAATTTCTATGATTCTCAGCTCAGTTACCTATTGTTGGAATAACAATGTCCTGGCCTATAAACCTGTCATGGATTAAATTTTATGTTATTTAAATGTCACAAATCTTGGTACCGTAAGCAGTGCAGGTACTGGTGGCTGTGACTGGTCTATCCATTTTGCACTTTGTCACTTTTCCTGTCTTTGTACCTGCAGAAGCCAGAGCTGGAAGGCACTGTGCTCATTACCCTGTCCTTCGTTACCCAGCTGGCCTGCAGAGGTGGGTGGGCGGACCGCTGCCACACTCCAGGAGTCCAGGCTTGTGTGTGCTTCCATAGACAATGTTTTCTTTTTACTTTCTTATTGTTTCCTTTCCTCTCATTGTAGGTTAGTTGCTAAGTCCTGTCCCATTCTGTTTTGACCCCATGGACTGTAGCCTGGCAGGCTCCTCTGTCCATGGGGTTCTCCAGGCAAGAACACTGAAGTGGGTTGCCATTTCCTTCTCCAGGGGATCTTCCCAGACCAGGGATTGAACCTACATCTCCGGCATTGGCTGGTGGATTCTTAACCACTAGACCACCAGGGAAGCCCTCTCCAGAGTCTTTGAAATGCTCTCTCCTGCCACATAACTTATCCTAATTGTTGCATGGAACCAATCAGGCCCTGACCGGTCTCATTTCTGAGACCTGCAATCCTGTGCAGTTATATCAAAGCAGAAACAAGCAGACATCATGCAGGTACCTGACGGTTTAGAAACCTTTGGGCTGCTCCTCACTGACAAGAAATATTCAGATTTTATCCAGGTTCCTGACTTGTTTCCAGCCTCAAAGTCCTCAGTCTTGAAGGACACTGATGTTAGTTTCTGCACTCTCTTCTATACTCTATACTCAGGATGACGTATGGGTTATACTTCCCGGCTTTGATGCTAACGTGGCACACACAGCGCTGCCCGAGCCTGTATTGTTATCACACAAAACACAGTCCTGCTGGTGGTTCAGTCGCTCAGTCGTGTCTGACTCTTGGTGATGCGCGGACTGCAGCCCTCCAGGCTCCTCCGTCCATGGGATTCTCCAGGCAAGAGTACTGGAGTGGGTTGCCATGCCTCTCCAGGGGATCTTCCTTCATTGACTAATGAATATATATTGAGCATAAATCAAATAAAATGAAGCGTTAATTACTGGAAAAAAAGGCAGTTTGTGATGTTTGAACCTCCACGTCAATATACAGTGATACGTGTTTCAAATAAGATTGATTTTCACCTCCTGTCAGCCTTATTTGATCGCCTTGCTTTCAGGGACCATGGAGAATGGAAATCTTTTTAAAGAGCTGGGACTACCCTGAGGGATGGGATGGGGAGGGGGGTGGGAGGGGGCTTCAGGATGGGGGACACACGTACACCCATGGCTGATTCATGTCAATGTATGGCAGGAGCCACTACAATATTGTAAAGTAATTAGTCTCCAATTAAAATTAAAAAAGAAAAACAAAGAGCCCTGTGAAGTGGTCTTTTGTTCCTCCCAGATAGCTGTCTGCTTATCTAGTGCTGCCCTCTGGTGACTATTTCTTGAATTACATGCCACAGGTTTTTGCAGTTTTGCCTGGCCCTGGTGGCTCAGCAGGAAAGAATTCCCTGCCAATGCAGGAGATGGGGGTTCCATCTCGAGGTGGGGAAGATCCCCTGGAGAAGGAAATGGAAACCCACCCTAGTATTCTTGCCTGGTACACCCCATGGACAGAGGAGCCTGGTGGGCTACAGTCTATGAGGTTGCGAAAGGGTCAGGCATGATTTAGTGACTAAACGACAAGGGAAGGACTTGCAATATAGCGGGCTTTATTTATATTTATTTTCACCCATCAAATAAAGTTTTCAGCCCAGAGCATATTTCACTCTAGCACATTCCATGGGATGGAGATGTTAAACGTGATCCGGTCATTCAGGTATGTCTGCCTCCTTCAGATCAACCAGCTGGACAGGCGTGTCTCCTGGTTGGGCTGAACAGAGACAGTAGAGAGGAACTGAACTCAACAGAGACAGACTTTCCTCCTGGCATTCTCCTTTTCCTTTTTGAAAATGTCCTTTTCTCCTCTAGACGCCAGCCTTACTGATTGGCCATGAGGCCTTCTCTCTTGCTCCCAGGCTGCAGTCAGAATTGCTTCATGGAGGAAACGGGTAGACACTGTCCCCTGTCCTGGTCACAGAGGATAAAGATCCCCTGGAGAAGGGAAATGGCTACCCACTCAGCATTCTTGCCTGAAAAATTCGATGGACAGTGCAGCCTTGCGGGCTACAGTCCGTGGGGTCGCAAAGAGTCGGACACGACTGAGCGACTAACACACAGAGGGAGAAGGAAGGCAAGTCAGCCTCTGCTGATGGCCCACACCTGCCAGTGAACCTCAAGCTGCAGGGCCTTCCTTAAAGCCCATCTGATACTCTCCGTAGATGCAGGCTGGGTTTGGAGCGTGTGTGCTCAGCTGTGTCCGACTCTTTTGCGACCCCATGGACTGTTGCCCTCCAGGCTCCTCTGTCTGTGGGATTCTCCAGGCAAGAATACTGGAGTGGGTTGCCATTCCCTTCCCCAGAGAACCTTTGCCACCCAGGGATGGAACCTGGGTCTCTGGAGTTTCAGGCATTGCCAGGTGGATTCTTCACCACTGAGCCACCCATCGGCTAAGTCCCTGGTTTAGGGATTGATGGAGTTGACTCTGGGCTGTGCTCTGGACTTGGCTTAGTGCAACAGTTTTCCTAAATTGGCTGCTCTGCGCTGGGGCAGGGCAGGAGTGGGTGAGGAGAGGGGAAGGTCGACACATCCAGTCTCATCACGCCCAATAACTCTTGGAGATCCCGGGTTGGGCGAGGTGGAGGCTTATACTAACGTAGCGTTAGTCAGTTATGAGACGGACCCTTGAGAAGCTGGAGGACAGAACTGATGCGACACTGGAAACTGCTTGTCTGGTCTTGGTTTTCCTAAGAGAAGCATTAGACACAGTTTTGGGAAACAGAAGGCCCAAGCAGGACATGAGATCTTGAACCTGGGATGTATCCTTTTGTAGACAGAGTAGGAGGTATAGGGTAGGGAGAAGGGCTTTAATTGTATCTGTACATTTTTTTTTTCTTCTAAAAAAATACGGCAATAGCTGTAGATACTCCTTCAGTCTGTGTGATGAGTACATGAGGATGTGTTGTTAAATTTCTTATAGCTTCCTGTTTGAAAGATTTTATAATTTAAAACAATAAAAAGGGGCAGGCACAATTCTTCCCCAGTCTTTGCTCTTTTACAGGTGACTCAGGGCAAGGATAGCCCCTTTCCAGGACTGTTATGTTTCAGAGACCATCAGGAACAACACCTCACTTAATAAACTGAGTTGCTCTGAATTTTTTTTTTTTTAACACAAGCGGTAAATAGTCTTAAAGCATGGCTTCCCTGCTTGCTTGGTGGCCCCGCGGTAAGGAGTCTGCCTGCCCATGCTGGATATGCAGGTTTGACCCTTGGGTCAGGAAGATCCCCTGGAGGAGGAAATGGCAACCCACTCCAGTATTCTTGCCTGGAGACTCCCATGGACAGAGGAGCCTGGTGGGCTCCAGTCCATGGGGTTGAGTCGGACACGACTGAGTGACTAAACAACAAGTCTTAAAGCATCCCACGTGGTCCAGGCTGGGGTATTCCTGCCTCTGAGCTATCCTTTGTGTGTGAGCTCACACATTGCTGCTACAAGGACAGGTGTATGTAAAGCAAGCTTTTCAAGCAGCTGAGGGGGAAATAAGATTAGAGAAAGTCCCCCAAACTGACAAAATCCCCAAGTCCTTCCATAGAAACATGACATCTGCGCGGGAGAGTTATAACACTCTACAAACTTTTCATGGTTTGAAAAACTATCGTTCTGGGAAAGGAAACAGAAGACTAGGGTCACAATCAACATTTTTTCACCATCCTTCTATTCTATTCTCTCTCTCTTTTTTTTTTTTTTGACACCATATGGCATACAGGATCTTAGTTCCTCGACCAGTGATTGCACCTGTACTGCCAACAGTGGGAGCATGAGCGTGGAGTCTTAACTACTGCACCGCCGTGAAATGCCAGCATCCTTTCTTTAAAGCCCATTTTAATACCTGATCTCAATGGATGACCATGACTGCCCTGAGAGGAAGCTGGAGCAAAGAAGGGGTTCCCTTGACCGCAGAGCTAGGTGGTGACCTCCCAGCTCCCTCTAGAGATCTATTCCCACACTGTCCCCTGCCGTTACAACCCCCCACCCCCAGTCCCAGGATGCACCTGCTCATGAGACCAGGTCCTCTCAGAACCGTCCTTGACACAGATGTCCAGCCTTAACTCGGTCCCTGTGGCTCCATGCTTGCTGTCCACACAGAGGTTTGCTGCCACGTTTCGAAGCTGTGGAGAGAAGGAAGGATGAGGATGGAGTTGTTTTTTTATTGTACGCCTGGCTCCTGGCAATCCTGGTGGAGATTCAGCAGGTTTTATTTATTTATTTATTTTTTTATTTAATCCCTTGATGATTGGATGGTGCCTTAAATTCATATGGAGAGAAAGTGGAGAATTAAATATCACATGGGCCAGTCTACATGTCAAAGAACATGAGAAGATTGGGCTGCAAAACCGCAGTGAGACTCTGGGTGAAACTACAGTCTAGAAACAAGGACACAGAGCTCATGACTTCTGTAAGATGGGAGATTTTTTCCTTTCAGGTGGTTCTTTAACTCATAACTGGTCATCTTCCTGCTTCAAAGCATTGTCTCCTATCACCACATTAGCTAGGTTAGCTAGGAGAGAGGTCCAGTATGAGGCAAGTGTCCCAAGTAGAAGGTGTGAGGAAAAGGTCACTGTGTAGGGGGTGGTCACCTGACGCCCCCTGGTGGCCTGGGATGGACCTATCGTCCTGCTTTTAGCATTTCTCCTGGATGATAAATTAAAAAGTGCCATCCAGTAGGCCTGAATGGACTTGAGGGTTGGACCAAAAAAAGGCTGAGCACCAAAAAATTGACGCTTTCGAACTGTGGTGTTGGAGAAGACTCTTGAGAATCCCTTGGACTGCAAGGAGATCAAACCAGTCCATCCTGAAGGAAACCAACCCTGAATATTCATTGGAAGGACTGATGCTGAAGCTGAAGCTTCAGTACTTTGGCCACCTGATGTGAAGAACTGACTCATTAGAAAAGACCCTGATGCTGGGAAAGATTGAAGGCAGGAGGAGAAGGGGGAAACAGAGGATGAGCTGGTTGGATGGCATCACTGACTCAATGGATATGAGTTTAAGCAAACTCTGGGAGGTAGTGAAGGACAGGGAAACTTGGAGCGCTGCAGCCCTTGGGGTCACGGAGTCAGACACAACTTAGTGACTGAACAGAAACAGCAAAAGAGTACCAGGAAAATGGGAAAGACAGTAACTATCGGTGCACTCCGTGACCGGATGAAGATTCTCTACCTCAGGGATCCCCAACCTCCAGGATCTAATGCCTGGTGATCTGAGGTGGAGCTGATTTAGTAATAAGAGAAATAAAGTGCACGATAGATGTACTGTACTTGAATCATCTCAAAACCACCTCCCCTCTGGTCTGTGTAAAAACCGTCTTCCACTAAACTGGTGCCAAAAAGTCTGGGGACCACTGCTCTGCATCATGTAGAGGGACTTTGAAAAGTTATAGCATGAGAAAAAAAATGACTTAATCATTCTTTGCAAATATTGTAGTAAAGAACTTAATAGACTTTCCTGGTAGCTCAGCTGGTAGAGAATCCGCCTGCAATGCAGGAGACCCCCGTTTGATTCCTGGGTTGGGAAGATCCGCTGGAGAAGGGATAGGCTACCCACTCCAGTATTCTTGGGCTTCCCTGGTAACTCAGCTGGTAGAGAATCTGCCTGCAATGCAGGAGACCTGGGTTCTATCCCTGGGTCAGGAAGATCCTCTGGGGGAGGTCATGGCTACCCACTCCAGAATTCTTTCCTGGAGAATCCCCATGGATGGAGGAGCCTGGCAAGCTACAGTCCATGGGTTTGCAAGGAGTCTGACACGCCTGAGCGACTAAGCACAGCACAGCACGAAGAACTGAATAGTTAGTGGTGGGAAAAGGTGAAAAGTATCAACAGCAGAAATGGCAGCAGAAAAAAGTCTGGACATGGGTGCATCCCTACATCAAATCTTCCCGCCCGGAGCCTCCACCGGGCCTCCTGCCGCCATCAGGACACGTCCTGTAGCACAGCTGGACCGTGTGTGTGGTCACGGAGCTGTGTGTGCTCAGACGGGTGCGAGGACCTTGGTCCTTTTCACGTCTCTACAGGGTCCTGCATTGTAACAGTCCCTTTAGGTTCTGCTAAGAATGGAAGCAAGAACAGGATGTACCCGAGGCATCATTTTAGACACAATTCTTTTGCCCAGAATGAGTAGATAGGGAGTCTCTCCAGCACAGAATGATGCCTGAATGGGGCCTGATCCTACCGGGCTGGGGCGGTGAGGCAGAGAGGTTGTGTGATGTACTGGATATCACAGTCAAATAAGTGATGCTGGGACACAGTGTGGTAGGCACATGGGCTGTTTCATCTCCACTTACTTAACTTTTTTACTTTTTATTTATTTATTTAAATTTGGCTGCCGTGGGTCTTTGATTTTTTGTGCGTGGGCTTTCTCTAGTCCAGTGCACAGGCTGCTCATTGCAGTGGATTCTCTTGTGGCTTCCGGGCTCTAGAGCTTAGGCTCAGTAGTTGTGGCGCACGGGCTGAGCTGCATGTGGATCTTCCTTGACCAGGGATGGAACCCGTGTCCCCTGCACTGGCAGGCAGATTCTTAACCACTGGGCCACCAGGGAAGTCCTCCACTTACTATAGGAGTCAGTTCAGTTCAGTTCAGTCGCTCAGTCGTGTCCGACTCTTTGCGACCCCATGGACTGCAGCACGCCAGGCCTCCCTGTCCATCACCAATTCCCAGAGTTAACTCAGACTCATGTCCATTGAGTCGGTGACCCCATCCAACCATCTCATCCTCTGTCGTCCCCTTCTCCTCCCGCCTTCAATCTTTCCCAGCATCAGGGTCTTTGCAAATGAGTCAGCTCTTAGCATGAGGTGGCCAAAGTATTGGAGTTTCAGCTTCAACATCAGTCCTTCCAATGAACACCCAGGACTGATCTCCTTTAGGATGGACTGGTGGGATCTCCTTGCAGTCCAAGGGACTCTCAAGAGTCTTCTTCAACACCACAGTTCAAAAGCATCAATTCTTTGGTGCTCGGCTTTGTTTATAGTCCAACTGTCACATCCATATGTGACTACGGGAAAAACCATAGCCCTGACTAGATGGACCTTTGTTGGCAAACCAATGTCTCTGCTTTTTAATATACTGTCTAGGTTGGTCATAACTTTTCTTCCAAGGAGCAAGCGTCTTTTAATTTCATGGCTGCAGTCACCATCGGCAGTGATTTTGGAGCCCAAGAAAATAAAGTCTGCCACCATTTCCCCATCTATTCGCCATGAAGTTTTAGGACCAGATGCCATGATCTTAGTTTTCTGAATGCTGAGTTTTAAGCCAACTTTTTCACTCTCCTCTTTCATTTTCATCAAGAGGCTCTTTAGTTCTTTGCTTTCTGCCACTATAGGAGTAGAGGCTGGTACAGGGTTGTTCAGGAGGGAATCAAGGTGGTGGATACCAGATTCCTTATTCAAGAAACCTGGCGACAGTTGGGTCCACCCTCTGCTGCTGGACCAGTGCTCTCAGGTGTCTGTCCATGATGACAGGGGATGTGAAATCATGGAGGACACAGGGTGGTAGCTCTGAACCTGGTTTGGCCTACACACTTCTCCGAGACTCCAGGGAGAGCTAAGGAGACTCTTGCAAAAACAAAGGAACTGGAAGTGGACACACACAAGCACTTTTGTATTCACTTTTCTGGATGCCATAGGCTCCACATTTGAACCCGAATGTCGGAAAATGCGTGCCACTTCCATACCCATCCCACAAAGGAATTGCCTCCCTTTTCTTTTTTTTTTTTTTGGCTGTGCCACACTCATGGTTGGCTTTCCAAGTGGCTCATTGATTAAGAATCTGTCTGCAATGCAGGAGACTTGGGTTCCATCCCTGGGTCAGGAAGATCCCCTGGAATGGCAACCCACTCCAGTAATCTTGCCTGAAGAATCCCTTGAACAGAAGAGTCTGGCAGGCTGTAGTCCACAGGGTTGAAAAGAGTTGGAAATAACTGAAGTGACTTAGCACACATGCATGCACACACAACATGCGGGATCTCAGTTCCTTGGCCACGGATTGAACCCGTGCCCCCTGCAGTAGAAACATAGGGTCTTAAGCACTGGGCCACCAGGGAAGTCTCACCCACTTCCTCTTAGTCTCCTGGGAGATCCGGACGGGCAGGACATGAACTTGGCCATGTCAGCGAGTGCCCCAGTTACTCCCACTTCCTTCAGCTTTTCTCCACCCCCTCAATCAAGCACCAGGGAGGAATTTCACTGTGGAACTTGGGGAGCCAAGCTTAAAAGAGGCATTTTTGGGGATCAATTCCCAGGTGTGTGATTGAGTTTATTAGGTGAAAGAGAAGTGGCCCGATGGGTGGAAGTCTGAGCTTGCATCACTTTCTGGGGTCCAGCATCCTTTAACGCCTGTCTGATCTCAACCAGGACCAGGCTTTCGGTTTCTTAAAGCTACTTCACCGGGGTTTGCCAGACAGAACTCTGGGAAGAGCTCTCTCTTTATTCTTGGCCAGTGAACTCACAGACTCTCTATCCTTAGAGCTCTGCTGTCTGCTCAGTCATGCCCGACTCTTTGCGACCCCATGGACTGTAGCCCACCAGGCTCCACTCTCCATGGTATTCTCTAGGCAAGAATGCTGGAGTGGGTCACCGTGCCCTCCTGCAGGGCATCTTCCCAACCTGGGATCTTTCCGACCTGCATCTCCTGCACTCCCAGGTGGACCCTTTACCCACTGAGCCGTTTGGAAAGCCCAGTGTCAACTGATGGCAAAGGCACCTTCAGGGCACTCCTGTTCCCACCCCTGAGTCCAGGTGGAGGGGACAGCAGCTGCTGTTGGTTTATGGCCACGTGGCTGCAGAGGGACCAGCTGCACAGGCTCTGCTCTTGGACTAGGAGGACGTGAGGCAAAAAAGACAAAAAAGGATGTGGGCCACCCAGCGAGGCTGGGCAGCGGATCTGCCAGTCCTGCCCAAAGCTGTCAGAGTGCCTAGTTCTCTTGCTAAATGCTGTGAATGTGAAAGGCCTCTGGCAGGGGGTAGAGGAAACCATTTTCTGAACTCTCAAACATTCTAAACTCTCATTCAAATGGCATCTGTGTAGACAATGGGATAAATGGCTTTGGAAACCAAATTTCAAGTTCCAAAGGCATAATTGTCCACATCTGTGTAAATTTCAGCCCCTTGCTGTGCCAGAGAAGGGCCACGGAGAGTCCAGCAGAGGACGAGGTCGGCACCTGCACGCCAGCCTGTCCTGCCACTCTGCTCACGCCCACCTCTTCAATTCACACCCCGTCCTCGGCTCACAAATGTGACTCCATCACAATGAGCTGGTGAGTAAAATCGCAACAGAACAGACCCTAATGCTTGCTTATACTTTTGAATAAAGTTTTCTTTCTAAAGGAAAGTAGACAAGAAAAGAACACAGATGATTTCAACTTTTCCACCATGGGCTCGTGTATCTGCAGCTAAAGGAAAAGCAGCTCACACAAGCACACACAAACACACACACATACACACACATCTAGGACGGGGACACTGCCTCTTCTGGGACAGAAAAGGGCTGCTCTGTTCCTCCAACATCCAGCGTGGAGACTCGGCAGGACGAAAATCACCTAAGGGGACCGAGAGACTTGGAGCAGAATTAGAAAGTGAGGCAGTGCTTGACTAGGAACAGGGAAGAAACAGGAGAAAAATGGGGCCAAAGGGACTCGGGACGTGAGACAGGATTACAGGGATGATCTCCTGGGGACAAGGATTAGGAGGTTTGGCAGAGAGTGAAGGCTGGCTTAGGTCGGCAGGAGAATGTAGGCTTGGCTGGAACCTGGGCTTTCCCTCCCTGCCACGGGAGGTTTTATGAAAGAGGTTCCGGAGAAGGGGCATGGGGAATAAACATCGAGGTGGCTGGCAGGTGGGGACGGATAATTCAGTTGGTGGTCAAAGAGAGACCAGCTCAATGAACACAGGAGTGGGGTTTGCTATCGCCCTTCCATAGACTTGGGGTTTTTAAGTGAGAAGTAGTGGGTTCATGATTCATTCAATAAACATTAAGTAAGTACCTGGATGTCCCAGGCACTATGCTGGATATTGTATACAGTGGAAAATAAAAAAAGGATTTGTGGATGAAATAGTGAAGATGATGAAAAGATACAATTTTCCAGTTATAAAATGAAAAAGTTTTGGGAATGTGACCTATAGCATGGTCATGACAGTTACCGATTCTGTGCTGTATGTACTAAGACAGTGGGTCTTAAATGCTTGCATTGCAAGAAAATTAGTAATTCCATGGTGACAGATGTTAACTAGACTTATTGTGGTGATTGTTTTGTAATACAAACAAATTGTTTTGTAGTACAAACATCAAATCATTATGTGGACACCTAGAAGTAAATAGATCATGTTGTCGTTCAGTTGCTCAGTCATGTCTAACTCTGCGACCCCATGGATTGCAGCACACCAGGCTTCCTTGTCCTCCCAGAGGACACTGTCCTCTGTCTCTGTCTTCTGACACTGTCCACTGTCTCCCAGAGTTTGCTCAAACTCATGTCCATTGAGTCAGTGATGCCATCCAACCATCTTATCCTCTGTGGCTCCCTTCTCCTCCTGCCCTTGATCTTTCCCAGCATCTCTTCTCCAATGAGTCAGCTCTTTGCAACAGGTGGCCAAAGTACTGGAGCTTCAGCTTCAGCATCATTCCTTCTAATTAAGGATTGATTTCCTTTAGGATTGACTGGTTTGAACTTCTTGCTGTCCATGGGACTCTCAAGAGTCTTCTCTAACACTACAATTCAAAAGCATCAATTCTTCAGCATTCAGCCTTCCTTATGGTCAAATTCTCACATCCATATATGACTACCAAAAAAACCATAGCTTTGACTATACAGACCTTTGCCAGCAAAGTGATATCTCTGCTTTTCAATACACTGACTAGGTTATAGGTCAATTATATCTCAGTTTTAAAAATTCAGAAAAATACATTTGAATTCAACCCCCCAGAAAAGTCTGTCCCCTCCTTTGAAAGCACATCTAGTCGCCTGTCATCCCCAAAGTCCTGACACGTCAGGACCAGTGGTTCCTGAGCCTCCTTCTGGCAGGGTGTCCTCACTGGACTGGGTGGGTCTGGGGGAGAGGACCCCTGGGGTCATCCCCGGGTGGGGTCAACTGCAGAGATGTACATAGCTTGGCTGATGGACTCCAAAAACTGTTGCTTCATGATTCTCATTCCTCAGCGATTGACAGCATTTCTTTAAATCCCACGGTTCTGCCTGTGATCATTTATTTTTTTCATTCTCGGAAAGCTGTGATCTTTTTTGGTCCTCACAGGATGCTGTAGTACAGAGAGAATTTTGCAGGCATCTCTGCCGCCAATACACCAGACAGGACCAATTTTCTTTCAGGGTCTTGAAACTTTTTTGAATTTTACTAGAAAAATGGGGAAAGGATTTCTCTTCTGAGAGCTCATGAACCTCTTTTTTTATTTTTTAATTCAGCTTTTGTTGAGGTATATTGACATATAAAATTAGATATTTACCATATACATTGTGGTATACTTCGTGAAATGATTTTTCTTGTGAAGTTAATTAACACAATCATCACCTCACATATTTATCTTTTTTTTTTTTTTTCTTGAGAACATTTCAGTTCTCCTTGCTTCTTCTTGTTGTTTAGTTGCTCAGTTGTATCTGACTCTTTGTGACCCTATGGATTGTAGCCCACCAGGCTCCTCTGTCCATGGGATACTCCAGACAAGAATACTGGAGTGGGTTGCCGTTTCCTCCTCCAGGGGATCTTCCCGATGCAGCGACTGAACCGCTATCTCCTGCATTGGCAGGTCGATTCTTTACCACTGAACCACATGGGAAGCCCCTCCCTGCTTAGCTAGTGTGAGTTATACAGTTCGGTGTCATCAAGTGTAGTCAGTATGTTTTACATGAGACCCTCAGACTGGGTTTGTCCTATTCTGGCCTTGAATGTGTGCTACATCCTACCCGCGATGAAGCCCAGCACATGTTAGGGGTGACCCACCAGTTGAACAGTTACTTCGCTTTGAATCTCTGCTACCCTACACACCTGCCCCGGATTGTTCTAACGTTGAGATCAGAAATCTCCACCTGGGTGGCTCATCAAAGGGGCCGCGAGGGGCGTGGCCCTCTGCTGGTTGCCCTGGTAACCCCGGAGCGGACCAGGTGTCAATCCCCCATGAAGGGCGATCTCCCTCCCCCAATCCCCACCCCACGCCCCACCCCCACCCCGCCGGCCCTGCCCCCCGGGCGCTGGCAGCCGCCCTGTCCCGCCTGCGGTCCACTGCATACAATGGGGTGTCTGTGGTCCCGGGACCCTGCTTCAGACAGGTAAGCTCCCCCTTCTATGAACCGCTGATGTCTCTGTCGCTGACCCCGGCTGTTCTTCCGTCTTAAAGCTGGGCTTCTGGGTGCAGCCCAACAAATTGGCGGAGCAGACAGGAGACTGAGGAAGCGCCCAGGAGCACCAAAATGTTGGGAAATTAGGACGGAGGCTGGCAGATTACCGGTGTAATCCCGCTGTGGTCATCCACTGACATAGGTCTTGAGAGCTAGGGGTGAGGGGGGACCCCAGGGTGCCATCCGCTAGTACTGGGGTCCTGTGGTGGCTGTCCATGACAGCTGGGCGCTGCCAAGAGCACAGAGAACCCCTAGACGCCCTCAGGCGGGGGTGGAGGTTCTGGGGAAAGCGGAGTTAGGCAGTAAGGCCCTGGACGCACCTCTGGGCTGGCCATGCCTTTATTTATTTATTTATTTTTTTAGACTACCTCACATTCTGCTTATTTATTTATTTATTTTTTCATTTATTTTTATTAGTTGGAGGCTAATTACTTTGCAATATTGTAGTGGGTTTTGTCATACATTGGCATGAATCAGCCATGGAGTTACATGTATTCCCCATCCCGATCCCCCCTCCCACCTCCCTCTCTACCCGATCCCTCTGGGTCTTCCCAGTGCACCAGGCCCAAGCACTTGTCTCATGCATCCAACCTGGGCTGGTGACCTGTTTCACCCTAGATAATATACATGTTTCGATGCTATTCTCTTGAAACATCCCACCCTCGCCTTCTCCCACAGAGTCCAAAAGTCTGTTCTGTACAACTGTGTCTCTTTTTCTGTTTTGCATATAGGGTTATCATTACCATCTTTCTAAATGCCATATATATGCATTAGTATACTGTATTGGTCTTTATCTTTCTGGCTTACTTCACTCTGTATAATGGGCTCCAGTTTCAATCATCTCATTAGAACTGATTCAAATGAATTCTTTTTAATGGCTGAGTAATATTCCATGGTGTATATGTACCATAGCTTCCTTATCCATTCATCTGCTGATGGGCATCTAGGTTGCAGCTGTACTAGTTTGCATTCCCACCAACAGTGTAAGAGGGTTCCCTTTTCTCCACACCCTCTCCAGCATCTATTGCTTGTAGACTTTTGGATAGCAGCCATCCTGACTGACGTGTAATGATACCTCATTGTGGTTTTGATTTGCATTTCTCTGATAATGAGTGATGTTGAGCATCTTTTCATATGTTTGTTAGCCATCTGTATGTCTTCTTTGGAGAAATATCTGTTTAGTTCTTTGGCCCATTTTTTGAGTGGGTGATTTATTTTTCTGGAATTGAGCTGCAGGAGTTGCTTGTATATTTTTGAGATTAATCTTTTGTCTGTTGCTTTGTTTGCTATTATTTTCTCCCAATCTGAGGGCTGTCTTTTCACCTTGCTTATAGTTTCCTTTGTTGTGCAAAAGCTTTTAAGTTTCATTAGGTCCCATTTGTTTATTTTTGCTTTTATTTCCAATATTCTGGGAGGTGGGTCATGGAGGATCTTGCTGTGATTTATGTCGGAGAGTGTTTTGCCTATGTTCTCCTCTAGGAGTTTTATAGTTTCTGGTCTTACATTTAGATCTTTAATCCATTTTGAGTTTATTTTTGTGTATGGTGTTAGAAAGTGTTCTAGTTTCTTTCTTCTTTTTTTTTAATTTTTAAAAACATTTCTTTTAAAAGTTTATTTATTTATGGCTGCTCTGGGCCTTCATTTGCTGCTTGGGCTTTCTCTAGCTGAGACAAGTGGGCGCTGCCCTCTAGTCGTGGAGCACGGGCTGACTTGTCCCGCAGCGTGTGGGATCTTCCAGGGGATCAAACCTGTGTCTCCTGTGGGGGCCGGCAGAGGTTTATCCTCTGAGCCACCTGGGAATCTGGTGGCTTTTTTTTCTTTTTTCTTTTTTTAACTGGCTGTGCCAGGTCTTAGTTGCAACGTGCAGGATCTAGTTCCCTGACCAGGGATTGAACCTGGGCCCCCTGCACTGGGCGTGAGGAGTCTTTGCCACTGGACCACCAGAGAAGTCCCTGGCCATTGGTTTTTATTTTAAGAACGGCCACAGGTGCTGAGCAAAGGTTAACTTAAATGTGGATTCCTGTTTCTCTGAAAGTGAGGCATATGTATTAATGATGCTGGGAAAGATTGAAGGCAGGAGGAGAAGGGGGTGACAGAGATGTTTGGATGGCATTGTCAGAAGATCCTCTGACCAACCCTGAGGAAATCTGGTACACTGATGGAAGCAGCTTTGTCTTAGATGGAAAAAGAAGAGCCGGGTATGCAGTAGTCTCCAATTTTGAGACCATAGAGGCTAAGCCTCTGCCACCAGGTACTTCAGCCCAATTAGCTGAGCTCATAGCCCTGACTTAAGCTTTAGAGCTGGGAAAAGGAAAAAGAATAGCCATTTACACTGACTCCAAGTATGCCTTTCTGGTGCTACATGCACATGTGGCTATTTGGAAAGAAAGGGGCTACTTGACCACCTGAGGGTCCCCAATCAAATATGGTGATCAAATCCTTAGACTCTTGGAAGCGGTCCATCTGCCCACTGAGGTTTCAGTCTCCCATTGTAAAGGACACCAAAAAGGGAGCATGGAAGTGGCACGAGGGAGCCAAGCAGCCGATCAGGCTCGAAGATGGATTTTCCTGCTATTATCTAAATAAAATAGAGCTGTAACACTGATTTATTTAAGAGCTATAACATGGTCTGTCCAAGACCCGAGAGCTGTGACCTGCCGAGGGGACTTTAATGTCCATCACTCCTAATCTTTGTTGTGACGAGACAAAGAACCAAGGAGCATACATTCGCCTGACAGCATTACCAACTCAATCGAGTTTGAGCAAACTCCAGGAGATGGTGAAGGACAGGGAAGCCTGGTGTGCTGCAGTCCATGGGGTCACAAAGAGTCAGGCATGATTTAGCAACTAAACAACAGCAAATGTATTAATATACAGTGGATGATATATATTGTTATTACTGTTATTTGTTTAAACTGAACTGGCTATTTAGAAACTAAAAATAGTACCCGGAAAGGGCCAAAATAGGAATCTTTTGACATTCTGAAACTGGTTTTTGCATATGTCCTTAGAGGAAGTTGACTTTCTGGAAGGAATGGGTGTTTCTCTTCCTGTGCCTTTGAGATGTAAATGATCTACCTATGCTCTACTGCTACTGCTGCTGCTAAGTCACTTCAGTCTGTCCGACTCTGTGCGACCCCATAGACGGCAGCCCACCAGGCTCCCCCGTCCCTGGGATTCTCCAGGCAAGAACACTGGAATGGGTTGCCATTTCCTTCTCCAGCGCATGAAAGTGAAAAGCGGAAGTGAAGTTGCTCAGTCGTGTCTGACTGACTCTTAGTGACCTCATGGACTGCAGCCTACCAGGCTCCTCTGTCCATTGGATTTTTACCTGTGCTCTAGGTAACTTTAATTCCTGAGAGTGAAGAAGAAGAAAGAAGAAAATAAAAAAGGCCTCTTAAAACTCTAGCTGGAAAACTGTGAGATGTGTTTGTCTATAAAGATATACGCATGTCTACGTGTACCTTATAATTATGAGGTATCTCTGCCTCCAAATGGCATTGCCCAGATTGCTTTGTGTCTGAGCTCTGTTTATTTGCTTGACAGAAATTGCATGCTTACATGAATTCTCCGAAATAGAATGAATTTCAGATTCATGTGATCTGAGAAATACTCAGTACTGAATCAATATCTGGTTTTGACGCTACTTAAGCTTGGTGGTTTGATTAATATAGACATATCTTTTTCTAGTCATCAGTGTTAACACTTTTGTTCAAATGAAGATTTCCCTGTTCAAATTACTGGCATTATTTCTTTCTCCTGGCTGGACTCTGATGCAACCACTTCTGAGTAATAGTTGGAGAAGGACCTGATATGACAGGAGCAAAGAGGATGAGGACGGTTGAGGGTGGAATTCCGAGGAATGGTTTCTTCTGGAAGCGGGCAAAGGAGGAGTAGTCAGGAAAATAAGAGGAAAACCAGAGAGGTTTTCCAGAAGTGGACAGGGCCGGGGGTCAGCAGGGTCAAATTCCTTAGTGAGGTCAAGTGAGCAAAGGTCTGGGAGGGGCCGTTGGGCTTGGTAGCTAGGAAATTTTCAAGATCAGTAAAGGTGGAAAAAGGAAGTCAACCAATGGAAGCTTCTCTTCCAAGAAGTTGGACTTCGATGGGAACGAGAAAAAGCAGAATTAAAACAAAACAGCCTTTTAGGGTGAGTAGATAGAAATATATATAAGCCCTGCCCCAATTCATTTGAGATGGATTAAAAAAAAACTTGTGAGTTGCTTTTGGAAATTAAAAATGGCAGATGGTGGGAAGAGATAAAAGAGGAATTTGGGATTAAAATATACACACTGCTTCCTTGGTGGCTCAGACAGTAAAGAATCTGCCCACAATGTGGGTTCGACCCCTGGGTTGGGAAAATCCCCTGGAGAAGGGAATGGCAACCCACTTCAGTATTCTTGCCTGGAGTATCCCATAGACAGAGGAGCCTGGTGGGCTACAGTGCATGGGATTGCACAGAGTCAGACACAACTCAGTGACTTCCACTTTGAATTTAGACATTAAAAATGGCAGATGGTGGGGAGGGATGAAATAGGAGTTTGGGGTTAAAATGTACATATTACTATGTATTGAAGAGATAATCAACAAGGACCAACTGTATAGTGCAGCAAAAACTCTACTCAATATCTTATAATGTCCTATAATGAAAAGAATCTGAAAGAGTATGTATATGTATATATATGAGAAGTGGGAATACATGTGTGTGTATATATATCTGAATCACCTTGCTGTACCCCTGAAACTAATACAATACTGTCAATAAACTACACTCCAACACAAAATTTTAGAAAGCAGCTTATAAATTCAAAGCACTGATGACGCCCTCATTATCCTTCCAGGGCTTCGCTGTGGAAGGTTCTGCCTCGTGGTCACCACACCACTTATGCTCTCGCAAATCACCCCCCACTAATTGCTCCATGCCAGTGGCATCCAGTGGCTGCTGGCAGAGATGACTCCCGCCTCTCCTAGAAACTAAGCCCACAGAGATCATCTTCCCCTTGCACGCACATTTTCCTTTTCTGAATTCAGCATAAATGTAATTGCTTTGGCATCTCTCTTGTGCCCTGGGACCTACTAGAACCACTCGCTTCGGAAGCCTAGCTTACATTACGCAAGGAATTGAAGAGCCCACGGCACAAACACCACCATAGGGCTTTCAGATTTAATGTATGTGCTCTGCTCCAAGTAGTCTATTTCTAAAACTATGTCTTGCCACTTGAAGTGAGGGACTGTGAATATTGTTTGTGAAATATATCCAATGTCAGAACTTTCAGATGAAGGGTTAGTTGCCAAAAATGTTTTGATTTGCACAAAAAGATGAGGAAAATTTGTGTAAATAAGCCACTTCTAATTAAGCAACATTCTCAGATAGAAGGAAAAGAAATGAGAATACCTATACTTCATACTGGGCTTCCCTGGTGGCTCAGTGGTAAAGAATCTGCCTGCCAATGCAGGAGCCACGGGTTTGATCCCTGATTTGGGAAGATCCCTTGGAGAAGCAAATGGCAACCCACTCCCATGTTCTTGTCTGGAGAATCCCATGCGCAGAGGAGCCTGGCAGGCAACAGCCCATGGGATCGCAAAGAGTCAGATATGACTGAAGCAACTTAGCACGCACCAGTATTCTTGCCTGGGAAATCCCATGGACAGAGGAGCCTGGCGGGCTACAGTCCATGGGGTCGCAAAGAGTTGGACACAACTTCACGACTAAACAAAAATGCTTCATACTAAATTGTGAGCTTTCACAACCATCACTTCACGTCTTCATCTGCTCCACCACTGTGCAGTGCATGTACCTCCAGTTGCTACGGAGATGCTGGGAAATTACACAGTATGTCCAAGATGATGCAACAGGTAGATGGCAAGCAGGATTGGCACCCCCATCTCTGATCCCTAGATCCTTACTCTACACCATGTGATGGGGATGGAGAGAATGAATTCACCAGAACAGTGCAGTTTGGGATGGTACATTGGTGGCAAATGCTTTACTGAGCCCAAGGGATGCATGGAGATGAGAGATGGTTGTGAACCCTTGGGTTTAAAAGAGAGCTCCGTTCATAGTGGGGTTGGAGTCTGACCAAGGTAGAGAGGATGAAGCAGGGTCAGCAATAAGACCCCTGTAACGATCGCTTGGTTAAAGTGCTGGCAGCCCAGGCCTGGACAAGTGACCATTAAGTCATCCAGGTCCAGGGCTGCAGGGGACAGCTGCTGGCCTGTGATGCCTGGACTCCGGGCAGGGGTCGGGGGGCTGCTGGGATCAGAGAAGGAGTCACAGATTATAGGGAGGAAGCATTTCCTGACCTCTGCACAAGACTCTAGATTTCGAATCTAGATTTTTAAAATATAACATTTTCCAAAAAGAAAACTTAGAAAGCTGCAGAACTGTGGTGACTTTATCCTGACCTACACCATCGAGGAAATACCTCCTTTTGTGTCCAATAAAGCCAGGTGTATCCTTTGTAAAGCAGAGAAGATGGAACAATTTTGATCTTTTGAATAGGCAGAATATAACTTAGAACTCTTAGTAACTGATTTTTTTTTTTTTTTGTAGTTTTTTTTTAAGTTTTGGTGTTGTCATTTCACAAAGTCAAGGAAGGAATGAGTTCAGTTCACATCTTCTTGGATGTATTGTTGGTAAGCAAGTGACCTGCTGGCTTGGCTGAGCAAAGGTTTCTGAGAGCTCAGGCAACAATTATTTGCATTTTGATGTGAGTTATGCACACAGGTGTGATTAAACAGAAGCACAGTCCATGTACGCCAGAAATGTGAAGGCAGACTTTTTGTTAAAGTCTAAAGAGTAGCTTAGGAGATGAAAGGACTCAGGTGTGCCCTGGTTTTCTCCCTGCAATATACAAAACTCAGATGAGTAAATTAAAGCTGAAGAGGGGAAATGAGACTTGAAGGAACATTTTTTTGGAGCGTTCAAGACTATCTACAGGAAAACTTGGGCTTTCCAGGTGGCTTAATGATAAAGAATCTGCCTACCAATGCAAGAGCCACAGGAGAAGTGGGTTCGATCCCTGGGTTGGGAAGATCCCCTGGAAAAGGAAGTGGCAACCCACTCCAGTATTCTTGCCTGGAGAATCCCATGGACAGAGGAGCCTGTCAGGCTACAGTCCATGGGGTCACAAAGAGTGAGATACCGCAACTAAACAACAACAAGGAGTCGCTTAGGAGATGAACAGATTTTCTTGTGCCCCAGTTTTCTCCCTGAAATATACAAGACTCAGAAGAGTAAATTAAAGCTGCCTAAGAGGAGGGGAAGTGAGACCTGAAGGAAAATTTTACAGGGAGAGTTCAAGACTATCTACAGGAAAACCTGCCTAAAGAAGATCTGAAAGTCAGCAGTGAATAAGCAGGGAGAAGGAGTCTACGGGAAGCCCACTCCCCATGCTGTCAGGAGCACCATCTATGCCTGTGTTGAGGGCTTGAGTGGGGATGCTGCACTGAAGGCCGTGCCTTCTGGAGAAGGCGGTTTGTGTGCCCCGGAGGCATCGTGGCCCCGTGTCTGCTGAGACTGTGGGGGGAAACTGCAGACTGGTTATCACCATGCCTGCTGCTCTGCCACTCGGAATGCATACAGAGCCATCTCCCCAGACCTGGCCCCATTGCATGCCTCATCTTTTAACTAATCCCTTGACATTTCACATCCCTGTTGTTTCCCCAGGAGTGATGTTCTGCTAATAAAAGCACTCCCGGCAAGGTCGCTTTCATCTGTGAACTGCCAGTAAATCTCAGATTTGCTCCAGCTCCATTGTAATCTTGAAAATCCACTTTCAACATTATTCTTGAGAATCCAGGTCACTGCAGGCAGTGAAACGAAAACAAGTTTTTAGTGCTTGAGAAATGACTCACAGAGCATGGTGTCTAGATAAAACAATTCTTCCTTTGAATTCATTTCAGATCATGGAAATGTGGACAGGTTTAAAAGCTTGTCTAATGAAGTGCTCAGGGCTGGTGCACTGGAATGACCCAGAGGGATGGGATGGGGAGGGAAGTGGGGGGGGGTGGGGAACCAGGATGGGCAACACATGTAAATCCATGGCTGATTCATGTCAATGTATGGCAAAAACCACTACAATATTGTGAAGTAATTAGCTTCCAACTAATAAAAATAAATGAAAAAAAATAAAAGCTTGTCTAATAAAGGGATGCTAGGCTTTTGTGTAAAATTCAGGACCGTTAGTTAATGAAAATCTGCAATCAAGAATCATAAGGTTGATTCTGAGAAGTATGTGTCCTGCTGACTTGGACAGGATTGAAGCAAAGTCCTTGAGACGTATGGACATCTGTGGGCTATTAAAGTTCTCCAGGGAAGTAGGTTCTCTTGAACTCATTCTTGAGTTTAACAGTCATCCTTCCAAGGAAGGTTGGCAAATTGTCCTTATTTTCAAGTAAGATAATTCAAGGTCTGAATTTTCTACTGTAAATTTCATCACTGTTAAACACACCATATTAAAAGAGGTGACTTGGAGAACTACCATAGATCCAGCAATCCTACTTCTGGGCATATACCCAGAGAACACCATAACTCAAGAAGACACATGCTGACCAGTGTTCATTGCAGCACTGTTTACAATAGCTAGGACATGGAAGTGATCTGTCCATCAACAGAGGAATAAAGAGTAATCTGTCCACCAAAAGAGGATAAAGAAGATGTGCTACATGTATACAATGGAATATTATTCAGCAATAAAAAGAAATGAAACCGTGCCATTTGCAGAGACATGGATGAAGCTGGAGACTGTCATACAGAGTGAAGTAATCAGAAAGTAATCAGAAAAAAAATATTGCATATTGACACATATATGTGGAATCTAGAAAAAAGATATGTGTGCGTACTAAGTTGCTTCAGTTGTATCCGACTCTTTGTGACCCTATGCAATGTAGCCTGTCAGGCTCCTCTGTCCATGGGATTCTCCAGGCAAGAATACTGGAGTGGGTTGCCATGCCATCCTCCAGGGGATCTTCTTGATCCAGGGACTGAATCTGTGTCTCTTAGACTTCCTGCATTGGCAGGTGGGTTCTTTACCACTAGCCAAGGAAGCCCAGAACAATGATACAGATGGTCTTATTTGCAAAGAAGAAATAGACACACAGACATAGAGAACAAACATATGGAAACCAGGTGGGGAAGGAGGGAGTTGGGGTGAATTGGAGGGTTGGAATTGACACATATACACTACTGACACTATGTATAAAATGGATAACTAATGAGAACCTACTGTATAGCACAGGAAACGGCTCCTCCTCCTTACCTCCTGACATAAAATCAAACAGATGAGGAGCAGAGATAGTGAATAGACTAGGTCTAGCCTTAAAATTTTGTGTCACACTGACCAGTATTCCCCCTCTGTGTCCTGTATCAAGAGAAATTCACGCAAAACTAGTAGGGAAAACTGATTAATATTTCCTATAAAAAAAGCAAATATTTTCCTTTTAAACCAGTGACAGCAGAAATTCCACTCTGGGCCACCATCTCATGCAACAATCAGTGCAATATTCTCAGAATTCTTGAATGCTCCAGTCAGCTTTCTGAATAATAATCCCACACTTTCTCCTAGTTTGAGCATTTTGGATAGTCTTCTTCACAATTTTCTTAACTGTGTGTGTACGTTAAGTCGCTTCAGCTGTGTCTGACTCTTTGTGACTCCACAGACTGCAGCCCACCAGGCTCCTCTGTCCATAGGATTCTCCAGGCAAAAGTACTGGAGTGGATTGCCATGCCCTTCTCTAGGGGATTGTCCCAACCCAGGGGTCAAACCTGAGCCTCTTATATCTCCAGCATTGGCAGGTAGGTGGGTTCTTTACCACTAGCACCACCTGTGAAGCTCAACTGTGAATGTAGTTAATCACAACAGACTCAATGGACAGATAGTTCCCAGAATGAGCTAATCGGAGTTTGATGAGATTATAATTGAAATGGTGGGTGTCAAAAGCTGACTGTTATCCTTTCTCTGGGAGAGAGTGAAACTTCATTTCTCCCTGGAAATAGAGCAGAACAGAACAACAGAACTATGCAGAACAAAACAAAAGAGGTCTTAAAGACAGCCTCCAGAAGTCTGGTTCCAGTCTAGTGAGTCTGGGTCCATGCACAACTTAAACAGCTGGTCCAGGCAAGTTCACGTGGAAGTTCAGCAAACCTGTCTAGTTTCAGGTGGCTTGGAGAGATCAAGGGCTGGGTTCTGTGTCTTGCAGGAACCTGCAGTATTCCCTCAAGCCAGTGACCCTGGGGAGAAGCTATGCATTCATCATCTCCAACTCCAATACCTGGCATAGTTTTTGGTGTTTAATGAATTCACCAGCTGGGGCTACCTTAGTGAAATACCACACATTGGGTGGCTTAAGGGAGTCCTGGGTGACTCAGATGGTAAAGAAGCTGCCTGCAGTGCAGGAGACCCGGGTTTGATCCCTGGGTCGTAAAGATCCCCTGGAGAAGGGAAAGGCTACCCACTTCAGTATTCTTGCCTGGAGAATTCCAAGGACAGAGGAGGCTGGGGGCTACAGTCCAGGGGGTAGCAAAAATGCCGGACACGAGTGAGCATGCACTCAAGTCCTGACTCCTCTTGTTGCTGGAGTTAGGTCACAGGCAAAGCTCCAGTGATGACTTGTTGAGCCACAGGTGGCCCTCCAGCTGAATGGGACACTTACTTGTTTTATATTTGTGAGCCTGGTCTTAATCTTTTCATTCAAGGCTGTTAATATCACTTTATGTAAGTGATGCTAACCTCTTTTTGGAATCTGATGAAAGCCATGGGCTCTGCAGAAAAACATATACATACACAAAGTATTCTCACTTTGTATCTCTGTTGGCCCATAAAGACTGTTTCACGTGTTTATTACATATAACTCACCCCCAACCCCAACACATAGACACATGGAAACTTAGACTTTGCTCTCTGGAATTCAGGATCTGAAAATTTCCCTGTATCCATGGGCATTGGTAGACAAGAAAATGACTATGAGACCACTCTCTTGAACCACTGCCTGTGTATGACTTAGGTACTTGTGTTGCCTCTGCCATCCATTTGTTATGCAAACAGGGTTTCCATTGCAGTAAATAATAGCCAGCGGTTCACTAACAACATGTTGGCCCTAGGCGAGGTGCTTTTTGTGGATTATTTCATTTTACTATCAAAACTACTCTATGAAGGAGGTATGGTTGCATTTCTATTTTGCAATGAGGAAACCAAGCTGCAGCTGCTGTAACAAATGACCACAAACTTGGTAGCTTAAAGCACTGAAATGTGGTCTCTTAGAGTTTTGGAGGCTAGAAGTTCAAAATCAAGGTGCAGCTGGGTTGTGCTCCCTCCAAAGGCTTGAGGGGACACATCATTCCTTGCTTCTCCAAGCTTCTGGTAGATTCCAGCATTCCTTAGTGTGTGCCTACTCATCCCATCTCTGCCTTTGTCTTCACATGGCCTTCCCCTCTCCTCTCTTCCCTTCCCCATTCCTCTATGTGTCTCTTCTAAGGACACTTGCCACTGGATTTAGGCTCTACCCAGACAGTCTAGTGGAGAAGGAAATGGCAACCTACTTAAGTATTCTTGCCTGGAGAAGACTATGGGCAGAGGAGCCTGGCAGGGTACAGTCCATGGGGTTGCAAGAGCCTGACAAGACTTAGTGACTAAATTAACCAACCAACAGATAGTCTAGAATGATCTCATCTTGAGATCCTTAACTTAATTCCATCCACAAAGACCCTTTTCCCAAATACTATCACGTTCGCAGGCTCAGGAATTAGGATCTGGACATATCTTTGTGCTGGCCATCATTTACCCTGTTAAACAAGGCATAGCTAGGTTACAGTAAGTCTGTGGTGGACTTGGGATTCAAACTTTGATTTGAGGGCCCTGAGAAGCTGTGAAAGCCCCACTCTTGCTAGCTGTAGACTTCAACACCTCCCCTTGGCTTACTCTTAGTTCAAGGGACAGTTGTACCATGCGCTGATGGCCATTTAGCAGTTCCCCTTTAGGGTATACACACAAAATAATTGATAGCAAAGACTTGAACAGGTATTTGTACACCCATATTCATAGCAACATTATTTGAACAGCCAAAATGTGGAAACAACCCAAAGTTGCATTAATGGATGAATGGATAAACAAAATGTGATATATATGTACAATGTACAAATGTGGCATATATATATATATATATATACACAATGGAATATTATCTTGCCTTAAAAAGATGAAATTCTGATACATGCCTCAACGTGAATGAATCTTGAAGACATACTAAGTGAAAAAAGCCAGTCCCCGAAAGGACAAACACTGTAGGATTCTTCTGAACTTCTGAATTACCTGAAACAGTCAAATCCATAGAAACAAGGAGCAAAATAGAAGTTACCAGGGGCTGGGGAGGCAGAAATGTGGAGTTGTTTAATGGGGACAGAGTTTCAGGTTGGGATGATGAAAGAGTTCTGGAGATGGTGGTGATAATTACACAACAGTGTGAATGTATTTAATGTCACTGACCTGTTTATTTAAAAATACCTAAAAAGGTAAATTTTATATGCATATTTCACAGTAATAAAAAAGGACAGTGTTTACTTGATGGTGATTGGGGAATTTGCTTTGGCTGCTTGTGAATCCATGAAAGAAAAGAAGCTAAGTACAAAGGGTCTGGTCATAACGGCAGGTCATGTAAGGCAGGATGGCATTCCTTTGCTTTGGGGTGGATATTGGAAGAGATTTGTGCTTAATAGGATGTCTGAATGAGTACACTTTTCTCAGTGTATATAGAACTCACTCTATCATGCACCAACAACATATGTCACCTCCACATTGTTTGTTGTTGCTCAGTTGCCAAGTCATGTCCACTCTTTGCGACCCCATGGACTGCAGCACGTCAGGCTTCCCTGTCCATCACCAACTCCCGGAGCCTGCTCAAATTCATGTCCATTGAGTTGGTGATGCCCTCCAACCGTCTCATCCTCTGCTGCTTCCTTCTCCTCCTGGCCTCAATCTTTCCCAGCATCAGGATCTTTTCCAGTGAGTTGACTCTTCGAATCAGGTGGTGACAGTATTAGAACTTCAGCATCAGCCCTTCCAGGGAATATTCAGGACTGCTTTCCTTTAGGATTGACTGGTTTGACCTCCTTGCAGTCCAAAGGACTCTCAAGAGTCTTCTCCAGCACACAATTTGAAAGCATCAATTCTTTGGTGCTCAGCCTTGTTTATGGTCCAACTCTCACATCCATACATGACTACTGGAAAAACCATAGCTTTGACTATATGAACCTCTGTCGGCAAAGTGATGTCTCTGCTTTTTAATACACTATCTAGGCTTGTCATAGCTTTTCTTCCAAAGAGCAAGTGATTTTTTATTTCATGGCTGCAGTCACTGTCTGCATTCCTTTGGCTTTGAGACGGCCAGACTGTTAAAGACTCCAGTTACTGTAGCCATGAGCTTGGATGTGCAGATACTGTGGATACCACCACTACTGCCCGAGCAGACAGGCGGCTTCTGTTGCTCACTTTCCATAGGCCAGACCTTGAGATGAGAGCTTTACATGCATCGTTACAGTTAATCCTCAACTCACTCTGGAACGTAGGGACCACTATTCTCATTTTACTACTGTGGAACCTGAGAGATTAAAGTAACTTGCTGAATTCTAGCATATCCTATAAATGTTGGAGATGGAATTTGAACAAACAGAGGTGTCTGGGAGTTCAGCAGGACTCAGGGCGTGTTCTGAACTTTGAGAACAATGACTGTTTGCTATTATTTTCATATTTGTCACAACTTTGCACCTGGAGCTTTTTGTTGGCAGGGTGAGATCAGTTGGGTTTGCAGAATGGACAAATGGGGAAAGCTGAGGGCCATTGAGCACTTTGTTAATTCCCAGGTTTTCACTTGGAAGCTGCTGCACTGTGGGATTTTCTTGACTACTTAGGTAGCCTGTGACTCTAAGGGGGTGTGTTGGGTTTGTTATATTGGGAGGTGCAAAGGCTTGTCCTTGGGAACACTGCCTAGCAGCAATTCTGTAATGACCTTTGTGGTTTGGGGAGACAATGTCTCATTTGAGGTTGTTCTGAACTGCGAAGAGGATTTCAAGAGCTTTAGGATTTAGTCCGCGTGCTGCGGGTGAGGTGTTAATCCCTTAGAATGATAAAAACAGCTCACCCTCCTTACAGCCACTAGTCCTTAAGACACGTAAGAGCAAAACTCAGAACCCTAACTAACTGTCTCATGTGCTCAGAATCCGTCCTGTGATGACTGCCGGGCTTGGCCGGTTAATACTGAGGAGTGACGCCAGAGGAATCAAAGTGAACGCTTGATGGCCCCACGACACTGTGTGCGGGCCCCTGGGGGAGGCAGGGTGGCCCGCAGAAGTCCAGTCACCCACTCAGCAGGTCAGCACAAAAAGGAATGTGTTGGTCTCTGTGGGGTCGCTTTGTGTTTTTTAAGTAAGTTCATCTCTATTTTTCTTTTTAGATTCCACATAGAAGGGAGGATCATAGGATATTTCTTCTTCTCTCTCTGACTTACTTTAGATGAACTTATGGTTGCCAGGAGCAGCGTTTCTGGATCTTCAAAGAGGAGGGTTGGTTTCCTCCATCTAGCCCTTTCCTTAGGCCGGCACCCCGCAAACCTTTGCCAGAGAACCAGGCTGATGGTAGGTGCTCACGTGTGGGGAGTCAGCGGTCTCCGACTGAAGTGCAGCATCTTCCTGAAGAATTACTTTCATTTAAGCAAGTGTTCTGTACTGTGCATTCTGCCCTCTAACAGGCCGTTTCGTATCGATGCTATTCCTCACAGTGTTACCTTCCTCCCAGCCCTTAGGCCTGCCGCGAAGGGGGAGACGCGCACTGCTCTCCCTGGCTCTGGCTGCGTGCGCGCGGGGCTGAGTGCTGCCGGGTGTGCCAGGGACGCGCCCCGCCTCTTCGTCCCCGAGCACGTGGCTTCTCTGTCTCGGTGCTGCTTAGGTCTGTCATCTTCGTCTCCTTTGTGTGTGTTTGCGCTTGTGCGCGTGTGTGCCACGCTCAGTCGTGTCCGACTCTTTGCGACCCCGTAGACTGTAGCCCGCCAGGCTCTGTCCATGTGATTTCCCAGGCAGGGATACAGGAATGGGTTGCCTTTCCCTTCTCCAAGGAATCTTCCTGACCTAAGGATTGAACCTGAGTCTCCTGCATTGCAGCAGATTCTTTACCGTCTGAGTCCTCCATAACTTCCTCCGAATAGGATTATTCTGACCCAGATTGCTACATGGTGATTGTGGTTGTGGAAGCTAGCATCTCCCGTAAACATGGTGATTTCCGCCCCCCCCCCCCATTCTTTCTTTTAAAATCAGTGTGGTCTCTGTTGCTATCTAGTTAAATGGTGAATAACTAGACTCTATGTTTCAGGTATGTTTGGAGGACTAAATCTATCTACAGTAAGCATTTTGAAAACATGAACTATTCTTTGAAGTTTACTAATAATAACATGATTTTGAAAAACAATTGTATGTTACTGATAGGAAAGAAGGAAGTTCTCTAGGCAACTAATAACCACTAATAACCAGTGATCCAACATTTAGAAATGAGAGAGAGAGATTCTGGCAGACAAAAAGGTGACATTTACCAAGAAAGATCTTTGAATTAGCCGTTGAAGTCCTCAATAAAGTTAAAGGATAAAAAAAAAACACAGAGAGTGATAATAGAGAAAATTAAATGAGAAATTAGTATCAAAATAAGAAATTAATGTCAAGGGTACTTAAGAAAACCCCATGTATTTGGAAATTAAATGTCCACTTTTAAATGATGGGTGTATCTAACAAGCCATAACAAGGAAAATTAGAAAATATAATTTTCTAATTATAACTTTAAAAATGAAAAGAGAATTTATCAGAATTTGTTGCATGCAACTGAAGCTGCTCAATGCGATTAAATGCAATGTGAAATCTTGAATAAGGTATGAAAACAAATAATGGACACTAGCATAAAATTTTGTAAAATTTGAACAAAATCTGTACTTTAGTTAATAATACCATGAGGCTTCTCTGGTGGCTCAGACGGTAGACGGTACAGAATCTGCCTGCAATGAAGGAGACCCAGGTTTGATCCCTGTGTCTATCACATATTAATTTCCTATTTTTTTCTTTTTTAAACAATGTAGCATTTCTTTATAGTCTCAGAATTGGACTAGAAGTTTCAAGCCTCAGTCAAAACTTTTTTTCTGTCTCCTGGTTTATTGTCTATGGGAATTTGAAGGGAATTTGTGTCCTGCTGTTGTGTGAAAATTGTGTAAATCTTAATTATGTTAAGTTAGTTCATAGTGCTTTTCAGGCCAAGTGTATCCTTATACTTTTATGTATATTCACTCTATTAATTTTTAATAGTTTGATATTGAAACTGCAACTAAAAATCTTTACTTAAAAATAATTGTAATATATAGTGGAAGTATATGTAACTTTGTTCTGTATTCTCCAAGTCTCCTGTAAGTGTGCTATCATACCTCCATAATTTTAAAAAAATAAAGGAAAAAAAAATAGTGCTTGAGGGGAGATGGGGGAGAGAAGGACTAGGAGGTTGAGATTAGCAGAGGCAAACTATTATATACAGGATGGATAGACAAGGTCCTACTGTGTAGCACAGGGACCTATATTCAGTATCCTGTGACGAACTATGATGGAAGAGAATACATTAAAAATGAGTGTCTGTACGTGTATAACTGAGTCACTCTGCTCTACAGCAGAGACTGGCACAACACTGCAAATTAGCTGTACTTCAATAATAAACCCTCCTCCCAAAAAGGTGCCATCTGCTCATGTATTTATGGTGTCTTCTTTCATGTTATTCTACACCAGTTCTCAGACAGAGCTCATAAATATCCTAAGTATAAAACCTGAGTAAAATATTATATTATTGAGGCATTATGCCATTCAAACATGAGAGATATGATAATGATTCCAATATAATGATTTCAGCTCCAGGGTACAAATAAAATAAAATGCTGATGACTAGCTGTGACTACACTGTCACCAGCATGTAGCTATTTCCCCATTGTTACTGTGTTCCCACATCCCTTCAAAGCCAATGCATTAAAAAATCTTATTATGAAAAGTTCTCTATGCCAATCATGGATGTTTGTAAACCATCGGCATCTTGCCATACAGGTTCGTCTTCCCAACCTCCTCCTGCTGTTGCTGAATAATTTTCTATGCATCTTGTCATTTCACCCCTAAATGGTTTAGCAGTCTTCTCTAGGAGAAAAAGAGAGAGAAAAGAGCAAGAGAGACAGAGAGAGAGAGAAACATTTCCCCACATAGCCACAAATTAACAGTAATTAGTGTCATCAATACATAACCCAGATTCAACTTCCCTTAACTGTCTAAAAATGCCTCTTTTCAGTTAGTTTATTATATTCTATTCAGGATCCAAGCAAGTTCCATTTCATGATGTGTGGTTCTTAAGGTCTACAATACTTTTGTGAATATTTCATAATCTAGACTCCACCCCTACCCTGCATGGACTTAGTGAAGAAACTAAATTCTTCAATTCTAGAACTGGTTTCAGATGTCATTTAACTTTCTCTTCTACTCCCCAAATTTCCTGTGGACTGAAGTTTGGTTTAAAAGCTTAGTTAAATTCAGATTTGATCTTGTTGGTATTGCTGTTGCTGTTTTTAAGATTACATCAGACCTAGTTCTCGATTTTTCAGCTTGGTTTCTCTTTTTCTCACCTCCCTTCCTTTTATGAATTTACAACTTTTTGTTTATTTGTTCTTGTTCAGTTGCTCAGTTACGTCCAGTCTTCGCGACCCCATGGACTGCAGCACTCCAGGCTTACATGTCCATCACTATCTCCTGGAGTTTGTTCAAATTCTTATGCATTAAACACCAACCTTTGTCAGCAAAGTGATGTTTCTGCTTTAATATGCCATCTAGGTTTGTCATAGCTTTCCTTCCAAGAAGCAAGCATCTTCTGATTTTGTGGCTACAGTCATCATCTGCAGTGATTTTGGAGCCCAATGTATTTAGTGTATTTTAATTTATTGGGTCAACTTTTTGGGTATTCATAGTGTCCTGTCTATGGCAAGTGGAAACTGTTAGCTGACCCCTAGGTCCTTTTTTGTTTCTGACAAGAATGAGACTAATCATTTTCATGTGGAGTTTATAATATTAAGAGATAAAGCTTTGTTAACCAGCACAATAATGACTAGACATCTGATTGGTATGAGGCTTTTGACTCCTAATTAAAACTTAATTTATAACAGTATTCATGATTAGTCTGAAATGCATTCCGTAGGTAACCTCTTGAGTTTCTATAGTATTTTCTTAGACTGCAACTGTTTACATGTCTGAAGTTACTTGAAGGCATTACTTTTAAGAAAGCTTACAAGTCTGTTCTCTACATCTGCAGCTCCATTCTTTCCCTACAAATAGGTTCATCAATACTATTTTTCTAGATTCCATATATGTGCATCAATATATGATATTTTTCTCTTTCTGACTTACTTCCCTCTGTACAACAGGTTCTTGGTTCATCCACCTCACTACAACAAATTTGTTCCTTTTTATGGCTGAGTAATAGTCCATTGTGTATATGTAGCACATCTTCTTCATCCATTCATCTTCTGGTGGACATCTATGTTAGCAGATGAAAGAGAGGATAGGATGAATTACAAAAATGGGATTGACGTGTATATATACACTACCATGAGTGAAACAGATGTGTGTGTGTTAGTCACTCAGTCATGTCCGACTCTTTGCAACACCTTGGACTGTAGCCTGCCGGGCTCCTCTGTCCATGGAATTCTCCAGGCAAGAATACTGTAGAGGGTTGCCATTTCCTTCTCCAGTGTAAAGCAAATACCTGGTGGGAAACTGCTGTATAGCACAGGAAGCCCAGCCTGGTGTTCTGTGATGAGCTAGAGGTGTGGGGTGGGATGGGGGGGGGGGGGACGGAGGTGCAAAGGGAGGGTGTGTGTGTATATATATAATGTACATACATATATTATATAGTATATGTTTATAAATATTTATATAATATATATTTATATATATATATATAACAAATATATATAATATCTATACATATATTAGAACCAAGCATATTGGTTGGTTCTAGAACCAACCAAGCATATAATATCTATACATATATATAGATATTATATTTATCTATCTAGATATATTATATCTATCTATCTATATATATATAATTATGGCTGATTTGTGCTGTTGTATGGCAGAAACCAACACAATATTGTAAAACAGTTATCCTCTAATTAAAAAATAAATTAAAAAAGAAAAGAAAGGTTACTACTGGGCTTTGTGCCATCTAGGTCCTCTGTAGCTCCTCTTGAACATTTTGGTCGTAATTATTAAATGTTAGTTGGGACTTCCCAGGCGGCATTAGTGGTAGAGAACCTGCCTGCAATGCTGGCGACATGCAGGAGATACAGGTTTGGTCCCTGCGTTGGGAAGATCCCCTGGAGGAGGTAATGGCAACCCACCCCAGTATTCTTGCCTGGAGAATTCCATGGACAAAGGATCCTGGCAGGCTACAGTCCATAGCGTCACAAAAGAATTGGACACGACTGAGAGGCTAAGCAGCAGCAGCAGTTGAATAAATAGCATCCCGACCTGTGTCCTCTTGATCAGACCCTCATTGCTTCCTTCCCTTCTTTACTTTCTGGGACAAAACGTCCCAGCCCATTTTCCTACATTTCCTGCCCACAACTAGGATCAGTCATTTCTTCAAGGATCCTTAGTTCCACTGAGGGGAGAATCTAGTTTAGAGACCACATTGAGAGTTAGATGTGCCTGTGAGATTGGTGTGGAATTGTTTCCAGTCCTCAGTGAACAGAGCTGAAAATTTGTATTTTAGAAAGTGAGGGGAAAAAAAAATTCCCGATCCACCTTGCCGTTTCCAATTCAAGTTGAAAATCCTCTGTTTATTCTGTTAATTTTGTGTTTAGATTTCTTTTTATATGTAGATCTTTGAGGCAAACCTGGTTTTTTTATAACAGGAACATACTTTCAAACTTGTGTACTTGAAAATAATGTGAATGTAAAACAATGTTTCAGAGTTAAAGAGGTCTATTCTATTTACAGTGCTGATTACAAGGTTTATTATTATTTTTTCCAGGTTTATATTTATTTTTGTCTATGGCACTTGGCTTGCAGGATCCTAGTTCCCCAACCAGGGATTGAACTCAGCCCCTGGCAATGGAAGCTTAGCATCCTAGCCACTGGACTGCAGTGAATTCCGAATTACATGGCTTCGATTATATGGAATCAATAAAGTTTGGTTTACCTGTTATGTCTTGGACTGAGAGATGTTTGTTGTCCTATTTTTAGTATGTTTCAGTCCTTTTCTTCTTCATTTACAACAGTTTCTATCTTATAAAAGTTGCTCCTCTGTAGATTGCAGTCTTTGTCATTATAATGTCCTTTTGGCTTTCTTTAACTTTTTAGCTTGTTTCCCCCTCATCCTGCCATGTTTTATATTAAAATAGAAACTTCTGCTTTCTTACTGCTTGAGTTTCCCTGGTGTATCTATGCTTCTTCTTTAATCCTTAGTCTTTGTGTCTTTTTGACTGTGGTATATGTCATACCACAGAGAGTTAGATTCATGCTGTTCAGTTCAGTTCAGTCACTCAGTCGTGTCCGACTCTTTGCGACCCCATGAACCGCAGCATGCCAGGCCTCCCTGTCCATCACCAATTCCCGGAGTTCACCCAAACTCATGTCCATTGAGTCAGTGATGCCATCCAACCATCTCATCCTCTGTCATCCCCTTTTCCTCCTGCCTTCAATCTTTCCCAGCATCAGGGTCTTTTCCAATGAGTCAGCTCTTGACATCAGGTGGCCAAAGTATTGGAGTTTCAGCTTCAGCATCAGTCCTTCCAATGAACACCCAGGACTGATCTCCTTTAGGATGGACTGGCTGGATCTCCTTGCAGTCCAAAGGACTCTCAAGAGTCTTCTCCAACACCACAGTTCAAAAGCATCAATTTTTCGGCGCTCAGCTTTCTTCACAGTCCAACTCTCACATCCATACATGACCACTGGAAAAACCATAGCCTTGACTAGACGGACCTTTGTTGACAAAGTAATGTCTCTGCTTTTTAATCTACTGTCTAGGTTGGTCATAACTTTCCTTCCAAGGAGTAAGCGTCTTTTAATTTCATGGCTGCAATCACCATCTGCAGTGATTTTGGAGCCCCCCAAAATAAAGTCTGACACTGTTTCCACTGTTTCCCCATCTATCTGCCATGAAGTGATGGGACTGGATGCCATGATCTTAGTTTTCTGAATGTTGAGCTTTAAGCCAACTTTTTCACTCTGGCCACAGGACTGGAAAAGGTCAGTTTTCACTCCAATCCCAAAGAAAGGCAATGCCAAAGAATGTTCAAACTACTGCACAATTGCACTCATCTCACACGCTAGTAAAGTAATGCTTAAAATCCTCCAAGCCAGGCTTCAGTAATACGTGAACCATGAACTTCCAGATGTTCAAGCTGGTTTTAGAAAAGGCAGAGGAACCAGAGATCAAATTGCCAACATCCGCTGGATCATCGAAAAAGCAAGAGAGTTCCAGAAAACATCTATTTCTGCTTTATTGACTATGCCAAAGTCTTTGACTGTGTGGATCACAGTAAACTGCGGAAAATTTTGAAAGAGATGGGAATACCAGACCACCTGACCTGCCTCTTGAGAAACCTGTATGCAGGTCAGGAAGCAACAGTTCGAACTGGACATGGAACAACAGACTGGCTCCAAATAGGAAAAGGAGAATGTCAAAGCTGTATATCGTCACCCTGCTTATTTAACTTATATGCAGAGTACATCATTAGAAATGCTGGGCTGGATGAAGCACAAGCTGGAATTAAGATTTCTGGGAGAAATATCAATAACCTCAGATGTGCAGATGACACCACCCTTATGACAGAAAGTGAAGAAGAACTAAAGAGCCTCTTGATGAAAGTGAAAGAGGGGAGTGAAAAAGTTGGCTTAAATAGTTGATCTGAATTTTCTTCTTTTAACAGATTTCTTTATTGTTTGATCTCAGCTATGACATGCTGATTTATTATTTATTTACTGTATCTAGTAAATCTTTCACTGTGTGATTCATTTTCTTTTCTCTTTGTAATCTTTGGCATTTCATATGGTTTGTGGTTTTTTTTTTTTTTTTTTTTTTGTTGTTGTTCTACTAGTTACCTTTACTCTAATATTGTATATAATATCTGAAGGTTCTTTTTTTTTTTTTTTTTTTTGGTTAATGCCTAATTCTGCTCTTTTCTCGGCAGCACTAATTATCTACAATCATTTCCTTTTTATTGCCTCTCCTCAGTGTCTAAATCTAGATGAAAGTGAAAGTATTAGTTGCTCAGTCCTGTCTGACTGTTCGTGACCCCATGGGCTGTAACCTCTGTCCATGGAATTCTCCAGGCAAGAATACTGGAGTGGGTAGCCATTCCCTTTCCAGGGGAATCTTCCCAACCCAGGGAACAAATCCAGGTCTCCCACATTGCAAGCAGATTCTTTACCTTCTGAGCCACCTTTTCAAATGCAGGTGGTATTGTTTTAATCCTAGTTAATGCCTGAGGGAATTTATTCTGCTTTCTGCTTACTTTCTGTATTTGTTTGTTGTGTTATTTCTGCATTGTCTGACCATAAGACATTTACATATCCTTTATCCTTACAGACAGTCTCTGGCTGTTTGATCTCAGATATGGTTTGTGGCCAAGCTAATCTAAACATCTCTTGGTTTTCTGAAGCTCATTCTCTAGTAGGGTTCCTTAGAAAGACTTGAGAAGATTAATCTATGAATTCTAGAATGTTTATAACCTTTTTTTTTGAAAGCCTTCATACTTGAAGCACAGCTTGGTTGGATGTAAAATCTTTTGCTCATGTTTTAATTTCTAACAGATCTTTTACACTGTTCTTCTATTGTTTTCTGGCACAAAATGTTTTTGATTCAAAGTGTAACTTAGGTTTATTTATTTTTCGTTTGCATGTACTGTTGTTTTTCAGTTGCTAAGTCATGTCCAACTCCTTGTGACCCCATGAACTCCAGCACACCAGGCTTCCCTGTCCTTCACTATCTCCCAGAGTTTGCTCAAACTCATGTCCATTGAATCAGTGATACCATCAAACCATCTCATCCTCTTTCGCCTCTTCTCCTGGCTTCAATCTTTCCCAGGATCAGGGTCTTTTCCAATGAGTTGGCTGTTTGCATCAGGTGGCCAAAGTATTGGAGCTTTAGCATCAGTCCTTCCAATGAATATTCAGGGTTGATTTCCTTTAGGATTGACTGGTTTGATCTCCTTGCTGTCCAAGGGTCTCTCAAGAGTCTTCTCCAGCACCACAGTTTGAAATCATCAATTGTTGGGCACTCAGCCTCTTTATGGTCCAGCTCTCGCATCCATACATGACTGCTAGAAAAACCATAGCTTGGATTATATGGACCTTGGTTGGCAAAGTGATGTTGCTTTTCATCTTTTAAAAACTACAACTGTTTTATTGGAAATGTTCCAGTCTTAATGGTCCTCGATTGGTTTTCTGAGCTTATTGTTGTTCATTCGCTCAGTCATGTCTGACTCTTTGCAACCCCATGGACTGCAGCATGCCAGACTTTCACTATCTCCCAGAGCTTGCTCAAACTCATGTCCATTGAGTTGGTGATGCCATCCAACCATCTTGTCCTCTGTTGTCTCCTTCTCCTCCTGCCTTCAGTCTTTCCCAGCATCAGTCTTTTCTAATAAATCAGATCTTTGTTGCCAAAGTAATGTCTGCTTTTGAATATGCTGTCTAGGTTTGCCACAGCTTTTCTTCCAAGGAGCAAGCATCTTTTAATTTCATTGGCTGCAGTCACCATCTGCAGTGATTTTGGAGCCCAAGAAAATAAAGTCTGTCACTGTTTCCATTGTTTCCCCATCTATTTGCAATGAAGTGATGGGACTGGATGCCATGCTTTTAGCTTTCTGAATGTTGAGTTTTAAGTCAGCCTTTTCACTCTCCTCTTTCACTTTCATCAAGAGGCTTTTTAGTTCCTCTTCACTTTCTGCCAGAAAGGTGGTGTCATCTGCATATCTAAGGTTATTGATATTTCTCCCGGAAATCTTGATTCCAGCTTGTGCTTCATCAGCCTGGTATTTTGCATGATGTACTCCGCATAGAAGTTAAATAAGCAGGATGACAGTATACAACCTTGACATACTCCTTTCCCAATTTGGAACCAGTCCATTGTTCCATGTCTGGTTCTAACTGTTGCTTCTTAACCTGCACACAGATTTCTCAGGAGGCAGGTAAGGTGGTCTGGTATTCCCATCTCTTTAAAAATTTTCCACAGTTTGTTGTGATCCACACAGTCAAAGGCTTTGGCAAGTCAATAAAGCAGAAGTAGATGTTTTTCTGGAGCTCTCTTCCTTTTTTGATGATCTGATGGTTGTTGGCAATTTGATCTCTGGTTCCTCTGCCTTTTCTAAATCCAGTTTGAACATCTAAAAGTTCTCAGTTCACGTACTGTTGTAGCCTGGCTTGGAGAATTTTGAGCATTACTTTGCTAGCATGTGAGATGAGTGCAATTGTACAGTAGTTTGAGCATTCTTTGACATTGCCTTTTTTGGGGATTGGAATGAAAACTGGTCTTTCCCAGTCCTGTGGCCACTGCTGAGTTTTCCAGATTTGCTGGCATCTTGAGTGCAGCACTTTCACAGAATCATCTTTTAGGATCTGAAAGAGCTCAGCTGGAATTCCATTGCCTCCACTAGCTTTGTTCATAGTGATGCTTCTTAAGGCCCACTTGACTTCACACTCCAGGATGGAGTCTGGCTCTAGTTGGGTGATCACACCATCATGGTTATCTGAGTCATTAAGATCTTTCTGTATAGTTCTTCTGTGATTTCTTGCCATGTCTTCTTAATATCTTCTGCTTTTGTTGGGTCCATACCATTTCTGTCCTTTATTGTGCCCATCTTTGCATGAAATGTTCCCTTGGTATCTCTAATTTTCTCAAAGAGATTTATAGTTCTCAGCTACAGCCCCTTTAACATGTAGATTCAGGTATTTCTTTGAAGATTTTCTTAAATATAGCTTTATGTCTTTGGTGTCTTTCATTTTTTGGAGGTTAGGCATTCTTCTTTCGGAACTGATGTTAAATCTTCATTAAATTTCTGTTGTTTCAAATCTTTGGTAGACTCCTCAGTCTCTCTTTATTTATGTGATTAATTTCACTCTCCTCCCTTCCAGCCTCGGTTTCTCTTACTGGACTTCCCATGTCTCTGTTTGCTTCTTTGTTTTTTCTAATTCTGCCTTTGTTTCTGAGATATTTTTTCTTTCTTTCATTTTCTTCTCTTTTCATTCTTGAGTTTTCAGCTCTGTTTTCATCTCATCACATTTCACATCAATCCAACTATCTTCTTTTTTTAATTTTTAATTTTTTTGGAGTATGGTTAATTTACAATGTTGTGTTAGTTTCTGGTATAGCAAAGTGACTCAGTTTTATATATAAATATATACACACATACATCATGCATATGCACACACATGCATACACACACACACACACACATAGATAGATAGATATAAAAAGGTGTTTTTTTTTGTTTGTTTGTTTTGTTTTTTAACCACTGGTACCACCTGAGAAGCCCAGAGTGTTAGTCATTCAGTTGTGTCCAACTCCTTGTGACCCTGTGGACTATATCCTGCTAGGTTCCTCTGTTCATGGGATTCATGAGGGAAGAATACTAGAGTGAGTTTCCATTTCCTTCTCCAAGGGATCTTCCCAACCCAGGGGTTGATCCTGGGTCTTCTGCATTGCAGGTGGACTCTATACCGCCTGAGCTACCAGGGAAGCCCATGTGTGTGTGTGTGTGTGTGTGTGTGTGTGTGTGTGTGTAAATCCTTTCTCACATTGTTTTCCATTATTGTTTATCATAAGATATTGAATATACTTCTCTGCACTCTACAGTAGGACTTTATTGTTCAACTGATTCCTTTCTGAGCTGTTTTAATTTTGACTTGCATGATTCTTTCAAGTTTAGATTGTTTTTACATTTCTTTCAGCTCATTTGGGAATCTGTTGCCATTGTCATCCACTTTGTGGCCACATTTGTGGGATGTTGTCATCATCTCTGGGAATTTTATTTGGTTCATTTAAATCTTTATCCTTGCAGGATCTCTGTATGGGGTTTTATTGTAATCTGGTTTTATTTTCCACATACAAATTAGCCATTCTCTTGGGAAGTTCCTCTGTAGGGTTCTCTTCTGTGTTATTACTGTGATGGATTAAAACATACCTCTTTATATCTGTGATTACTTCTCTATCAGGGAGAGCCTGATTCACAGGAGCTTCTGCTTCTAACTCTGTGTTATCTAGAGTCTGAGGGTCTTTCCTTCCAGAAAAGTGAGGCTACCTTTCCAGGTGCTTGTCCAGCATGTCCTGAGGTCCAGCTCAGACACCCCCTTCTCTGGTGTCAGAAGCTTTTGTCTTCCTGGGATCCATGGTGTTTCTTTTTGGATTGCACTAGCAGCAGGTTCTTTTCTTTCCTTTTTTTTTTAGTAAGGTGAGGGAAAGGGAACTGGAAAGACTGAGTCTCTGTCTTTCCAAGAGGGCATATTTCAGAGCATTTCTGAGATACTGCAGAGAGAGATCTAGGGCAGCCGACTGCCTCAGCATCCTTTGAATTCTGGGGCCCCTCACTAGTTTCCTATGGTTTCCTTGCTCTTGTCCTCAGCTTGGAGCCTTTGAGGGAATCTTTGACTTTCACTGACTGTTTGCAGAGTTGAGGCTTTTGTTCCTGTTTTGTAAAGGATGGGTTCCTTTTGGGGGTGAATACTTGCTGGTTTCTGAGTTGCATCTCATAGCACCGTCCACACTCTCCTTCTTATTCCCTACCAACTCTTCATTCCTGCTGATCCCATAACCCTGCTGCACCTGATGTAGTTTCCACTAACCCTGCTCTGGGGTTCCTGGTCACCAGTTTTGTAAGATAACATCCAGGTTGTGTGTGGATTTTCTTTTGTGAGCCTATGTATTTTGTCTGGGCTGTGATTTAACAAAACCGTGCTGTTGCCGTGTTTTTAGCATTAGAAACCCCAGTATATTTTAAAACAAGAATATAGTAGAAATGTTAGTTTTCAGACGTCATATCCTATGGCTTTTCATTATTTCCAGTAGAATAGCAGTATCTGAATGTTAGGATCTGGAACCAAACTGTTTCTTGCCAACTGGTTTGCAATTCTGGACCAAAAAAAAAAAAAAAAATAAAAAAAATAAAGCATGGGCACAGAGCTTGGATATGTGTAACCAGTTCTACATGATGTGGGTCTAGAATAAGACTAAGAAAAACTGACTTGTCCTTCCTGTTTTAGGGATTATCTAGAAAGTTAAGCTACTCTTGAGATTACCTTGTTAGTTTCTCTTTGTAATGTGCCTGACAGATGGGTCACCTTATCTAGACCTTGACCAACTAATAGACATCACGTTGGCAATAGAAACTCAAGAGAAGGGCCTTTTTTTTTTTTTTTTATGGTAGGAGAATTCTTTTATTGTTCTGGCTCTTGTGGTAACACAGAACCATAAAGTATAAAGTTCCTGTTCTCCCCAAAGTGGGGAATCTTCTCTAAATATACCCAGGCTGTTGGAAGTAGACTCGCTCCTCTGAGAAAGAGAGGTCAAATGGTGAGAACTCCATGTGGCAGAGACGTAAGTTAGTGTGGACTCAATTCTCTGATTCGAAGGAAAGCTGAACCTCTAATAACTAAGTATGAAGCCGTGCACTTGTCTATCTAGCCTTGTTCTTTACAGCAGAGACTTGTGTTGTCCATGGAGCTCTGGTTCCTGTGAAATCAGTTTATGAGGCGCTCAGAGGTATTGGTGAAGCACTGGAGAATTACTGGGCTCTTTGTTCAGTGCCTGTTGGGGTAACGCATGGCATCTCTGAGGCCAGGGTTGTAACAGCAGAGTTTTCCAGTGGCTAGTGGAGTCATCCATGAGCACTTTCAAACAGCTGCTCATCAGGTTGGTTTTGCTCCCACGCGCAGCAAGAAAAACACGCCGAGGTGCCTAGGTTTGCAGTGGAAGAGGGATTATTCAAAAGGCCACCAGGCAAGGAAACTGAAAAACAAGCCTCAGATCCGCCTCCCAAAGGCAATCTTCTTCAGGTATTCACTGGATGAGGAATAAGCAGAGGAGCCTGGCCAGGCTACAGGCCATGGGGTTGCAGAGTGGGACACGACTGAGCAACTGCACGCAAGGCCTGGGGCATGGGGAGTCTAGAGAAGGGCCTTTTATGTTACCATAAAAGGGAAGGATCTAAGAATTTGTTATTGATGGGATAAAAAGAGAGTTTTGGAAATCTAAAGGTGGTCAAAGTCAATTCCTTTATCTCTTAAAATTAAAAAGAAGGAATCTAATCAAGTGGATAAAAACTCATAAAGAGATAATTGTGAGAAAACCATCTGTGGAGAAAGAATGGAGGCTTTAGGGGAGCCCACACATGCTGATTTTTCCCAACTCTCAACCCAAGACAGAGACAGTTATGTTTCAGGCCACTCACAAAATCTCAGACTGACTGATGACCTTTAAGCTGCAAATGGAAGGGATGACTTAGGTCTAAGCAGTGCAGTAACTGCACATCCTGGAATTTGGAACAGGGCCAGCCAAGACCTACTGCTACTAGACAGCTCAATTCATAGCAAGCCACTTGGAGGAATATTTGCTCTTGTTCTTAACTACTGTCCGCCTGCAAGTGATAAAACCAGCTCTAAGCCCAATGATGTACCCCTGGCATCTGTCTGCATCTCTTAGCATGACACTAAGTATATTCTCAGTGTTCTTCCAAGACCCCAAGAATCTTTCCCAGTGTTTGCCTATTTTTTCTTGTTTTCCATCAACGTGTAGAAGGTCACTAGACTTTTAAGGCAAGTTAAGGGTGGTTGCTCCTGCAGGGGCCACTCTGAGCTCTCTCCCAGAAGCCAGCTGGGCTTTCTGTGAAAGAATGGCTAGGGAGGGAGTGTTCTTATGTTCCTGGCTTGGAGAAATTATATTGCATTTTTCCATCTGTGCCAATCTCCTGAGGCTGTGGATTGGAAATTCTGCTATAATAATTGAGTGATCCTCAAATTCTGTTAATTTTATATCATTCTTAAAATGAGAAAGTTACCAATCATTGATAATTCAACACTAAAATGAATTCACAATTAGGCTAACATACACTTAAAATTACATCTACTGCTGTCACATAACCCTAAATAGAAAAAACAAAGTTTCGTTTGGCATATTTATAGAAAAGAAGAAAAAAACCTTTCAGCTCTGAAACACCTCTGATTCTATTAGGACATGGGCCCTATTGCCAATGTGGAGACATTAAGATGTCCAATTTGCTCAGCAGGTGATATGAAACTAAAGTCACATTGATTGGGCTTCCTTGATGCTTCAGTGGTAGAGAATCCATCTGCCAGCGCAGGAGACAGAGGTTCAATCCCTGCTCTGGGAAGATCCCACATGAATGCGGAGCAATTAAGCCTGTGCTCTAGAGTCCAGGAGCCACAACTACTGAAGCCAGAGCATCCTTGAGACTTTGCTCCACAACTAGAGAAACCACCGCTATGAGAAGCTCACATACCGCAACTAGAGAATGGTCCTGGCTCGCTGCAACTAGAGAAAAGACTGCGGCAACAAAGACCCAGCACACCAAAAAGAAAATATTAAACAAAAATCACATTTATCATGAAACACCAAGTTTGTCTTCAACTGTAGAGAACTCAGAAAACACACAGTAGATTCTGAAAGAGAATGTACTTCTTATGTAGCCTTACATTTTTGTCCACCTGGGTGCAGAGCTCCAGAGAGATGGACTAGCACACCATGCTGGGATTGTCTGTGCCTGAGAAAATAAATGACAGCTCAAGTTTCATATACTCAGAGGATGACAAATCAGCTCTGAACAGCTGCTCCATTTACAGATCTGGTTCAGACAGAAAGAGGTTGATTGGTAGGGATGGTACTGGCACGGTTGCCGAGAAAGCAGTAAGACCAGTCCTCTGCAGATTACTCCGCTGCCAGCGCAGGTTGTGGAGGTGAGAACACTGGCCATCACTCTCCCGAGAGAAGGAGCCAGACCCTGGCTTCCCCCTCTGTCTCAGCAGCCAAGCTTGCATAGAATTTGTTTGAAAGAGACAGCATCATATTATCAGATGATGCACACCCTAGTGTCAAGCTTCCTTTCCTGGAAGCTGATATGGGGAAATCTAAAGACCTCATGTACCATGAGAGTATCAGAAGAAAGAAAGAGAGTGAAATCAAGCCAGGAGCAGCTGGAGCCGAGCGGGAGAGCTGGAACGGCTCCGGGGGCCTGTCTGTGTGAAGATGCCACCATTCAGGATGACTTGAATCTTGAGCGAGGAGTTTAAATAGCAGCAGAAGGAGTTCGGCATTGAAATGAATTTTTAAAATAAAGGTTTTTTTTTTTTTTTTAAAAGTTTTGCACAATGGCGAGATGACAAACGGCTGTGCCAAGACTGGCACATTGAGGACAGCTGGAAGACACCTGAGTGGGAAAGACGCGCCTGGCTGTTTGACGTCTTTCAGTCCTTTCTGTATGTGAAGATGTGAGATTCTGCAAAACTCTTTTTTTTTTTTAAATAGTGAAGGAGTACTATAAATGGCTATAGCGAATTCATGAATTCTAAGGAGGGGAAGGAGTAAGAAGGTGAAAAATAATAGGAAATTCTGTTTTGTCCATTTAGCATTTTGACACAAAAAGAGACAGTCACTTCCTCTGTGCCTGGTTTAAGAAGAGCTTTCTGATTTAAACCCATTCTCACCCAGATTCTCTGGCACAATATCATGGAAAGTGCATTGCTTCTATATGAAGAGCACCAAGAGATGCTCAACTTGCTACATGACTCAAAATCCCATTTATTCTCTCAGGGCCTGTCGCCTCCTCACTCCACCCACTACCCTGGTGACCGAAGGACAGAATGATGCCTCTATCAGAGGTGACTTTAATCTCTTCTTGCCTTTGGAGTAGGATGCTGGCAGGGGGAGTTTGGAAATTGTTCACACAGAGGATTTTTGCTTTTGGAGGTTTTTCTTTTCCTTAGGATGTTAGAAGAGGAGGTTTCCTATCTTGCAGGACTATGGTTTGGAATATGGTCCTGTCAGTCTATCAGAATCAGTCGCCTGAGATTCATCACTCATACCATCTCTTCCCGGGCAGGCTTCCCAGAGAGGCAGACTCTGCAGACTGGCCAGGGGATGGTGTGGAGACCCTTCCCATGTGGTGAGGTGGGCCAGAGTCTGGCTTCCTGTGGGGGCCTGCAAACAGCCGTGCATGCAGAGGTGACACGGTGTCAGGATCCTCCATTTCTTCGTTGTTTATTCACTTAGTAAGCATTTATTGAGCATACGCTATACATGGACTGTGGTGCTGGAAAAGACTCTTGAGAGTCCCTTGGACTGCAAGGAGATCAAACCAGTCCATCCTAAATGAAGTCAACCTGAATATTCATTGGAAGGACTGATGCTGAAGCTGAAGCCCCAATACTTTGGCCACCTGATGCAAAGAGCAGACTCATTGGATGCTGGGAAAGATTGAGGGCAGGAGGAGAAGGGGACGACAGAGGATGAGATGGTTGGATGACATCACTGACTCAATGGACATGAGTTTGAGCAAGCTCTGGGAGAGAGTGAAGGACAGGGAAGCTTGGTGTGCTGTAGTCCATGGTGTTGCAAAGAGTCGGACATGACTTAGTGACTGAACAACAAAGTATGCCAAACCCTGCTTCTAGCTGCTGAAGCGCAGTCATAATTTAACAAATCAATAGAATCCCTTTGCCCTGGAACTCTAGATAGACGAGAAACACAAGAAATAAGTAGATGGCAGAGCTTGCTGCATAGCGAGGGATGCTGATGAGAAGGAGAGAGCAGGGCAGGGGTTAGGAGTAGGTGAGGTGGGCGACCCCATGTGCATTGCTGCATCATGACAGGGGGACAGCCGGGGAGGCCCCCAGAGAAGACAGTGCTTTTGAGGAAGTGCCTGGAGGAAGTGAGGGAAGCACCTTGGGGTCTAAGGTGGGGGAGCAGCAGGCGACAGGGCTCTGAGGTGGGCTTGTGCCCAGCCTGATGGGGAGCAGCACTGAGCCCTGGAGAAAGGAAGCTGGGGGCCGCCAGGAAGGGATGAGCTCGGAGGGGCACGACAGGGGCTGGGTCGCTCAGGTTCAGTGAGGACTGTGACCCCGGGAGAGCGGAAGGCTGTTGGAAGGTCCTGAGAGAGGCCGTGGCCTGATCTTCCATCTCAGTGGAGAATGAGCCTCAGGAAGGAGCGTGGAAGCAGAGGGATGAGCTTGGAGACACAGGTGACAACCGGCAGAGTCTGTCAGGGAAACGAGTGGCAGTTTATATGCTGTTTATGGTCTGTAATGCACACATCCTTTCCGAGCTGGGTTCCAACGACCAGCGCCTGAAACTGCCTCGGCACTTCACTATTTACCTAGGGTTGGGCTGGCACGGACGAGCAGGGGAAGCCATTCCAAGTACAAGCAAATAAGACAGCAAGCTACCTGCTTCCTGCCGTAGGGCGCCCACCAAGGCTTCTATGTTTTCGTTGCTGGAGCTCTGTGGCTCCTTGCTACCACTGCTTTAAAGTGCATGTGCGTGCGCGCGCGCACACACGCGCGCACACACACACACACACACACACACACACACACACACACACACACAGTGTGTGTTCCCCCTTTCACTTTCTTATCAAAACAGCGAGTGACCTATTACATTTATGTAGGAGTGTGGCCCATGCAGAAAATTAAAGTTTATAGGGAATGAAATAGCCTTTTCATATACTGGATTGGACCCTGCAACAGAAAAGCGACATTAGGGAAAAGTAAAACTGGTGAAATCTGAATAAAGTCTGCAGTTGAGTTCATTTGAGTTCATCTGTGTACTCTGTGCTCTGTGCCCAGCCGTGTCTGACTCTTTGCCACCACATGGACTGCAGCTTTGCCAGGCTCCTCTGTCATGGGATTCTCCAGGCAAGAATACTGGAGAGGGTTGCCATGCCCCACTCCAGGGGACCTTCCCGACTCAGGGATCGAACCTGTGTCTCTTACGTCTCCAGCATTGGCAGGCAGGTTCTTAAACACTAGTGCCACCTGGGAAGCCCAGCAGCACTAATCACTGGGCTTAAATGTGCCGTGGTTAACGTCACAAACATATGATGCTAACAGTAGGATCGGATGAAAGATGTACATCAGACTTCTGTACCTTCTTTGGCAAATTTTCTGTACATTTAAAATCATTCCAAAATAAAGTAATAAACAAAAGCACCCCACTCAGAGGGAAAAGAAAAGCATGAGTGAAACCTTTGAATTTCTTTCATCGATGAAATGGGTCCACAGATATATTCTGCACATTTAGAATTTTTATCTACCATTAAGAAGTAAGTTGCTGTTATGCAATATAGAGCTAGACAATGGTCTTTCCTTTGAGACAGCAGGTCTTTCCTGTTCTTCACTTCATTTCAATTAAACTACATTGCAAATATTGGGTTTTCCATGTTATGGAAAAACTCAAACAAACTTTTTGGCCGACTCCGTGCTCGCCCCCTGCATTAAACGTCCAGGCATGACTCTTGCTCTCCTCTGCTTGGGAGATGGGTATTTTTCAGTAGGATTCACACCCTAAACCCTGTCATTTGTTGATTTCCCTTCCCTCTGCCTTCCCCCCATCTTGAGTCTTCATCCTTGCTGTATGTCACCCCCTCACTAAAATGTCACTAAATGTAACTGGTCCTAGAACTACTTTGCCACCTTCTTCTTTTCTTAAACCTAAACATGACCTTTCTTGGTTTGCTGTTCTGAAGCTTTGGGGAAAGAAATTTGCCATTATATTAAAAAAAAAAATTCTGACATTCTCCATGTCTGATTATATAGACCAGGAATGATGATCTCAAATGTCTCTAGGACCCAGGCCAACCATGTGGCGATATGAGACAGTTGAGACTAACAGATACAATAGATAACCAGTGGGAATCTGCCCTGTGATGCAGGGGGCTCAAACCCGGTGCTCTGTGACAGCCTGGAGAGGCAGGAGGGAGGTTCTCGAGGGAGGGGACATGTGTAAACCCATGGCTGATGGATGGCAGAAACTAACAATCCTGTAAAGCAACTAACCCCCAATTAAAAATAAAATTTAAAAAACTCAAAAAAACCCCACCCCAAGACAAAGAGTAATAGATACAGAAACTGGCATCGCCTACCTGATTTTAAGATGGTTCTCATTTGGTTTTTCCTGCGAAGTTGTATCTTTTCTAGAACCTCAGGGAAATTTCAAATCTGTTTCCAAGTAAGATGCTTCCCCCCACCCACAGGTGCTTTATAAATGCAAGTTATTATTTAGTCAGGCAATGTGGGAAAATGTGATCAGTTGCGGTTTAGGTAGTAATGGGAAGGAATAAAAAATTATGACTGCACAGAGGGAGAAGATGGATGAGATTTTAACCCAGCTGTGAATCAACAGCGATACTGGGAGGTCTTGGAGGATATTCTTGGTCACTAAGGCAGGACCATTTTTAGATCATTATAGAAAGATGACAGACATAACCTCAACCAAAAAAACTTGGGGAAGAAACTTACGTACTTATTGGGGAACAAATTCTTACGTCTTACAGTGGGTTAGACATTGCTCTCTCTGGAGTCTACCTTAAATTTCTGTGGCTGTAAATTAAGTCCCTGGTAGATAACAAAAAGAATACTAGCAGCGTACTATTATTAATATCCCAGGGATGCATTAATGAAATGTTTAAGATGCACTGGAAAGAAAGTGAAAGTGTTAGTTGCTCAGTTATGTCTGACTCTTTGTGACCCCACGGACTATAGCCCACCAGGCTCCTCTGTCCATGGAATTCTCTAGGCAAGAATACTGGAGTGGGTTGCCATTCCTTTCTCCAAAGAATCTTCCCAACCCCAGGATCAAACCTGGGTCTCCTGCATTGCAGGCAGATTCTTTACCATCTGAGCCCCTGGAAAGCCCCAAGATGCTCCGGATTAAAGACCAAAGTACTCACTGACTTAAGCATCCATGGTCAGGACCACATGATGTAGGAAAACATTAGGAGATGGAGCGTGTGGTGCTGGTCTTGGCTCCATCCTTCTTGCCCGTGGTATCCCAGGTCTATAGAGAACGGCATCTCTTTGGGCCTCTCAGCGAAACAAGCAGCACACGGGTAACTCCCTGAAGGAGTCTCCCCGGGGAGACTGGACTCACCCCAGGACGCTCCCCCTCGCCCCTCCACCCCCCTTGCTGCACATAGGCCTCCCCTGCTTTCAGAGCTCCACTAAGTCACAGATGCTAAGCAGGTAAAGACACAGTCTTCCCACACCACAAAGCCAAGGACAACGATGGATAGACTCCTCCACGAGGCGAGACAGTCTGCGCCTGGCTTCCGAAAGCCCAGAGCCTTGGAATGGCGAGAACATCCTGCCCAGTCCTCTGCCATGAGCAGATGAGACCACAGGCTAAATCCACACCATTCCATTTGAATCCCTGCTCTAGCACGCTCTGTCCTAAGGGAACAAGTGGGGCTGAATGGAACTGAACCCATCACAAGAATCCTTTACATGTCCAAAGATACATGCTTTGAATTTGCCAACGGAGGCTTTCCAGTTCTTTCCATTTTAGATCATGAAATAAAATTAAATAGTAGCACTCGGAAGTGGGAAGGTTAGTCCTGATTTAAGGAGCCAATGGGGCTTCCCTGGTGACTCAGCTGGTAAAGAACCCTCCTGGCAATTTGGGAGATACAAGAGAGGCTGGTTCGATGCCTTGGTCAGGAAGATCCCCTGGAGAAGGAAATGACAACCCACTCCAGTGTTCTTGCCTGGAAAACCCCATGGACAGAGGAGCCTGGCGGGCTACAGTCTAGGCGGTTGCAAGAAGTTGGACACGACTGGGCAACCAAACCTCCACCAAGGAACCGATGAGGTTCCACACGTGCCTCTGTGCTGGGTATTCTGGAAAAGTCTGTCCCTGTGATTCTGCCTGTCATACCTGGTTACGAAAGCTGCCAAGCCCCTGGACACCTTATCCTTGCTCTGACAAATAGCAACCAGGCCGTTCGAGGAGGAGGGAGGGATTTTATCGTGGACATCACAGCACGTTTATGTACACAGCAGCACCAGAGACATTTTCATTCTCTGTCAGCGCTTATGGCAGTTTCATCAATCTCAAATCAAAATATTTTCCAGGTGCCTTAAAAAAAAAAATCAATTTTCAGAGTCAACAGTGGCCAGGGGCTCCAGGGGTGAACTCACTGCCCGTCCCCAGCAGCTCCTAGCGAGGCTGAACAGACGCTTCTCAGAGATGGCTTCAGCTGACCTTCACTGACTGCTGAGCCCCCATCCCACCCCCGCTGGGGACGGGGGACACAGTCTTTGTTTTCCCCTGGGGGCGGGGGAGCCGGGCACCTCACCTCCCCCCAGGCTGCGGGCGGGGGCTCCACCGGAGGGTAGTACTTGGGCACATCCCAGGCCACGGCTGCCATGAACCACTTGAAGTCCTTGCACTTGAGCTGTCTGCGCAGCTCCTTCTGCGCCGAGAGGTCCCCGGGGGACAGGTGCCGGTACTCCGGGCGCCGCTGGTAAATGTACTCGGCGAACTCGTCCATCCAGGTCTCTGCCACCCGCTTCAGGTTCTGCACAGGACAGAAGAGTGTCAGTGATGGGCTCGTGTCCCCGTGGCGCAGCCCACTTGCCCTCCAGATGGAAAAAAAAAGAAAAGGAATTAGACAACCTCAGGCGGCTCTGGTGGTGAGTTTCCCTCACTGCCAGAGGTGTGAGACGGTTAGCCTGAGGCCTTGCATGCCTTTCTGCTTCTGGCATGGGGTTTGACTGCTAATTAGAGAGCTCAAATAAATGGGGCAGAGACAGTGAAACACCGGTGGACAAGCTGATCAGCTTTCTCATCCCTGCTGCTATTGCCCAATGATGAATTCTTGGTTTCTCACCCAGAATGACAGGACTTGGAGCTGGAGGTAACAATGTTGCTCTTAGGCATCTGATTGCTTAAACTGATTCAGGGAACAAGCAGGGATCTTGGCAAGAGTGAGGAGGAACCAGCTGTTGTTCTCCCACTCACAGTGAGAGAGCCCAGCAGGACTGAAACAAAGACCCTGGGTTCTGATGGTGCTTTGCACACACGGAAGCCCAGGAGAACTGAGTAATTCTTGGCACAGTGAAGTCAGCTAAGGGGGCACCGAGGGCCTCTGCAGGTGGAGCCATGGGGGCAGAAAGTGGGGAGACTGGCCCCTTAGAGGAAGGAGCATGGGGGCTCACGGGAGGAGGCGCAGCACTTTTGCCAGTTTTGAGGTTGAACAGGTAACTTCTATGCTCTGGGTCTCAGATTCCTCCCCTGAAAAAGGGACATAGAGTCATCTGTCCCTCCATCATGGGAGTGGTGGCAGGATTAAGTAACACCTGGGTTTCAGTAGTCTCGCCTGGGAAATCCCATGGACAGAGAGGAGCCTGGTGGGCTGCAGTCCATGGGCTCACAACAGAGTCTGAGTGACTAACACTTTCACTTTTCACTTGCCTTATTTTAAACACCCAACTGGTGTGAATATTGACCCTTTCCAGCTTCTCATTTGCACTGAGAACATAAAATGAGCAGAAAGGCTGGGAACTCCACTAAGACCCAAGTGACTCAAGTAACTAGGAATGTTTAGGAAGATTGTTTATCATAAAAATTGCTACATGGTCCTGAATGAGACCTGACACGGTGCCTAGAGGGTTTGAAGACAGAGTCTCCAGGTACCTTATTCCTAGTGGAATTGTACCCTTGTTTTGTTTTCCCACTATGCTCACCTCCAGCCTCCCTGGAGGGCCTCTCTGCCATCTGACCTCATTCCCAACACTTGCCACCTCGTCCTCCCTGGTCTCCTTGGTTGGCATGAGTAGGGCTCAGTTAGTCGACAAGAGCCAGAGAAGACATGATGCCGTAAAGACTACTCTGATTTCTTTTTTTTTTTTTTAAGTTTTTTTTTTTTTTTTGATGTGCACCATTTTTAAAGTCTTTATTGAATTTGTTACAATACTACTTCTGTTTTATGTTTTTTGTTCACGAAGCATGTGGGCACTTAACTCCCTGAAAGAAGCCATTGTTAGTTGCTCAGTCGTGTCTGACTCTTTGCCGCCCCATGGACTAGGTAGCCCATCAGGCTCTTCTGTCCATGGGATTCTCCAGGCAAGAATACTGGAGTGGGTAGCCATTCCCTTCTGCAGGGGATCTTCCTGACCCAGTGATCAAACCAGGATCTCCTGCATTGCAGGTGGATTCTTTACCACTGAGCCACCTAGGAAACCCTTTTATTAAGTGGATACATGGCTTAGAAATTCTGATAGCTTGCATGAAAGATGTGTCACTAAGAAATCTGTTTGACATGGGTAAATAAACACTTTTAGACTATAAATTCTGTGAAGTTAGGGGTAGGTATTGTTTTTGTTTTAAATTAAAAGGCCCTTGTACATGTGTGTGCTCATCTGAGCTTGCTAACTGTGGAGTTAATAAAAGACCATATATAAAATGAACATGAGTAAACTCCTAGCTCATGCATATATCTGTTGATAAAGGCACTGAAATAGAAACAGTAGTTTAAAAAACACTGCTGCTAAAGGGTAGATAGATGTTTGCTGCTTTGGGTTTTTGAAATAGAAATAGGAATTCTTGTGAAAACTCAAAGAGGAATTGACCAGTTCAGATGCGTTCAATTGGGAATGGCTGTAAGGGTCAGGATGAACGTTTGCCAGAAACAGCAGCACGAATAAGTGAAAGAGGCAGGCGATGGCAGGTTGGAAGATGGTCAGCAACGTCAGGGAGGCTGCAGGGTCACTGCAGGGTCGTTGACCTGGGAACCAGGCAGGTCGCTTTTGCATTATCACATCCTTTTCAATTGGAAATACTTGGTTGCAGGTTAGGTTTGCTGCTTTCCCAAACACTCCAAAGAAAGCCAGAAGATCACGGACATACTCCAGGGATAAAGTCAAATCATTGAGCCCTTTTTGATTACCTTTTCAGGAGATGGGAAAAGAGAACCAGCACAATAATTGCAAAAACTAATTGCCAGTGTCTCTCTAGCAATGCGTGTTATGTAACCATTTAGACAAACATATGAATCCTGACTGTTCTCTAATGTTCTGATGCCTCGTCAGACAGCCTCCACTGGAGACGCTCTGTTCTGAGTGCAGTTTCCCATCAGGAGGAAACTTTCTGAAGTGTCAACTATTGTAGACAAGGGACAGTCTAGAACAGTCCAGGTGATGGGTGAAATCATGTCATTCTGAAGGCATCATTCTGAAAATAACAAGACACCATGTGACCCTTACACTGTCATTTTGAATTTGTACTTAGTTTTGGGGAAAACATTGGAACCTCAGCTGAGAAATATTTTAAGCAGTTGCAAGAAGCATTTCATTGGCCTTTCATAGATTGTGGAGTAAGTTCACCCATTGCAGAAAATGGAATAATCACATATACGTTTGAGCTCATCAGAATATTTGCATAGAAGCACATATATTTAGAGGCTTCCTGGTGGTGGCGCAGTGGTAAAGAATCCACCTGCCAATGCAGGAGATGCAAGAGACGGGGGTTTGATCCCTGGGTAGGGAAGATCCCCTGGGGGAGGGCATGGCAACCCATGTTAGTATTCTTGCTTGTGGAGAACCCGGTAGACAGAGGAGCCTGGTGGACTATAGTCCATGGAGTCCCACGAGTCAGACACAACAGGGTGCACGAACACACATGCACACACATACACACACCTACTTTCAAACACATGGAGATGATGGAGTAGAAGCAGAGCGGTATTTCTCACTTAACATCATTGGGAACACATGGACAGAATGGTGAAACTGACATCCCAAAACACATCTTGCCCAAGATGGTAATGAAGAGAATAGGGAATCAATGTGAGTGGGCCCTTCTGTCCTGAGATTACATAAGCCTTGGTGATGGTGCTAATATGTTAAAAATAAGTTATGAACAGGAAGAAGGAGGACAGTATGGACACTGAGTGATCTATGCATGCCATCATTCTTCCCCAAACTCTCAGGAGTTGGATGTAAAGGTTGCTTATGTATGTGGGGCCACAGTGATGCTGGGAAAGATTGAGGGCAGGAGGAGAAGGGGGCAACAGAGGTCGAGGTGGTTAGATGGCATCACTGACTCAATGGATATGAGCCTGAGCAAATTCCAGGAGATAGTGAAGGACAGGGAAGCCTGGTGTGCTGCAGTCCATGGGGTTGCAGAGTCAGAGTGAACAACAAAGTATTAGGTGGGATTCCTGGTTTTTGAGATGTAAGTGAAATTGTGTTAATGCCAAATGACGCATTCCTGTCTTAGAAATTTGCATGGCTTCCCAGGTAAGCCAATTCACATGTTCATGCTTCACTTTGATGTCCTGTTCTGAGATCCTTCCTTCCTTCCTGTCATCCTGCCCAGGCTTGCTCTCTGCCCTGGCCATGTGAGCTTTGTGGGTCACACACACACTCTTCCTCACCTTTCAGACAGGTATCTGAGAGATCGCAGTTCTAGTGTTCTCAGGTTTTGGGCTTAAGTCTCCTGCCTCTGGATTTCAGTTTTATTCTTCCAGTGGTCTCAAGACTTCTCCAACTATACAGCATTGATAATCACACTTCTAGGTTAATGGTGAAAAGATTCTCCACCATGAGGGACACCCAGAGAGGTTCACAGAGTTACATGAAGAAGAGGAGAGGGAGGAGGGAGATAGTGATGAGCAGGAGGAGAAAAAGGGGGACTCAAGAGGAGAGAGACAAATCTACGCAGCTGTCTGTTCCCAGAGTGTTCTCCGTGGCCCAGACACCCACTAAGATTCACAGAATTGGATTGGGAAGAGAAGGGGAAAGGAAGAAATAGAGGTGTTCTGAGGTAGAAAACAGAGAGTCAAGATTGGGAGAGAGTAATCAACACACTCCTGAATAAAAATGGGAACTGAATATTGGATTCTTAAATGTTCACAATTTATATCACATACTGAAAAACAAAGATTAAAAATCTAGAGGTTAGACTCTTAAAAATACATATTAAAAACAAAAACACAAAAAATTTTAGAAATATATGAAGTTTGATTTAAAAATAGGGATTCTCTCCTTTTATTTTTTTTTGCAAGGTTACAGTGAAATGAAAATGAAAATTAAGGAGTAGTAGAGGAGTGATAGAGGACTTTAAAAGAAAATAAGAGAAAAAGAAAGAAAAAAACAAGAAAAAAATTTTCTCCTAATTAAAAAAATCATAAAAATCTATGAAAATGAAAGTTAAGGAAGAGTGGGGGAGTAATAGGGAATTTTAAAAGAAAATAAAAGAGAAAAAATAAAAAAGAAAAGAAAAGAAAAAAATTTTTTATTAAAAAAAAAAGGGTAAAAACATATCTAGGAATTTCTCTGGAGCTGGTGCGGGCAGTGTGGGTTTGGTTCAGTTTCAGATAGCTCCTCATTCCAGCTTACAGTTCTCGATATCTACAGGCCCCTTCCGGTGTAGTCGGTGTTACCTACAGGGATTTTAATCTGTTGCCCCGTCCCTTCTGAAGCGGTTCCCTTTGTTTATTTGGCTTCTGTTTGCCAGTCTCTTCAGTGCCTAATTTCCGCCCTGGCACAGGCGGGCGGAGGTGGTCTCTTGCTCAGGTTCGCTAGTTCTGTCGCACTGCGGGGAGGGGCTGGCACTGTTTTCCCCGTCTACGCTGCTCAGGATCCCAGCTGCTCTATATGGAGCGTGCCCTGCGTTGCGTGCGGTTCCAGTTTTCGGGTCCTCCACAAAAGCGCGGACTTGGTTGGGCCTGCGTTTTGTGCCTTCCCCGGCCGGAGCAGCTCAGGCAGCCAGGAGCTTGACAGGCGCACTCTCCCCGGGTGCGGTGCGCCTTCTCCCCTCCGCGGCCCCAGCCTCAGTTTCCACCCGCGCCAGTTGGGTGCATGCACCTTGAGTTTAGCCGCGACCCTCCCGGCAGATGTCGACCATCCAGAATCTCAGGAAGTCTTTGGTTAGAAACTGGAGGCCTGTTTGCAGTGCGGTAGGGGATGCCGTTTTTGGGGGGCTGGGCCGGTCCGCAGCCGGCTAGCTCTTCTCTGGACTTGTTCAGACCCTTTGTTCTGAGCATGGCCGGCAGTGTGTTCGGGCTGGTTAACTTCCTCTCTCTCCTTTGCTATCCCACAGTTTAAGCTGGAATCTCACAAAAGCTCCCTCTGATTGCTCTCAGGGCACTCAGACCCGGTCCTTACCCTAAGCAATGCCGCCCGCTCCTCTATGTTCTGCCCCCACTTGCAGGTGGCGGCTGCGGGTGTCTGGTACTTTTCTGCTGGGAGTTGCTTTTAGGCACGTAATCTGTGGGTTTTATTTTTCCTCCCAGTTAGGTTGCCCTCCGAGATTCGAAAACTTCCCCCAGACCCGCCAGTGCGAGGGTTTCCTGGTGTTTGGAAACTTCCTCTATTAAGACTCCCTTCCCAGGACGGGTCTCCATCCCTAGCTCTTTTGTCTCTCTTTTTATCTTTTATATTTTGTCCTACCTCCTCCTGAAGACAATGGGCTGCTTTTCTGGGCCCCTGATGTCCTCAGCTAGTGATCAGAAGCTGTTTTGTGAAGTTTGCTCTGCGTTCAATTGTTCTTTCAATGAATTTGTAGGGGAGAAAGTGGTCTCCCCGTCCTGTTCCTCCGCCATCTTGGCCCCTCCCCGAGATCACAGTTCTAGACTTGGCAAATGTGCGGGAGAGGCAGAGACGTAGCTGTCAGTAGTAGGATGCAAGCTTGGAGTTGTTTCATATTCTTTTTGTTGTTTTAAAAAATATACATATTTGTTTATTTGGCTGGAATTGGTCTTAATAGGAAAAGGAGTATGTCAAGGCTGTATATTGTCACCCTGCTTATTTAACTTATATGCAGAGTACATCATGAGAAACACTGGGCTGGAAGAAGCACAAACTGGAATCAAGATTGCCGGGAGAAATATCAATAACTTCAGATATGCAGATGACACCACCCTTATGGCAGAAAGTGAAGAGGAACTAAAAAGCCTCTTGATGAAAGTGAAAGAGGAGAGTGAAAAGGTTGGCTTAAAGCTCAACATTCAGAAAACTAAGATCATGGCATCTGGTCCAATCACTTCATGGCAAATAGATGGGGAAACAGTGGAAGCAGTGTCAGACTTTATTTTTTTGGGCTCCAAAATCACTACAGATGGTGATTGCAGCCGTGAAATTAAAAGACGGTTACTCCTTGGAAGGAAAGTTATGACCAACCTAGATAGCATATTAAAAAGCAGAGACATTACTTTGCCAACAAAGGTCCATCTAGTCATGGCTATGGTTTTTCCAGTGATCATGTAAGGATGTGAGAGTTGGACTGTGAAGAAAGCTGAGCGCTGAAGAATTGATGCTTTTGAACTGTGGTGTTGGAGAAGACTCTTGAGAGTCCCTTGGACTGCAAGGAGATCCAACCAGTCCATCCTGAAGGAGGTAAGTCCTGGATATTCATTGGAAGGACTGATGCTGAAGCTGAATCTCCAATACTTTGGCCACCTGATGTGGAGAGTTGACTCATTGGAAAAGACCCTGATGCTGGGAGGGATTGGTGGCAGGAGGAGAAGGGGATGACAGAGGATGAGATGGCTGGATGGCATCACCGACTTGATGGATATGAGTTTGGGTAAACTCCGGGTGTTGGTGATGGACAGGGAGGCCTGGCATGCTGCGATTTATGGGGTCACAAAGAGTCGGACACGACTGAGCGACTCAACTGAATGGAACTGGTCTTAATTGTTGCATGTGGGATCTAGTTCCCTGGCCAGGGGTTGAACCCAGGCCCCCTTCGTTGGGAGCGTGGAGTCTTAGCCACTGGGCCACCAGGGAAGTCCCTTCCTCCGCATGCTTTGGCTCCTCTAGAGAATTTCGTCCTGGACAAGATTTCCTCCCTGTGCTTTGTCCTCCTGCCGTGGGCTGTTTCCAGAACTCCCCTTGTGTCTCTTTTGCAGACAGAATATGGCATTTCTTCCTACTTTTACTACTGAGCATGTCAGCTTTCTCACTTCTCACTGTCTGTCTTTGTTTATCCTGTTTATTCCCTTTCCAGAATCAACAAGTCCTTTCTGGGTGTTTTGTCTAACAGAGGTCCTTCCTCCACAAGAAGTCACACAGCCAGCTCTTGAATTTTGCACCCCCTTACTTTTGGTTGGGTAAGGGTTGGCTGCCCATCATCAAAGACATTCCACAGCAGGTCCCTAACTGTCCTCCCCAGTTTTATTCTCCTGCATGGAACTCTGCTCCGGAGAGCTGCTCTGGTCCTTGCCCCTGTCTTTAATTAAACGAGGAAGCCACTGGACAGAGGTGGCTCTGATGCCTCGGTGGTCTGTGTGAGCCAACTGAAATGTGGCCTGTAAACGCCTCCAGTTTACAGAATCAACGCCTCATCAATGCCTGCACAGCACAACCAACCAACTGGCTTTCAGCTGCCGCCCGTCAGTTTCTTTCCTCGGCTTCTGCTCTTTCTCTGCTCCATTAAAGTCTTTCCCCAGCTCCTGTGGGTGGGCCCCTCCTAACCCCTTTCCATCTGGTGCTGCCTGATTGGAACTGATTTTTGCTCAGCTAAACTCTTTAGAAAAATTATTCATTAATTTTTGGGCTGTGCTGGGTCTGTGTTGCTACGTGCACTTTTCTCTAGTTGTGGCGCACAGGCTTCTCATTGCAGTGGCTTCTCTTGTGGAGCACAGGCCGCAGGACGCACAGGGGTTCAGTGGTTGCAGCTCCCGGGCTCTGGAGCACAGGTTCAGTGGTTGCGGCTCATGGGCTTATTTGCTTCTCTGCATGCGGAATCTTCCCGGGTCAGGTATCAAACCTGTGTCTCCTGCACTGGCAGGGAGGTTCTTTACCCCTGATCCACCAGGGAAGCCCTCAGATAAACTCTTACACATTTTAATTTATCTCAGTTTGTCTTTTTACACACAGAAACTGCTAATACAAAAAAATGCTAATAAAAAAAAAAATTCAGATTTCACCAGGCGCTTTGTGTTTTTGTTGGCAGCCCTCCTCCCGATACTCATAATCTGCACATACTGTGTGCTCTGTGAATGTTTTTAAGTTGATTATGTGGTGGTGTCTGCAGAGTCTGGTCTGTCCTGATGCTGTTGCCAGAACAGAGTGAATGCTTTGCTTTGGTGGAAGTCATTCTAGACAGACTCCAAGTTCTCTGCAAGAGAAGCCTGCTACCACACAGCGGTGATCTAAATGTGCTTCCCAGTCCCACTGCTTTTCTGATGGGGGTCGGGCTGGGGTCCTGCTGGCCCTCTGTCAGTGGCTTCAGATAACAGCAGTGGGTTCGGAGGGTCCCCTGGAAAAGGGAACAGCTGCCCACTCCATGAAAGCCTCTGGGACCCACCTTGAGTGGGTTGGATCCCCTCCCCCAGTGCCCCCTTGACCACAGTACACTCGGAGCTGGGGTGGAGCCCAACCCTGAGGTCCAGAGACAGAGACCTCCACCTACTTATTTTTCAGACTCAAGTTAATCAACAAGTTAATTCAAGTCAGCCCTGTGGCGCCCTGACCTCTCGCTGCCAATGAGCACTGCCTTTATCTGAAAGCGCTAGTTGCTCAGCCGTGTCCCATGCTTTGTGACCCCGTGGACTGTAGTCTGCCAGGCTCCTCTGTCCATGGGATTCTCCAGACCAGAACACTGGAGTGGGTTGTCATTTCCTTCTCATCCTTGTTGAATGACATGTGAAATAAAAGCTGTCATTTGGAGCACCATCTGTGCATACGACATTGAGAGCCTCCAGGTTTTTTATGTCACCCAGTGGTTCCTTGTGTAACAACATGCTCCCCCGCAATTCAACACAAAGTGCTGTTCATCCCGTCCTTCTCTGTGTTGCTCAAACATTTATTTTTTTAAATATTTATTTGTTTGCACTGGGTCTTTTGGGGCTCTGATAGTAAAGAATCTGCCTGCAAGGCAGGAGACCCGGGTTTGATCCCTGGGTTGGGAAGATCCCCTGGAGAAGGAAATGGCAACCCACTCCAGTATTCTTGCCTGGAGAATCCTTTGGAGTCCATGCGATCACAAGGTGTTGGACAAGATTGAGAGACTAACACTTTTCACTTTCAGTGGGCCTTTAGTTGTGGCATGTGGGATCTAGTTCCCTGACCAAGGGTCAAACCTGGGCCCCCTGCATTGGGAACATGGGGTTTTAGCCACTGGACAGCCAGGGAGGCCCCTGCTCAAATATTTATTAACTCACTTAACACAGTCAGCCCTGTATTAGAGGTCTTTAGAATTCAAGTCTTGTTTTTAGTGTGCTCTCCAGGACTACATCTTTCCTTAATTCTAATGCTCATCAGGTCTTGGAATTGATATATTCCCAGGAACACTCAATCACATTGCTATCTCAGTTCATAAGAACAGATTTCAGCTTTGACTGATCATCTTCATTGTGAAGCATGAGGAAAGTAGATATTTCTGTTACACTTGCTGCTTCAGAACCAAATGCCATAAGTCTATCCACTAATTATTATTATTATTATTATTGTTATTGTTTTTTTGCCAGCAACAATTTAGACCCCATGGCTGCCTCATCCTGAAAACTCGATCCCTATTCAGTTTCTGAACATACTGTTTGGGGGCTGATTATTTCTCTGGCTGAGAAGCTGTCCCACACATGTGAATTACCTGGGCCACCTCACCTCCCATGTTTCTATTTCTTTATGGTGGGTGCAATCCTGTGTGCCCACTGGTGGGACCCCCGATGCACAGGCTGTGCTAGTGCCTATATTAATCTAGTGCATTATGGTGGGTTTAGTGATAGGTTTCTCTTTCACTCGCTATTTTTTCCCCAGAAACTTCTGGACAGCCAGCAAAGCCAGCCTCACCCAGAAGGAGTTTATTTGTCACAGTCACTCCTCCAGCAAGGAACCGCATCACTCTCCCAGAACATTAAAAATTCTGCTTAGATTTAAAGGCATTTTTTTCCTCCCCTTTGAAGCCTAAGAGCACTTCAGTAGCTTCCGCATCCCGCCCCAAAACCCTCTTATCACTGATGATGTGATAAATGTCATCACGGCTGCAGCTCAGAAGAGGATCTCTTTACGAGAGCCTCAACTCACTACAGTTATTTAGCCCAGCGCTATTTTTCCTCTGATCTAAAGACTTCTTTGAAGTCGGTGGGACGCCTCCAGCCTAAGGAGAGGATGGTTAATCCAGTCCTCAAAAAGAGACTTCTCAGACAGGCAGTTTCCTCTTTCTTCTTTCCTAAGCCTGCGTGAGCTGTTTTCAAGTGATTGCCTTCTCCTGACTGTTTTGACATAATTTAATTATACCTCTATTGTAATTTTCGGCTGAATATTTTGGATTGTATGTTTCTGATAGCATTTAATGTGGCCTTTAGATATAGAACAAACAACTCTCCAAATTGTTTAACTGCCTACCTTATTAAAAATGCATGTAAACCTAATTGAAAATGGTTTTATTGAGGAATAATTGATAGACAGTAAATTACCCATATTTTAGATTTTATTATTATTAATTTTTATAATTTCTTTATTTATTGGCTGTGCTGGGTCTTTGTTGCTATGCGGACTTTTCTCTAGTTGAGTTGAGTGGTGGCTGCTCTCTGGTTGCAGTGCATGGGCTTCTCATTGAGCTGGCTTCTCTTGTTGTGGCTCATGGGCTCTAGAGCACAGGCTTAGCAGTTGTGTGGTACATGGACTTAGTTGCTCAGTGGAATGTGGGATCTTCCTGGACCAGGGATCGAACCTATGTCTCCTGCATTGACAAGCGAATACTTTACCATTGAGCCACCAGAGAAGCCCTAACTTTATTATTATTTTTAAAATTTATTTATTTATTTTGGCCACACCAGACAGGGATGCTAGTTCCCTGACCAGGGATTGAATCCATGCCCCCTGCAGAGGAAGCATGGGGTCTTAACCACTGGACCTCCAGGGACATCCCAACTACTCATATTTAAAGTGTACAGTTTGGTACACTTTGACACATGTGTTACTGAAACCTTCATTGCAAGCAAGATAAGGAACATACCCATCACCTTCAATCATTTCCATATGTCACTTTCAAATCTCTCTCCCCAGCTCCTTTCTTAGGTGCTTCTACCATCCCCAGGCAACCACTGATCTATTTGAAATTTTTTTAATTAAGCCTTTATATCTTTAAATAGTTTTCGGTTCACAGCAAAGTTGGGGGGCAGGGACAAAGATTTCCTGCTTAGCCCCTGCCCCCCGCCCATGTACAGCCTCCCCACTCTCCACACTCCCACAGAGTAGGTTGTGTGTTACAGTGATACCCGGTGATCATGCAAAGTCCACAGCTTACATTACGGTGTTGTCCACTGATCTACATTTTGTCACCATAATTTAGTTTGCATTTTCTAAACTTTTAAATATAATTATAAAATATGTGCTCTTTTTGTCTGGCTTCTCTGACTATGTGTAATTATTTTGAGGTTTACCCACATATTTGCATGTACTGCTTTTTATTATATTTCATAGAGCATGTACGGCTAGACCAAAATTTGTTGACCCATTTATGTACTAATGGATAACAAAGAAATACAAAAGATCAGAATAGACTACTATGAATAATTATTGTTGTTGTTCAGTTGCTAAATCGTGTCTGACTCTTTCTGACCCCATGGACTGCAGCTCACCAGGCTTCCCTGTCCCTTATATGAATAATTATATACCAACAAGTTGGATAACCTAGAATAAAAAGATAAGTTTCTAGAAATGTAGAACCTACAAAGACTGAATCAAGATGAAATAGAAAATATGAAGACTGATTACTAATAAGGAGATTGAATCAGTAATCGAAAACATTCCAACAAGCAAAACATTCCAACAGCCAGGGCCAGTGGCTTCACTGGTGAATTCCACCAAATATTCAAAAAATAATTGGTACCGATTATTCTGAAATTTACCCCAAAATAGAAGAGAAGGGAACTCCTCAAAACTCATTTTTACAAGGCCAGCATTACCCTGATACCAAAACCAGACAAGGAAGCCACAGGAAAAGAAAATTACAAGCCAATATCCCTGATGAATATAGATGCAAAATTCCTCAACAGAATATCAGCAAACCAAATTCAGCAATACATTAAAAGGATCATATACCGTGATCAAATGGGATCTATTGTAGGAATGCAGGGATGATTCAGCATTTGCAGATCAGTCAGTTTGATATACCACACAGCAAAATAAAGAATAAAAATCTTATGATCATCTCAATAGATGCAGAAAAAGCATTTGATAAATTTAACATCCACTTATAACATTAGATCCATGCAAAAGTAATTTAAGTTAGTGCAAAAGTCAACCACAATTACTTTTGAACCTCAGTTATGTTTGCACCAACCACAATTACTACTACTTTTGCACCAATATAAACCCTAAAGACTCAATAAAAAACTGTTAGAACTAATTAAAAAATTCAGTAAAGTTGTAGGATACAGAATCAATAATGACCTATCAGAAAGAGAAATTTAAATAGAATCTCATTTATGATTGCAACAAAAGAATACAACACCTAGGAATAAATTAAACCAAGAAGATGAAAGGCGTGTATTTTGAAAACTGTAAGATATTAACAAAAGGAAATGAAGACGACACAAATAAATGGACAAATATTCCATGGTCTTGATTGGAAGAATTTAACAGGCATACTTCTGAAATATTGCAGGTTTGGTTCCAGATCACCACAGTAAAGCAATTATCACAATGAAATGAGTCACATGAATTTTTGGTTTCCCGATGCATATAAAAGTTATGTTTATATTATACTATAGTGTATTATTTAAAGTATGCTATAGTTTATTAACTGTATAATACATACCTTAAGTAAAAATATTTTATTGCTAAAAATTACCAACCATTTTCTGAGACTTCAGAAAGTCATAAACTTTTTGCTGGAGGAAGGTCTTGCCTCAATGCTGGTGGCTGCTGACTGGTCAGGATGGTGGTTTCTGAGGGTTAAGAGTGGCTGTGGCAATTTCTTAGGCTAAGACAACAGTGAAGTTTGCCAGGTTGATTGACTTTCCTTTCAGAAATGATTTCTCTGTGGCATGCAGTGCTGTTGGATAGCATTGGTAAAACTTCACAGCAGAACTTCAAAATTGGAGTCAGTCTTCTCAAAACCTGCCACTACTTTATCAACTGAGTTTATGTCATTTTATAAATCTTTTGTTGTCATTTCCCATGTGATGCTAGTGGTAAAGAACTTGTCTGCCAATGCAGGAGACATAAGGGATGTGGGTTTGATCCCTGGGTTTAGAAAATCCCCTGGAGAAGGACATGGCAACCCACTCCAGTGTATGCTTGCCTGGAAAATTCCATGGACAGAGGTGCCTGGTGGGTTACAGTCGATGGTTTACAGAGCCGAACCTGACTGAAGCTGACTTAGCATGCACAGCACGCACTGGCCAGAGGACTTGGTCTCCTCTATGAGGGCCTCTCTACAGGGCTGCTTGAGTTTCCTGTCTTGACATGGCAGCCAGATTTCCCCCAAACCACCCATCCAAGAGATCAAGGTGAGAACTAAAATAAGTGCCTTTCATGACCTAGCTGCAGAATCTTCCCAGGTGCTCAGGGGTAAAGAATCCACCTGCCCATGCAGGAAACGCAAGAGATGCGGGTTCAGTCCCCGGGTCGGGAAGATGCCTTGGAGTGGGAAGTGGCAATCCACTCCAGTATTCTTGGCTGGAGAATCCCATGGACAGAGGAGCCTGGTGGGCTACAGCGCCTGGAGTCACAGAAGAGTCAAACACGATTGAGTGACTGAGGATGCTTGGAAGCAACAAATAGGGTGATAAGACAAACAAGTATGCTTTCTCTTTTGTTTTATTTTTTTCATCCCTTAAGACCATATTAGGCTGAGATTGAGGGTCGGAATACAATGGAGTTATTATTTTTTAATTGAAAGATAATTGCTTTACAGAATTTTGTGGTTTTCTGTCATATATCAACAAGAATCAGTCATAGGTACACTCATGTTCGATGGAGTTATTTTTCATGACTTGGTGTGGAAATTGTTGAAGGGAATCCAAAAGAAACAGATATTTCTGTGTTCCAGTGAGGAAGCACACTGTGGATGACCCACAACCAGATGATGGCCATGCTATCCAGGTCTCTCCAGCATCCAAACAGCACCAAAGCGCTGGTTTCTCTAGATACAGCACCACTAGCTGGAAGTTGATGCTCTTACTGTGAATGATGGTGGTAGTGTGACTTCCCCTGTGACTTCACAGGCAGGGGACAGAGGTAGGTGGGGGTGCAAGGCTAAGGGCAAATCTGGAGTGAGGCAGAGTGGACCACTTCTGATGTACATGTATGTGAACATGCAGAGGAAGCCTTTGGGGATTTCTAGAGACACCTGAAAATGGTTGGAAGGGCATTCATCTGGCAATCAAGCAAATGGTGTCTCACTCTGTCCCAAAGTGAGTACAAAGGGCAGTGTGATCTCATTTGTGGATGATGATTATTAATGCACACACACGGATACATATGTATAAATCACAACCAGCATTTTCTAACCATCAGTCAAGGAGAGTATCAGGTGTCTTGTTCGCCCACAGCAAGCATTCCAACAAACTGTGGTTGAAGTAAATGGTGCTAAGCCATTGTTCCATCTGCTATTAGAAGACCCTGTTTTATTTTCCATACTTTAAAAAAGGCAAAAAAAAAAAAAATCCTTTTACTTTTTAATAGCTCACACAGTGTTCTTAGGTTGAAAACTATATCTGTTCAAAGTTTAGGCAACCTGTGAAATCTTATTTTTATAAACTGTTTTCAAAATTAGAACACCAAGGGCCTTCAGACACCACAAAGCTGCCCATTGGTTTGTGACCATTTCTCAGTTTACAGACTAGCAAGTGGAATTGTTTTCTCCACCTCAGATGACATCACAAAGTAGACGTGAGACTTCCCTGGTGGGCCGGTGGTTGGGAAACGGCCCTCCAATGCAGCGGGTGCAGGTTTGATCCCTGGTCAGGGGACTGAGGTCCCATGTGCCTTGTGGCCAAAAAACCACAATCATGGGGCGGAGGCAGTGTTGACAAATTAATTCATTGGACTTAAAAAAATGGCCCACATTAAAAAAAGAATCTTTGAAAATAAAAAGAGATATGTTTGGCTGGAATTTCAGTCAGAGATGAGGTTCTTGCCATGAACTAATACATTATTGGAAACAAGGGAGATTGGAATGGAAAGGGCACAGCAGAGACCTCCAGCAGAGAGTCACTTTGCATTTACACATCTCAGGGTAAGAAGTTAATTTCTCCCAATGAATCCCTCCCAGCCGGGTGCTCCTATGGCTTTATTGTCCACCTGAGGTCCCCAAAGGCAGAAGACCAGTGCTGCTCTCTCTTTCGAGAGTTGCTTTTTTTTTTGGTTATGCAGATTGTGGTATGCTGAAATATTTTAATGTGCTTAAGTTTCAGCAGCTTAATTTTCTAGCAGCAGGGACCTATTTGTCTAGGCAAGCTTTCTCCTTTCTGAAGCTACAGTGGAGTTGTGAATGCAGGAAAATGTTTAGTTCTAATGGGGATAATGATGAAAATGCAATTATAAATTCCCCAGCCCACAGACAGGGCTCACCATTTGTTTCTCAAGTGCTTTGAAAAAAGAAATGTATATGAATGCTAACTAACAAAAGGATGCCAAGGTGCTCTAGGTAGAAAAAAGAGAAACCAAAGCAGACTGGGTAAGTTTGCATTGGAAACTAAAAATAATCCCCACCTTAATCTTATTAAAAATGACAAGGTAAAAAATGATTAATCCTGATGGCCAATTATCATGTAAATATTCAGGATCCCTACTTAAAGATTATGCATGCACACTCAGTCACTGAGCCATGTCAGACTCTTTGCAACCCATGGATTTCAGTCTGCCAGGCTCCTCTGGCATGGGATTTCTCAGGCAAGAATACTGGAGTGGGTTGTCATGCCCTCCTCCAGGAGATCTTCCTGACCCAGGGATTGAACTCAGGTCTCCTGTGTCTTCTGCACTGACAGGCTAATTCTTAACCACTGAACCACCTGTCTCTAAAAAATCTTCCAATAGGATGAACAAAAAACTGATGTGAAATGTTGGGTCTCACTCACTAGACAGACCAAGAAATCCTGAATATTGTCTCTAAAGCCTGGAGATTGCTTGTCTTAACTACAGCTTGTGTTTTACATCCATGAAAATAGCAGAGAATTGATCCACACGTCAGCTGAGTGAGAACTTGAGGAGAAAGAGCTGAGAAATATCTGGAATGATTAAATGGAGCAAAATAATGTTGGGAAGAAGATTGCATTTGTGGGAGTTTTGGGGGAAAATATGTAGAGAAAATAAACAAGACCAGAAAAGGTTAGTTTTGAACAGTTTGGTGGGAAACGGCTGAGTTTTTAAGTAATATTGTCTTCACCTTGCATATTTTGTTCATGAAACTTCCAAATGGCAAGAGACTATACCCATCAACAATTTGCTATTTCTATCTCTCTCTCTTTTAAAAAATATTTATTTATTTGGCTGCAGTGGGTCTTAGTTGCAGCATTGGAACTTAGCTGTGGTATTTGGGACCTAGTTCCCTGACCGGGGATTGAACCCATCCCACCTGCATTGGGAGCACAGAGCCTTCGCTACTGGACCACCAGGGAAGTCCCTCTCTTTCTTTTCTGGTGTCTGTGTTTGGTAAGAAAATTCTATGGTTTACCTCCATATTGTTTATATATTTTCAAGGCAAAGTGTGATTCTGCCATTTTTCTTTTTTTTTGGTTTTTGTTAAAAGAATAGATAAAAACATGGATACATAAAAATTCTGACACTACTAGAGTTGGAATTAGGGAGCGAGTGAGGGTCAAGTCGTAGGGAATATACTTGTGTTTCACATTTTCCCATCGCCTCTTCCTTGGTCCTTGGCAGATGGAATAGTTTTACTTTTTCTCATTTTCCTCATATGCAAAATAAATGCTCAAAAAAGAAGCATCACTGAAGGGCTAGTACAATGCTGTGCTGGCAGAAACTTATTTCCGGTAGGAAGTGTCCTTGGGTGAGGTGACATTCTATTACAAAGTGGAGGCTTGATTTAATTAAAAGGTCCAATGCTCTTGGTTTAGGATATGGGGCAATCTGTATGCTTTTCTGCCTGGCACTTGGTAGGCACATGATAAATATTTATTGAAGAATTTCTGCAGCCTGAGCCTTATTTGTCACTGGAGATGACATTTATCTTCATAGCATGCTACGGACTCATCAAATCTTAATGATTTATTGAATCATTATTGTCATGTAATAAAGTTATGATTGATTTTTAGGAAGGTTATCAGGAAAAATGATGAAATATTATTTATGAAAGATGCTTGGAATAAAAAATTCAATGTAGAGATTCCTCAAAAAATTAAAAATTGAACTACTCTAGGATCCACCTATCTCACTTCTGAGTATTTATCTGAAGAATATGAAAATACTAGTTTGAAAAAATATATGCCCCCCATGTTCAATGAAGCATTATTTACAATAGCCCAGATATGGCACAACCTAAATGCCCATCAACAAATGAAGAAATAAAACATGCAGTACATATACACAATAGAATATTACTCAGCCATAAAAAAGACAAAATCTTGCCATTTGTATCCTGGGTGGACCTTAAGGGTGTTATACTAAGTGAAATAAGTCAGATGGAGAAAGACAAATACCACATGATTCCACTTAGGTGTGGAATATAAAAGCCAACACACGAAAAGACCTGGAATAAATGAACACACTAAACTAAACCAAAACAAGGATGTAGACTCAGAGAACAGAGCAGTGGTCACAGAGGGGAATGGCCAAGATGACTAAGGAGGACCAACTATGGTGACTGGAGAAAACTGAAGTTTTGGTGCTGAGACTGCAGTGAATACAAAAATAGAAATATAATGTTGTACACGTGAAGCTTACATAATGTTATATCAGTTTTACCTTAGTGTAAAATAAATTCCGAGGGCTTCCCTGGTGGCTCAGTGGTAAAGACCTCACCTCCCAATGCAGAAGACACAGTTTCAATCCCTGGTCTGGGAAGATCCCCCATGCCTCGTAGCTGCTAAGCCCACGACCACGGTCCCTGTGCTCTAGAACCTGGGAGCCGCAGTGATGAAGCCTGCACGGCCCAGCGCCCATGCTCTGCAACAGAAGCCACCGCGTCGGGAAGCCCGTGCACTGCAGCTAGAGAGGAGCTCCCGCCCGCCGGAGCTAGAGAAAAGCCCGAGAAGCAACGAAGACCCAGGACAGCCAGTGAATAAAATTATAAAAAAACAAATAAAGTTTAAAAGTTCCGTCTAAATAGGAAATATTATATTTTGAAATATGTCTGGGAAGGGAGAGACATACATAATAACAGCAGGTGTACCGTCTTTAGTTTTTGCCAAGAGTGCCGGTTAGCCTTATTGCTCTTTTGGTTATACTGGAAAGAAGAATTGGCGCGCCGGCTGCCACGGACCACGCAAAAGCGCGGCAGTGAGGAGCTACCCCTCACCTGAGGTCAGGGGTAGCGACCGAGAGCGCCAGGCTGCGACAGCGCAGGAGCGGCGGCCGAGAGGAGCTTGCCCACATCTGAGGTCAGGGGCGGTGGCGGAGAAGAGCTTCCACACGCCCGAGGTCAGGGCGGCGGCCGACAGGAACTACCCCACCCCGGAGGTCAGGGGCCCCGCCCCAGAGGAGCTACCCCACGTTCAAGGTCGGGACGGGCAGCCCTGAGAAGATACCCCTCGTCCAAGGTAAGGAGCAGCGGCTGCGCTTTGCTGGAGCAGCAGTGAAGAGATACCCGACGTCCAAGGTAAGAGAAACCCAAGTAAGACCGTAGGTGTTGCGAGAGGGCATCAGAGGGCAGACACACTGAAACCATAATCACAGAAAACTAGCCAATCTGATCACAGGACCACAGCCTTGTCTAACTCAATGTAACTAAGCCATGCGGTGTGGGGCCAGCCAAGACAGACGGGTCATGGTGGAGAGGTCTGACAGAATGTGGTCCACTGGAGAAGGGAATGGCGACCACTTCAGTATTCTTGCCTTGAGAACCCCATGAACAGTATGAGAAGGCAAAATGATAGGACACTGAAAGAGGAACTCCCCAGGTCGGTAGGTGCCCAATATGCTGCTGGAGATCAGTGGAGAAATAACTCCAGAAAGAATGAAGGGATGGAGCCAAAGCAAAAACAATACCCAGTTGTGGATGGGACTGGTGATAGAAGCAAGGTCTGATGCTGTAAAGAGCAATATTGCATAGGGACCTGGAGTGTTAGGTCCATGAATCAAGGCAAATTGGAAGTGGTCAAACAGGAGATGGCAAGAGTGAACGTTGACATTCTAGGAATCAGCGAACTAAAATGGACTGGAATGGGCGAATTTAACTCAGATGACCATTATATCTACTACTGTGGGCAGGAATCCCTTAGAAGAAATGGAGTAGCCATCATGGTCAAGAAAAGAGTCCAAAATGCAGTACTTGGATGCAATCTCAAAAACGACAGAATGATCTCTGTTCGTTTCCAAGGCAAACCATTCAATATCACAGTAATCCAAGCCTATGCCCCAACTAGTAACACTGAAGAACCTGAAGTTGAACGGTTCTATGAAGACCTACAAGACCGTTTAGAACTAACACCCAAAAAAGATGTCCTTTTCATTATAGGGGACTGGAATGCAAAAGTAGGAAGTCAAGAAACACCTGGAGTAACAGGCAAATTTGGCCTTGGAGTACGGAATGAAGCAGGGTTAAGGCTAATAGAGTTTTGCAAAGAGAACACACTGGACACAGCAAACATGCTCTCCCAACAACACAAGAGAAGACTCTATAGATGGACATCACCAGATGGTCAACACCGAAATCAGATTGATTATATTCTTTGCAGCCAAAGGTGGAGAAGCTCTATACAGTCAGCAAAAACAAGACCGGGAGCTGACTGTGGCTCAGATCATGAACTCCTTATTGCCAAATTCAGACTTAAACTGAAGAAAGTAGGGAAAACCACTAGACCATTCAGGTATGACCTAAATCAAATCCCTTATGACTATACAGTGGAAGTGAGAAATAGATTTAAGGGACTAGATCTGATAGACAGAGAGCCCGATGAACTATGGATGGAGGTTTGTGACATTGTACAGGAGACAGGGATCAAGACCATCCCCATGGAAAAGAAATGCAAAAAGGCAAAATGGTTGTCTGAGGAGGCCTTACAAATAGCTGTGAAATGAAGAGAAGCAAAAAGCAAAGGAAAAAAGGAAAGATATTCTCATTTGAATGCAGAGTTCCAAAGAATAGCCAGGAGAGATAAGAAAGCCTTCCTCAGTGATCAATGCAAAGAAATGGAGGAAAACAACAGAATGGGAAAGACTAGAGATCTCTTCAAGAAAATTAGAGATACCAAGGGAACATTTCATGCAAAAATGGGCTCAATAAAGGACAGAAATGGTATGGACCTAACAGAAGCAGAAGATATAAGAAGAGGTGGCAAGAATACACAGAAGAACTGTACAAAAAAGATCTTCACAACCCAGATAATCACAGTGGTGTGATCACTCACCTAGAGCCAGACATCCTGGAATGTGAAGTCAAGTGGGTCTTAGAAAGCATCACTACAAACAAAGCTAGTGGAGGTGATGGAATTCCAGTTGAGCTCTTTCAAATCCTGAAAGATGATGCTGAGAAAGTGCTGCACTCAATATGCCAGCAAATTTGGAAAACTCAGCAGTGGCCACAGGACTGGAAAAGTTCAGTTTTCATTCCAATCCCTAAGAAAGGCAATCCCAAAGAATGCTCAAACTAGTGCACAATTGCACTCATCTCACATGCTAGTAAGGTAATGCTCAAAATTCTCCAAGCCAGGCTTCAGCAATATGTGAACCGAGAATTTCCAGATGGTCAAACTGGTTTTAGAAAAGGCAGAGGAATCAGAGATCAAATTGCCAATATCCACTGGATCATTAAAAAAGCAAGAGAGTTCCAGAAAACATCTATTTCTGCTTTATTGACTATGCCGAAGCCATCGACTGTGTGGATCACAATAAACTGTGGAAAATTCTGAAAGAGATGGGAATACCAGACCACCTGACCTGCCTCTTGAGAAACCTGTATGCAGGTCAGGAAGCAACAGTTAGAACTGGACATGGAACAACAGACTGGTTCCAAATAGGAAAAGGAGAATGTCAAGGCTGTATATTGTCACCCTGCTTATTTAACTTAGATGCAGAGTACATCATGAGAAACTCTGGGCTGGAAGAAGCACAAGCTGGAATTAAGATTTCTGGGAGAAATATCAATAACCTCAGATGTGCAGATGACACCACCCTTATGGCAGAAAGTGAAGAGGAACTAAAAAGCCTCTTGATGAAAGTGAAAGAGGAGAGTGGAAAGGTTGGCTTAAAGCTTAACATTCAGAAAACTAAGATCATGGCATCTGGTCCCATCATCTCATGGGAAATAGGGAGACTGTGGAAACAGTGTCAGACTTTATTTTTTGGGGCTCCAAAATCACTGCAGATGGTGACTGCAGCCATGAAATTAAAAGACGCTTACTCCTTAGAAGGAAAGTTACGACCAATGTAGATAGCATATTAAAAAGCAGAGACATTACTTTGCCAACAAAGGTCCGTCTAGTCAAGGCTATATTTTTTCCAGTGGTCATGTATGGATGCGAGAGTTGGACTGTGAAGAAAGCTGAGCACTGGAAAATTGATGCTTTTAAATTATGGTGTTGGAGAAGACTCTTGAGAGTCCCTTGGACTGCAAGGAGATCCAACCAGTCCATCCTGAAGGAGATAAGTCCTGGGTGTTCATTGGAAGGACTGATGCTGAAACTGAAACTCCAGTACTTTGGCCACCTCATGCGAAGAGTTGACTCACTGGAAAAGACCCTGATGGTGGGAGGGATTGGGGGCCAGAGGAAAAGGGGATGACAGAGGATGAAATGGCTGGATGGCATCACTGACTTGATGGGCATGAGTTTGAGTAAACTCCGGGAGTTGGTAATGGACAGGGAGGCCTGGCGTGCTGCGATTCATGGGGTCGCAAAGAGTCGGACATGAACTGAACTGAACTGAACTGATTTGAGAGGCAGTGCTTCTGCATAGAAATCCTAGCCATTTATGAAGACCGCCTTTTGGGAAGAATTCATTATCATCTGCTCTTGGGGAGGGGGAAGCCCATGATAGGCCACTGTGTCCCTGAACTTGAGGACAGTTCCAAATGGTGCACCTGGATTCCGAGGTGCTGGTTGCTGTTGTGGCCAAGGCGGTGGCGTCACTGCTGATACCTGCAGGGCGTCTTCATGAGAGTCCACAGGTGGACAGTCATCCGGGAGAAGGGTCACTTTGTGGGTGGGGGTAGATTTCCCATTCGTCACCATGCTGGATGCTTTCTTGACAACTTTGTTTTCTGATATCAAACTAGTCCTTTTGGTCTTGTTCACGCTTTTTCTCAACTGATACATTCTTCTGACATAAACAAAGGAATGTGTCTGCATATGTCAGATGTTGCTTGCTACGTCATCTACTCTGGCAGGGTAGTTGATACCACGGTGCACAGTAAAGTGCTCCCTGATGGACTTGGGATGGTCTTGCTTTGACTCTGAAGCCCCCCTCTTCCCCTTCTTCTTCCTCCCCTTCCCTTCCCTCTTGTTGTTGTTGTCGGTCAGTCGCTAGGTTGTGTCCTACTCTTTGAGACTCCATGGACTGTACCTGCCAGGCTCCTCTGTCTGTGGGATTTCGCGGGCAAGAATACTGGAGTGGGCTGCTATTCCCTTCTCCAGGGGATCTTTCCAACCCAGGGATTGAACTTGTGTCTCCTGCATTGACAGGTGGATTCTTTACCACTGAGACACCAGGGAAGCCACCTCCATCAATTCAAGGGTCTGAGATGATCTATGGCGTCAGTGGGGCTCGAGGTCCCCAGGGATGTGGCACTGGGAGAAAATCACCCCAGGAAACACATCAGAAAGTCACTTCACAGCTGACAAAGGCAAGACAGCTCTGTCCACCACACAAACAAAGCATAATAACCACAGGAAATCTTCAAACCTCATTGGATCCTGCTAGGAAACCCTAAGTAAATACACAAAGTCAAGATATCTGTCACATCCTTGTGGATCACAGTGTAGCCTATAGGATCATTAAACGGATAATTTGTTAATATAGAACATATATCACTATATATTAATAGATGAAATTATGCTAAATAGTACTTAGGAGACCTGCTTTCTCTTCTGTTAAATCATAATGCCAGCCATACTGTTATAAAGCCTGTACAAAAGTTTATCAGTAAGTAAATGATGTAAGATACCAATCTCATTCTGTTGTGAGTCTGATGGTTTCACTTAACCCTTGTGACATTGGGATTGTCACATACAGGGTGTGGGGCTGCGTGGATTTCCTGTCCCTGTTGGGGCTGCTAGTTATGAGAAGTGAAGGTTTGTGCTCATCTAGTTCATCGTTTATACTTCTAGGGCCTAGCACAGTGCCTGGCTTGACAAGTATTATTTTTTTTTAATGAAAATTTCTTTCTTTCTTTCTTTCTTTTTTTAATGACAATTTCTTGGTGAAGAAAATCTGGCAAATATATATATATATTTATATTTTGCTGGGCTTTGAGAATTGTGGTCGGGAAGTCTGTGCACATCTGCCAGGTCTGGTTCTCCCTGAGCAGTGGTTGCTCATGAGCCAGTGTGTCTAAATCCAGCCTGAGACCCATCCCTTTCTTTGGCCCCTGTGTCTGTGTGGGTATCACCATTCCTTCCTCTTTTCCCTGTGTCTGTTTTTGCAGAGTGTGGCAAAGCCATGAGAATCTCTTAGGGAGTTTTCTTTAGAGATGCTTCTTGCATTCAAAACGCTACCTTCTTTAGTCTTTCTCTCCTTTAATATTTACCTGCCGGTTGATCTTTCCATTTCACCCCTTCTCTTTTTATCCAGGCACTTCCTGTTCAAGAATCCAAAGTGCCTGCCTGCGGTCTGTAGGGAAAAGGTACACACCTTGGTCTGCACTCTGCGGGACCACTGCACCTAGTTTAACCACAGCAGCTCGGGCTCAGCTGTTTGACACCCTCTGCGTACCTGGCCCTCTGCCCCGGCCGAGCCTACCCACGACTCCCAGCCGCTTCTGTTTGCCGTGAGCCTTGGACAGACAGTCCCAGCTCTGCTCACTGGACGTTTGATCTCTGTCGCCTTTAATGTGAGTTACATTTTCAAGTGTCATAGGTCATCCCGCACAATAAATTATTATGGGGATTTGACTTTGGCTTCATAGCTCTTATCCTGAAATTTGGACGATGGTTGCCTTAAAATGCAAGATGACATTTAAAAAGGAAAAATTATAAAATTATCCATCTTATGTTAATGGTAAAACACAAACAGATACAGAACCCCAATTTGGGCCTCCCTTAGGCACTTAGAGTGAGAGCCGTTGACTTAAAAAATAGTCACAACCTAAAAGTTGAGTGTTATGTTTTATTCCGTGGACATGTTTAGGACTTAAGCCCGAGAGGCAGCATCTCAAGTAACCCTGAGAGAACTGCTCCAAGGAGGAGGCAAGGAGGAGACTCAGAATATATAGGAGTTTTGCAACAAAGGGCAGGTAGTCTGAATATCAAGAGATTATTGTTAATTAAAGAAAACCAGATGTCTTAAGGAATTCAGCGCTTTGCTATATATGGGATGATGTCAGAGTCTGGGCTCACTGAAATCACTCCTTTCATATGCACCTCACATCTGGGGCCAGCACCCTGTGATTTTCTACATCCTGAGTCCCTCGGTGCTCCCTGTAGGGAGTGGCAGCAGCCTGACAGCTGTCAATGGCAGGTATTTTTCTCCTTCCTGAGTTCCCGGGGGGGCTGGGATCACTGATGAGTGTGACATCCTTGTTTATAGAAATGGCGAGAAATATTCCGGTTCTCAGGGTTGGCTTCTACTTTGTCCCCCACGTGGCCACATGAACCTCTGGGACCCCACCCACAGATGCAGGGCTGCCTGCTCTGCGAGGGGCTCCCTGGGGACGTGCCTGGCCGTGTGCCCTGCGGGGACCGCATTGTGCTGCATCAAATGGCATGTGTGGCCGTGGGATGGTGGTTCTGCTCCCGTCATGTCACCTGCCCCAAGTCCAAGGGCATGATGGCCCCAAACACACCGGCACACTGGGGCGCCTGTAATGGGTTCTGCAGAGCATGTGGCATGAGTCACAGCCTGTCACGGGGGAGGGTCTTCTCGGAGGGTGACCACTCGCTGCCACTCAGTCACCTGGCTGTGCCATCCAACTGCTCTCACCTCCTTGTGTAGGACAGTCGGCGCCATCCCAAGGAGGCGATGCCTGTCACCTCCACCCTGGGGGCACTCTGATCCCCCGAGGCACTAGGGGTGGGCAGTCCTTCCCGCAGGGACTGGCTGTTTGCTCCTGGCGAGAGGGTGCTGCAACTGTGCCTGGCAGACCGACACTGGACCCTGAGCCAGAGCAGGAAAACATCTGGTTTTATTCATGACGCGTGAACACTCTGGTTACCAGATGAAGCTGAATTGTAGGGCATGATATCCCAGCTTTTTTCTTTGTGTGGGAACTGACATAGGCAGGTTCTAATTTTTAATTTTGCCAAATAAGAGCATTAATGAAATCTACTCATCTCATATTCTGTTATAAGAAGGAAAAAAAAGCCTAAAATTACTGCATGGGAAGATGTTATTAAATGGAGTAGATTTAGCTTTGTGATTCTTATTTTCCTCCCTTCACTGAGGCTGGGTCAAAACTGGTCCAGGAATGGGTCCACTGGTCCTAAGCTTTTGGGAACCATGATTCTGTGACCCATGATCATTTAGTGAAGTTTTAGGTCCTCTTTCAGTTTGGCAACTAGCTCACCCTCTCCCCCTCCTCCTGCCCCTACCACACACGTCTTTGCAACACCTTCCAACAACTACTGGCCGTAATGGCTTGTCCTCTAATGATTTCCTGTGTGGGTATCTTGTCCCTTCCAGCCAAACTGTGATGCTAGGTAAATAGAAGGCACTGAATAGCTAATCATTCGAATTTGTTTCTGTAACATATGCGGGTCTGCTGTTTAGAGGGCTGCAGGCTACTGATGTGTGTGTTGCGTGTCTGTGTGTGTGTGTGTTTGGAAGTCAGCTGGAGTCCTCTATACGCATAGGAACATAAATGAAGGATGCACATTTTTGAAGAATGAAGGGCTTCTCAGGTGGCCCTAGTGGTAAAGAACCCCCCCGCCAGTGCTCGAGATGGAAGAGGCGTGGGTTCAATCCCTGAGTCGGAAATATCCCCTGGGAGGAGGATATGGCAACCCACTCCAGTATTCTTGTCTGGAGAATCCCATGGACAGTGCAGCCTGGAGAGTTGCAAAGAGTCAGACATGACTGAAGTGACTTAGCACGAAGCACAAAACAAGCTTTTTTATAAGAAAACAAGCCTGTGGAGTTTTCTCCATCTTCCTCTCTGTTTCCTGCAAAGCTGGAAGGCTGGACTCCCTGTTTTGTGGATGTGGCCGTACATTTGAGCCTCTTCAAGCTCTCATTTTTGATGATTTAGTGATTCTGCAGGGTGTAGCCAGTAGCTGAGATTCTCCCACAAAATATCAGAATTGTTTTTCATTTTAATGTTTTTTATTTTTAAAAAATCATAAAATATTTCTCAGAGTGACAGCTGAGCTTCAATATTTATGACTTTCTGATTGCTCTAGCAGTTTAGAAAAAAAATTTAAAAATGAGCCCTCAAGTAAAATTTAAGTGGAAAAGATTAAAATTCAGAATTATGGACTTTTAAACATTTGAATAAATACTCTTGGCTGGGAAATTTTATGTGCCAGTCCTAGTTTCTCTACACTTGACAGTCCTTGAAAAAGGACTTAAATTCTTTCTTGAAAATATATGGGCAGTGTTATTTTTGGAAGATAAACTTTTCTGTATCAACACAACTCCTCCTACCCCCAAAGCTGTCCGCCTGCCCACCCCCAGCTTCTAGACGTCTCCTTTTGGCTAAAAACCAAGCACAAGTGGGGAGCATATGAGTGGGTGAAATGGGTAAAGGACAGAATATCATTATCTTTGGGATATTTTAAACTGACACCCACACGACTGACTTATCAGTATGTGCTCAACACTGTTACAGTCGCTTCCATTTTGGGACATTCTCATTGTTTTCCCGAATGAGTTTTCAGGTTCAAATGTATTAAGTCTTATGACTAAATTAGATTCTCTTTCCTTACCCCAAATGCAGCTGTTTAATTGCTTTGTGATTTTGTGACTGGTTTCTCTTCTTCAAATAATATGTTTCTCTAATGATTTAATAGATTATGTTATTCATGCCTGATTAATCTCTTTGGAGGGAAGAATAACCTGACTCTCTCCCTTCAAGGTGTATTTAGTGTAACTTTATCACCATCAATTCAAACTGCCATAAGAGAGGTTATGGATATGCATGAGAAAATAGACAGCGATGAGACAAATAATCTCAGAAAGGGAATAAGGCAGGATCCTCTCTCCCCAAAAGAGACTCACTATAAATGAGAATTTTATTAAACTTCATTAAAATGTTTACATCTTAATAAGACCTGAGACCTGTGGCATTTTATTGTCTTAGTTTTTTTTCCTCATTCATTCATTCTTTCAACACATCTTTGTGAGTGACACTGACCCTTGTTCTAGGTGCTGGGAGAATAGTAGCAAATAACTCCAAGAAAAATTCTGGCTTTGTGAATTCTAATGAACTTTCTTTCTTTTTTTTTAAATAAAAAGCTTATTGTGTGAGCTTACTGAAGTTTATATAAAAGACTTGATTATATATTGCAGCCTTATTATTAAAGAAGCCAACGTGACTCCTCCGGGATTAGATTCTTAGGGGAACATAGTGCAGAGGGTGGTGGTAAAACACCCCTTTTCTCGACCTGGGGTCTGAGTGGTAGTGGGTATACCTTGTGGAGCCTGAAAGTGACCAAGGGGTGGAGAGAAAGGACGTGGGAAACAGGAAATGTCAGTATTGTTTACAGTAGGCATTGTGACCACCTTCTCCCACACATTCGAAACAGCAGAGGAGAAAATCATCCTTGTGTTTGGTCCAAGAAAAAGGTTTTACTCAAAACAATATCTAAAAAAAATGTTGGACTTGGCCAATTTTGGGATTTTACGGATGAGGCAAAACCTTAGGCAGAGCTGACCTTGTGTGTGTGCATGCTACAGTTCTGAATGAGAAGAAGGCGGAGTTGGGAAATACCTCTCTCATCTCCCCTTTACCCTTTTCTGCCTCTGACTTGCTTATCCTTACCCCCAACCCCCATGGTAGGGTTTAGTCCTGGGATTAAACCCCTACTTAGAAATGAGCCACTTAGCAAAACTTCAGTTTCCTCATCTAGCAAATAAGAATACTAATTTCAGAAGGTGTAAGTGAAGATTAGTTATAATTATACTGGTGCTTCATACTCAGTTGGGTCCAATTCTTTGCAACCCCATGGACTGTAGCCCATCAGGCTCCTCTATCCATGGAATTCTCCAGGTAAGAATACTGGAGTGGGTTGCCATTCCCTTCTGTAGGGGATCGTCCCGATCCAGGGATTGAACCCAGGTTTCCCGCATTGCACACAGATTATTTACCATCTGAGTCACCATATATAAATATAAATATGATGTATGTGAAAGTGCTTTGATACAATTAATAACAAGACTTAGCATCATAACTACTATTTCCTTAAGGAATGGGAATAAAACTCTGAGAAACACAGGAAGCTCTACATTAAAAGCCTGCCACATGGAATGGCCATGGGGTGGGTTTGTTTGTTGATCAGATGGTGCTTTTAATTAGATCATGTGTGAGGTTTCACATTCTGCCCACGGAAAGCCTTATCAAACCTGGCTCATTCTGATCCCCAGTTACTCACTCTCGCCAGGCTGGTCCCAGATGGAACTTTATAAGGGACGTACTTTCTGTAGATATGACCGACCCTGGAACATGGAACGTCAAACATTTCTCCTCCACACATCCAGACCTACAGAGGGGAAATTGGAAGTGTCATAAAAGAGAACAGTACATTTCATACAAAAGCCCCCAAATTATTAGCAAGAGTTACACAAAATCTTAAAATTTCTTAAAGTCTCTGTATCAGTAATTTCTATTTATTATCAATAGTTAGCCAGGAAAAAAATCCACATTTTCATTTTTTTTAAATTTATTTTTTAACTGGGGAAAATTGCTTTGCAATTTTGCATTGGTTTCTGCCTACAGCAATGCAAATCAGTCATATATATATATATATACACACATGTATGTGTATATATATATGTATATATCACTTTGCTCTTGAGCCTCCTTCCGTCCCCCCATCCCACCCTTCTAGGTCATCACAGAGTGCCAGCCTGCGCTCTCTGTGTTATTTAGCAACTTCCCACTATTTTACACATGATAGTGTGTACAAGTCAATGCTACTTTCTCAATTTGTCCCACCCTCACCTTGTCCTACTGTGTCCACAAGTCCATTCTATACTAGGTTCATTAGTACCATTTTTCTAGATTCCATATATATATGTTAGTTTTTCTCTTTCTGGCTTATTTCACTCTCTTCAAGAGACACTAGGTTCATCCACTTCACTATAACTGACCCAGATTCATTCTTTTTATGGCTGAGTGATATTCCATTGTGTATATGTACCACAAACTCTTTATCCATTTACCTGTCAATGGTCATCTAGGTTGCTTCCATGTCCTGATGATTGTAATATAGCTGCAGTGAACACTGGGGTACCTGTATCTTTTAGAATTGTGGTTTTCTCAGGGTATATGCCCAGTGGCAGGATTGCTGGGTCATTTGGTGGTTTTATTCCTAGTTTTTTAAGGAATCTCCGTACTGTTCTCCATAGTGCATCTTTTCATGTGTTTATTGGCCATCTGTATGTCTTTGGAGAAATGTTTGTTTAGGCTCTCTGCTCATGTTTTGATTGGGTTGTTTGATTTTCTGATATTGAGCCGTATGAATTGCTTATATATTTTGGAGATTAACCCTTTGTCAGTTGCTTTGTTTGCAATTATTTTCTCCCATTCTAAGGGTTGTCTTTTCATCTTGTTTATAGATTTCTTTGCTGTGCAAAAGCTTTTAAATTTTATTAGGTCCTATTTATTTATTTTTCTCATTATTTCCATTCATCTAGGAGGTAACCCCACACTTTTAAAAGCTCAGATTCATAAAAGTAAACAACCAAAATATTAGTTCACTAAATCCAATTTCCATAGACATGTTGACATTTTAAAAAGTTCTAGTAGAATTTTATTACAGCTGTTGCATTACTTTGGGGTTTAATGGTTGGATGTCTTATTTATATAGATATTTGTTTTGATAATCTCGTGGAATCATTTGAGGAAATAACATTGGAATTTAAGTGTCAATTAAAAATTCAAAGTGTAAATATGAAATTCCTAAAACTGGTGAATGAATTAAAGAACATAAGTATATCCACACTTTACCTCTAGGTTCTGAAACTTTCAGTAGAGTTTACTTAAAAAATCAGGGTTGTGTTCCAATTTTTCCCAACCCCTGAACTTTTCTTAGGTACAGAAAATAATTGGTTAGCAATGTAAACTCAAGACATGGAAAACTCAGAATATCTGTTAAGATGCTGTACTTATATTTAGCAACAATTAATTGGTTGTATTTTACCATGACTAATCACTTTAACCACTAATTATGGTTTTATATAACAGGCTACTTACTATAAAAGAACTAACTATCAACACATACATGCAGGCTTCGTATATGCTAGATTTTCTAACTGTTTTCATTGCAAGAAAACGATTTAAAAAAGAGTTAGATAATGTAACAGTTTTTTTACATTTATTTTTAATTGGAGGATAGTTATAACATTGTGTTGGTCTCTGCCATATATCAACATGAATCAGCCACAGGTACGCACATGTCCTTCCTTCTTGGACCTCCCACCCACCTCCCACCCCATCCCACCCCTCTAGGTTGTCACAGAGCACTGGGTTGACCTCCCAGTGTCACACAGAAAATTCCCACTGGCTCTCTGTTTTACATATGGTAGTGTATATGTTTCAGTGCTATTCTCTCTATCGTCTCACCCACTGTGTCTGGGGGACAGGTCTGGGGACAGGTCTTTGTTTTTCCCTTTTTCACATTTCATCTTTTATTGCTCCAGCCTCTTGGGATCTTTCCAGGTGCCTGTACTACATCGTTTAGAAGGTTCACTGATCCTGCCAGCTTTACATGATCTGTGCAGAGTTCTGATGTCTTGATCCAGAACCAAGTTGAAATTGATACCATGGGTAATTCTGAATGCATTTAGAGCAACTGAGTATTGTTTTAATAATCCACTTGCCTTCCCCTTGGGGTTCCCTCAGCATTTGTTCACCAGTCTTACTTAGAGTGTCATTTCTTTTAGTGAAAGAAGCTGGAACTGTTGACTGAAAAAATACATGCAACCTAAAAGCTGAGTGCTATGTTTTATTCAGTGGGAATTTTTAGGACTTCAAGGCTGGGAGATAGCATCTCCCAAGAAAAGATGAGAGAGACAGCCCTGAGAGAACTGCTCTGAAGAAGCGAGGGGAGCAGTCAAGGTTATACAGAAGTTTTGTAACAAAGGACAGGTAGTCTGAACATCAGAAGTATTTTTGTGACTTAGAGAAAACCAGATACCCCAAGTTAAGGAATTTAACACTTTTCTGTGTATGGGAAGATGCAAGAGCGTGGGCTCACTGAAGTCAATCCTTTCATGTGCACCTCAGCTGTCTGGGGCCAGTGTCCTGCATTTTCACACCTGAGTTCCTCAGTGCTCACCATGGGGAGTGGCTGCAGTCTGATCAGTGCCAGATCATGGATATTCTTTTCCTTGCTGGGTGCTCTTGAGGCTCAGAAACTATCATTTGGAGGGCTGGCATTGAGGATGACTGTGACATGCTTGCTCACTGATAATGGCAGGATATACTTCATTTCTCAGAACCACATGTAAGACATAAGCATTTCTCTTTCCCTCTTCCAATATTTCACTTTGAAAGACATTGTGTATCTGTGTCAGGGTTCTCCAGAGAAACAGAACCAACAAGGCATGCATAGAGGGAAACATTTATTTAAAGGAAGTGGCTCATGCAATTGAGGAACCTTGGGGAATTCATCTGCAAGGTAGACCAGCAAGCTAAAGATGCAGGAAGGGCTGCAATTCAAGTCCCAAGGCAGGAAGTCTGCAGGCAGAATCCCCTCCTGCTTGAGAATGGCCAGTCTTTGTTCTACTGGGGCCTTTCAGTGACTGGATAAGCCCACCCTCACTATGGACAGAAACTGCTTTTCTCAAAATCCACCAATTTAAATGTTAATCTCATTCAAAAAACATCCTCCTGGAAACATCCAGAATAATATCTGGACATGCTCGGGTAGCCTTTGACACAAGAAACTAAGCATTATGCAGCACTACTTACAATAGCTAGAACATGAAAGGATTCTATGTATCCATCAACAGAGGACTGGATGAAGAAGTTGTACATATATATAATACAGGAATATTACTCAGCCATAAAATGGAATACATTTGAGTCAGTTCTAATGAGGTGGATGAACCTAGAGCTTATTATACAAAGTGAAGTAAGTCAGAAAGAGGAAATTGAGTATTCCATATTGTATATGGAATCTACAAAGATGGTACTGATGAATCTATTTGCAGGGCAACAATGGAGATGCAGACATAGAGAACAGACTTGTGGATACAGTCAATGACACTTTGTAGACAAATGTGTAACTCTGGATGTACAGTTGATCTAGCTGATATTTTGTGAGTGGATTAACAAGACCTTTGCATCATTGTGCTGTTTTTCATTTAATGCCCACAACTCCATGACCAGCTTTACTATTTCCCCAATTATATAGGTGGAAACATGGCAGTCTAGAAGCTCCCTTGCCCAGAGCCACATAATGGGCCACATTCAGAACAGAGATATGAGTCCTCGTGGTCCAACTTCAAGGTGGTCCAGGGGTAAAGAATCTGGCTGCCAAGCAGGAGATGCAGGTTCGATCCCTGGGTTGGGAAGATTTCCTGGAGTAGGAAATGGCAACCCACTCCAGTATTCTTGCCTAGGAAATGCCATGGACAGAGGATCCTGGTAGGCTACCGTCCATGGGGTGACAAAGAGTTGGACACAACGTAGTGACTAAATAACAACAACAAAAGTACGTACTTGAGGCTTTGCTGAGCGTGTCATCTTGCAGCTACAAAACTTTGCTAGGAAGAACTTGCATGTGTGCTAAGGCACTTCAGTCGTGTCCTACTCTTTGCGACCCCGTGGACCGTAGCCCACCATGCTCCCTGTCCATGGGATTCTCCAAGCAAGAACACTGGAGTGGGTTGCCGTGCTCTCCTCCAGGGGATCTTCTTGACCTAGGGATCGAACTCATGTCTCTTATGTCTCCCACATTGGCTGACAGGTTCTTTAGCACTAGTGCCATCTGGGAAGCCCAGCTAAGATGAAACATGACTGTATTTCAATAAAACTTTGATGACAAAGGTAGGCAGTGGATCATAGTTTGCTGGCCCCAGTTCTGTAAAATACACAGTACTTTCAAACACTGAAATCCAGTGATTCTAAGATAATACATATGGGAGGTTGCACTTTCCCCAGTTGGTTGCCATAATGTCTCTTCTGCCATGTGACCTTGGTACCTGCCACTGAGATGTGGGACTGTGTCCCTGTCCTTGGATTCAGATGTGCTTGTGAAGTCTCAGACCCATAGAATACAGCCAGCAGAAGTGACTGAGGTCATAAAAGGCAGCAAAGCTTCTGCCTGGCCACTGAGACCTTCGTTTTTGAAGATCTGAGCTGCCAGCTAAGAAATCTGACTCCTTGAGTTGACCCCGCTGTAGAAAATCACACTCAAGTCAACAGCCTGAATTGTTTTCACCAATGGCCAACATCAACCGCTGGGCATGTCAATGAAGATTCCTTTAGGTCAGGGGTTCCCAACTTCTGGGATCTAATGCCTGATGATCTGAGGTGGAGCTGATGTAGTAACAACAGAGATAAAGTTCACAGTAAATGTAACGTGATTGAATCATACCAAACTCACCTCTCCCCACATCCATGGAAAAACTGTCTTCCATGAAACTAGTTCCTAATATCAAAAAGGTTTCTAAATGACTTCAGCCCCTAGCTGTCGAACCACCCCCACCTGCAACCCCGAATATCGTGCAGCAGAAATGAGCTCTTTCCTTTGTACCTTTTCTGAATTCAGGATCCAGAGAATCCATGAATTTGACACAATGCTTGTTTTATGCTGTAGGTTCTGGGTGCTTCATCATGCGGTAATAACTTGACTGTAGCCCACCAGGATCCTCTGTCCATGGGATTCTCCAGACAAGAATACCAGAGTGTGTTGTCACATTCTCCTCCAGGGGCTCTTTCAGACCCAGGGATGGAACCTGCATCTCTTACATTTCCTATATTGTCAGGCTGGTTCTTTACCACTAATGCCACCTGGGAAGCAGGTGAACTCTAACGTGTGATGAAACTTAATGGGTCATCCACAGGTTTTATCTTATCCCACTGTGGGAGACACAGGGAAGGACTGGGCGCACTGCCAGGCTATAATTCCTGGTCCCTTTGTTTCAGAAGGGGCTCTATGCCTGTTTCTTGCTAGTGGAATGTAAGAGAAGTGAATGTGTGTCAGCTCTGAGCCCCAGTCAGCGAGCGTGAGCATCCTTTTCCCCCTTCTTTACAGTTCTCTTTGTTCCCAGAGCCTGACTAATTGCAGAAGATCCAGAGGAGGGCTCTAATCCCCTAGAAGGTGGTAGGATCACTAAATGGATGGGGTCTGGGTATCTGGAAACCTGGATGGATCAGAGCACACGACTCCCTTCCCAGCCAGGGTCAAAGTGTTGCAGCAGCCTGACTGAGGCTAAGTTCCTAAGATTTGGGGAGTATTATAGCAGTTGGTCCACTCTAGTGACCTTATTTCATTTTGTTCTGTTTTTGGTCTCTTCTGACATTTTAAATCAAGTGTAATGGATTTTTAATACAACTGTATCAAAAACTCCATTGAAAAACTGAATCAGATAGCCTGGATGTTTGAGAGATTATTTCCTTTTATTAACTGTGCATTTTAAAGAGAGAAAATTGGAGAGTAATTAGACAACAGATGCAGGGGTGGGAACTGGGAGGGCAGAGAATGCTGGGGAATCCTGTGTGTGTAATGAAATGTCAGAGGTAGGCAGGTACCAAGGGAAAGAAGCCTGCCTACCACCCACAGCTGGGAGAGAGAGTTGTTGGCACAAGTGTTTAGTTTTCATAATAAGGGATCGAAGTGCTTTCAGCACTTGGTGAGGTGGCCAGTCTCTCCTGCAAGACAAAGGGATGGTGATGAAGGAGGGCAAGATGCAGCCAAGCCCTGGGGCAGTGCCTCAACTTCTTTGACGTTAAGCTACTTTTTGGTTGATGTGGTTCTTGTAGACTATTCAGCAGGCAGAAGCAGACTAAATACTTCTTTTTTTAAAAAATTAACTAATTAATTAAACTTTGGGTCTTCACCACTGCGTGGGCGTTTTCTGTAGTTGCGATGAGCAGGGCTGTTCTCTAGTTATGGTGTGAAGGCTTCCCATTGCCGAGGCTTCTCTTGTTGGGAAGCACCGGCTCCAGGGCGTGTGGGCTCAGTAGTTGGTGGTTCCCGGGCTTTAGGGCACAGGCTCAATAGTTGTGGTGAATGGGCTTAGTTGCCCTGAGGCATGTGGGACCTAGCTCCCTGATGAGGGATGGAAACCCTGTCTCCTGCGTTGGCAGGCGGGTTCCTAACCACTGAGCCACCATGGAAGTCTCAGAAGCAGACTAAATACTTCTCATGAGAGTCTGCCAGAGTGGCCACGATTGGAAGTTAAATAAATCATTGTTGCCTTTCTTTCCAAGGTAGGGCAAAATAACCTCACAGACATGCAAAAAGGAAATTCTAATTCTCTTCGGAGGTCCCCCAATTCAGTTTTTAAAGATCTTTCTCTGGATGTGTAACAAATTACCACCACCTTAGTGGCTCCCGTCAGCACACATTTTTTTATGATCTCATGGTTCTGTGGGACAGAGGTCATGTAAGATCTGGGGGGTCCCCTGCTTGGAGTCTCATGAGATTGAAGTCTGGGTTGAGCTGGGCTGAGCACTCCTCTGGAGCCTCCAGGGAAGAATCTGCCTTTTGGCTCACTGAGTTGTTGGCAGAAGCCAGTTCCTGCGGCAGTAGGACGAGGGCCATGTTTCCTTGCTGGTGATGCTCAGGGCTGCTCCCAGACCAATCTCAGTTCCTTGTTCCGTGAACTCTCCATCTCAGCCATGGCCAACCTCCCTCACATAGAACCCTTCTCGGACTGTAAATCTCTCTGACTTGTTCTCCCTGCTGGGGAAAATGCCACACTTTACAGGGGCTCCTGTGACAAAGCCAGGCCCACCAGGATCATCATCCTAGCTTAGTGTGAACTGATTAGAGATGACATTTGCCAAATCTCCGGTGCTCTGGAATGTAACATACTCGTAGGAGTAACTCAAGGAAGACAGGCACCTCAGTATCCTGCCCACTATCATCTCCAATGAGCGCAATTTTGTCTTCTAGTGATAACTTACTCCTAATTCTTAAAATTCTTCCCCTCAGAAATTTTTCTTTATAGCTAATTCAAATTCAGAAAATTTTCAGAGTTTTGAAAAATACTAACATGAGTGCTGGAAAGAAGTACAGAATCCGATACTTTATTTTTTTCCATGTTGCCACTGTGATCACTTAAAAGCATGAATCTGAGGCTATCGTGCTTCTTCTTTTTTATTTTATTTTTTTATTGAATTTTTAGAATTTTATTTTATTTTTTCCATTTATTTTTATTAGCTGGAGGCTAATTACTTTACAATATTGTAGTGGTTTTGTCATACATTGACATGAATCAGCCACGGATTTACATGTGTTCCCCATCCCAATCCCCCCTCCCGCCAATCCATGAGTGGTTTTCTATTGCTGCCAGGGTAATGTTACAACTCCTGCGTAAAAATTCCAAAGGTTCTATTATCTGGTTTTTGCTTCATTGCCCTTGATGACTCTCTCCTGTTCCCCTCTCCCTCCCCTACCTGGCCTGTTTTTCATCCCCTGGAAAGCACCACATTCCCCTCCTCAGGGCTTGTTGCCGTGCCTTGCTGTCTCTAAAGAAATGCTCCCCTCCCTGTTTCCTATCTCTTGACTTGTGCTGTTGTTTAGTCGCTAAGTTGTGTCCAGCTCTTTGCGACCCGATGGACTTCAGCCCACCAGGTTCCTGCGTCCATGGGATTTCCCAGGCAAGGATCCTGGGGTGAGTTGCCACTTCCTTCTCCAGGGAATCTTCCTGACTCAGGGATCAAACCCATATCTCCTCATCTCCTGCATTGGCAGGTGGATTCGTTACCACTGAGCCTCCTGAGAAGCTCCTGAATATGAATTTAGCTGCGTAAGTCTTCTATTGAGCATATACCCAGGGAACTGTCTTTCACGTGGAGACAGTGCTCATGACAACTGGAAGCAAGTGACTTATTTGTGTGCACGTAATAAATAGTTCACTTAGTATTTAGATGATAGCTACTTGCTGAGTAGGATCATCTCCTATTCAATTATATTTATGCTCCTACATACATAGGGACCCTCAGACTTTCCCCATTTAGTCCTGCCTCTTACGACCTCAGGGCCAACTCGCTTTCATTGTAAATACACCAACTCAATTGTCCCTGCTCTTAGAGTTCTTTTGTTTTTATACCACGGATATCACCATGGGCTTATTAATTTTTTTCACTCTTTCTGTAGCAATGCCTGTTTCAGTAGGGGGATCCATATCCTGACATGCTAGAGAGGAGTGTTTGGGTGATATTGTGGGAACACAGTTCATCAGGGAACACAATTGTTCTGGCCTTTCTCAAACCCTGTATTTGTTCTGAAAGATGTGGTTTACATTTTTAAAAGACATGTACTGGCAGTATGATTTCCTGATATTCCTTTAAAAATTAGGCATTGTCATGCTTCAGTACCTAATTCTCAGAGAAAAGTTTTAGATTTACAAATAACATGTCTTCTTGTTGATAACATAAATATTTTAAAGCAGTGTTATTTTATCCATGAATGAGCACAGTGTGTTGTTTTCATCATGTAGTTCGAATTGACTGAATAATTGAATGCTTGCCTTATTTTTTAATCACTTTTCAGGATCAGCGGCAAATTGGAATTTAGACACGAAGAATGTTAAATTGAATGGAATTGCACAATTACAGTGATCACACAGAATATGAAATTAGTTTCAGTAAGAGACTGATAGTCAGGAGGATAACAAGGGAGCATTATCAGGTATAAGATGAAGCATGATATACTATAATGAAATGGTGATCTAAATGTTCAAAAAAAAATTTATTAGCACATTCAGTTCTGAAGTCTGCTCTCTTTCTAGTCTTACCTCCCCTCTTCCCACCCGCTCTGCACATCCCCCTCTGCCCCCGCCTGCCACTCTCGAAGTTCTGGCCTCTTTTCTGTTCCTTCAAAATGCCAGACACCCTCCCACCTTAGGGTGTTTGTCCTGGCTAGTCCCTCCAACTGGAATTCTCTTCCAGAACTCCCCATGGCTAACTCCTCATCTCTTTCAGATCTTCCCTCCAAGTCCTCTGGTCCCAAACACTGTCTCACCCTACACTGTTTATTTAATAAGAGCCCTCAATACCCCACTCTAGTTCTGCTCTGCAGCACTTAACACCTTCTAACTCAGCATATATCTCCCTTCTTCACTGTTGTTGTTGTTCAGTCGCCAAGTCATGTCCACCTCTTTGCGACCCCATGGACTGCAGCATACCAGGCTCCCCTTCCTTCACTAGCTCCTGGAATTTGCTCAGATTCATGTCCATTGAGTTGGTGAGGCCATCCAACCATCTCATCCTCTGTCTTTCCCTTCTCCTCCTGCCCTCAATCTTTCCCAGCATTCGGGATCTTTTCCAGTGAGTTGGCTCTTTGCCTCAGGTAGCCAAAGAATCACAGCCTCAGCTTCAGCGTCAGTCCTTCCAATGAATATTCAGGGTTGATTTCCTTTAGGATTGACTGATTTGATCTCCTTGCTGTCCAAGGAACTCTCAAGAGTCTTCCCCAGTACCACAGTTCAAAAACATCAGTTCTTCAGTGCTCAGCCTTCTATATGGTCCAGCTCTCACATCCATATATGACTACTGGGAAAACCATAGTTTTGACTATTATATGGACCTTGTCGGCAAAGTGATGTTGCTGCTTTTTAATATGCTGTCTAGGTTTGATTTTTCTGCCTCTCTTCCTAACAACAGCAAGAATCTTTGTGTCTTTTATTGAGTGATGTATCTTAAGTACTTAGGACACTGCTTGACACAGTGTTGATGCTCTGTAAGTATTTGTTGAATGAATGCATGAAGTACTGGCTTATTGATATAAAGTAAGCTTAATTCCAAACAATTGAGTTATTTAATGATAATCCACCATTTAGCTGCCATTAAAAATATAAGCTGTGGTCTCTAGTATCCTTAAATATAAGTTTCAAGGTAATCGAGAAAGAGGCATGCACCCCAGTGTTCACTGCAGCACTGTTTATGATAGCCAAGGTGTGGAAACAGCCTAAATATCCCTCGACAGATGAATAGATAAAGAAGATGTGTACAGACGTACAATTGAATATTTGTTTTTGTTGTTGATATTCAGTTGCCAAGTCATGTTGGACTCTTCATGAACCCATGGACTGCAGCACACCAGGCTTCCCTATCCCTCACTATCTCCTGGAGTTTACCCAAGTTCGTGTCCATTGAATCTGTGATACCATCCAATCATCTCATCCTCTGTCATCCTCTTCTTTTGCCCTCAATCTTTCCCAGCATCAGGGTCTTTTCCAATGAGTCAGCTCTTTCCTTTTGGTGGTCAAAGTATTGAAGCTTCAGCTTCAGCATCAGTCCTTCCAAAGAGTATTCAGAGCTTATTTCCTTCAGGATTGACTGGTTTGATTTCCTTGCTTTTGAAGGGATGCTCAAGAGTCTTCACCAGCACCACAGTTCGAAAGCATCAATTCTTCTGCACTCTGTCCAGCTCTCACATCCAGACATGACTACTGGAGAGATCATAGCCTTGACTATATGGACCTTTGTTGGCCAAGTGATGTCTTTGCTTTTTAATACACTGTCTAGGTTTGTTATAGCTTTCATCCCAAGAAGCAATCATCTTCTAATATCATGGTTGCAGTCACCATCTGCAGTGATTTTAGAGCCCAAGAAGAGGAAATCTATCATGCTTCCACTTTAATTCCTTCCAGTTTAGGCTGTTTAGTTCCTCTTGGCTTTCTGCCATTAGTGTGGTATCATCTGCATATCTGAGCTTGTTATTTCTCCTGGCAATCTCATCCAGCCTGGCGTTTCGCATGATGTGCTCTGCGTGTAAGTTAAATAAACAGGGTGACAATAACAGCCTTGTTGTACTCCTTTCTCAATTTTGAACCGGTCAGTTTTCTATATAGGGTTCTAACTGTTGCTTTTTGACCTGTATACAGGTTTCTCAGAAGACAAGTAAGATGGTCTGGTATTCCCAACTCTTTAACGGTTTTCCACAGAGTGTTATGATCCACAGAGTCAAAGGCTTTAGAGTAGACAATGAAACAGAGGTAAATATTTTTCTAGAATTCCCTTGCTTTCTCTATGATCCAGTGAATGTTGGCAATTTGATCTCTGGTTCCTCTGTCTTTCCTAAACCCAGCTTGAACATCTGTAAGTTCTCGGTTCATGTACTGCTGACGTCTAGCTTGGAGGATTTTGAGCATAACTTTCCTAGCATGGGAGATGAGTGCAATTGTCCGATGGTTTGAATATTGCTTAGTACTGTCCTTTTTGGGAACTGGGATGAGGATTGACCATTTTCAGTCCTGTGGCCATTGCTGTGTTTCCCAAATTTGCTAACATACTGAATGCAACACTTCAATAGCATCATCTTTTAGGATTTTATGTATCTCTGCTTGAATTCCATCACCTTCACTAGCTTTATTGGCTTCCTTGCTGCTGCTGCTGCTAAGTCACTTCAGTCGTGTCCGACTCTGTGCGACCCCATAGACAGCAGCCCACCAGGCTCCCCCGTCCCTGGGATTCTCCAGGCAAGAACAGTGGAGTGGGTTGCCATTTCCTTCTCCAATGCATGAAAGTGAAAAGTGAAAGTGAAGTTGCTCAGTCGTGTCTGACTCTTAGCGACCTCATGGCTTCCTTAGGCCCCCTTAACTTCACACTCCAGAATGTCTGGCTCTGGGTGAGTGACTATACCATCATGGCTCTCTGGGTTGTTAAGATCCTTTTTGTACAGTTCTTCTGTGTATTCTTTTCAGCTTTTTTTGATCTCTTCTGCTTCTATTAGATCTTTTCCATTTCTGTCCTTTATTGTGCCCATCTTTGGATGAAATATTCCTTTGATATTTCTGGTTTTCTTGAAGATACCTCTAGTCTTACCTATTCTGTTGTTTTCCTCTACTCTGCACTGTTCACTGAATATTGCTGAATCATAAAAAATAATGAACTAATGCAATTTGCATCAACATGGATGGACCTAGAGACTATCATGCTAAATGAAGTATATCAGACAGAGAAAGACAACTGTCGTATGATATCACTCATATGTGGAATCTAGTTTTAAAAAAATGATAGAAATGAACTTATTTACAAAACTGAAACAGGCTTACAGATATTGAAAACAAATTTCCCATTACCAAACAGGAAACATGGGGAAGAGGGATAAATCAGAAACTTAGGATGAACATGTACACACCACTATATATAAAACAGATAATCAAGAAGGACCTACTATATATAGCACAAGGAGCTCTACTCAATATTCTGTGATAATCTATAAGAGAAAAGAATCTAAAAAGGAATGAGTATATGTATATCTATAACTGAATCACTTTGTTGTACACCTGAAACTAACACAACATTGTTTTTTTTTAAATTTTTCCCAATTATTTTTATTAGTTGGAGGCCAATTACTTTACAATACTGTAGTGGTTTTTGCCATACCTTGACATGAATCAGCCATGGATTTACATGTATTCCCAATCCCGATCCCCTCTCCCACCTCCCTCCCCATCCCATCCCTCTGGGTCATCCCAGTGCACCAGCCCTGAGCTCTTGTCTCATGCATCCAACCTGGACTGGCGATCTGTTTCACACTTGATAATATACATGTTTCGATGCTGTTCTCTCATATCATCCCACCCTCGCCTTCTCCCATAGAGTCCAAAAGTCTGTTCTGTACATCTGTGTCTCTTTTTCTGTCTTGCATATAGGGTTATCATTACCATCTTTCTAAATTTCATATATATGTGTTAGCATACTGTATTGGTGTTTTTCTTTCTGGCTTACTTCACTCTGTATAATGGGCTCCAGTTTCATCCACCTCATTAGAACTGATTCAAATGAATTCTTTCTAATGGCTGAGTAATATTCCATTATGTATATGTACCACAGCTTTCTTATCCATTCGTCTGCTGATGGGCATCTAGGTTGCTTCCATGTCATGGCTATTATAAACAGTGCTGCGATGAACATTGGGGTGCACGTGTCTCTTTCAGATCTGGTTTCCTCAGTGTGTATGCCCAGGAGTGGGATTGCTGGGTCATATGGCAGTTCTATTTCCAGTTTTTCAAGAAATCTCCACATTGTTCTCCATAGTGGTTGTACTAGTTTGCATTCCCACCAACAGTGTAAGAGGGTTCCCTTTTCTCCACACCCTCTCCAGCATTTATTGCTTGTAGACTTTTGGATAGCAGCCATCCTGACTGGCATGTAATGGTACCTCACTGAGGTTTTGATTTGCATTTCTCTGATAATGAGTGATGTTGAGCATCTTTTCATATGTTTGTTAGCCATCTGTATGTGTTCTTTGGAGAAATGTCTGTCTAGATCTTTGGCCCATTTTTTGATTGGGTCATTTATTTTTCTGGAATTGAGCTTCAGGAGTTGCTTGTATATTTTTGAGATTAATCTTTTGTCTGTTTCTTCATTTGCTATTATTTTCTCCCATTCTGAAGGCTGTCTTTTCACCTTGCTTATAGTTTCCTTTGTAGTGCAAAAGCTTTTAAGTTTCATTAGGTCCCATTTGTTTATTTTTGCTTTTATTTCCAATATTCTGGGAGGTGGGTCATAGAGGATCCTGCTGCGATTTATGTCAGAGAGTGTTTTGCGTATGCTCTCCTCTAGGAGTTTTATAGTTTCTGGTCTTACATCTAGATCTTTAATCCATTTGGAGTTTATTTTGTGTATGGTGTTAGAAAGTGTTCTAGTTTCATTCTTTTACAAGTGATTGACCAGTTTTCCTAGCACCACTTTTAAAGAGGTTGTCTTTTTTCCATTGTATATTCTTGCCTCCTTTGTTGAAGATAAGGTGTCCATAGGTGCGTGGATTTATCTCTGGGCTTTCTATTCTGTTCCATTGATCTATATTTCTGTCTTTGTGCCAGTACCATACTGTCTTGATGACTGTGGTTAACACAACAGTTAATCAACTATACTCGCAGGTGGCACTAGTGGGAATGACCCTGCTTGTCTGTGTGGGAGACATAAGAGATGTGGGTTGGATCCCTGGGTTGGGGAGATCCTTGCAGGAGGGCATGGAAACTCACTCCAGTATTCTTGCCTGGAGGATCCCATGGACAGAGGAACCTGGTGGGCTACAGTCCATAGTGTTGCAAAGAGTCAGACATGACTGAAGTGACTTAGCACACATGCAAGTACTCCAATAAAATTAAAATTAAAAAAGGTAATAAGCTATCTTGAGCTTATTTTCATTTGTAGCTAGTTTATTAAGATGTGAAGAAATGGTTGACATTAAAAGAATAGCACGTTTTAAATAAATAATAAGTATCAGAGTCTGGAAAATAGTTTTCTAGTTGTGTGGTGTGACTTGGATGGGTTAAGTTTGAAAAACTTCTTAAGATTAGCTAATCAACTGCTTTATCATCTATCTGGAAATTAGGGTTGTTAACTTAAAAAGCTTTATTTTTAGTGTGTAGATATTGAAAAGGGCATGTCTGTTATTAAACTACTTTTTCAGGCTGGATGTTATAAAAGCTGCACTTTTTGACCTGCCTTGATCTAAAAAGGGCAACAGTGGAAAGGTACGTGTACACAATTGCTTTGCTTTATTCTTAGAAACCTGGACTTTGAGGTTGTCCTTTGAGATTGAGAGAAAAAAAGGACAGTTTATTGTGACCTTGGCCTGACTTGCTTTTTCTATTTGTTGACCGGAATGTAATAAAAGCAGAAACTGAGTAATGTATCCACAGTCTTTACTGAGGATACGGTGGTTTCTAGTCTCAAGAGGTGAGCTCTTGTTTTTGGGCCATCTGCTTAAGATTTTTCAAAGTAAGAAATGCTCTGCTGTGTCAGTATACAAAAAAAAATCATGCCCTAACTATCTGCATTTAATGAGCTTCAAGAGGTCTGGATGGGGTGGTAGGGTTTCAGAGGGTATGTTGTTCAGAAGATCACTGTTTTTAAGACGTGATGTTTGTGTTCTCTGTAACAGTACACTCTTAAAAACAGTGATTGAGGTGGAACATAAAAACATATATCACTTTTTTGGTTTATTTGAAACATTAATTCTTGGGAAGAAAGAATGGATTGGAATGCAAGAGTGCTTCTTTAGGTAAAAATATTGGGTTGGCCAAGAAGTTCATTTCCATAAAATATTATGGAAAAGCTCAAATGAAGTTTTTGGTCAACCCAACACTATGGTTTAAAGACACAATCCCTGATTTCCCTTAACTCATTATTCTATAACTTAGTAGGTGCAGTAGAAGCAAAGTGTTTGCTTTTTACAATTGTTTATATATGCCTCTAGATTTTAAGTCTGTTGCTTTAATTTTCTGGCTTTACCATCTGCTAAAAATAAATAAAAGTTCCTTTAAAGCTCTTTAAGATTGGCTTTCTGTAGTGAAACAACTTCTTTTCTTTAGAGAAATACCCAAATATTACAGTACAGTACTATTAGCCAATTGTGTTTGTTGTATACCTAGACCAACCTTGCTGGATTTACAAACAAATTGGACTTACATGCAAAAAGGTAAAATGGTTATCTGAGAAGGCCTTACAAATAGCTGAGAAAAGAAGAGAAGCTAAAGGCAAAGGAGAAAAGGAAAGATAAACCCATTTGAATGCAGAGTTCCAAAAAATAGCAAGGAGAGATAAGAAAGCCTTTGTCAGTGATCAATGCAAAGAAATAGAGAAAACAATAGAATGGGAAATACTAGAGATCTCTTCAAGAAAATTAGAGATACCAAGGGAACATTTCATGCAAAGATGGTCACAATAAAGGACAGAAGTGGTATGGACCTAACAAAAGCAGAAGATATTAAGAGGTGGCAAGAATACACAGAACTATACAAAAAAGGTCTTCATGACCCAGATAACCATGATGGTGTGATCACTCACTTAGGTCAGACATCCTGGAATGCAAAATCAAGTAGGCCTTAGGAAGCATCACTACAAACAAAGCTAGTGGAGGTGATGGAATTCCAGTTGAACTCTTTCAAATCCTAAAAGATGATGCTGTGAAAGTGCTGCACTCAATATGCTAGCAAATTTGGAATACTCAGCAGTGGCACAGGATGGGGAAAGATCAGTTTTCATTCCAATCCCAAAGAAAGGCAATGCCAAAGAATGTTCAAACTACTGCACAATTGCACTCATCTCACACACTAGTAAAGTAATGCTCAAAATTCTCCAAGCCAGGCTTCAACAGTACATGAAACATGGACTTTCAGATGTTCAAGATGGATTTAGAAAAGGCAGAGGAACCAGAGATCAAATTGCCAACATCTATTGGATCACTGAGAAAACAAGAGTTTCCAGAAAAAACATCTGCTTTATTGACTATGCCAAAGCCTTTGACTGTATGGATCACCACAAACTGTGGAAAATTCTTCAAGAGATGGGAATACCAGACCACATTACCTGCCTCCTGGAGAATCTGGACATGGAACAACAGACTGGTTCTGAATCAGAAAAGGAGTACATCAAGGCTGTATATTGTCATCCTGCTTATTTAACTTATATGCAGAGTACATCATGAGAAATGCTGGGCTGAAAGAAGCACAGCTGGAATCAAGATTGCTGGGAAAAATATCAATAACCTCAGATATGCAGATGATAGCACCCTTATGGCAGAAAGCAAAGAAGAACTAAAGAGCGTCTTGATGAAAGTGAAAGAGGAGAGTGAAAACGTTGGCTTAAAACTGAACATTCAGAAAACTAAGATCGTGGCATCCGGTCCCATCACTTCATGACAAGTAGATGGGGAAACAATGGAAACAGTAAGAGACTTTATTTTTGTGGGCTCCAAATTACTGCAGATGGTGATTGCAGTCGTGAAATTAAGACACTTGCTCCTTGGAAGAAAAGCTATGACCAACCTAGACAGCATATTAAAAAGCAGAGACATTACTTTGCCAACAAAGGTCCATCTAGTCAAGGCTTTGGTTTTTCTAGTAGTCATGTATGGATGTGAGAGTTGGACTATAAAGAAAGCTGAGCATTGAAGAATTAATGCTTTTGAACTGTGGTGTTGGAGAAGGCTCTTGAGAGTCCTTTGGACAGCAAGGAGATCCAACCAGTCCATGCTAAAGGAGATCAGTCCTGGGTGTTCATTGGAAGGACTGAGCTTGAAGCTGAAACTCCAATACTTTGGCCACCTGATGGGAAGAGCTGACTCATTGGAAGAGACCCTGATGCTGGGAAAGATTGAGGGCAGGAGGAGAAGGGACAACAGAGGATGAGATGGTTGGATGACATCACCGACTCAATGGACATGAGTTTGAGCAAGCTCTGGGAGTTGGTGATGGACTGCATGCTGCAGTCCATAGGGTTGCAAACAGTTGGACACGACTGAGCAACTGAACTGAACTGAGTGCACTCTTGGAATGGTACTCAATCATATGTAAAGGACTTACTGTATTGTCATTAGGATTTGGGCTTGGGAAGTGTATGGAGAGGTGTTTTTTTTTTTTTTTTTAATTTTCTATACTTATATCTCTTGAACTTTTGTAGGGAAGTGAACTAACACATTAAAGTGATTAGATTTATTTTGTTTTTCTAGTTAAGGATAATGGCAACTGAAAAAAAATACAAAAATTCTTAAAAATCTCAATATTAGAAGAAGACTTTGGTAGGAAGTGAAATTGACCTGAACCCAGATACTGACATCATTGTAAATTGGTATATCTTGCTCTCTTTATAGCTATCTATAAACACTAAAATAAAATTAAACAGGGAATTAGGAAAGTGCCATAAGACATAAAAGATGTAACAGTGGAAGGAATTTAGACATGCCGCTAGGCTTCTAGCCAATGGGCATAAAATTTAACTTGAAAATGCTCTGTTTCACCTGAGGTACCTTTTGTTGGGTAAATGAAATGAATCTCAGACTGGCTTGTGAGACATTTAGCAGCTGTTTCTGTTTATCTTAGAGTTTCTGAATGAGTTTAGAGTCATTTTAATATTTTCTTTAGAAGATCAATTCTGGGCATGTTGAATTAGAATGGTTATTTTTATGTCCCGTAGGCTCAATATCATAGGGGAAGCAACCCCATAGGAACATCTTCAGATATTTTCTTGTGTATGCGAGGTTGCATGGTGTGCCATAAAATGGCTTCTGTCACATTTTAGATGCAAAACGCAACTGCACTTTGAGGTATTCGCAGACTCAGAAGTAAGGAGAGGCTTTTTGATATAGCCGTCTCATAAAAGCAATGAGGAGGTGTATAAAATATTGTAGAATCATCGTTGGCATAAACAGGACTTCTAGAGAGTACATTTTATAAGACTGAATTTATTTCTAACAAAACCATTGGTACAAAGCATCATCATGAGAGTTTATGTAGAGATAGCTTAAGGGAAAAACAGATGAGATTGAGTCATACCCTTCTAGGGTGTCAGGTAAACTATTTAAGGAGTGTAAATTAAACACTCTGGGAGGTTTTTGACTTTTGGACAACTGTGGGGAAAGTGAGAAATGTTTCTTAATTAAAGCTGTAGTTTCTCTCCCACTGTGCTGGAGGCTTGACTTGGGAACGAGAGTGTGAAAATGAACGATTGTGGGGGCCGGGGGGCCAGCTTGGGGTCAGGGACCTGGGGAACCACCCTCTCCCTTCGGGATGCTGGCGTGTCACAGTTTTGTAGTTTCTTCTGTGCATCTGTGGGTCCTGTGACTCGGAGCATTCGCTGCACACGGGGCCACGGCGATGGCTGCATCAGAGACACAGGGTTGGAGGAGTGAGCACGAGGCCAGGAAGCACCGCACCCACACCCCACCACCCACCTTGGGTTGTCGGTTTTGTTGTTTAGTTGCTCAGCTGTGTTTTACTCTTTGTGACCCCATGGCCTGTAGCCCGCCAGGCTCCTCTGTGCATGGGATTCTTCAGGCAAGCATACAGGAGTGGGTTCCCATTCCTTTCTCCAGGGGATTTTCTGGACCCAGGGATCAAACCCACATCTCCTGCATTGCAGGCAGGTTCTTCACCACTGAGCCACCTGGGAAGCCCTCTGCCTTGGGTACCGATGCAAATATTGGGTCGGCCAAAAAGTTTGTTCAGGTTTCTGTCCCATCCGTAGCAAACATTTTGGCCGACCCAATATTTTAAAACCATTATCCCAAGTACAACCATTTTTCTCTGGAGCTCCTGCTTTGTAATATTGGCCAATTGAACTCCTTTTACTACTTACCAACATTAGAAATTTTCCTGTTTATTCACTTATTTATTTATGCTCTGTCTCTCCTCAGACTAAATTTTTTGAGACAGAGAACTTGTCACTTCTCTTGACAATTACATTCTCAGTGTCTGGCATACAATAGGCTCTCAGTAAATATTTCCTGGATATGTGAATACATCTGTGACAACATACATCTGTCTGCATATGGAGCTAATATTGTCGTTTTAGAAGTGCATACATTATACTATGTGACATGTTATATATATCAATTATTAAACATAAATAACAAAATTTATCTCCCCTCCGTATTTATTTCTACACATATGTGTATACCTTGCCCCTTTTCACTTAATAGTAATATGTAATATTATTACTATATATATATAATATAATATAATATGATAATATGTAATATAATAATTCATAATATAATATAATAATGTAATAACAACATAATATTATCCAGTGATAATTAGTAAAAATACAACTGTTGCATTCTTTTCAAAAGCTATTCTGTAGTTCGTAGTATAGGTAAATAATGATTAATTAGTACACTAGGATGTGTGTTCAGTCACTCAGTCTTGTCTGACTCTTTGACCCCATGGACTGTAGCCCACCAAGCTCCTCTGTATGTGGGATTTCCCAGGCAAGAATACTGGAGTGGGTTGCCATTTCCTTCTCCAGAGGATCTTCTTGACCCAGGGATCAATATTGCGTCTCTTGGGTCTCCTTCTTTGGCAGGTAAAGTCTTTACTGTTTGAGCCATTGGGGAAGCCCTAGGATGGATATTTGTATTTTTTTTCATTTTTCATCAGTAAAAACAATATTTCTTGAGATAAATATCCATGTGCATGTGTCATTTCACACTCAGGATTCATTTTTAATTTTTTCCAGATAAGTAGTTGTGTCACACTATTTATTGAGGAGTTTGCTGTCTTCCTTTTGATTTGAAACGTTTATTTCATCTTATGCTATATTCCCATATTATCTGGATCTATTCAAATTCTGTGCCATAGATATCTCTGTCTAATTTCTATATTTGATTATCTATGTTAGCCCCCATTACCTTCCCCCCAGAATTTTTTTTATTCTGTTTGTTTTCCATTATGAATTAAAAGCATAACTAGTTCCCTGTTTAACACCCCCACCATCGTCCAAAATTCAAGTTACCATTTTTACTGGGATGGCATTAAAATATGAGTATACTTACAGAGGGGATCTCCCTGATAACTCAGTAAGGGAATCCTGCCTGCAATGTGGGAGACCTGCATTCAATCGCTTGGTTGGGAAGATGTCCTGGAGAAGGGCATGGCAACCACCCCAGTATTGTTGCCCGGGAAATCCCATGGACAGAGGAGACTGGTGGGCTACAGTCCATGGGGTTGCAAAGAGTTGGACACCACTGAGTGACTAAGCACACAGCACACACGTATTTAGGGAGAACAGTCTTCATTATGAATTTTCATTTACGCAAGGCTTTTTGTATATCCCTCAGTAAAATTATAACATTTCTTCCTAGAGACATAGACATTTAAGTTTATTCCTGGTTGGTTTTTCCCTACTGTTGTAAATAGTGATTTCCCTTAGGTGGTTGTTTGCATATATAAAGCTATTATTTTCTGTATATTTACACAGACACACACAGACATGTTTTACCCAAGCAACTTACTGAATTTCTTATTATTCATAGTAGTTTTTCAGTTGGTTCAACTTGAATTGTTCAGGAAGGTATATGGTAATACCATTTGCAATTAGTGAAAAATTTCTCTCCTCCTTTCTGGTTATTATATCTCTTATATTATCTCTTGTCTAACTGAATTGACTGCTATCTTCAGAATAATCTTTTTAAAAATGATTTATCTATTTGGCAGCTCTGGGTCTTAGTTGCGGCATGTGGGATCTTTTAATTGTGGCATGTGGTATCTAGTTCCCTGACCAGGAATTGAACCCAGTCCCTCTGCATTGGGAGCACAGAGTCTTAGCCACTGGTCCATCAGGGAAGTCCTCATAATAATCTTAAATAACGTGAAATCAGCTAATGGGGAAATTCCTAGAACTGTACTTATTTTGGTATGTTAGCCTTTGAACAGTTACTCTGTTGTGTGATCTTTATTATTTTTAATGCTAGTATTTATATGTGTCTGCACTTTTCTGGTTTGTCTGTGTGTGTGTGTGTGTGTGTGTGATCTTGGTCAGGTTTTGTTTTCAATGTTATTCTAGCTGTATAATCAATTTGAAATATATCTTTTTTGTTATTAGAGAACAGTTTTTGAAAACCATTGCGGGATGTGTTCCTTCAAAGTTTGAAGGAAACTAATCTGGTCTAGTGCTTTATTTTTCATCAGAGGTAGCTTTTTGACAATTTTCTCTAATTCTTCTATGGTCATTGGGCAGTGTCAGTAGGCAGAAATTCTGAAATGGACCCCAAATCCCCACTCCATGGTACTAATGTCCTTGTATAATAATCTCTTGCCTTTGAGTATAGGAAGGTGTGTGAGTGTGATGGTTTCATCGCTTGATTTAGGTGATGTTATGACAAAGGTGAAGGGGTTTCGCACATGTAATCATGGTCCTAGTTTAGTTGACTTTGAGTTAATCTTGAGAGTCCCTTGGATAGCAAGGAGATCAAACCAGTCAATCCTAAAGGAAATCAACGCTGAATATTCATTGGAAGGACTGATGCTGAAGCTCCAATACTTTGGCCACCTGATTCAAAGAGCCGACTCACTGGAAGAGACCCTGATCCTAGGGAAGATTGAAGGCAGGAGGAGAAGGGGACGACAGAGGATGAGGTGGTCTTTGCTGGCTGAGCTTCCAGAGAAGGACGGAGCTGGCCGAGAATTTGATCTCCGCCCTGTGAGCTCCTTAGCAGAGGCCCTGTTGAGAGATGCTGGATTAAGATCCAGAGGCTGTGGGAAAATTCTATGTTATTTTAAGTCACTAAGTTTCTGGTAATTTGTTATGTAGTAATAGAAAATGAATATAGTCAGTTCAGATTTTTTTTTGGAAGTCAGTTTTGTCATTTATATTTTGTTAAAAATCATCCATTTCCCCTGTAATTTTAATTGTATTTGCATAGAATTGAGCAGAATAATCTGTTATGATTATTTAAATTTCTGAAATTTTTTTATCCATTTAAAAAAATTTTTATTTTACTTATTGAAGTATAGTTGATTTACAATGTTGTGTTAGTTTTAGGTGTACAGCACAGTGATTGTCATACATATATGTATATTCATTCTTTTTCAGATTCTTTCCCATTATAGTTTGTTATGAAATATTGAGTTAGAGTTCCCTGTGCTATACAGTAGGTCCTTATTGGTTATCTATTTTATGTATAGTGGTGGGTATGTGTTAATCCCAAACTCCTAATTTATCTCTCCCCTACTTTTCTCTTTGTTAACCATAAGCTTATTTCCTATGTCTTTGAGTCTATTTCTGTTTAGCAGAGACGCTCATTTGTACCCTTTTTTTAGATCCCACATAGAAGCAATATCACATGGTATTTGTTTTTCACTCTCTAACTTACTTAGTATGATGATCTCTAGGTCCATCCATGTTGGTCATACAGCATTCTTTTATTCTTTTTTTATGTCTGATTAATATTCTATTGTGTATGTGTACCACATTGTCTTTTTCCATTCATCTTTCAATGAACATTTAGGTTGTTTCAGAGTTTATATATGGTGGTGGTGGTGGTTTAGTTGCTAAGTCGTGTCCAACTCTTGCTCCCCATGAGGAGCCTCCCAGGCTCCTCTGTCCATGGCATTCTCCAGGCAAGAATACTGGAGTGGGTTGCCATTTCCTTCTCCAGTCAGAGTTTATGTATTCTTTTTCTAATAAATGTTAATTAACTATTTTCTATTTAATTTAATCTGTCTCCATACCTATCTATATCTCCTATTAGTGATTTATTTTTGGTTCTAAAGGATCAGCTATTGCACTACTAGTTTTAGGTTTTATAAATTATTGATTTTTCAATTGCTTATTAATATTTCCTTAGATTTATTTTATTTTTTATTTGCAAACTGAATATGGATGTTTAGTTTGTTTATTTTTTATTCTTTTTTATATTGATGTAGGAATTTAAGAATTTACCTTTTCTTCTGAAAAGAATTTACCTTTTCTTCTGAACACTGCTTCAGCTGTATCTCCTAGGTTTTGAAATACATTATTTTAATTTACCTCTTTTCCTTTTAACACTAATGTGAGCTCCTTTATCCTCCATATCATTCCACTCTACTACTTTTAACTTGTGCTGTACTTGGTCTCTCAGTTGTGTCTGACTCTTTGTGACCCCGTGGGCTATAGCCCACCTGGCTCCTCTGTCCATGGGGATTCTCCAGGCAAGAATACTGGAGTGGGTAGCCTTTCCCTTCTCCAGGGGATCTTCCCAACCCAGGGATCAAACCAGGTCTCCCGCATTGCAGGCGGATTCTTTTCCAGCTGAGCCACCAGGGAAGCCCAAGAATACTGGAGTGGGTAGCCATTCCTTTCTCCAGCGAATCTTCCTGACCCAGGAATTGAATCGGGCTCTCCTGCATTGCAGGTGGATTCTTTACCAGCTGAGCTACCAGGGAAGCCCCACTTTTAACTTGGTTCATTTTAATTTCATTTTGTTCCTTTTTCTCAGTCTTATCTTTTATGTCCCTTTGTATTTTCAGTACATTCCTTTTTCTTTTGTGTTGCTTTCAGTGTGACCTTCATTTTTTGGCTTTTTCATTATATCCCAATTGCTGCTGCTTATTTTTTTTTAATCTCCTGCTTTCTTTCAATATTTTGTCTAATCTCAGCAATCCTAGCATGTCACATTGTTTTACAGAATCAATGACTTCATTAACCTCTTAGAAGAATTTATAACATATGTACAGCAGCATGATTTTGATGACCATTCCTAATCTTTTCTTCCTTTTTTTCTTACAGTATTTTAATATGCTATTTCCTTGAAAAGGTTATAATTAATCTTTGAGTAGGGTGTGTCCTTCTTAACAATGACAGTAAGCATTCACTTTATGACATAGGATTTTGGGTGTGAGTGAAATCATTTAGCTTTTATTAGCTGCATCCAGTAGGAACTAGCTGCTATAGGGCTGCTTGGATATTGAGTATTTTTCCTCCATTCTGCCTCACTAACAGCCTGCTTCCTGCAAACATGGCTGGTCTGTATAGACCTCCTCAGACCCGCCCCCAGTCTGCCATGCACTGCCTCTCTTTGGTGCCAGACTCAGTTCAGAGATGCTTTGGCCACTGGCAGTCATTCCTGTTGCTACTATTTCGAACAAGTGATTGTTGGTTTTCTTCTTAGGATTTCCCCCCAATACTTTGGGCATCTGAGGTCTGGTGACTTTAAATAAGATTTGTAGCTGGACATTCTGTCTTCCCTTGCTCCTGATTTACCATCAATTTTTTAAAAAAGATATGATTATTTTTTAAAAGTGTATTTTATTTTTCGGCTGTGCTGGGTCTTCACTGCTGCGTGGGCTCTCTCCAGTTGTGGAGAGAGGGGGTTACTCTCTCGTCGCAGCACATGGACCTCTCATTGTGACGGCTTTTCTTTCTGTGCAGCGCAGGCTCCGGAGCGTGCAGCTTCAGTAGCTGAGGCTCCCAGGCTCCGGAGCACAGGCTCAATAGCTGTGCCCCACGTGCTTAGTTGCTCCACAGCATGTGGGATCTTTCTGGACCAGGGATTGAACGGGTGTCTCCTGCCCCAATTTATCATCAATAAATTGATATTAAAAAAAATAATTTTGTTATTATTATATTTTCCTTAATGAAGACTTTATTATTATTGGTTGCACCACGTGGTGTGTGGGATCATAGTTCTCTGACCAGGAATCAAACCTGTGCCCCCTGCCTTGGAAGCACAGTCTTAACTGCTGGATGACCAGGGAAAGCCCATCACTGAATTGATCTTACTGCCTGTGATAATTTCCTTATACACTGTGGTTGGGGGTAAGAGATCTGATACTTTTGTCAAGAGTAGGTTTTTTTTCCTATTCCTGTTTCATATTCTTTTTTTGTTGCTGCTGTGAGTGTTCTATAAGAGCAGACCTTTCTTTTCCAGTTTAAAAGTGTAAATTATAATTGTGTAATATTCAATTGTTGAACCATAAATACACCTAAAAGTTTTTTGATGGTTACAGACTGTGTTACTGCTAAGCTGCTAAGTCACTTCAGTCGTGTCCGACTCTGTGCGACCCCATAGACGGCAGCCCACCAGGCTCCCCCGTCCCTGGGATTCTCCAGGCAAGAACACTGGAGTGGGTTGCCATTTCCTTCTCCAATGCGTGAAAGTGAAAAGTGAAAGTGAACTCGCTCAGTCGTATCCGACTCTTAGCGACCCCATGGACCGCAGCCCACCAGGCTCCTCTGTCCGTGGGATTTTCCAGGCAAGAGTACTGGAGTGGGGTGTCATTCCCTTCTCCAGTGGATCTTCCCAACCTAGGGATCGAACCTGGGTCTCCTACACTGCAGGCCAATTCTTTACCATCTGAGTCACCAGGGAAGCTCGATATACTATGTTGGGAAGCTTTAAATTCCGCTAATTTAGTGAGGTTATCAAGTTTGATTTTCCAAGTACAAACAATTAAAATCCATGTTTGTTCTTGAGAAGCTCTGTAATGAGACTAAGCTCTAGACTATAGTTTCCTGCACTCTAGCAAATTCCAAATTGATGGCTGTCACCTTGTTTGAATACAAAGCTGAGTGTTTTATAATCAATGATTAGTCTCTATTGTGTATATGCAAATCTTATTGAATAGCCATTGCATTTTAAAGACAGTAAAATATTAAATTTTACATTAAATCATAACAGGAGTTGTCAGCTCCCATATTGGATAAAATTCAGTTGGGAAGAAACTGTGTTTCTTTTTTAAAGTGGCTTCAGAGAATTAGAGTAGCCACTTTCGCACAGAGGACATAAAATCTATTTTTTTTCCCAGCTAACAGAAATTAGGCTAATGGTTTGTAGAGCAAACCTGAATTCTGCTCCTTGCTTTGATATTAACTAGGTAATGGCTTGCCTTTGCAGTTATGAAATAGAAATTATATTTTTACCTTGCATTAGTGTTGAATGGAATAAGAAATTAAATTCAATGACCTTTAAATGCTAAGTCATTACTTTTCCCTGCTAAAGGGCCAAATAACAGTTATTACCAGTATAGGAAGACTAGAATGGCCAGGACTTCGGAACACAGGTAGCTCCATGTGAAGCTTTTAAAAATCAGAAAGGGATGCAAAATAAATGGATGCCATCTATTAAAATCTCAGGCATATTTTAGTCTCTTTGAGCTGTTGTGTTTATTTCTGTATGGCAGTATTAACTATTTTCTTTGTTACGTTCAGTGCATTTTCCATCTTCTATTTTTTTTCTCTGGGGGCATTTTCTTCCTAGTCACAGTCACATAGATCAAAGATTCAAAGAAACCTTCCAGGCTTATTTTAGGACTGTTTTTTTTTTTTTTTTTTCCCTCCTAGGTTAGAGACATTACTTTGCCCACAAAGGTCCCTATAGTCAAAGCTATGGTTTTTCCAGTAGTCATGTATGAATGTGAGAGTTGGACCATAAAGAAGGCTGAGTGCCAAAGAATTGATGCTTTTGAACTCTGGTGCTGGAGAAGACTCTTGACAATCCCCTGGACAGCCAGAAGATCAAACCAGTCAATCCTAAAGGAAGTCAACCCTAAAAATTCATTGGAAGGACTGATGCTAAAGCTGAAGCTCCAATACTTTCGCCACCTGATGCAAAGAGCTGACTCATTGGGAAATACCCTGATGCTGGGGAAAATTGAGGGCAAGAGAAGGGAGCAACAGAGGATGAGATGGTTGGATGGCATCACTGACTCAATGGACATGAGTTTAAGCAAACTCAGAGAGATAGTGTTGGACAGAGAAGCCTAGTGTGCTGCACTTCATGGGGTCACAAAGAGTTGGACACGATTTATCGACTGAAAAACAACAACAACAGAGAAACTACACAAGATGGGGCCCGAGGGAAGGGGACAGAAGTGACAACCTGCAAACTGGCCTGAGAGCTGGTCTGTAGGACCAGCGTGCAGCCTGGAAGGGTCACACGGAAGGGCATGGAGACTGCCCCCACCCTGCCTCGCCACTGTATGACACTGGCCACTCAGTTGCCTGGGTGTACCTGTAAGCCCCCTGGACAGACGGCAGGGAACTGGGGCACCTGAGTGAGGACAAGGCCTCACCCCAGACCTGAAGCCCGGAGCTGGGTGATTTGCCTCCATGCGGAGACAGCAATGCCCCCGCCCTTGCAACACGAGCTTTCCCTATCTCTTATGAGATTGAGAGTTTTTGACAGCAAGGTCTGAATCTGCTTCATCAATTTAATGTCTAAACCATCACTCTAGTCATTCAGTAAACATGGCAAATAGCATTCATATTAGGTGGACCCATGACGCATACAGGCTGTCCTGGATTCACTGGAATCCTTGGCTCGCAGTTGGGTGTCTCTCAAGGGCAATTGGGACTTCCCTGGTGGTCCAGTGGTTAGGACATGACCTTCCAATGTAAAAGGTGCAGGTTTGATCCCTGGCCAGGGAGCTATGACCCCACAAGCCTCACGGCCAAAAAACCAGAGCATAAACAACAGAGGCAATATTGTAATAAATTCAGTAAAGACTTTAAAAATGGCCCACAAAAAAAAAAATCTTAAAAAAAGAGCCCAAAGGCAGTGTATTTCTTCCCAAACAGGATTATGCCAGTTAAAAAAAAGTATAATTATGTAATTTGATGATGTATCATTTGAATTGATGAAATATTGTTATGGAAAGAGTTGTTGCTCATATCAAAACTAATTTGAGGAGTTTAAAAGATGGAATTGTTTAAAAATTGTTGTCAAATCAGTGTGGGTGAAGTAATACTAAAGAGTCAAGTAAAAATCGTAAAAAAATCAGAAGGATTCTATGACTGCATGAAGATAGCTTCCAGGTATCTTCAGGTTCTCATTTCAGTTTTTTTAAAAGTCTTTATTGACTTTGTTACAATAGTGCTTCTGTTTTATGTTTTTTTTTTTTTTTAAGGCATGTGGGATCTTAGCTCTCCAACCAGGGATCAGACCAGTATCCCCTGAATTGGAAGGTGATGTCTTAACCCCTGGACCACCAGGGAAGTCCCTCTCATTTCAGTTTAGAGGAGTCCAAGCTGGGACTCCTGGTGGATGCAAAGTGGATGTGTTCCATGCATCTCTAGTTTGCCCCAACTCGAGGACCCAAATGCAGAAGGAACAGCTTTGGCTTCTCTTGCATTAGAAGACTGTGAATAAATGTACCTTTGTCTGTTTTACTTTGGAGGAGGGTTGTTTTGGACTGTGCTGGGTCTTTGATGCTGCATGGGCTTTTCTCTAGTTGTGGTGAGAGGGGGACACCCTCTAGTGGCCCCCGCAGTGCGTGGGCTTCTTATTGAGGTGGCTTCTCTTGTGGGGCATAGGCTCTGGGGGCGCGAGCTTAGTAGTTGGGGTTCTCAAGAGCACAGGCTCAGTAGTTGTGGCGCATGGGCTTAACTGCTCCACAGCACGTGGGGTCTTCTTGGATCAGGCATCAAACCCGCGTCCTCTGCACTGGCAGGCGGTTTCCTAACCACTGAGCCATCAGGGACACCCTAGAGGAGATGCTTAACCCAAGTTTTTTGTGCTTTTCTGTTTTATCTGATGTTTATGTTTAATGGGTGAAATACCCATCTCAGTTGTGCTTGACCTGAAGGCTCGTAATGGGCTTTCTTGCATGTTTCTGCAGGGTCTAGCTTGCAGGGCACATGGATTCATGGTGAAGGTTTCTGATTAATATTTTAGAGGGAATAACTCAAACTTTCAGGAACAGAGCAAAGTCTTGTTAGCTAAAAATCTCTGCAATAAACAAGGACAGTGATAAATGGATGTGTTTCCATCTTTTCTGGGAAGGAAAGGAAAGCACTCCTTCAGCTGGTTTGCGGTGTAGCTGGAGACAGGTGAGGCAGACAACTGAGGGAAAGTTTCATGGTTTATGATTCAGTACGCTGATTTGATTTGTTTGGTTCTTAGGAGCAATTGTGAGCTTTTAGGAGGGGAAAATAAAGCGACTCAGGGAATTAAATGAGTAAAAACTGGAGATCAGTTGAAAGAGAAGAAAAGAACAGGGAGGGAGGCTGCTGAAGAGGTTTCTGTATATATTAAGTTATTTCTGTGAATATGGAGATAACATATATTCCAAACAATATTGAGAAATTGGAATAAATTAATTCTCCAGGTGGCAACTGGAGAGCCTTTTTTCACATTTATCTTTGAATTTTCGGAGCTTAGCCCAGAGTTGTCATGTTGTAATCAATAAATAAATGCCCACTGAATGAATTAGTGACTGATAAAGGCTGAAAGATTGTGAGAGGTAAGTTATAATTTCCTTACACATCCGAACCTTAAGCTTAATGCATGGGAAGGACAAGAGCACGTGACAGAGGTGGTGACTTGCTGTTGTTCAGTCACTAAATTGTGTACGACTCTGGAGTGGGTTACCATGCCCTCCTCCAAGGGATCTTCCTGACCCAGGCATTAAACCTGCATCTCTTACATCTCCTGAATGGGCAGGTGTGTTCTTTACCACTAATGCCACCTGGGAAGCCCTTTTGTTCCCAGCTGCATCTCCAACCTGAGCACCTGGAATGCCTCCCTGTTGTAAATTAGATGATCAGTAAGAGCTAGTTGAGTGTCTGACTTAATGGTGCTTTTTCCTCCTGGCAGCTGGTAACTTAGCAACATTTGAAAGGCAGCTGGATAATTCTGGGTCATGTGAGAATTCAGATTCATATTAAAAGAGATTGGAACCTGAGCACAGGGCAGATGGATCATTTCTCTAGAGAGCTCTTTTCCTTGACTGTGTCATGAAATACCACAGAAACGTTTTTGTGGTATGCTGTGCTGGTCTCTGTGTGATGGCATGAAATCTCACCTCGCCAGATCTTAGAAAAAGGAAAGATATTCAGAGAGACAGAGAACTGAGGTGCCCTCATAGCCAACACCGTCTGACCCCAAACTCAGCCTTTTGATATAAAGCAGAGGTTTCCCCCACCCCACCTCCATTTTCTCAGTGGCTCAGACAGTAAAGAATCTGCCTGCAATGCAGGAGACCTGGGTTCAATTCCTGGGTCAGGAAGATCCTCTGGAGAAGGGAGTGACTACCCACTCCAGTATTCTTGCCTGGAGAATTCCATGGACAGAGGAGCCGCCGTGGACAGAGGTGGGCTACACAGTCCATATGGTCACAAAGAGTCAGAGAAGACTGAGAGACTAACACACACACTTCTCTGGACATATTTTCATTCAGCCACAGAATCTTGTAAACGTCAGTGAAATGATTCTTTGGTTGACGTGCAAATAGCAAGCAAAGATGCCTGATGACAAATGCAGACCAAAGTCTTTTTTTTTTTTTTCAGACCAAAGTCTTTTGAATGAGAGTTTCTAAGTTTCAGACTTGAAACAATTTCTTTATGATGGTGTGAAATAGACTGGTGAATTCTCAGTTGTCTGTACATGCTCCCAAGCCTGGAGGGCTGACCAGCAAGTATCTGACAGTGCTTCCCATGGTAAAATTAATCACAATTTATGGACTATTTCTCCAAATACAGATATTTGATTTTTCTTTGACTTTTTTTTCCATTTATTTTTATTAGTTGGAGGCTAATTACTTTACAATATTGTAGTGGTTTTTGCCATACATTGACATGAATCAGCCATGGATTTAAAATGTATTCCCCATCCAGATCCTCCCTCCCACCTCCCTCTCCATCCCATCCCTCTGGGTCATCCCAGTGCACCAGCCCGGAACACTTGTCCCATGCATCCAACCTGGGCTGGTGATCTGTTTCACCCTTGATAGTATACTTGTTTCAATGCTATTCTCTCAGAACCTCCCACCCTCGCCTTCTCCCACAGAGTCCATTTTAAAATGTCATTGAACAGAGCTATTTGTAGACAATTCTTTTGATTTATCTCATATGGAGAATATTCCTCGTCTTCTGTGCAAATTCCACCAAAACCTGCTTGAATATGTCCCCCTTATGTTCCAAGTACTGATAGAGAGGGATAGGGACCCCAAGGTCAGTTCTGTCCTTGGAATTCTCTAGGCAAGAGTACTGGAGTAGGTTGCCATTTCCTTCTTCAGGGTACTTTCCAACCCAGGGATCGAACCTGGGTCTCCTGCATTGCGGGCAGATACTTTACCAACTGAGCTACTAGGGAAGTACTAACTTTTTCTCCAAATATGGATATTTGATTTTTCTTTGACTTTTTAAAATGCCTTTGAGCAGAGCTATTTGTAGACAGTTCTTTTGATTTATCTCATATGGAAAATATTCATCATCTTCCATGCAAATTCTGCCAAAACCTGCTTGAGTATGTTCCCCTCATGTTCCAAGTACTGACAGAGAGGGACAGCAAGCCCAAGGTCAGCCCACAGTGGTGGGAAGGACAGAGGGATGTGTCTGAAACGGGACCCCATAAGACATAGCTATTGACAAAGAATCCCATCAAACAACCTGGGGCAATGTAGTCCTGAACCTCTAGCTGTGTTTCCATGGTTTCTAGACAAAGACAGCAGGGCTGCATTCCAATTATAACCTTCAGAATGACAGATAATGGGAGAAAGAGGAAGTGGGGTAATAAAACCCCAGGTCACCCTGACAAGAAGCAATAGATAGAAGTGATAGCGACATGAGAGGTTCAAATTTATATTTGTCTTAAAAATACCCCTGTGATGTAGAATGCAGATGTCCATTCTGTAAGCTCTCAGATTTCCCGCGGTACTTTTATCTATACCTGGTTCTTTATTCAAAATCAGGTATCTCTTTAATACAAGTTTTCTTTTTCCATTTCTTTTCTTTTTAAATAATTTTTAAAAAAGTATAAGGACTTCCCTGGTGGTCCAGTGGCTAGGCGTGCATGCCCCCAGTGCAGGGAGCCTGGGTTCAATCCTTGGTCAGGGAATTTATTAATAGATCCCACATGCCACAGCTAAAGACCTGGCATAGCCAAATAAATAAATAATAATTCAATAAATTAAAAAAAATTGAGGCATAGTTGATTTACATTGTTTCAGGTGAGTCTTAGGTCATTATAAGATATTGAATATAGTTCCCTGTGCTATCCAGTAGGTCCTTGTTGTTTATTTTACGTATAGTAGTGTGTGTCTGTTAATCCTAAATTCCAAATTTATCCCTTCCCTGCTTACCCCTTTGGTAACTAGCTTGTTTTCTATGTCTGTGAGTCTATTTCTGTTTCATAAATAAGTTCATTTGTAGCTTTCTTTTTTTTTTTTAGATTCCACATATAAGTGATACTATACAGTACTTGTCTTTTTTTGTCTGACATTTCATTTAGTATGATAATCTCTAGGTTGATCCATGTTGCTGCAAATGACATCTTTTTTCGTTCTTTTGCTTATGGCCGAGTAACATTCTATGGTATATATATGCACCACATCTTTATCCATTCCTCTGTCAATGGGCATTTAGGTTGTCTTCATGTCATAGCTATTTTAAATAGCGCTGCTATGAATACAGCGGTGCATGTATCTTCTTGAATTGTAGTTTTGTCCAGATACATGCCCAGGAGTGGGAATGCTGGGTCATATAGCAACTCTTAATGTTTTGTTTTTTAAGGAACCCGTCCATATTGGTTTCCTCAGTGGCTGCAGCAATTTATAATCCACCAGCAGCATTAAGACGTTTCCCTTTTCTCTACACCCTTTCCACTATTTATTATTTGTACAATACAGATTTTTTTCTTAATAGCATTTTAAACCTAAAGAACTCATGAATTAAGAGAATATAAAAACCAAAAATACTCTTGAACTGTGAAAAGTAAAAAGCGTTCTTTGAGTTCTGATGATATTGCAAATGTAGCAATGCTGTATTTTCCTTTACTGCTGGAGTCAAATGCAATTTTCTGTTTTTCCAGTGGAAAGAATTATTGTAATTCCTTCCAGCTTTGGCCCACATCTGATATCAGTAGTATTTTGCCAGAGTCAGCATGGAGTTCACGGCTATGCTCTTGGGCTATAATGAAGACACGCTCCTCTGTTCAGTGAGTGGAACCATTAGCTAGAGACTAACAATATAACTATGAACTTGGGAATGGTGTTGGCAGATATGACTTGGGTGAATGGGCAATTTTATGTTTCTGTATTCTCTGCAATTGAGTCAAACTGAGCATTTTCATCCGTAAGCGACACCAGGTAGTTTATTTAATCTTTAGAACTTAAAAAAGTTAATGTAAAAATCTTTAAAACTTTTAAGTCTCAGTTTCTTCATCTATAAAATAGAATAAGACCAACTTCTTAGAGCTGTGGTTTTAAAATATATAATGTAAAGCACTTGGCCTAGCATCTGTGTATCATTTAATCATTGTATCATTGAATAAATGGTATAAATGCACCTGTACAGAAGTTTGAGGAAACAGTGCCTAAGTGTGAAATTAGATGTGTTTCAATAATCTGAAAAGAAGAACTGATTTAGTAAATAGTGTTTCCAGGTTCATTGCCAGCAATCAGATTGAAAATTCTAGATGTCCTGAAGCCTGCCGTCATGTCTCCTGAGTTTCTCTTTGGGGATATTTATTTTATGACACTTTGGAGACAACATAACATTTCTGTTAATACACTGAATATGGTTATTACAGTTAAATAAAAACCAGTTTTATAAATTTCTTTTATGCATAAATTTAAAAAGTTTAGCTAGACTATTAGGTTTGACTTTTACTGCATTCAGGATACATTTTATTTTAGCAAGAATTGGTTTGACTTTATAATAGAGGTAATTAAGAGAGCTGATTTATTTACTGAGATTTCAGTGTGGTAAATTTTGTGAGAATCACTATCTTCTGTATGAATATGGACAAGGATAAAGGAAAAAAGAAAACCTTTTGCATAGTTTATTTTGCTTTGATTATCTGATCTTCATATCTTGTAGTAAATGTTGTCATTTACAAATCCTGAAATTTGATATGCTATTATATATTTATATATCATATATGTGTATATCAGAATATATGCATGGATATATATGTAATAAAGGCTTCCTGGATGGCTCAGTGGTTAAAGAATCTGCCTGCCAATGCAGGAGAGCGGGTTCGATTGGAGAAGGGCATGGCAATCCACACCAGTATTCTTGCCTGGATGATCCCATGAACAGAGGAGCCTGGTGGATTACAGTCCAAGGGGTCACAAAGAGTCAGACCCAACTGAGTGACTGAGAATATATGTAATAAAGTATATAATTTCAGGAGTACTTATGGTCCAAGCAAGTGGAAATGAAACCTGAGTAGTTTCAGATAAAAAACTCACTTGTTTTGGAATTATATAAAGATTCAGTTATACATATATACATCATTTAATCAGTAAATTGCTCAGTCGTGTCTGGCTCTTTGCAGCCCCATGGACTGTGGCCCACCAGGCTCCTCTGTGCAATTCTTCTGGCAGGAATACTGGAGTGGGTTGCCATTTCCTTCTCTAACGTATGTGTTTGTTCTAGAACAAGCACAAAGGGCAGAAGCTCCAGTAATTCCACTCTGTCACCTCCTTGCCCCTGTCTGTCTGCTCTGGGGGCCTGAGAAGGAACGCACTGCCGGTGGAGCCGCAGGGCGCTCGCGCATCGTGGCTCCTGCCTGCAAGTGGGATCCCGAGCTCTTTCTCCTCTGCTTGACTTTGATGGCATGACTGCGTCTCTCTGAAGCTTCAGGAGGAAGCAGCCTCTCTCAGCCAAAAGCTGAGGTGGGGAAATGACATGTCTGTTTTCGATGTCAATTTATAACATAGGTCACAAAACGAAATGTCGCCATTCCATTAGAATTGTCAAAAAGAGGCCGACCTAGTGTGGCAAGGGTGCTGACGGCTTACCTTGAAAGAAATTTCATACTGCTCTCCTCCCCAGATCTCCAGACCTGGATCATAGCCACCCAACTCCCAAAACCATTTGCGATCCACGGCAAAGAGACCTCCAGCCATAACGGGAGACCTGTGAAAGGAATAAAACCATCTTTAAAGGGCTCTGAGCACCGGGGACCCTGGCATTTTGCTTGGGGATAAAAATAGCAAACTTTAAGTTTCGTGGTCACCGCACAGAGGTTTTCAGCACAGGTTTTCTGTGAGTGTACATGAGTTCTCACGGGGTCTCCGATCGCTCCTGGAACCCCCATGGGCTTTGAACTTCATAGTTCAGGCTCTCAAGCCACTCACGCCCCATGGAACCACACATTAGCTCCGTGTGTTCGTCATCAGAGAGAAGTATATGATGACTAGTGACTCATATGTTGGGAAAATCAGTGGTTTTATGGATTTTCCTCAAAATGAAAGAGATCTTATACTATCAGACACATAAAAACATAGAAAACACAATTGTAGACCATACCTTTAATTAATTTCTCTTATGTATTCACCATGCACCTACCATTTCCAGGTCATGTCCATTTAACAGACTATGAGATGGTCAGAACAAAATAACCAACCAGAACTAGTTATTAGCATGCCAATGCTGGAGTCTAAACTAGGTCTTTTCACTTTAATGATGTTCTTTTAAAAGTCTACCTTTCTAGGAAATATTCTTTTGATCAAATAATAATTTCAAGTTTTCTGTTCTTGCTAGGATGCATTGCAGTCATATTACTAGGTAATGAGGTAATTTATAATCATTGGATCCTGCCCTAAAATGTTATTTTTTTATTTTTTTTTTTAATTTTTTTATATTATTATTATTTTTTTTTTTTCCAGTGGGTTTTGTCATACATTGATATGAATCAGCCATGGATTTACATGTATTCCCAATCCCGATCCCCCCTCCCACCTCCCTCTCCACCCGATTCCTCTGGGTCTTCCCAGTGCACCAGGCCCGAGCACTTGTCTCATGCATCCCACCTGGGCTGGTGACCTGTTTTACCATAGATAGTATACATGCTGTTCTTTTGAAATATCCCACCCTCACATTCTCCCACAAAGTTCAAAAGTCTGTTCTGTATTTCTGTGTCTCTTTTTCTGTTTTGCATATAGGGTTATTGTTATCACCTTTCTAAATTCCATATATATGTGTTAGTATGCTGTAATGTTCTTTATCTTTCTGGCTTACTTCACTCTGTATAATGGGCTCCAGCTTCATCCATCTCATTGGGACTGGTTCAAATGAAGTCTTTTTAATGGCTGAGTAATATTCCATGGTGTATATGTACCACAGCTTCCTTATCCATTCATCTGCTGATGGGCATCTAGGTTGCTTCCATGTCATGGCTATTATAAACAGTGCTGCGATGAACATTGGGGTGCACGTGTCTCTTTCAGATCTGGTTTCCTCAGTGTGTATGCCCAGAAGTGGGATTGCTGGGTCATATGGCAGTTCTATTTCCAGTTTTTTAAGAAATCTCCACACTGTTTTCCATAGCGGCTGTACTAGTTTGCATTCTCACCAACAGTGTAAGAGGGTTCCCTTTTCTCCACACCCTCTCCAGCATTTATTGCTTGTAGACTTTTGGATAGCAGCCATCCTGACTGGCGTGTAATGGTACCTCATTGTGGTTTTGATTTGCATTTCTCTAATAATGAGTGATGTTGAGCATCTTTCCATGTGTTTGTTAGCCATCTGTATGTCTTCTTTGGAGAAATGTCTGTTTAGTTCTTTGCCCCATTTTTTGATTGGGTCATTTATTTTTCTGGAATTGAGCTGCAGAAGTTGCTTGTATATTTTTGAGATTAATCCTTTGTCTGTTTCTTCATTTGCTATTATTTTCTCCCAATCTGAGGGCTGTCTTTTCACCTTACTTATAGTTTCCTTTGTAGTGCAAAAGCTTTTAAGTTTCATTAGGTCCCATTTGTTTAGTTTTGCTTTTATTTCCAATATTCTTGGAGGTGGGTCATAGAGGATCTTGCTGTGATTTATGTCGGAGAGTGTTTTGCCTATGTTCTCCTCTAGGAGTTTTATAGTTTCTGGTCTTACATTTAGATCTTTAATCCATTTTGAGTTTATTTTTGTGTATGGTGTTAGAAAGTGTTCTAGTTTCATTCTTTTACAAGTGGTTGACCAGTTTTCCCAGCACCACTTGTTAAAGAGGTTGTCTTTTTTCCATTGTATATCCTTGCCTCCTTTGTCAAAGATAAGGTGTCCATAGGTCCGTGGATTTATCTCTGGGCTTTCTATTCTGTTCCATTTATCTATATTTCTGTGTTTGTGCCAGTACCATACTGTCTTGATGACTGTGGCTTTGTAGTAGAGTCTGAAGTCAGGCAGGTTGATTCCTCCAGTTCCATTCTAAAATGTTATTTTTTTGAAACTCAGGAGCAGCTTTTCAGTTTCTCTGTTATTATTATTATTCTTTGTTAATGTTTTTGCCACTGTTTTGCAGTGGGAGCATGAAGTCTTAACCACTGGACTGCCAGAGGAGTCAGCTCACGTGTGTGTGTGTTTAATATTTATGTATTTGGCTATGCTGAGTCTTAGTTGTGGCACGTGGGACTTTTTTAGGTGTGGCATGTGGGGTCTTTAGTTGTGACATGCACACACTTACTGTGGCATGTGGGGTCTAGTTCCTTGACCAGGGATCAAACTTGGACCCCTGCATTGGGAGCTTGGAGTCTTAGCCGCTGGACCACCTGGGAAGTCCCTGCTCTTGTGTTTTTGAATGTTCACTATGTGCTGGGCTCTTCTGTGGGATTCTTGTCCAGTTTCCTTGATTAATCCTCACTGCAGCCCTAGGAATACCATCCCTGTGATCTATTGGGAGAACAGGATGAGGGAGGGCCCAGCATCCTGTCTGGGCCAGGAAGGTGGTGGCACTGTGGCTGATTCCAAAGCCTTTTGCAATGCTGTTTCTGTTTCAATGTCTCAAGAGAGTTGATGTTGTTTAGTTGCTAAGCCGTGTCCCAATCTTTGTGATCCCACCAGGATCCCACCATGGACTGTAGCCCACCAGGTTCCTCTGACCATGGGATTTCCCAGGCAAGAATACTGCAGTTGGTTGCCCTTCCCTTCTCCAGGGGATCTTCCCGACTCAGGGATTGAACCCACGTCTCTGAGTCTCCTGCACTGCAGGAGGATTCTTTACCCCGGGTAAAGAGAGACAGCGACATAAATGTTTACATAAAACAACCAGAGAACACTTCATGCAGACCAAGCAAATCTGTAAAAACACACACAATCAATAAAATTTTTGTGACACTTCTGAAGATTTTTTGGAAACAAAGGATATTTATACATATAAGTACAAGACACTAAATACTGAAGACATGTTTAAAAATGTCTAAGTAAATAAGACACACCAATTTACAGACTCACTGAAGTTGTGCCGTTGGTAACTTTCTATGATGCTCTAGAGGGACATAAATGTGAATTTATTTAAGTGTGTTGTGTATTTCAGAGACTTTGCATGTTACGATGGTACTTGGCCTAATCACTTCAGTTTAAGGTTTTAAAAAATATGTGTATGCTCTCTGTAGATGGAAAGATTACAAGACAGGAAGAGGGATTTATTTCTCCCCTAGGAAAGTGAGCAGGATTGAAATAATAACACAAAGGATCTCATGCATTTTAAAAACTCTGTTTGAAATAGAAGGCTTGGAACCAGATGTGCCTTACTTTAGCTCTCTCTCCAGCAGTATATTCTTTTCCCACTTTCCATGCACTGAATTTCAGAGGGAGTCACAGCTGTAGCTGGGACAGACTGACATGGACCATGTCCTAGGGGCAGTTCCTCAATGATTGTATTTGATCCATCTGTGTCATCTTTGATTCCGTGGGGCTTGGGCTTAAGTGATTAGAAAGTCTCAAACCTTAATAATAAATTGTAAAACATAATTGAGAGATAACCCAGCATAATATATAGTTTGCTTCACTGTCAAAAAAAAAGCAACGCGTGCATGCTCAGTTACTTCAGTTGTGTCTGACTCCTTGCGACCCTGTGCACTGCAGCCTGCCAGGCTCCTCTGTCCATGGGATTCTGCAGGAAAGAATACTGGAGTGGGTTGCCATGCCCTTCTCCCCTCAGGTTATCTTCCCCTCAGGGATCGAACATGCATCTCTGCATCTCCTGCATTGCAGGCAGATTCTTTACTGCTGAACCCCTGGGGAAGCCCCAAAAGAGCAATAGTCATAATGGAATTGCACGTACCTAATTTGTCAATTCTGGATCTAATGGGGCAGGGACTAGTTTAGGTGTGTGGGAAGATGATGCATCTGAGTGTTGGGGAAATTAGGATATTCAGAATGCAGCTGGGTATATATGTTCTTAGACCAGAGATATGGTCAAAACTGGAAGTAAACTTGGTTGACATCAGTTTAAACACAGCAAGAAAAATCATTAGAATGTACAAAAATATCCAGTAATATTGAGGGAACATGGCATTGAGCTGTGTTTATTTTGGCCAAAATACACCTGCACTTCAAAAAATTAAAAAAAGAAATTGTCTGTTCCATTCAGTCTGGACCACAAATGGAAAGATCTTAAGTCCTACTAATGAGTTCTCATTTGACTGTGTAAAACATGAGACCAGGGTGCAACAGAATTTACACTGTGCAGACTAAATCTCCCAACTAGAGTTACTACTATTATAGATATGGAACTAGTATAGATATTGGGAAGAGAACATCCTAGATTGATATTTTTTATTGTAAATGATTTGTTGGAAGCACAACATCTTGTTTTCTTGATGAGTTTATAAAAAACTAAACTTGGGATGTATCTTTGGTTAGTTTGAGGCATAATAAAATAAATTCAAATGGACCCCCTTACCTTCACTGATGTTGTTTCCAAGCCCTCAATAAATTAGCATCTCCTATCTTGATTAGTGTGAATGATTGGTAAGAAACAAACCTTTTGTTTATGTATTTATTCATATTTGTCCATTACTCTTTTGAACAGTGTAACTAAGGTATAGTTGTCATGCAATGAATTGCAAATATTTTAAGTGGAAAATTTGATAGGTTTTGACTTATGGATACCCCTGGGTACCATCATTACATTCAGGAAAAAGTAACACATCTATCATGCCTCCAAAGTTTCCTCGTTGTATCCCTCCCTCCCTCCTGACCCTCTTCTCATTCCTTTCCTCTAGGATAACTGATTTATGCCTCTGTAGATGAGTTTGATGGAGAAGGAAATGGCACCCCACTCCAGTACTCTTGCCTGGAAAATCCCATGGATGGAGGAGCCTGGTGGGCTGCAGTCCATGGGGTCGCTGAGTTGGACACGACTGAATGACTTCACTTTCACTTTTCACTTTCACGCATTGGAGAAGGAAATGGCAACCCACTCCAGTGTTCTTGCCTGGAGAATCCCAAGGACGGGGAAGCCTGATGGGCTGCTGTCTATGGGGTCGCACAGAGTTGGACACAACTGAAGTGACTTAGCAGCAGCAGCAGCAGCTGATGAGTTTGAATTGTCTAGAATTTTGTATAAATGAAATTATACAGTATGTGCTCTTCTTTGGGAATATATGACTCCTTTCATTCATGTCATTATTCTGAGACTCACTCTTGTTGTAATGTCTTAATAGTTTCTTCCTTTTTTATTGCTGAGTAGTATTCCATTTGCATGGATATACTATAGTTTGATTATCTATTTGCCCACTGATGAACGTTTGGGTTTTTTTCCATTTTGGGGTTATTACAAATAAAGCTGCTATGAGTTTTCTGTGCTAATCTTTGTGTGGATATATGCTTTCATTTCTCTTGAGAAAAAGCCTGGGAGTGGAATGACTAAATCATGTGGTAGGTGTGGGTTTAACCTTTTAAGAAACTGTGTAACAGTTTAGTAAGAACTGTGTAACAGTTCTTAAAGGTTTAACCTTTAAGAAACTCTTTCCCAGAGTGCTTGTAACTTTATATTCCCACCAGCTGTATTTGAGTTCCAACTGCCACTTATCCTCATATACTTGATATGGGCAGTAACAGGGGCATGGTGGTATCTTATTATGGTTTTGTTTTGCATTTCTGCAATGATTAATGAATGGTGCTGAGCAAATTATGTTATTCCTTTATTTTGTCTAGTCAGTCTGGCTAGAAGTTTATTGATCTGCTTAAAGAATTAACTTTTGGTTTCATTGATTTTTCTCTATTGTTTTCAGTTTTATATTTCATTGATTTCTCCATGGGCTTCATTAGTTTAATTATTCTACTGACTTTGTGCTTTATCTTCTCTTCTTTTTCTAGTTACTTAGGGTGGAAGCTGATATTATTGATCTGAGACTTTTTTCTAATAAAGCTATTTAGTACTGTAAGTCTCCCCTAAGCACTACTTTAGAAGAATTCCGCAAAAAAAGAAATGATATTCAGTGTTCCCATTTTCATCATGTCAAGTACTCCATAATTTCTCTTTTGTTTTCTTTCTGTGACCTATGGGTTATATAAGTGTATGTAGTTTAGTTTCCAACTATTTGAGAGTTTTTTTTGAAGATCTTTCTGTTATTGATTTACATGCAACTCCATTGTGGTTAGGGAACACACTTTGAAAGACTTGAATCCTTTTAAATTTATTGGCGTTTTTTTAATGGGTCAGACTGTGATCTGTAAAAATGTATTCTGTTGCCATTGAATGGAGTGGTTTATGAATATTTATTAGGTAAACCTGGTTGATAGTGTTGTTCAAGTCTTCGATATTCTTATTGATTTTTCTGCCTCCTTGTTGTATCAATTACTGAGAGGGATATTGAAATCTATGACTATAATTCTGGTTTTGTTTATCTCTTCCTCTGTTCTATCAAGTTTTTGCTTCATGCATTTTGTAGCTCTGTTAATAAGTGCGTATATGTTTAGGAATTTCATGTCCTCTTGATGAATTGACCTCATTCTCTTTACAAAATGACTCTTATCACCTCTGGTAATATTCTTTACTCAGGCATTGATCTTGCTTGGGTATTAGTATAGCCGTTTCAACTTTCTTGTGTCTATATTTAAAGTGGTTTTCTTGTTGGCAGCTTATAGTTGCATCTTGCTGTTAAAAATCCCTGCTTTTTCATTGGGATGTTGAGATCACTTATTTTTAATATGGTCATTCATGTGATTAGGCTTAAAACTATTATCTTCTTTGCTTTCTATATGTCCCATCTGTTGTTTCCTTTTCCTCCTTTCCTTATCTTTATGGTTAATTGAATATTTTTCATGATTGCATTTGGTGCTTCTCTGCCTGCGTAAAAAAATTTTCTTGGAGATACAGAACTTTTTGGGTGCTAGATATTTGGAACATTTTTGAGTTTTGTTCCAGGATGCAATTGGAGGTAGTTTGACCCTTTTGGAAGCCTTGAGCAAGGCATAATCTACAAATTATTCACACCCTTAAGGCAAGACCCCGTGTGTGCTTCAGTCAATGTCCTGCGATCATCGGGTTGTTCAGTCTGACGGGAACAGACCCTCTTCTCAGCCTTGGGTGCCTTCTGGCCACTGTTTCTTCTGATTCTTTCTAGTGGTTCTTTTGCATTTGTGGGCAGAGGCTCTTGTCAGTCCTCTGCTGAGGACTCAGGGGTACCCTCTGCAGGTCTCTGAGCTCCCTCCCATGTGACTCTCTTCTGCCCTTGAAATTCCAGCTGCCCTGTTCTCCCCAGACTTGGCTCCACACCAAGTTAGGCTGGCCCCACCGGGCTCCCCTCCTTACACCACAGCCTGGAGGCTCTCTCAAGTAAGCAAGCTGGGGATGATTCCAGGTCTCACCTAATTTCTTCCCATCTCTCAGGAATCACTGTCCTTCATTCCCAGATGTCTGGTATCTTGAAAAACCACTGTTTCATGTGTATTAGTTTCTTGGTTTTTCAGATGACAGGGTAAATCTGGGCCATATTACTCCAGTTTGTTTAGAAATGGAAGTCCAAAAGTCTACCCATTAGTCTTTGTTTTAGAATATTTAAAAATGTATATTTTTAGTAGATGGTATGTTTGCGTGTTTACAAAGAATCTTGCTCCCCACCACTCTAATTGTATCATCACAAACAACCATGATTTTTCCTTATGTATCTTTTCAGAGATATTTCATAGTCATATAAGCAAATATAAATCCATCTTATTTTTCTTCCTACTCTATGAAAATGGTTGTATGCTACATCCAGTGGTCTTTACCTAATTCTTTTTAAAACTCTCTAACATATTTTTTTATATCTATTTTTATTTATTTGGCTGTTCTCTTAGTTGTGGCGTGCAAGACTTTTAGTTGTGTCATGCAAACTCTTAGTTGTGGCATGTTGGATCTAGTTCCTTGACCAGGGATTGAACCCAGGTCCCCTGCATTGACAGCTTGGAGTCTTAGCCACTGGACCACCAGGGAAGTCCCTCCATAACATATTTTAATGGTCATGTCATATTGAAAAGAGCTTTCTTGTTCTATTTTCCTAATATTTGCTCATTATTCCATTAAGCATAAAATTGTGTATCCATCTATATATATGGTGAACATTTAGATTATTTTCACTATTTTCCTATTTCAGAACTTCCACAATAAATAATGTACATATATCATTTCCACATGTGTAAGTAAATCTTTAGGAGAAATTCCTAGAATTTTGTATTCTGGTTTGTTATAAAAAGTAAAACTGTAGAAACTGATTTACTTTTCCACTTCTGGAAGCTAAAGTTTCATTGTAAATTGTGTCCTAACCTGACACGTTAGTTCAAGTTTCACACCAGTCCAAATGCAATGATTTAGGGTCTGATGAAATAAGAGGAGAGTCAGATAAAAGTGGCAATTCTACCGAGAAATTACAGATCTATCATAAAATATTAATATCTGTCAGTCTACTGGTCGATTTCGCCAAGGAAACGTCATTATTGTGATAATACTTGGAGAGCAATTGTTGAAAAGTTTCCCAGGGTAATTCATTTTTCAAAAAGGAAAGAAAGAGGAATAAAGGATGGATTTGAGGCTAAGGATGGGAAAAGGCCCCGTGCTGGGAAGGAGAATAGTAATAGGAGGAGGAGGGAGGCCAGGACTGCTGGGGCCAGAGCATCCAGGGGGCTGGTGGGGGCGGGGAGGTGATGCTTGAGAGGCGACCCATGCAGCACCATGCAGGGTGGGCGCTCAGAATCCCCACTGGTCCACGAAATGGGCAATGCCAGGCATCACAGATGGTCCCTACAATAGTCTATATTTGTTCTTTCCCCTGATGGCCGCCACCCTCTCCCTTCAAGCGCAGAGTGAGCCAGGGCATCGGCCCCAGTGTTTCTGGTGACTTGGCAGGAAGAGTCTGCTCAAAGGCTCATAGAAGCTTGTCCTTCCAATTCTTGCCCTTCCTAGCTCGAGATCGCAGATGATGCGCAGAGAGGGAAGAGAGAGGGGAGAAGGTAGACCCCCGCAGAGCTGTCATCCTGGGGTGATGGAGCCCCCCACCCTGTGCTGTGGAAGTGCCACTGGGACACACAGGGAGGATACCTCCTCCCCCCCACCCCCCACCCCCCTAAAAAACACAGCTCTAGGCTTTAACAAGCTATCCTGTGTGGAATTACCAGAACTGCTGGATCCAAAACCAGGTGGCTTGCCAGCAAGGTTCTTGGTGGCCACCCCAGTGAACTGGTAGCCATGGTCACAAGGACAAGTCTGTTTTTTGGCCTCATTGGATTCTGGAATGTTTGTCTTCCTGGAGAAGGAGGGACTGCCATTGTAAGGGAGACTGAACTTCCCGCTGCTTTTGTGCAGAGACCTCAGAGCTGGATTTGAGTAGCTCTGGAGAAAATGGCTCAGCAGATAAAGAATCCACCTGCAATGCAGGAGACATGAGACTCAGGTTCGACCCCTGATTAGGGAAGATTCCCCGGGAGGAGGAAATGGCAAGCCACTGAGGTACTCTTGCTGGGAGAATCCCATGGATAGAGGAGCCTGGAGGGCTGCAGCCCATGGGGGCACAGAGTCAGACACGCCTGAGCACATGGCACATTGTCATGCACAGGTGGGTGTGCGGACTGAAATCCACACCTCATCACACAGATGTGGGTTAAGTCTCGTGCAGTGTTTTTCAGCGACATCAAGAGAAGGATACCTTTGTTCCCTGTAGATTAAAAAAGATTTCATTGTTGCATTGTTTTCTCATCAGAGGAAATGGAGAAGGGCTGTTGATTATTTTTAACTTATTCTTCTACTTTCTTGGTGCCTCAGACTTCCCTGGTGGCTCAGACGGTAAAGCGTCTGCCTGCAATGCAGGAGACCCAGGTTTGGTCCCTGGGTTGGGAAGATCCTCTGGAGAATGAAATGGCAACCAGTACTCTTGCCTGGAAAATCCCATGGACAGAGGAGCCTGGTAGGCTACAGTCCATGGGGTCACAAAGAGTCGGACACAACTGAGCGACTTCACTTTCTTCTACTTTCTATTTTCCATTTTAATTATATACTAATTGCCCAAAACCCTTCCTACTGGCCCCATGTCCTACAATTTCTAATTTATTTATCTTCATACTCCTTGATTTCTTCCAAAATACTGTTACTGATTTTGTTTCCCTGGGAATATTAACACACTGTAGACATGTTTTACTGGGACTGTGTGTCCGTGTAACTTTTAACATATTAATGTACTTTATAAGCATTGCTCAGGTAATGTCACAAAGCAGGTTTTGGGTTTTGCTATTAGGAAGCAACTGTTATCCTTGGGTTGACTTTTAAAATGGGTATAACCATGAAGCAACATATTCCTAGAGAAGATACTTTATTCTTCAGGCCATAGAAATGTGACTTTGGTGAATACCTAATGGAAATCAATTTTCCATTTTATATGGTGGCTATTGAACCAGGTAACGAATATGCTTTCCTTTTTAACTTACAGTAGACTAGTTTACTTTTCCATATCAGTTTTTATATTCCAAACTTTACTGACTTTAAGTTCATGGGGTAATTATGTAATGTCCTAGAAACATTCTTATTTGGTGCCAGTGAAAAATTCCTCATGTTCTCATTTGCAAATGCATTTTTCAAAGCGTGTTCTTGGTTGTTTTTGCTAAACTAGAAGGTGTATCCTTTTTTTGGGGGGGTGGGTTTTACCCTGCTTCATGTGGGATCATTGTTCCTGGACCAAGGATCAAACAAATATCCTCTGCGGTGGAAACAGGGAGTGTTAAACATTGGACCACCAGAGAAGCCCTGGTATGTGGTTCCTAATTCTAGTAGCCTAACCCCATGATTCCCACAGAATTGTAATAAGTTGCTAGTCTTCCTAATATTCTCTATTTCACACATGGACTCTTTCCTCACATGTGAACAAAAATGGTATTTTAATAAAAAAAAAAAAAAAAACCTCTAGAATATTTTTTCTACTTTCTCTCATTTTCAGAAAGTGTTATTTAACATTTTAATACATCTTGTTTATTCTTTGGAGTCAGAAGACTAAAAAAAAAAATATCCCACTGAAAGATAAATACACATAAAAATTTATTTTTAAAATGGGCAATTAAAACCTAGGTCCAAAAACCTAAAGGAAACCTTCAATTTGGTCTCTTAGAGATCTGGTTCTCAATTTCCTTTCACTTTAGTGGTGTCAGTGAGAATTCTGAATGTGTGGGTTGGAATGTGAATTTGATCAGAAATGAATGGCATGATTTCCCTCAGGACTCCATCAAGCCAAGTCAATCAACATCGAGACAAACCACATAATTTTCAATTATGTAATGAGAAATTTTTAGTTGGCCCAATGCCTCAGAACAGTTACAGCTAAAATATAATTATATTTTCAACTAGGATTCAAATTGTTGAGTAAAATGATACTGCAGATTCAAACATAGAATCTTTTCTAACAGGTTTTTTCTTTTAAGTATTAGATCATTGGTTACATTAGAATTTTGGAAGGAGTGGCTAAAAAGCTCCTGATATATTGAATTGTATCATTTATCTCTTTTTTGCCATTTTATTTTAAATTTTCATTTTATTGGAGTATAGTTGCTTTGCAGTATTGTTAGTTTCTCCTGTACAATGAAGTGAACCAGCCATGTGCATACATACAGCCCCTCCTTCTTGAGTCTCCCTTCCAGCCACCCCTGCCACCCCTCTAGGTAATCACAGAGCACCCCATGAACTGACTCAGTATCTCCCGTGAATCGGACACAATAGAGAGTATGTTTTCTTACTGCAGCCTTCGTATAACAATCCAACTCTACAGCACGGGGGCGATGGACCACAATTCAATGAGTCAGCAGGAGATTCCAGTACCTTACTTTACAGGTTAGGAGACTGAGACCCAGAGCTATCAAGTGATATATCTAAGGTCAAACAGGTCATGGGGAAAAAATAACCTGCATGTGTGTGATAAGGTGCAAGTAATTTTACTTTTCAGTGTTATTATAAATTCCCTAGATCATTCTTTGATTTTTCCAACCTTTCAGCAATTAGAATAAGTGCTAGTGGTAAGGAACCCATCTGCTAATACCGGAGATGCGGGTTCTATCCCTGAGTGGGGAAGATCCCCTGGAGAAGGAAATGGCAACCCACTCCAGTATTTTTGCTTGGAGAATTTCATGGACAGAGGAGCCTGATGGGCTACAGTCCATTGGGTTGCACAGAGGCGACATGACTGAGGCGACTTAGCATGCATGCATGTTTCAATGCTACTTTTTCTATTTGGCCCAGCCTCTCCTCCCCTCCCTGTGTTCACATGTCTGTTCTCTATGTCTGGGTCTCCACTGCTGCTCTGCAAATAGGGTCATCAGTACCAGCTTTCTAGATTGCATATATAGGTATTAGTATGTGATATTTGTCTTTCTCTTTTCAGTATTCTTGCCTGGAGAACCCCTTGGACAGAGGATCCTGGTGGACTACAGTCCATGGGGTCACAAAGAGTCAGGCATGACTGAGTGATTAACACTTTCACACTTTCTGACTTACTTCACTCTGTTATAATAGACTCTAGGTTCATCCACCTCACTAAAACTGAGTCAAATGTGTTCCTTTTTATGTCTGAGTAATATTCCATTGTATCAATGTACCACAACTTCTTTATCCATTCATCTATTAATGCACATCTAGGTTGCATCCATGTCCTAGGTATTGTAAATAGTGCTACTAGGAACATTGGGGTACATGTGTACCTGAGGAATATGGAAAGGGTATATGTCCAGTCGTGGGATTTTTGGGTCGTGTGGTAGTTTAATTCCTAGTTTTGTTTTGACACGAATTCCCCACAGACCCCTGACAGTGTTGCTGAGGGCGCCTCACTTCAGCTCCTGGTCCCCCATTTGTTTTGGTCTGTCAGGCTCCGTTCCCCTGTGCATGCTGCCATGGCCCATGGAATGACCTCTCCTGGCTGCCAGCCCAGGTTCTGATCCCTCCCATCAAAACCAGCACCACGAGGAACACAGTTAATGGTGTGAGATGGCAAAGCAAGTCATTTGTTTCTAGTCACAGAGACTGTTCAGAACCAACAAGGCCACGTGCAGCCTGGGGAGCCCTTCTTCCATATACAAACAGGACTTCTCATTCCAGGGATAAATGCTGGTTGTTAAAATCCAGGCATGGATGAAACTGCAGGAAAGCTTGTTTTATGCTTCATTTATTTAATAAACATTTGATAGTTTCTGCTTACGAAAACATTGCCCCTTCATCTTAGTAAGGAATGCAAAATAATGCTTTTTCCCTTCAGCACTGACTGCAATGCAAAGGCAATTTTGGTCTCATTTCCTAGTATTTTATATTAAGTTAGAATGGGCTGTAAGTGGCATGAATTTTTAATACCTCTTATCAAAACTTTGGGCTTCCCTTGTGGCTCAGTGGTAAAGAACTTGCCTGCCAATGCAGGAGATGTGGAGGATTCGGAAGATCCCCTGGAGGAGGAAATGGCAACCCACTCCAGTGTTCTTGCCTGGAGAATCCCATGGACAGAGGAGCCTGGCAGGCTACAGTCCATGGGGTAGCAAAAGAGTTGGACATGACTTAGCAAATAAGCAAAACAACAAATCAAAACTTTACTGTTTAATAAATTTACACCATATATCCACCACATGCTTAATGCTCTTAATTCCTTAAAAACAGAACAGAGCACAAGAAAACAGGGACTGAGAAAAGAGGTATTAAGCGAAAAGGCTGTAGCTGTAACTTATGCAAATATCTCCATAAAAGCATCACCTTCTTTTCCCCTGTGGGTCGGCCCATCCACAGAGAAGTTTCATCTAAGTTTCATCACGTGGCAGGGGGAAGAACACCCTCTCTGCCCTGCATCCGGTTCCACCTCTGGGTCTCATTCGAGAGCAGTTTTCACACATGTGCACAAATTCTTAGCCCTTCGTCTCACTGAGAAGTGGGTCTACATCTCTGTCCTTGCACTTGGATGGGGTTATGACAGCCCTGACCCACAGTCTGACAGAGCGATGCTCGTGGCTCCCGAGCTGGTTCACAGGAGACCCCGCGGCTTCCGTCTTGCTGGGGTGCTGATGTCAGGGCTCTGAGCTTCCCCGTGAGCAGTCAGTCCCCAGGCCGGGAGGGGCGAAGGTCCTGTAGGGAAGCCACATGGAGGGGCCTTGATGCTCTTTTCCTTTCATCTCTTTCCTAACTTGTCAGGTGTTTTTAAAGATTCTTATTGTTGGTTATTTGCAAAGTCATGTCCGACTCTTTGTGACCCCATGGACTGTGGCCCATCAGGCTCCTGTGTCCATGGAATTCTCCTGGCAAGAATACTGGACTGGGTTGCCCAGCAGGCAGATTCTTTACCAACTGAGCTACCAGGGAAGCCCTTGACAGAATCTTCTGAGGCCAAACGTGTGCTTGTTACATTATTGCTTCAGTTTTACGTTTTTTGGTTTTTTGGTTGCAAGGCATGTGGGATCTTAGCTGCCCTATCAGGGATCAGACCTGCACCCCCTGCATTGGAAGGTGAAGTCTGACCACTGGACTGCCAGGGAAGTCCCTGCTATTTGTTTTTGAAGAATGGCTTATTGTATGGATATTTCTGCCTTTTTCTTTCTTTAAGGTGTCACTCCACCAAATCAGTCCTTGTATCATAAGACAGAAGATATTTATACTGAAGCTCATGTGTTTATTTAGGAATCATCCTTAAAATGCATAATGCTTAAAATAATTGAGATGAACAGAAGGCAATTAGAATAAATTCTTATTAAGTTGCACTAATAGAGAGGGATGTCAGTTGAAATTTATTAAAAATCTAAAGTCTAGGATATTGTTTTCATTCATATTCTAAAAATTATCTGAAGGACAAACATTATTTTCCCCAGTATCACATAATTGCTTCCTATTTCTTTTATGCCGATTAGCAGGGAGGATACAGGCCATCCAAATTCTACCTAATTTCCCATGATCACTACTGACAAACATCAGTGTCTTTTGACAGACACAAATCCCAGAATATCTCTTCACCCTCTTTTAAAAAATTCTGAACTTTATCAGCCACTCCTAGACTGCCCTTGCTTTGATGGGCTGTTTTGAGCATCACTTTCAATGTTTTTTTTTGTTTTTTTGGCCTATAGTTAACTTACAATAGTTAATTATAGTTAATTTTGGCCTATAGTTAATTTAATGTACAGGTGTATAGCAAAGTGAGTCAGTTTTACACACACACGTATCCACTCATTTTCAGATTCTTCACAGAGTACTGAGTAGGGTTTGGGATGGACAGGTACACACTGCTACATTTAAAGTGGATAACCATCAAGGACCTGCTATAGAGCGTGGGGAACGCTGCTCAGGGCCGTGTAACAGCCTGGATGGGAGGGGGCTTTGGGAGAGGATGGATACATGTGTATGTGTGGCTGAGTCCCTTTGCTGTTCACTTGGAACAATCACAACATTGTTAATTGCCCATACTCCAATACAAAATAAAAAGTTTAAAAAAATTCAGGATGCTAATAATAAAAAAAAACTCTTACTTGTGAGAACAAGTGTACAGTAAGTCCCCTATATGAATGAGTTCCATTCTGAGAGTGTGATCATAGGTCCAGTTTGTTCATAAGTTCCACAAAGTTAGCTGAGGTACTCAACTAACACAATTGACTATGTCATACTGTACTAAGTTTGTAATACTTCTCACACAAATAATACATAGCAAACAAATACTACAAATAAAGAAAACATTTGTTAATCTTACAGTACCTTGAAAAGTACAGTGGTCCAGTACGACAGCTGACACCCAGGGGCACCTTCCCAGCTTTGAAAGTTCACAACTTGAAGGTTCGTATGTAAGGGACTTGCTATACATGGAAACCAACAGAAGCTCTCTGCAAACAGGGTCTGCTGCCACAGGGCGTGGGGCCGGAGAGTGGGAAAGATACTCACAGAGCTCAGAGAGCTCTCTCCTAGGACATACATTTCTGTATTTCTGTGTGTGCTGTGTGCTAAGTTGCTTTAGTTGTGTCTGACTCCTTGTGACCCCACGGCCTGTAGCCCACCAGGCTCCTCTCTCCACGGGGATTCTCCAGACAAGAATACTGGAGTGTGTTGCCATGCCCTCTTCCAGGAGATCTTCCCAACCCAGGGATTGAACCTGTGTCCCTTACGTCTCCGGCATTGGCAGGTGGGTTCTTTACCACTAGCACCACCTGGGAAGCCCTTTGTGTTTCTACTTAACATCAAAAGCTGGATTGGTGAATTCTGTAAGTCGACACTTCTTTTTGGGGGGAGCACTTTTCAGAGACAACTGTCATGCCCTTTGAGGTAGTCACCATCGCCTGATTCCTAGAATGGACACTTCTGGTCTGACCTTGACTCTCACTGACAGCTCAGGTTGGACCGACAGGGCTCCTCCCTTCCTCTCACATGACCTGAGGCCTCACCTAAGCCCCACACCAGTGCTCACGGGTTTATGCTATCTGCATTTTGTCCTGACCCATAACATGTCCTGACCTTTGGTAATTTGTTTCAGTCCCTTTAATTTTTCACTAACATGTTCACATTCTTCTTTATCTTGGCATAAATTCGTAAATGGATCTCAGCTGAGGCTTTGATCGGAAGCTTGTGCTTCATCTGGAAGTTTCAGAGACAGACTCACGGCTGGCTGTCTCATTTCCAGCTTGGGTGTGTGCTCAGTCACCCAGGTTTTCACAGCTCCATGGATGGCAGCGTGCCAGCCTCCTCTGTCCATGGCGTTCTCCAGGCAACCCCATGGGGGTTGGGTTGCCATTTCCTTCTCTGGGAATCTTCCTGACCCAGGGATGGAACCTGCATCTCCTGCATCTTCTATCTTGGCAGGCGAATTCTTTACCACTGAGCCACCTTGGAAGCTTCCCTTCCCAACTTGGCACTCCTTTTATATTCCATCAGTGAAATCATGACATAAAATTACATTTCTGTTTGCCTTGGTCTCAGTATTTAAAGAGCTTCTGGAGACCTACGGATGCATTGTTCTGAAATTGTACGCATCTTACACTAAAATTTTTTCTGCTAGAAAAAGAGCAGGTCATTAACATGACTGCCCAGATTCTCTTTTCTTGGATTTTTGTAAGATCTTTTCACTGGCTTTTTCCATCTCCCTGAGTATGGTGCTTTTTTTTTCTTTTCCTCACTCATGAAGATGCTGAGAAGATAATGTGTAAAAGGATCTTCCACGTGCTTGAACTTGCTTGGAGGCAGGGTCTCCATTTATGCTGGGGGAAGGGGGGCTCAGCTCTAAGTGCTATGATGATTGTGGAGTGTTGCTCTAGGCTTCCCGGATTCGAATCATTTGTCTATTTATATATCCCTTCACAGGTTGTAAATTGCAGCCACCAGGTCACCCTTGGCTATTAACAGGACAGAAAACTGCCTGTAGTGCATTCTGTTCATGTCTGTGTTCCGATAATACAAAAAAGAGCCTGAGAATCCTTTCCTGGCCTTGGTAACAAAGACACTTGTCAGATACTCCACTGGGGGTTAATGATGCAGAGTGTGTACGGAAGACAGGGTCCCACCCCTAACCTTGCATGTGCATGGATTCCTATTAAGTATTGGTTGCTCAGACGGTAAAGAATCCGCCTGCTGATGCGGGAGACTCAGGAGACATGGTTTGGATCCCTGAGTCAGGAAGATCCCCTGGAGAAGGGAATGGCAACCCACTCCAATATTCTTGCCTGGAGAATCTCAAGGACAGAGAAGCCTGGCAGGCTACAGTCCATGGGGTGGCACAGAGTTGGACAGGACTGAGCCACTAACACTGGTGTCCTTAATTGTGTGTTTCAGATATTACTACCCTCTTATTACTCCAGTTGTATGGCTGAGATATTCTGAGTATTTGTTTACCTCCTTTTGGGGTCATAATATGTACTCTGTTCTCTGGAGCTGAAAAACAAGAAGCTACTCATTTTTCTGGATATCATGGGTCACATCACATGATATAGAGTTGGCCAAGTTTGCCCACAAAATGAGCCTGATAGAGGCTGGGGAATTAAAGCTTTGCCAACAGCCCTTAGTCAAGAAGGGGGCGAGGGGTGGGATGAAGTGGGAGGTGGGAGGGAAGCTTCAGAGGGAGGGGACATATGTATACCTGTGGTTGATTCATGTTGATGTATGGCAGAAACCTACACAACATTGTATATCAATTTTCCTCCTATGGCTGCTCCCCCCCAACAGGGGACATGGCCTGAGAGCCATGTGGACACGTTAACAGAACCACAGAGGGATGTTTAACCCAGTTGCTGTGTAGGGAGCTCGTTGCCCTGTCCTTGTCCTACCCTGTTACAGAAGAAAATGCATGCATGCTAAATCGCTTCAGTCGTGTCTAACTCTGAGACCCCATGAACTGTAGCCCGCCAGGCTCCTCTGTGCATGGGATTCTCCAGTCAGGAATACTGGAGTGGGTTGCCATTTCCTTCTCCAGGGGATCTTCCTTGACTCAGGGATCGAATGAGCACTCTCTTTTATTCTTAAGAATGTCTTGATTTGGACCATGAATGACTACAGGTCTAATTTAGTCTACTCAAAAAGTTCCAGAAGTTTCCTTTCTCCCAGAAGCTGCCTTAGATCCTTCCAGGCAGGACTGGGGGCTGGTCTGCATGTTCTCCTGAAGTGCAGGACATGCCCGTCCCCGTATCTCTGCCCCACTCAAACCTGTGTGGTTCCCGAGGCCAAGCTCTACATCCCCAGACATTTATTTATTCCCAGATGGCACAGGATTGACACCTAAAAGGCACTCGAGTTTTGATTGAAATAATTATGAAATTGGAAGCCCAGGCCTGTAATCCACATGGGGTGTGGCTTAGCAAGAAATGGCTGACTAGAGCCTTGAGCAGGAGTCGGCCAGGTAAAGAAGGAAACAGGTCCAAGCATTTCAGAGAGAACGGCAGGAGCTAAAAGAACCCACAGTAACTCAGCGGACACAGCAGCAGCCTAGGTGTGAGGGTTCCTCTACAGGTAAGCCTGGGGGCAGTAATACGGGCTGGGGAAGGAGAGGCTCGGTGTATAAACTGGTGAGTTTGCACTGGGTCAAGGAAGAGCCACAACTTTGTTGACCAGATGCCTAATTATCAGCCAGGCACTAGGTTAGGTGTTTTATCTCAACTTGTCCTCGAAATTCTCCGAGTTAGACATAGGTGTTACCCTATTTAATAGATGAGAACTTTATTTATGTTTAAGTTAAGCTTTATTTGAGTATAGTTGTTTTCCAATGTTGTTATAGTTTCTGATGTACAGCAGAGTGAATCAGCTATATATACATATATCCCCTCTTTTTTGGATTGCCTTTCCATTTAGGTCAATCAATACTGGGAAAGAGAAAAATAAATAAAAATTGTAAAAAAATATGTGAGAAAGCCCAGGTTAGAGGGAGTTTGTATGATCTGACTGATGGCACATGGTTGAAAGTGGATTCAAACCATGAGGCTTTGACATCGCACTGGGGCATATCTATCTCCTTCTCTTTTTCTCTCATCCTCATTTTATCTCCCTCAGACACACAAAGGCACACACACAATCTCAGACTCAATGAGGATCCACTGAAGTGCTTGAAGCTGGGAAATTACATGGTCAGGTCTCTCTTTTAGGAAAACTATCATGGAGGATGTTTGGGATCCGAAGTTTGAAGTAGGACTTCAGGAGCTGTGATGCCTGCTCAGAGGCTGGTCTAGACATCCAGGTGGGAAGGAATGAACCTGATTCAAAGTAGAAGTAGTAAAGACAGTGAAGAAGGAGTGGACCCAAGAGATGCTGAGGACATAGAATCAACTTGAAAAGCTCAACGTAGACTTGGAAAGGGAGGTTGAAAATTTGGTTGTGAATTCAAGCCTTGTCTCTTTGTAAACCAGGTGGGTTAAGTCAGGTGGTGCAGTTCCTTGGAACTGGGAAGCAGTTGTGTAAAGAGTCTGGAGGATGAGTTCAGCTTTGGGCCTGTTTGTGTTGAATCATCCATTCAATATCCAGATGGATTTATTTATAGAACATGCAGGACTGAGACTCAGAAGAAAGACCTGGGATAGATGTCTAGATGTAGGAGTCATCAGCTTAAATCAGAAGAAATGACCCAGGTCAGAGACGGTAGAAGACCCAGGATGTGAGAACACTCGAGGCTCCTGCAGGGTCTCAGGAGAGAGGCTGGAGGAAAATCAGGATAAAATCTTGTCACAAAAACCAGCGGTAGGGGGAGAGGTCAAAGAGGAAATGAATGGGAGCAACAGGTGGGAAAAACCCCAACATAATCCTGTTTCTGCCGAGTGAAAGTCACTCTGTCATGTCTCTTTGTGACCCCAAGGACTGTACAGTCCATGGAATTCTCCAGGCCAGAATACTGGGGTGGGTAGCCATTCCCTTCTCCAGGGGATCTTCCAACCCAGGGATTGAACCCATGTCTCCTGCATTGCAGGTGGATTCTTTACCAGAGGTACCAGATACAAAGTATCATGTACATCTTACAAAACATACAGTGGCTTTCAGGAGTGTATTTGAAACTATTACAAAACTAAATTGATACTTAAAGGCATTGGAATTATAGTTGCTATTCAGAATTATAGTTGCTGTTCATTTACTATTCATTAATCAAGTGCCTACTTGTATCTGACTACTAAGGTGTACCATAACTTAAACCTGGATTAAGCCCCATTGACTCAAAGTTTTTGCCTTTGGGAGGTGGAAAGACTTTGGCCCCAAATTCTGCAAATGTCATTGGGACCAAATGTCACTTTGACTCTAGAGAGGGAGCTTCTGAATATTATCAGCAGTGCTGGGCTTCAGGGCTTCCTGAGCAAAGTGTTTATTTTGATGGCATAACCCCAGTTCATCTGGATGAAATAGCGCAGTACTGGCATTTTCATGGAATGGGTCACTGGACCCAGAGGAAGAAAAATGGAAGTTATTGAGCCCTCATGTACCAGTCTTTCCTCTGGGACAGCCGTTTTGTCCTTGTCCTTGATAGAGATATCTGAAACTCTCAAGTCTAATGAATTTTCTGCTCTGTCTGGATATGTTCCCTTGGTAGCAATGGCAAACTTGAAGAAATACTGTAAAGGTTATCAAAGGTTAATAGTTTCTCAACGTGTGTGTGTGTTTTTTTTTCCCCCCCTAGGCAGATAACAACCTCCAAGTCCTTTCAGGCAAAGAGATTCAATAATAAGACTATAATTACAATAGAGACACTGGTGGATATTCTTCCACTGATAATCTGCCTTTATCTAAGAGTTTTATTTTATTTTTGTCAGTACCCATCTCCTTCCAAAATTATTTGCAATATTTTAAAATAAAGGGCACAATACAAATACAGTTAAAATAGAAACAGAACACCAAAGACCATGTAGAGGATAAAAAAGGACATAAATACTCTGAAAACCCACTCTGACAGAGGATGAGATAGTTAGATGGCACCATCAACTCAACGGACATGAGTTTCAGCAAACTTCAGGAGATAATGAAGGACAGGGAAGCCTGGCATGCTTCAGTCCATGGGGTTGCAAAGAGCTGGACACGACTGAGTGACTGAACGGCAGACCCAATCTGCTGTATTTGAAGCTTTAAGATTTCTAATAGATTAAAGTAAGTTTTCTTTTGAGTCTCTGAAAGTATTGTTGATCAACATTTTCCCATTAGCCCTAAAAAGTAAATAGATGAATTGGATATATTTAAAAACTGAAACAGATTCTTTACCACAGAGCCATCTGGGAAGCCCAGATAGTACAGTATTGCAGTATTTATTGAAAAACAGTCTGCATATAAGTGGACCTGCATAGTTCAAGCCCATGTTGTTTAAGGGACAACCATATTCCTACTTAACTGTAAAAGTCACCTATAAAATGTACTGGTGGTTGAGTACTATACTAATGAATCAAACTTCATTAACGTCATCTGGTTTTAACTGCTGTGTTTCAGTAACAACTTTAGGCAACCTTTAGCTCATAAATGGGCTTCCCTGGTGGCCCAGATGGTGAAGAATCTGCCTGCATTGCAGGAGACATGGGTTTGATCCTTGGGCTGGGAAGATGCCCTGGAGAAGAGAATGGTTACTCACTCCAGTACTCTGGCCTGGAGAATTCCATGGACAGAGGAGCCAGATTGACTACAGTCCATGGGGTCACAAAGATAATTTAGAAAACTCTTCCCTTCATTTATAAGCACTAGAGTAAAATAGGGCTTGTTCTGTATGCAATATTTATTAGTTTTTCCTAGTTTCCAGAGTACCTCTCTATAAAACATCTGGCTGTTTGATACATATGCTATGATATACCTCCACACAACTTTTTCCTTTTAAACAGAGAACAGACTTTCTGAATCACAGAAGTTGTTTTTCTTTCTTTCTTTCTTTTTTTTTTTTTTTTAAGGCTCGGGAATTTAACCTGGCTAAAAATGCTTTCAGGCTTCTCTGCTGGCTCAGCAGTAAAGAATCCACCTGCCAATCAATGCAGGAGATGAAGGATACTCAGGTTTGATCCCTGCATCTGGAAGATCCCCCTGGAGAAGGGAATGGCAGCCCACTCCAGTATTCTTGCCTGGAGAATCTGTTGGTCAGGGGAGCCTGGCAAACTACAGTCCATGGGGTGCAAAGAACTGGACATGAATTAGCAACTAAACAAAACCAGCAATGCTTTTGCACTATGAAATAAAGATCAACAAGGTCCAGCTGTAGCTGATCACTGAGGAGTTTCATCACAGCATATTTGAAAGCAATTAGATAAGATCAATATATTCTTCTACTAGATTTTCTTAAAAAGAAAAAGTTGTACAGTTTCACAGTTCTGAAACAAAATTGAAGCATGACTGCTGTTTTTACTTAGTATAATATGGTTCAGATCATGAGCATTTGAGTAAGAGGTGATCTCTGACCTCTTATTGTTTATAGTCTTATCAGTGAACGATACGTGTGAACAAAAACCTGCACACAACTGTCAGACAGAATGTACATACTGTTAAAGACAGAGTGAACTCTGTGAAATATAAACCTGGCTGATTTCAAAGTTTGCCTCTCAAGATAACAACAACCTTTCATTGCCCTTATGATCACAATTTTATCCATTCATTGTATTTAGTGACAATAAAAATAACTTGTGCTGTCGTTGTGTCCAACTCTTTTCAACCCCATGAACTATAGCCCGCCAGGCTCCTCTGTCCATGGGATTCTCCAGGTAAGAATGCTGGAATGGGTTGCCATGCCCTCCTCCAGGGAATCTTCCCCACCCAAGGGATCAAACCCATGTCTCCTGTGTCTCCTGCATTGGAAGGATGATTCTTTACCACTGAACCACCTGGAAAGCCCTAAAAATAACTGATAAAACTTACTAAATAATTCCAGCCCCAGGTACTGTTCTGATTGCCTTCTGTGTTTTATATCACTCATAATAACCCCATGAAGAAAACAAAGCCCAGAGCAGTTAATGGTAAAGAAGGGGCCTGGGAATCACAAGCAGGTTTGGCTTGTTTCTGAAGCCTTTTCTTAACACCCAAAGATGGCAGAACTTAAACCCATCAATGAAGAATCACTCATGTATATGTGCAGACTCATCAAATTGTACATATTAAATTTGCAGTTACCTCAATAAAGCTGTTAGAGATATAATTTAAGAGCTTCCCTGGTGGCTCACTGGTAAACGATCCGCCTGCCAATGTAGGAGACAGTGGTTTGATCCCTGGTCTGGGAAGATCCCACATGCTGAAAAGCAACTAAGCTCATGTGCCACAACTACTGAGCCTGTGCCCTAGGGCCCAGGAGCCTCAATTACTGAAGCCTTAGAGCCTGTGCTCTGCAACCAGAGAAGTCACTGCAATGAGAAGCCCACTTAACATGCAACTAGAGAGTAGCCCCTGCTCACCATGACTAGAGAAAAGCCTGTGCAGCAATGAAGACCCAGAACAGTCAAATTAATTTTAAAAAGATATTTTTAAAAATTTAAAAAATTAAAATTAAAAGAAGAAAAGCCTAGTTAGACTTGTTCAGATATCTTGTTTTCATGTACCATTCCTCCGAGAGTCCCAACAGCTATTTTAAAGCCAAAGCACTCAGAATTCCTTGGTCTATATTTCCTGGCTGATGTGGGTAGATCATTTGGATAGTTCAGAACTTGTGTGATTTTATTTTCAACCTCAAATGTTCAGATTAGCTGTCACAAAAAGCCCAGACCCTTCTATGCTGTGTCAAACAGGCTGTGGAGAAGTCATTTCTATTAAGCAGATGTCACCATGTCTCCTGTTTTCCTCTTTTCATGTTCCTTCAGCTTTTTTTTTTAGTAGAAAAAAAAAATTAAAACTTCTGATATATTCTTTCTCTTGCCAAGCTGCAATTTGAAAAAGCAGCAGACAAAACATAGTTCTGTAGATTTGTCTCTGCTTTCTAAGATCTTCTAAGATCTTAGTTCTAAGATCAGCTCAGCCCAGTACCTCAGGATAACTCATGTGAGGCTCAGATGAGTGGTGGACCTAATCTGTTATTATAAATAGCTTTGATCTCAATAAGAAACAATCAAAATAATAATGCCTAAGGTATCAGTACTGCCACTCTCTAGGGTCCTGCCTCACCCAGGAGATGTGTTGACAAGCTTTCCGGTAAAATGCCTTTATCCGGGTTCACAGACAGAATACCATACAGGCTGCAGCGTTTCTGTTTTCTCTACTGCAGGAGAAAGTTACTAGAAAATCCCGCACCACATTTACCTCAGCTCAGCGTAAAAACCCTTGGCAATTATTATTCATAGACTTTTTTAAAATAGGAAATATGTTTATTATTGATCATGGCAATTCAAAAATATTCATTTTTTCTCAGGGTTGGTCCATCATACTCTTTAGAGATATTAAATATATCAAAAATGTGAGCAATTTTGTTTAATATCACAGAAAAACTTCTGTATAGTAAGCAAGACAGGAACTTCTAACAATGAAACAAGGTCTATTCATAGACTTTTTGATGATGGCCATTCTGACTGGGGTGAGGGGATACCTCATTGTAGTTTTAATTTGCATTTCTCCAGTAATGAGCAAGGGCAAACATCTTTTCATGTGTTTATTATCCATCCGTATGTCTTATTTGGGTAAATGTCTGTTTAGGTCTTCTACCCACTTTTACAAAATTAATTTATTTTTTATTGAAGGATAATTGCTTTACAGAATTTTGCTGTTTTCTGTCAAACCTCAACATGAATCAGCTATAGGTACACATGATTCCCTTCTGTTTTGAGCCTCCCTCCCATTTTCCTCGCCATCCCACCCCCTCTAGGTTGATACAGAGCCCCTGTTTGAGTTTCCTGAGCCAGACAGCAAATTCCCACTGGCTATCTATCTTACATATGGTAATGTAAGTTTCCATGTTACTCTTTCCATACAGCTCACCCTCTCCTCCCCTCTCCCCAGGTCCATAAGTCTATTCTCTATGTCTGTTTCTCCATTGTTGCCCTGTAAGCAAATTCTTCAGTACCATTTTTCTAGATTCCATATATATATGTGTTAGAATACGGGATTGATCTTTCTCTTTCTGACTCACTTCACTCTGTATAATAGGTTCTAGGTTCATCCATCTCATTAGAACTGACTCAAATGCATTCCTTTTTATGGCTGAGTAAAATTCTATTGTGTATGTATACCACAACTTCTTTGTCAATTCATCTGTTGATGGACATCTAAGTTGCTTCATAAACAGTGCTGCAATGAACAGTGGGATACATGTGACTTTTTCAATTTTGGTTTCCTCAGGGTATATGCCTAGGAGTGGGATTTCTGGGTCACATGGTGGTTTTATTCCTAGTTTTTTAAGGAGTCTCCATATCGTCTTCCATAGTGGCTGTATCATTTTACATTCCCACCAACAGTGCAAGAATGTTCCCTTTTCTCCACACCCTTTCCAGCATTTATTGTTTGTAAACTTTTTGATGAGGGCCATTCTGACCCGCGTGAGGTGATACCTCATTGTAGTTTTGATTTGCATTTCTCTAACAATGAGCAATGTTGAGCATCTTTTCCTGTGCTTGTTAGCCATCTGTATGTCTTCTTTGGAGAAATGTCTCTTCAGCTCCCTTTCCCACTTTTTGATTGGGTTGTTTGTTTTTCTGCTATTGAGTTGTATGAGCTGCTTGTATATTTTGGAAATTAATCCTTTGTCAGTTGTTGCATTTGCTATTATTTTCTCCCATTCTGAGGGTTGTCTTTTCACCTTGCTTATAGTTTCCTTTGCTGTGCAAAAGCTTTTAAGTTTAATCAGGTCCCACTTGTATAGTTTTGTTTTTATTTCTGTTACTCTAGGAGGTGGGTCATAGAGGATCTTGCTTTGATTTATGTCATCGAGTGTTCTGCCTATGTTTTCCTCTAAGAGTTTTATAGTTTCTGGTCTTACATTTAGGTCTTTAATCCATTTTGAGTTTATCTTTGTGTATGGTGTTAGGAAGTGTTCTAATTTCATTCTTTTACATATAGCTGTCCAGTTTTCCCAGCACCATTTATTGAAGAGGCTGTTTTTGCCCCATTATATATTCTTGCCTCCTTTGTCAAAAATAAGTTACCCATAACTGCATGGGTTTATTTCTGGGCTTTCTATCTTGTTCCATTGGCCTATATTTCTGTTTTTGTGCCAGTACCATAATGTCTTGATGACTGTAGCTTTGAAATATAATCTGAAGTCAGGAAGGTTGATTCCTCCAGCTCCATTCTTCTTTCTCAAGACTGCTTTGGCTAATCAGGGTCTTTTGTGTTTCCATATGAATTGTGAAATTTTTTGTTCTAGTTCTGTGAAAAATGCCCATGGTAATTTGATAGGGATTGCATTGAATCTGTAGATTGCATTTGGTAGTATATTCATTTTCACAATATTGAGGCTTCCCTGGTGGCTCAGAGGGTAAAGTGTCTACCTACAATGCAGGAGGCCCAGGTTCAATCCCTGGGTCAGGAAGATCCCCTGGAGAAGGACATGGCAACCCACTCCAGTATTCTTGCCTGGAGAATCCCATGGCTGGAGGAGCCTGGTGGGCTATATGTAGTCCATGGGGTCACAGAGAGTTGGACACGACTGAGTGACTTCACTTTCACTAAGGAATATGGAATATCTCTCCATCTGTTTATGTCATCTGATTTCTTTTCATTAGTGCCTTATAATTTTCTGTGTACAGTTCTTTTGTCTCTCTAGGTAAGTTTATTCCTAGATATTTAATTCTTTTTCTGGCAATGGTGAATGGGATTAATTCCTTAATTTCTCTTTCTGATTCTTCATTGTTAGTATATAGAAATGTAAGTGATTTCTGTGTATTGATTTTGTATCCTGCAACTTTGCTGAATTCACTGATTAGCTCTAGTAATTTTCTGATACCATCTTTAGGGTTTTCTATGTACAGTATCATGTCATCTACAAACAGTGAGAGCTTTACTTCTTTTCTGATCTGGATTCCTTTTATTTCTTTTTCTTCTTTGATTGCTGTGGCTAGGACTTCCAGAACTATGTTGGATAATAGTGGCAAAAGAGGACATTCTTGTCTTGTTTCTGATCTTAGGGGGAATGCTTTCAGTTTTTCATCATTGAGAATAGTGTCTGTCATAGGCTTATCATATATGGCCTTTACTATGTTGAGGTAGGTTCCTTCTATGCCTATTTTTTGAAGAATTTTAATCATGAATGGGTGCTGAATTTTGTCAAAGGCTTTTTCTGCATCTATTAAGATGATCATATGGTTTTTATCTTTCAATTTGTTAATATGGTGTATCAGATTGATTGCTATGGTTTTTCCAGTGGTCATGTATGGATGTGAGAGTTGGACTATGAAGAAAGCTGAGCAGTGAAGAATTGATGTTTTTGAACTGTGGTGTTAGAGAAGACTCTTGAGAGTCCCATGGACTGCAAGGAGATCCAACCAGTCCATCCTAAAGGAGATCAGTCCTGGGTGTTCATTGGAAGGACTGATGTTGAAGCTGAAACTCCAATACTTTGGCCACCTGATGCGAAGAGCTGACTCATTTGAGAAGACCCTGATGCTGGGAAAGATTGAGGGCAGGAGGAGAAGGGGACAACAGACAATGAGATGGTTGGATGGCCATCGACTCGATGGACATGGGTTTGGGTGGACTCTGGGAGTTGGTGATGGACAGGGAGGCCTGGCGTGCTGCGGTTCATGGGGTCGCAAAGAGTTGGACACGACTGAGTGACTGAACTGAACTGAGCTGAACATCGATTGATTTCTGTATATTGAAGAATCCTTGCACCCCTGGAATAAACCCAACTTTATCATGGTATATGAGCTTTTTGATGTGTTGCTGAATTGTTTGCTAAAATTTTATTGAGGACTTTTGCATCTATGTTCATCAGGGATATAGGCCTGTAGTTTTCTTTTTTTGTGTTGTCTTTGTCTTGTTTTGGTATCAGGGTGATGGTGGCCTCATAGAATGAGTTTGGAAGTATTCCTTCCTCTGCAATTTTTTTAAAAGAGTTTTAGAAGGATAGGCATTCTCTCTTCTCTCAAAGTTTGATAGAATTTTCCTGTGAAGTCATCTGGTCCTGGGCTTTTGTTTTTTAGGAGGTTTTGGATCACAGCTTCAATTTCAGTGCTTGTAATTGGATTGTTCATAATTTCTATTTTTTCTTGGTTCATTCTTGAAAGATTAAACTTTCCTAAGAATCTGTCCATTTCTTCCAGGTTATCTATTTTATTGCTATATAGTTGTTCATAATAGTCTCTTATAATACTTTGTATTTCTGCATTGTCTGTTGTAACCTCTCCTTTTTCATTTCTAATTTTGTTGATTTGATTTTTCTCTCTCTTTTTCTTGATGAGTCTGGCTAAGGGTTTGTAAATTTTGTTTATCTTCTCAAAGAACCAGCTTTTAATTTTATTAATATTCACTATTGTTTCTTTCATTTCTTTTTCATTTATTTCTGCTTGAACCTTTATGATTTCTTTCCTTCCACTATTTTTGTTTGTTTTTCTTTTCTCCTTTTTCCAGTTGCTTTAGGTGTAAAGTTAGGTTGTCTAGTGAATGTTTATCTTGTTTCTTGAGGTAGGATTGTACTGCTATAAACTTCCCTCTTAGAACTGCTTTTGCTGCATCCCATAGGTTTTGAGTTGTATTTTCATTGTCATTTGTTTCTATAAATTTTTTGATTTCCCTTTTGATTTCTTCAGTAACCTGTTGGTTACCTAGAAACGTGTTATTTAATCTCCATGTGTTTGTGTTTCTTTCAGTTTTTTTCTTGTAATTGATGTCCAGTCTCATAGCATTGTGGTCGGAGAAGACGCTTGATACAATTTCAATTTTGTCAAATTTACTGAGGTTTGATTTGCAACTCAAGATGTGGTCTATCCTGGAGAATGTTCCATGTGCTTGAGAAGAAGGTGTATTCTTCTGCATTTGGATGGAATATCCTGTAGATATCAATGAGATCCATCTCATCTAATGTATAATGTAAGGCTGTATTTCCTTATTAATTTTCTGTTTTGATGATCTGTCCACTGGTGTGAGTGGGGTGTTAAAGTCTCCTACTATTATTGTGTTGCTGTCAACTTCTCCTTTTATGTCTGTTAGTGTTTGTCTTATGTATTGAGGTACTCCTATGTTGGGTGCATAGATATTTACAATTGTTGTGTCTTCCTCTTGGATTGATCCCTTGATCATTATGTAATGTCCTTCCTTATCTCTTGTAATCTTCTTTTTTTTTAAGGTCTATTTTGTCTGATATGAGGATTGCTATTCCAGCTTTCTTTTGCTTCCCATTTGCATAGAATGTATTTTTCCATCCTCTCACTTTCAGTATATAAGTGTCTTGATATCTGAAGTGAGTTTCTTGTAGATAGCATATATATGGGTCTTATTTTTGTATTCATTCAGCCAGTCTGTGTCTTTTGGTTGGAGCATTTAATCCATTTACATTTAAAGTAGTTATCGATATATATATGTTCCTATTGCCATTTTCTAATTGTTTGGGGTTGATTTTGTAGATCTTTTTTCTTTTGTTGTATTTCTTGACTATATAAGTCCCTTTAACATTTGTTGTAAAGGTGGTTTGGTGGTACTGAAATCTGTTTTGCTTGTCTGAAAAGCTTTTTATTTCTCCATCAATTTTGAATGAGATCCTTGCTGGGTACAGTAATCTTGGTTGTAGATTTTTCCCTTTCAGTACTTTAAATATATCCTGCCATTTCCTTCTGGCCTGCAGAGTTTCTGCTGAAAGATCAGCTATTCTGCCCACTTTTTGATTGGGTTGTTTGTTTTTCTGATATGAGCTGCTTGTATATTTTGGAGATTAATCCTTTGTCAGTTGTTTCATTTGTTATTATTGTCTCCCATTCTGAGGGCTTTCTCCCATTCTCTATCTTTTCACCTTGTTTATAGTTTCCTTTGCTATGCAAAAGCTTTTAAATTTCATTAGGTCCCATTTGTTTATTTTTGTATTTATTTCCATTACTCTAAGAGGTGGGTCATAGAGGCCCTTGCAGTTTGTCATAGAGTGTTCTGCCTGTGTTTCCTCTAAGAGTTTTAGAGTATGGAGAAAACGGAATCTTCTTGCACTGTTGATGGGAATGAAAACTGATACAGCCACTCTGGAGAAGAGTATGGAGGTTCCTTAAAAAACTAGGAATAAAAGTACCATATGAGCCGGGAATCCCACTACTGGGTATATACATTGGTGAAACCATAATTGATTAAGACACATGTACCCCAATATTCATTGCATCCCTGTTTACAATAGTTAGGATATGAAAGCAATCTAGATGTCCATTGATAGGTGAATGGATAAAGAACTTGCAGTACATACATACAATGGACTATTACTCAGCTATAAAAGGAATGCATTTGTGTAGATTCTAATGAGGTGGATGAACCGTGAGCCTATAATACAAAGTGAAGTAAGTCAGAAAGAGAAAAACAAATATATTAACACATATATATGGAATCTAGAAAGATGGTTCTGTGGAGCCTATTCGCAAGGCAGCCATGGAGATGCAGACATAGAGGAGCAGGGGCTGGGGGTGGGGGAAGGAGAGGGTAGGACCAATGGAGAGAGTGGCATGGAAACATATATGATCATGTGTAAAACAGATAGCCAGTGGGAATTTACCGTATGATTCAGGGAGCTCAGACTGGTGCTCTGTGATAACCTAGATGGGCGGGATGGGGCAAGAGGTAGGCGAAAGGTTCAAGAGGGAGGGGACATATGTATACTATGGCTGATTCATGTTGATGTATGGCAGAAACCAACTCAATATTGTAAAGCAATCATCCTCCAATTAAAAATTAATAAATTAAAAAATAAGAATGAATAAAGAAAACTTGGGAAGAACGAGGTAGTAGTAAGTTATGGAGGTACATATATTTCACTCATTCTTATACTATCATTTTTAGTCATTGATGGATCTCAAAAGCAAACACTTGAGTTTATTTGATCTCCTTTGTCATTTATACCTATGATTTTCTTTTTAAACTCTTCATTTAATTATTTTTTTATTCTTTCCCTTTTTACTTTTTTCTCAAACCTGTGCTCATGTCCCAGTAGTGGATCCATTGCTCTCCTCAGTCACTGAGTCGTGTCCAGCTCTTTGTGACCCCATGGGCAATAGTGGCCCACCAGGCTCCTCTGTCCATGGGAGTTTTCAGTACTGGAGTAGCTGCCATGCCCTCCTCCAGGGGATCTTCCTGACCCAGAGATCGAACCCATATCTCAGCAGATTCTTTACCACTAGCGCCACCTGGGAAACCCAAAGGTACTCTTACCCCAGGTGGGACTTGAACCCACAATCCCTGGATTAGGAGGCCAGTGCCTTATCCATTAGGCCTCCGGGGCCTGTGCAGTGGATGGTTACCAATTTTTGGCATTGCAGCATTCATGTCTCTTAATTAACAATGCCATTATTTCCCTGGGGGATCTTCCTCTCCTCTGTTTGGAGTAGAGTTTGGGGAGATGGAATATATTCTCACTTCCCTGCCAGCCCCTTATCTGAAGCTCTTCATGCACTGCCTTGGGATAAAGAGCTAGGATAGGACATCATCTCCAAGATCGTCAATCTTGAGCTGGAGTGGAGATAGGTAGTTGCCTTTCTTTCATTTATAACAGGAGTCCATCCATCCATCACACGCTAGTCGTGTCCGACTCTTCGCAACCTTATGGATTGTAGCCACTAGGCTCCTCTGTCCATGGGACTTTCCAGGCAAGAATACTGGAGTGGGTTGCCATTTCCTCCTCCAGGGGATTCCTGACCCAGGGATCAAATCCACGTCTCTCACATCTCCTGCATTGGCAGTCAGACTCTTTCCACTTGAGCCAACAGGGAAGCCCTATTACAGGGATGGATGGAGCCAGCTAAAACTATGAACATATTCCTCCAGCAAGGCTTTCTGGATTTTCCTGTTCCCAGGGTGTGTTCTTTAGCTTTCCTTTTGACCTGGGCAGATCCCCTATATCCTGTCATTAAACTCTCCTTTTGCTTCAGTTAGTTGAGACTGTTTGTGTTGCTTGCAGCAAAGGAATTTTAGTTGATACAATCCTTGACTGCATTTTCTCTTCCTATATTATTATCAGTTATTTTTTCTGACCATTTCCAACTCATATTTTATCTCTTTCTATTAATGTATTGTCCTTTCATTTTTATTTTAAATTAACTTATTTATTTTTAATCAGTAGATGATTGCTTTACAATATTGGGTTGGTTTCTGCCATACATCACCGTGAATCAGCCAGAGGTGTACATATGTCTCCTCCCTCTTGAACCTCCCTCCCCGCTCCCACACCACCCCACCCCTCTAGGTGAGCACCAGATTGAGCTCCCTGCATCATACAGCACATTCCCACTGACTTATCTACTTTACACATGGTAATGTATGTTTCACTATTATCCTTTCTTAACACTTGGGATTTGTAGGTTTTCCCCCCTCAAAAGATAATACTTATTTGATTTCACTGAGATAGGTTTGTTCATTTTTGATCTCCTTCGTGAGTGTCGTTTTGTGTTTCTATGTAGGCCTTCATTTGCCTTTATGAATGATTTTCCTTGCCTCGCCTAGCAGTGGTCACAGTCGGGTTGCTCATCAGGTTGTCTGGCTCTTCATCTGGGGAGGGGTCATTCTTGTTAGGATGCGGGCAGTGAAGGGGAGGCCCCTGGAGGGGGCAGGGACAGTGGAGAGGTCAGACGTGGGTCTGCTTCCTGAGCTTCGTTTCATCAGCACGTGCGGGCGGATCATTCACCGCTGAGTCACCAAGGCAGCCCCAGTGCTGTGGTTGTTGTTTGGTCTCTTAAGTCTCGTCTGACTCTGTGACCCCATGGACTGCAGCACGCCAGGCTTCCCTGTCCTTCACTGTCTGCTGGAATTTACTCAGACTCATGTCCATTGAGTTGGTCATGCCATCTAAGCATCTCATCCTCTGTCACCCCTTCCCCTCCTGCCCTCAATCTTTCCCAGGGTCAGGGTTTTTTGCAATGAGGTGGCTCTTTGCATCAGGTGGCCAAAGTATTGGAGCTTCAGCATCAGTCCTTCCAGTGCATATTCAGGACTGATTTCCTGTAGGATGGACTGGTTGGATCTCCTTGCAGTCCAAGGGACTCTCAATAGTCTTCTCCAGCACCACAGTTCAAAAGCATCAGTTTTTTGGTGTTCAGCCTTCTTTATGGTCCAGCTCTCACATCTGTGCATGACTACTGGAGAAAACTTAGCTTTGGCTATAAGGACCTTTGTCAGCAAAGTGATGTCTCTGCTTTTTTAATATGCTGTCTGAGTTTGTCATAGCTTTTCTTGCAAGGAGCAAGGATCTTTAATTTCATAGCAGCAGTCACCGTCCACACTCAGCTGATAGTTGACACAAAACGACAGTCCTTGCTTGAGTCAGTAGCTTCTGTGGAGGTTATGAAGTGGCTTTGTACAGAGGACTGGGTCTGAGCCTCCTGTCTCTCTCCCTTGGTTGATTTCAGTAGCCTCCTAACTGGTTTCCCAAGTGCTTTCCCACCCCTGCTGCTTCTTGTCCACATAGCAGCCAGAGAACCTCCTGGAATGTCCCAGAAAGTCCACAAGGCTCTCCCTGTCCTGGCCACATTCCATCTGCTACCACCACCCTCTTCTCTTCCATTGCTCTGTTGCAGCCCCCTGGCTTCTCTGCTGCTCCTGTGATACCCAGGTCTGCTCCAGCCCAGCTTGAGGTGCTCCATCTCTGCAGGTTTTCCTCAAATGATATAGAAAACACCTCTCCAGGCCCTTTGCCTGCCCTGTCTACCCCTTCCTTGCTCTGCATCTCACCATCGGACTTAAATTCCTTGCTATATTGTATGCACTTTCCTGGATGGCTCCCTATTCCAATATGAATTCCAGGAGAGTGGGTGCATTGCCATTTCATTTATTCCCACTCCCTGGCTCTGAGCATGATGCTGAGGTCAGCACACAATGCATATTTGCTGAATGAATACTAGATGACTGATTCTCAGTGAGGTCTTTCCTGGCGGCTTAAGCGGTAAAGAATCTGCCTGCAGTGCAGGAGATAATGCAAGAGATGTGGGTTTAATCCCTCTGTCTGGAAGATCACCTGGAGCAGGGTGTGGCCACCCACTCCAGTATTCTTGCCTGGAGAATCGCATGGACAGAGGAGCCTGGCGGGTCGTAAAGACTCGGACACGACTGAAGCGGCTTAGCATGCATGCACGCGCTTAGTGAAAGGAGCAGTTTACAGTTGTTTTTTCTTCACAAGAGGCACCTGGCTAAAGGGAATGTCACCTCTTCCATTCTTCTTTCTGCTGAGCCACTCAAAGACGCATTTGAGGAAATTATATCTACATAATAGAGTTTTCATAAAGTGCAACTCTGAAGATACTTTTCAAGGACATGGACCCTTGTCCCAGCTTAGAACTCTTCAGGAGGGAGGTAGAAATTCAGTGAATTCCATTCTTTTTTGTTTTCAAAGAGCTGCCTGCCAAGCAATTGGAGAATACATCACCAGCGATTAATCTACAGTTATACCCAGCCCACCCCACCAAAGGCAGAGGACGCACAGGGAAGGGCCATTTCCTTCCTCCAAGTCAAGACTTGCAGAATTTGAGACTTCCCTGGAAGTCCAGTGGTTAAGACTTTGCCTTCCAATGCAGGAGGTGAAGGTTCAATCCCTGCTTGAGGAGCTATGATCCCACAAGGCTCATGGCCAAAAAACCAAAACATAAAACAGAAATAATATTGTAACAAGTTCAACAAAGACTTTAAGAATGGTCCATATCAAAAAATAAAAATAAAAGTCTTGTTGAATTAGAGATTATTTTCGTACTTAGACTCATGAGTAGAACTTAAATCAGAGAATTGCTTTTATCCCATCCATTAAAGTTCATTGGATTGGAAAAGCACTTTCTAAAAGCCTAGAGAACTACAGCCCTAAACTCACTCATCCTTTCCAATATTCAGGTCCCACTTAGGCATCTCACTGAAATGTCTCCAATAAAATTGTCTCAAAAGGAGCAGAAATGAGCTTTCGTATGTTTTTTGGATAGCTGAAAGTGCCCATTTGCTCTTTAAGCTCTATTCACCTGTCTCTTTCCTTCAGATAAATCCTTTCTCATCCTTGTGCCTTGCACATATATATTACTATAATAGACATTTTCTCCAGGACTGAACCAACGTGTCTCACTGTGATGTTGATTTAAACAGACGGGGTCTTACACTTTGCTAAGTGAACAAAACGTGCAGCCATTGATGTGGTTTGTGTGTAGCCAAAAGGCTGGGGACGAGGCCCCTTACTTCCCCTTGAACAGACCACCAGTTTTATTCTTAAAGGCCTACTCCTCTCCTCTGGACACACACTGCCCTAATTCTGGCTTCAGGGGAAAGGGAATAGAAGGTAATTATAATATTTCATTTACTTCCCGCCTATGGAGGATTCACAGTGAAGTGTGATGCAATTACATGGAGGCAGAGATGAAGGCTGAAGCCGTTGGGGCTGCCTGTCTCTGCTCCATAAAGCAGGTCATCCTGTTACCACCGGACAGTAATTGCCAGAAAACCCTGTAATTAGGTTGTGAAACGGTAGCAAATAGGATGAACCGAAGAGGCAGATGTGTGGCCCAAAGTAATTTGGCTTCTCCTAAAAGGCGTTGCAACCCACCTCCTTCCTGTTTATTACAGCCCCATAATATACCGTGTTATGCTGTGCTGGCGGGTGATGGGAGGCAGGCACTTAACTGTAATGAAATTAGATCCCCCCTCACCTGCACCAGAGGCACAGTGGCGTCTTCTTGTAAAAGCTGTGCAAGTGGTTTCTCAAAAATACACATGACAAAAAAACATGGGACTCCACTCCACCATAAAGAATAAAAGAGCCCCAGGCTGATGAGGTTGCACACTTACTGTCCCCCTGAACCACCTGCTCCTGGTTTGAAGCTGTCGGCAAGCCAGGCAGAGAGAGGATAAACAATAGTTAATGTGCCGTCATGTTTTTTTTTTTGGCGACAATTAGATAAATGTATATTTTGTTTCTTACAGCATCCATAAACATGTTTAAATACAGATCATGGAAGTTAGGTATGTATTCAGTCGCAGCATTTCCCAAAGTGTGTTTCCTTCTAGGAAGTGATTCTAAAAGCTTAATGGCCTCTAGAATCATCTGGTGCTGGAGAAAGTGGCAGATCTCAAGGCCCCATCGGGGAGCTCTGATGCAGGATCTGGGGGTCGGGGTTGGGGCCAAGGCCTGCATTTTCCTAGATTTTATTGTATCTACTTTGGCTGTGTTGGGTCTTCGTCGTGGTGCCGGCTTTCTCTAGTTGCGGCGTGGGTGCATGGGTGCTCAGTTGCCCAGTCGTGTCCGACTCTTTGTGACCCTATGGACTGGAGCCCGCCTGGCTCCTCTGCCCATGGGATTTTTCAGACAAGGATACTGGAGTGGGTTGCCACTTCCTCCTCCAGCACCTTCATGTTTTGTCTACAAAGATCGTTTTCCCATTTCTAGATGTGAACAGCAGCAAAGAATATGGTCCTGTCTTGAAATGATGGTCCCGACTTCTGCTGTTTTGTTGAATTTGCATCAGCGTTTTCTGTTTCCTTTAGAAGCATGTGTGTAGAAGGCAAAAAAGTGAGAAGACTGGAAAATAAGCATCCGTGTGATCCTAAAGGAAATAAACCCTGAATATTTATTGGAAGGACTGATGCTGCCACCTGATGCAAAGAGCAGACTCATTGGGAAAGACCCTGATGCTGGGAAAGATTGAGGGCAGGAGGAGAAGGGGACAACAGAGGATGAGATGGTTGAATGACATCACTGACTCAATGGACATGAGTTTGAGCAAACTCTGGGAGATAGTGAAGGACAGGGAAGCCTGGCGTGCTGCAGTCCACGGGGTTGCCAAGAGTCAGACACAGCTTAGTGACTGAAAACAACAAATATAATATTTTAAACAAGCTGAAAGCTTACCAGGATGTATAAGCTAATGTTTTTATATTGAAAGAGTTGGTTCTTACTCCATTCTTACTTCCTGTTTTATCAGACTGATCTGTCTGGCACTTTGGAACTGAATCTGATTTTCAGTTGTGAGCTGGTCCACTTACTCATTGAATAAAGCAGCAAGGTCAGGGATCATCAAGTAGCCAGAGAAGCAATCTTACATAATCATTTACCTGATTCAGCTGTGAAGACTAATACCTTGATTGGATGTTGACAATAAGTGGGCATAACAAGGCAACCCATGACATAGTTTTCAATCAGTGATGCCAAAGACAGTATTGTGTTAGAAACTGCAGTCCCTGGAGAGAGAGAGATCAACTGTCCTTGATGAGTGGGCTGTACAGAGCTTAGTGCAGGGTCCGTGGGAAGGAACACTCGCCAGGACGTGGTCCACCAGAGACTGAGATGGAAAACATATTGACAGTTCATGATGGCACTGCAGGCAGAGGGGAGTTTGCTGCAAATGAAGAACCATGCCCCTCTCAGGAAGAAGAGAGGCCCGTCAGCAGGGACAAAGAAGCTTAATCACTGGATCTGCAGGGCTCCGCAAGAGGCAGGGACTTCAGGAAACCAGAGCTTCAGGAAAATAAATAGAGGTAGAGGAAATTCAGGGATGTTGGTAGAAATTGCAAGAGTAACTAGTGATGTGGGCTTCCCCGGTGGTTCAGCAGTAAAGAATCTGCCTGTTATGCAGGAGATGCAGTTTCAGTCCCTGGGTTGGGAAGACCCCCTGGAGAAGGAAATGTCAGCCCACTCCAGTATTTTTACCTGGGGAACCCCATGGACAGAGGAGCCTGGTGGGCTACAGTCCATGGTGCTGCAAAGAGTTGGATACCACTTTGCGACTAAGCAACAACAACTAGTGATGTAATGTCTTCTTTTAAAAAGCAAATACCCCAAGGTATGGAGAACCCTTGAGAGAGATTTCTGATTTGTATTCAGAGACCCTTAGGAAGTGGCCCAAGGTTAAATGGTAGGACTGAGGAAACAGCAGCTCTGAGAGTTCATGACCTTGATTCCAGTTAGAACAAGGGGCTGTTTCCTTAAGCTGTGGCCATGTTTGTAGGTGTCTCACACCTTTTACTATACCTCACATTATTTGAACTATGATTTACATTTTGTTTCCTTTAAATGTTAAATTTTAATTGACCATCATCTTAAGCAAAACTATCCTTAACATCATTACTGTATTTTTTCTAATATAAGTTAAAATAAATACAAAATATTAACATTAAAAATAAGAGTGAGAATCTGTATCACTTAGACAATCCATGGAATGTGAACCGTATTTAAGAAAACCATTTGTAACATCAGTCTCTATGTGTCTTAATTTATAAATTCTTTTCTTTCCTGAAAGTCTTCAGAATCTTAGCTGGCTTTCCACATGCATAATCATGCCCTCTTCACATTTTCTCTTCTGCTTTCTGTTTGAGATAGAACACAGTTTTGCTCTGATTTAGAACACAGTTTCTTTTAAATCCACTCTCTAGAAGTGGGCATAGTAAGTCATCCATCTCCTTCAGCATAAAGGCTGGCTAAATTTGCTGGGGCATCTTTCCCAAGATAATTTAATAAATATTATTTTATCACCTACTATTGCAGACTCGGTGCTGATATTCTGAGAGATATAAAAGAGAAACATGAAATGAGCAGTGCCCATTCTCAAGGAGGTTGCAACTCACTGGGGTGACTCAGAGAGACAATCGAACTAACTATAATTCAAGATCATAAAAGATGGACACAGAAAGTGAGAAAGCAAGAGTGAGGAGAGAGAAATTCATTCCAACCAGGAAGGCAAGGGGAATCTCATAGGAGAAAAGGCTGACTTTGGCTTTGAACCCTGGGCCACTTATAAAAGACTTTATAAGTGGCTATAGAACGGGGAAAGTGTGATAGAGATGTTTAGAGTATTTCGATGTGATGAATGTAGGGTATAGAAGCAGCCTTTTCTAGGAGGAGGCAGATCAAGGGACAAGGATGTATTTATTGGGGTGTCAAAGGCTCCCCAGTCTTCCCCTTTAACTACACCATTGACTAAACTTATCATTCATTTTACTTCTTTGGGGTTATATTCACTTAATGAAGCTTTTTTGATTTCATGATATTTATAATTCCATTCTTTTTAAAAACATTATTTATTTATCTATTTGACTGCCCGAGGTCTTAATTGCAGCATGTGGGATCTTTAGCTGCTGCGTGTGAACTCTTAGTTGGGGCGTATGGGATCTAGTTCACTGACCAGGGATTGAATCTGGGCCCCCTGCACTGGGAGCATGGAGTGTTAGTCACTGGACCACTGGAAGAGTCCCTGTAACTGAATCCTGTGGGAGAAACAAAGGTCCAAAAACTCTTTTCTGCGTTTAAAGAGCCTTAAAATGCATTTAGAGATATTCAAGGAAACTTAGATGATCCAAGGGTCATGTGAGTGTACACATGATTTGTTGCAGGACCTTCGGCCTCTATAAGGATGAGGTGAATGGGGGCGGTGTTGTGGAGCTGGGGGCACTTGCTCTTGACTTAAATCAAGACAGGACCAGGAAATGCATTGAGGAAGATGCAAAGCATTAGGAAGGAATCACCTAGTATATTTGTGTAGGGAAGGATGACTGACATATCAGATATATGCAGTGAACACATTTGGAGAGGAAAATTTGGGTCACATTATGTAGGTTCTTAAATGCCAGGCTGACACTTTTGAATGACCTTGTCAGAGGTCGTTGGAGGTTACTGAGGAAAGAATAAAACAAAAAGGTGAAAACATAGAGCTGGAGAGGATATCAGAGGTCCTTGCATCGTCTCCCCTTGTTTTGTGAAGAGGACATATTTCTTTACCAGTGGTATCTAGGACATTTGGCAGAGTCTGCTTTGGAAAGTGGGGCTTCCCAGGTGGCACAGAGGTAAAGAATCTGTCTCCCAATGCAGGAGATGGGGTTTGATCCCTGGTTCAGGAAGATCCCCTGGAGAAGGAAATACAACCTACTCTAGTATTCTAGCCTGGGCTATCCCATGGACAGAGGAGGCTGGCAGCTCTATAGTTGCTTTATAATGTTGTGTTAGTTTTAGGTACACAGCAAAATGAATCAGTTTTACATATACACATATACCCTCATGTATATATATATAATGTATATATATATAATGCATATATATATAATGCATATATATATATATATATATTCTTTTCCCATACAGGCTGTTACAGGGCATTGAGTAGAGTTCCCTGTGCTGGACAGCAGGTTCTTGTTAGTTACCTGTTTTATATAAAGTAGCATGTATATGTCAGTCTCAGTGTCCCAATTTATCATGCCCTCCTTATCCCCTGGAAACTGTAAGTTTGTGTTCTACATCTATGACTACTTTTTTTGGTGAATAAGTTAATTTGTACACTTTCTTTTTAGCTTCCACATACGAGCGAGGTCATATATTTGTCCTTCTGTGTCTTCTTCATTTCACTCAGTATGACAGTCTCCAGGTCCATCTGTGTTGCTGCAAATAGCTTTATTTTGTCCTTTTAATGGCTGAGTGATATTCCGTTTGTATATGTACCACATCCTCTTTATCCATTTCTCTGTTGCTGGTTGCTTCCATGTCCTGGCTATTGAAAATAGTGCTGCGATGAACAGTGGGGTGCCTGTGTCTTTGAATTATGGTTTTCCTTAGGTGTATTCCCAGGAGCAGGATTTCTGAATCATGTGGTAATTCTGTTTTCACTTTTTCAAGGAAGCTCCATACTGTTTCCCGCAGTGGTTGTACCAATTTACACTCCCACCAACAGTGTGGGGGAATTCCCTTTGTTGCACACCCTCCCACCGTGTATTGTCTGTAGATTTTTCTTTTTGATGATGGCTGTTCTAACCAGTGTGAGATGATTCCTCAGTGTAGTTTTGATTTGCATTTCTCTAATAATTAGTGATACTGAACATCTTTTCATGTGCTTTTGGACTTTGGAGAAATGTCTATTTAGATCTTCTGCCTGTTTTTTGATTGGGTTATTTGTCTTTTTTTTTAATATTGAGCTGCATGAGTTGCTTATATATTTTGGAGGTTAATCCCTTGTCAGTTGTTTCATTTGCAAATATTTTCTCCCATTCCGAGGATTGTCTTTTTGTTTTATTTATGGTTTCCTTTGCTGTGTGAAAGCTTTTAATTAGGTCTCATTTGTTTTTGTGTTTATTTTCATTACTCTAGGAGGTTCTTGATTTCAGTTATCTCAAACACACAGCTATATGTTGAGTTGAGCCAAACCTAGTTTCCAAGCCTCTGATTCAGTCGTATTTCCCTGGGGTTAGTTGTTACCATCTCTTCTTGTGAGACGAAGATTCCGGAGACAGGGTGCCCTGCAGGGAGTCTCCGCAGGGACGGCTCAGCTGTGGATGTCTGTCTGTCCCATTTGTGCTCTCTTCTGGAGCAGAAGTCTGGGGACCATCCTCGTGATGCAGAGTCTTATTGGCAGCTGCTCCAAGCAGTGGCTGGTGAAGGAACACTCCACGGCTGCTGTTGTCTGTGTGGCGACTGCTCTGTCTGCTAGTGGCTTCTGCTGCATGGAGACCAGGCGGGGGCTTTTCACAGCTGGAGGAGAATCCCTGCTCCCCATTCCTTCCTGTGACTCTTGCCTCTCAGAAGGGACCAGGCCAGAGAGGTTTTCAGAATGGACTCTGCTCAGTCCTCTGGAGGAGAAGTTTAAGGAAACCTCAAAATAGCCCTCACGGTGTGCCCTGGGTGGTGTCATACTCTTCAGATTCCGCGTACACCTCCTCGGTCATGCCGGACTCTGGCGGGGCAGGACTCTCTGGTCCTTGCCACGCCCTTCCCCCATGTCCTCTGCCCGCCTTTTGTCTCTGGAAGACTTTACTCAAAGAATAAGTTTAATCAGAGAAATGCATAAGCAAAGGAAAACAGTCAAAGGAGGCCAAATAATAATAGTGTACTCATTAGGCATAGTTAAGGACTGTACCCACGACAAAAGCTGCCACAATTCTGAGGACTGGCCTCAAAGAAACGGGAACAGACGAGCTCTGGAGCAGAAGATGAAGTATCCCTGAAACAGCCAGAATGACCTGACAGCCTGGTAAGCGATGTGAGGGTGGCTGTCAGAGCTGCCTGTGCTGTTTCTGCATGCAGTCTCCTCTTTCTGTCTGTGAGAGCTCCGGTCCACTGGTTGCCAGGGGCGGGAGCCGGGCTTTGGACAGATGTTAGTCCTCCTCTCCACTCCCCACCCCCGACCCCTCCAAAGCGGCCGGCATCTGAAAGAAAGCAAAATTTCCTTTCCAGCTACCTGGCCTGTTTGTTGGTGACTAGCCGGACCCCACACACTCTTTCGGTAACTCCTCCATGACTCAACATGAGCTCTTACCCTTGCCAAAGGGCACAGGGAGCCAGCAACTGGTCATTTCTTCTTAGCAGTCTTCTTAGCAGTGAATCCAATGCTAATCATTAATCCATGTAACATTTTTTTTCTTTTATTATCAGAATATAATTGCCTTACAGTGTTGTGTTGGGCTTCCTAGGTGACAAGAATCTGCCTGCCAATGCAGGAGACCCCAGAGATGCAGGTTCAATTCCTGGGTTGGGAAGATCCCCTGGTAAAGGGCATGGCAACCCCCTCCAGTATTCTTGCCTGGGAAATCCCACGGATGGAGGAGCCTGGCGGGCTACAGTCCCTGGGGTTGCGAAGAGTCGGACACGACTCTGTACACGGCCACACCAATGTTGTGTTAGTTTCTGCTGCACCACAGCGTGAATCAGCCATATGTGTACACACCCCCTCCCTCTTTAGCCTCTCCTCTAGCCCCCCACCCCATCCCGCCCCTCTAGGTCATGACAGAGCCCCGAGCTGAACGGCCTGCGTTATGCAGCAGCTTCTCACTGGCTATTTCGCACGTGTAGTATGTGTGTGTCAATGCTGCGGTTTCAGTTCATTCCACCCTTTCTTGCCCATGTCCACAAGTCTGTTCTCTATGTTTGTATCTCTGTTTCTGCCCTGCAAAACATGTTTTTTTTTTGAGTATTGATTCTAAGCACTATTGGGGCTATAATAATGGTATAATATGACTGTTGGAGCTATAATAGTATTTGTATATTGTATTAAATTATTCATATCCACACCAATATATGGTTACAACATAGCAAGTACAATGGAAGGGAAACACAGGCTACTACATAAACAGGAAATGATGGGGAGGGGGATTGAGGTAGGGCAGCAGTGGGAACTGATGCTAAAGCTCAGATCCGAATAACTTGCAGACACGTGGTATCTTGTTTAGGAATTGGAGCAGTGCAAGAGGACCAGGGTCCTTCAGGGTCCTTAGGGTCATGCAGACCAGACGCAGGTCCTGTGCATGGAGATGACTTAAAGTTATCTCAAGAGGAAAAAACCAAAGGCAGTATGATATATGGATCTAATCCAAGGAAAGCTAGTCCAAAGAAGAAATGTGAGCCAAGAAATAAATGTGAGCACCACCTCTATACACATGATGGCCACTGGACACAGTACAATTGCCTAGGGAGCGGGTGAGGGTCCAGTGGATAAAGGGCCTCCCAGCCTCAATGGCTGGTGGAGGAAGAAGCTGGACAATGTGAAAACCCAGTTCCAAGTTCCCCAATCATGTGTTCTCCCTGGAAAGTCTTCCATGATTCGTATGTCTGGAAATTGATTTCCAGAGAAGTTGTTGTATTCTTAACCAAAGCAAGGGGATGTGAAAAGACACTTGTGTGACATCAAGTTATCATCTTCTTCATTAGAGTGAAAATCCAGCGAGGACAGAGAACGTCTCATTTGCCTACCCGACTCCTAGTGCTTAGGATAGTGCCTGACTCACTTAGGCACTCAGTGAATATCTGCTGGGAAAAATTATTCCATCACAACCTAAATAATAGCATAGCAGTTTAACCAAATGAAGTAGGACTGAGCATCTCAGCAAAGGGAAGTACTTAGAATGACCATAATAAATATATAGATATACACACGCATACACATGCACACACACACAGAGCAAACTTTTCCTTGTTCACAAAAAAATAGAATACACACACATTTCTCATTTTTTAAATCTACCTGAGCTGGGCAAAATATAAACATAAAATATTTAATTTTTTGAGTGCCATAGAATGGAATATGATGTATTGCTAGATCCAATGAGGAAAAAAAGGGAAAACATATACTTGAGGCCAAGACAGTAGGTGAAAACTCAAACCTGAGAGACTGATTTAGAATAAATTCCTCAAGGGAAATGCAACATCACGTTCGGCCCTTGAAATGACAAACCTCTAAAGTAAATTTTGGTTCAAGGTTGCTAGAGGTCAAGTGGCTGCTTTAACGCTACAGGCAGAAGAAAATGTAATCCCTTTGTTACTGCCCTTCAATGCGAATGAGGCAAAAGGGGACTGTGACTTATATTTGTGGGAATTTTTTTTAGTACACAGTTATCAGAAACCTCAGCCCGGGAGCAATAGAAAAGAAGGAAACAGAGAGGCAAAGAGAGATGGAGAGAGGGAAAGAAAAAAAAGAGAAATTCAGTACCTGTAGGACAGAGAATGTCGTCATACTCAGGTGATGGTGGGCTTCCCTGCTGGCCCAGCGGTAAAGGATCCGCCTGCCAACGCAGGAGAATTGGGTTCCATCCCTGGTCTAGAAGATCTGCTGGAGGAGGAAATGGCAACCTGCTCCAGTGTTCTCGCCTGGGAAATCCCACGGACGGAGGAGCCTGTCCGGCTACAGTCCGTGCACACGAGCTTAGTCGCTTTAGTTGTGTCTGACTCTTTGAGACCCTATGGACTGTAGCCCACCAGGCTCCTCCGTCCATGGGATTTCCCAGGCAAGAATACTGGAGTGGGTTGCCATTTCCTACTCTAGGGGATCTTCCCAACCCAGAAATTGAATGTACATCTCCTGCATAGCAGGAGGATCGCAAAAGCCTCAGATATGACTTAGCAACTAAATAACAACAAAGTGATGGTTATAGGAAGAGCATAAAAACCCTAAAAACTGGGCTAGCCAGAATTATAGTTGTGATTGATTTCATTGGAAATGTTAAACTCATCATTTCCATTCCATCAATTATTGAATCCCCAGTGTGCATGGCTATTAGTGACAAATGTGTTATGGGATATTGATCTGTAAATTAGCAGTGACCATAGTAATAATTGTAACTCCCTAAATCCCTATTTATAAATGAGAGGTTCATTGCAGAGCTCAACTCATGCTACTAGACTAGTAATTTCATGTGATTACTGTTGTTAAAACAACAAACTGAAATCTACTGTATAGATTTCAGTATGCTTTATTTTTGCCTTATTTTCTGCCTACTGTATGCCTTATTTTTCTCTTTCATATATAGAAAAATTTGTTCCTGCTATCGTTGACTGTACTATTTGGGGTGAAATGGACAGTTGTCCTAATTATTTTATGGGTTTCAGAGTTTGGTCATTTATCCTTGAAATTATCCAAAAAGGCATACAGCCATTAATACCTTTTGTGTGCACATACGAGGCCAGGTAATAAGTGATTATGTTCCGAATGTCTACCTGTAAGTCAATTGTTTAGAACTAAAAATGTATTTTTCCACAGAATAACAATTAATTATATTATCAGATTTGATGCTTGTTGACATAGTAGCATCGTACTTTTTTAAGGTTCATGTTCCTATTCCTATTGAAGTTTTAAGGCTTGTTTTAAATAGGCTTCATGTAAATTGGCCTGGGAAAACATTGACTGTCTATATTTTTTTTCTAGCAATTGTGTTCCAAACTCCAGACTTCAGGCATGCATGCCCCTTACCTCCCCAGGCCACAGCTCCTCCAGCAGGGGTCCTGGGGGCCAGGGGTCCATGGGAGGGACACCTGATGAGACTGAGCTTTTATGACTGATAAAGCTTTATACGCACAGTAGAAGAATTTCCTTTGGAGGGCACTGTCTAGGTTTTCTGCTTGGGAGAAGAGAACACCTTTCCCATATTAACAATGTAGACCTCATGCTAGACCCCTTCAGGGTCAGCATCCTTCCAGTGGTTCCTGTCTTTGCATTCATCCTGTTGTGTGACCTGCTCCTCATGAGTGACTCTGGACGGTGTTCTGATTGAATGAATGTTGGCAGAGACCGTGGAACCCCCTTCTGGGGTCAGGGACAGGGAGACAGTGGCTTGTCCCTATGGTGCCTTCTCTCTGGCGTGTCCTATGGGAAGCCAGCTGACACACCATGAGACATCAAAAAACAAGAAACAATATTTTCTCTTCATTTTTTAGTGCATTTAGGAGAAAATCTATAACTGTGGGCTCTGCTGCACTGTGCTCAGTTGCCCAGCCATGTCCAGCTCTTTGTGACCCCATGGACCGCAGCCCTCTGGGCTCCCCTGTCCATGGGATTCTCCAGGCAAGAACACTGGGGTGTGTTGCCATGCCCTTCTCAGGGGATCATCCCAGCCCAGGGACTGAACCCAGGTCTCCTTTATTGCAAGTGGATACTTTAACATCTGAGCCACCAGGCAAGCCCAAGAATACTGGAGTGGGAAACCTATCCCTTCTCCAGAGAAACTTCCTGACCCAGAAATAGAAATTGTGGCCTGTATTACATTGAAAAGAAAGCATGTCTTCCTTTTTTTTTTTTTTTTTTAAGACAATTACTTATAAAATTATAAAAGACATACTTTCCCCTGGGGAAAGCCTGAAAAATGTAAAAGCAAACAAATGCCAATTATTCACAATCTCACCTTTTAAAGATAAGTCTTTTAATACCTTGGAATATTTTTTATGATCTCTTTTTAGAGGTGCTTTTTTTTCTATTTTTGGTTAACCTAGTTAAAAGTAGTACCTTAGTTTAAGGTGATTTTAAAGCATTAGCTTTCCATGGAAAGCATTTTTTCCATATTATTTTAAACTTTTATAAGAAATTTTAAAAGAAATGCATTCTATTCTATATTCCAATATATCATAATTTTCTTATTCCCTTATTTGCAGCCAGTTGAACTATTAGCTCAGTTGAACTATTTCAAATAGCTCAAATAGTTGAGCTGTTAGCTCAACTAATAGCTCAGTTGAACTATTTCAAATCCTAAAAGATGATGCTGTGAAAGTGCTGCACTCAATATGCCAGCAAATTTGGAAAACTCAGCAGTGGCCACAGGACTAAAATAGGTCAGTTTTGTTTCCAATCCCAAAGAAAGGCAATGCCAAACAATGTTCGAAGTACTGCACAATTGTCCTCATCTCACACACTAGCAAGGTAATGCTCAAAATTCTGCAAGCCAGGCTTCAACAGTACATGAACCAGGAACTTCCAGATGTTCAAGCCGGGTTTAGAAAAGGCAGAGGAACCAGAGATCGAATTGCCAGCATCCATTGGATCATGAGAAAAGCAAGAGAGTTTTAGAAAAACATCTGCTTTATTGACTATGCCAGAACCTTTGACTAAGTGGATCACCACAAACTGTGGAAAATTCTTAAAGGGATGGAAATACTAGACCACATTACCTGCCTCTTGAGGAATCTGTATGCAGGTCCAGACGCAAGAGTTAGAACTGGACATGGAACAATAGACTGGATCTAAATTGGGAAAGGAGTACATCAAGGCTGTATATTGTCACCCTGCTTATTTAACTTAATATGCAGAGTACATTATGCTGGGCTGGATGAAGCCCAAGCTGGAATCAAGATTGCTGGGAGAAATATCAGTAACCTTAGATATGCAGATGACACCACCCTTATGGCAGAAAGTGAAGAATTAAAGAGCCTCTTGATGAAAGTGAAAGAGGAGCGTGGAAAAGTTGGCTTAAAGCTCAACATTCAGAAAACTGAGATGATGGCATCTGGTCCCATCACCTCATGGCAAATAGATGGGGAGACAATGGAAACAGTGACAGACTTTTTTTTTGGCTCCAAAATTACTGCAGATGGTGACTGCAGCCATAAAATTAAAAGAAGCTTGCTCCTTGGAAGAAAAGCTATGATCAACCTAGACAGCATATTAAAAAGCAAAGAGATTACTTTGCCGACAAAGGCCTGTCTAGTCAAAGCTATGATTTTTCCAGTAGTGGGGAGGAAGTAGGTTTTCACATCTCATATATGGATGTGAGAGTTGAACTATAAAGAAAGCTGAGCACCGAAGAATTGATGCTTTTGAACTGTGGTGTTGGAGAAGACTCTTGAGAGTCCCTTGGACTGCAAGAAGATTCAACCAGTCAATCCTAAAGGAAATCAGTCCTGCATATTCATTGGAAGGACTGATGCTGAAGCTGAAACTCCAATACTTTGGCCACCTGATGCAAAGAACTGACTCATTGGAAAACACCCTGATGTTGGGAAGGATTGAAGGCAGGAGGAGAAGGGGATGACAGAGGATGAGATGATTGGATGGCATCACAGATTTGATGGATGTGAGTTTGAGCAAGCTCTGGGAGTTGGTGATGGACAGGGGAGCCTGGTGTGCTGCAGTCCATGGGTAACAAAGAGTTGGACACGACTGAGCGACTTTCACTTTCTTTTCACTTTCATACTATCTCCAGATTTTCACCATTATAAACATTTGTTTATAGATCGTCATGCACATTTTTCTTCAGGATTTAACTTACATTGCTAAGCTAAAGTTTTTGGAAACTATTAGGACAAATTTCCAAATTATTTTCTAGAATGTTTGAAACATTACAGAAATGTACATTCCTATAGTAATATATGGACTTCCCTGTCTCCCTTATACTAAAGAGAAACTGTTTGCTAAATTGATGGCCAAAAAATCCTTATTGCTTCCGCTAACCATTTTTTTTTAATAGTTGAGAGGGTCACTTCAGTCCATGAAATTCTCTATTAATGAGGTTTTATTGTAGCTACAAATAGTAAGAGGCAATAAAGAAGCATCAGCCTAAAAGCTAGTCAAATTAGTGTCCACTAATTTATTATCACTCTCAATGATTTCTGAAGGCAGAACTTAATTATATGTTACTGCTAACAATGAGTGTTTGTTCAGTTGTAGTTGTGTCTGACTCTTTGTAACCCCATGGACCGTAGCCCACCGAGCTCCCCTCACTATGGTTTTCTCCAGGCAAGAATACTGGAGTGGGTTGCCGTTTCCTCCTCCAGGGGATCTTCTGGACCCAGTTTGAACTGGCATCTCCTGTTCCCCCTCATTGGCAGGCGGATTCTTTACCATCAAGCCACAGGGTAAGCCAGTGACTAATAGTGCCTAGTCAAAGGCAGTACCAGGGAGGGTCACCTTATCTCCTCTTGCAAATTCTAAACTTCAGCTCTTATCTGAAAACCTGCTTCCTCCCCAACCCTTCCACTCACTGTGCAACCAGTGGATTCCCAAGTGTGGCTGGGGAGCTGGGAACCTCCTTGAGATCTATTGGATTCATATCTCTAAAGCCCAAGAAATCTGATTAAAAAAAAAAAAACAATTGAGTCTTATATATGTGTGAATTGATTCTTATGTGCATGTGAATTTTATTTTTACCTTTGCTTCAAATTTTACTTTCTATGAGTGATGACATTTTCTTTCACTTTGCTCTTCTTCAAAACTTGTAACTCTTCCCAGAGGTGAATAAGTCTCTGGTGAATCTAATTATAAAAAAACTAATTATAAAATAGCAATAAAGTTTCATTTATGAAGTGCTCACGTAATTGACCTCCACTAGCTGCAGTGAGAATATAACCACATTGTCATCTTTTTAATTTAAATAGTGTTTGGTCAATCAACTTCTCATTTAAAAGTATGGTAATTCTAATTCATAGACACCCACACAGCCACCACTTTATCTGATAAAGAAAAGACAGAAAGATCCCCTGGAGGAGGACGTGGCAGCCTACTCCAGTGTTCTTGCCTGGAGAATCCTATGGGCGGAGGAGCCTGGCTGGCTACAGTCCCTGCGGGTGCAAAGAGTCAGATATGACTGAAGTGACTTAGTAGGCAGGCCGAAAGTTTAGGATAACTGAGGAAAATTTAATTCTAATGCAAAACCTTCACAGAAGTTGATATATCACTAAAGTCCAGTGCAGGAAGCCACACTGGCTTTGCAGGAATATTCAAGTTTGCTTCTAGTATGCCTCTCCTGGCTGTAGCTGCCTGAGCAAAGGCCAGGTGTCTGTGAACCTCAGTGTTTCCTCTGTGAAATGGGGATTTTACAGGTTGTCATGGAGATCAATTACTGCACCAGGGAAGAACGAAATCTGCCTCCATATGGGATCTGTTTCTTTTTCTTAAACATCTGTATTGTTTTTGCTACAAGTTAATGTTGCCTATAGCCTGAAATACATAGGATAGCCCATTCTCAAGGCTCTGATCTTTAAGGGTATAACACTCCCATGTATATAGAGATAAGAAGTTGCAGAACAGAGAATAATATTTGTCTTCTTGGAGGCTTATGAAAACATTGTAACCAGATCTTCATGAACAGAACAAAGGATTCCTGCATGAAGAAGTTTGCAACAACCTGCCACACCCCCTCCCCTTTTAATGTAAAAGAAGCCTGAATTCTAACTTTGGGAAGATGCTTCTTTGGGGCCAATCTTCTTGGTCTGCTGGCTCTCTGGAAAAGTCACTATTCCTTGCCCTGATTCCTCCTCTCTTAATTTATTTGCCTGTTATGTGGTAAGCAGGGTAAGCTTTGACTCAGTAACAGTGTAACGATACAGGCAGATAGCTTTTGAGTCTCAGCTGTTCCAGTGCCTTTCCCAGTCTCCCCCATGGAAGCTGGGCCTCCATTGGCAGAAAGTCACACCAATAGTTATGTCGAATGACTGAGTGTGATGGATGTGACCTGATTTTGTAGAAGCTAAGCATCTCTTTTCTGTCCTATATCTTTTGAATTTGAGCTGCCAATCATTATTTTTTAAATGACTGTGGAATTACATCATTAGAAGTTACTTCAAGGACATTTGTCACTTCCTTTATGATGAATTCGATGATTCTTATTGGAGTTTTTGGAAGATGAGGCTATTACTGTGGTTTTTGGTTGTAACTCTCCAGAGAAAGGTGAACGGTTGCAATTTTCACACCAGATCATGGTGGAGGGTGAACCTGCCTCCTGGGGAAGGAGATGCAAACATTTTGTTCACGGGGCTGTCAGCTATCTGCAGAAGTAAATAGACAGTTAAGTTGTACTCTGTGGGATTTGTCCCTGCTGTCTTTAAGGAAATGGCAACCCACTCCAGTATTCTTGCCTGGAAAATCCCAGAGATGGAGGAGCCCAGTAGGCTACAGTTCATGGGGTTGCAAAGAGTCGGACACGACTGGGCGACTTCACTTTCACGTTCACTTCTTGTTCTTGGAGAGTCTCACAGCAGCCTTTCCAAAGCCCCTTCCAGGCACCACAGAGGGACCTGGTGTCCAGCAAAGGGAGAAACAGATGCAGGGGGACCTGAGAGAGGACACACGTCCAGGCCCATTGTCGGGAATCTCCATTGATTGGTAGCATTTTTTTCTGGACCATAATCTCCCCTTGGAGGGGAAAGGTACAAAGCAAAAATGAAGTGCCCTCAAGGGGGTTGGGGTGGACAAGAAGGGTGTCAGCCACAGGTCACCTTGGATGAGGACCTGTCATTTATATCTGAAACTATTCCCGGAGGGCCAGCTCACCTTTTGCTGCTAGGAAACCATTTTCAGGCAGCAGATAATAGAGATGAAGAGTGAGTGCATTTCTGAAGTCGGGGAGTGAGCCTGCAGAAGTCCTATTCTTTGTGGCTGTCAACAAAAAGCTAGCATTGCCTGGGGGTAGGGGTTGGAACCCTTCTTCCTTCCTCAAAGCCTGCTTTGCTCACAGCCCGCTTTGCTCACAGCAAAATGATTCAGATGCCTTTCCCCCCCTTTTTTTTGTCAGGAGGAATCTATAACCTTATATTTCCCAAGGTGACAAAGTCATGTAATTCCACTTCCATGAAAAGAAATGACATAAAGGAAAACATCCTGTACCACCCCCCGCCCCCCAGTCCTTTATTAAAATCCTAGGAGAGACCGCTGCTTGCTAAATTTAATCCAAATTTAATCTGTTATTCTTGGGCCAAAAGCTCAATGGTCTCCTAGAAATTAAATCCATCTTCAAGAGGCAGAATAGGACATTATCTTTTTATACATTGTGAACTGGGATTTCGTAGAATTGGCATCAACACCCTAAAAGTAGAATCAAATGCATGGGAGGGGGGATCGGGATTGGGAATACATGTAAATCCATGGCTGATTCATATCAATGTATGACAAAACCCACTGGAAAAAATAATAATAATAATAATAAAAATTAAAAAAAAAAAAAAAAAGTGGTTCATTCACAGCGTGTCAGCTGAAAATGGAAGAACATGTTCTGTCTTTATTTTGGGTAGAAGCTCCAGTACACAGTCAGGGGCATCCAAAAAGTGCATGGAGTCTTTTCAAGTCCTGTGGGTTTAGGAGAGAAGGTCCTGGGTCATATCTAGGGCTGTGCTCATTGTCAGAGGGGGTCAGTGTCTTTTTCCATGTTTCTGGGATGTTTGGAGAATGTCTTAGATGAAAGAACTAAAAGTGATGAATACCCAAGATGGTGACTTTGGCCCATTTTAGGTGAGAATTTTTTCATAGATTGTTGTTATTTAGTTGCTAAGCTGGGTCTGGCCCTTTGCGACCGTATGGACTGTAGCCTGCCAGGCTCCTCTGTCCATGGGATTCTCCAGGCAAGAATACTGGAGTGGGTTGCCAGGTCCACCCCCAGGGGATCTTCCTGACCCAGGGATTGAACCCACATCTCCTGCATTGCAGGCAAACTCTTGACTGCTGAGCCACCAGATTAAATATAGTTACATCAATCTAAATAGCTAACTGAACTTTGAGATCACTTGTTTTAGAGGCAGAAATGCTACAATGAGGGCATCTCTGATACTTGTGAGGTATGACTTTAAGTTACATAATTTAACTTGCTTTCTTATTGGTGAAACAGGACTCCCAAGTCAGGTCTAGCTCACATTGATGTTAGGACAATACTTTGAGGCTGTCAAGAACCCATAGCAGGCCTGGCATGTAGTCCAGGCTTCCCAATGGCAGGTGAAATTTATCATCGGACAGTGATGGTACTGAGTCATTCCATGGTAGACACTAGTGATGCTGTGAATACACTAGAGGACTTGAGAAGTGGGATGAGAGGGTGGTCAGGAGGCCAGGCTTGGAGTCCCACTGCCTGGGGGCACCACAGGAAGAGCAGGAGCTTGAGGGATGCCCTGTCCTTCTCGTCACCCAGCAGATGAAAGGGGGCAATGACAGGTCCACTCGCAGGGCTTCTGTGGGGATTGAAGAAGCCAAGGGCTACAGGTCCCTTCCAACTGGCACTGGGTGTGTCCTAGGTTGGTCTGTGCTGCTATTATGAATTACTGTTGTTAAATTTAATGCAGCGGTCTCCAGTACATATTCCCGTCAATCACATTGCAGTACAAGAAAGCTAGAGCCGTGGTTTTTTTCTGACTTACAAGTGTATTTGCTTCTTGTGTTTCATTCAGCAAAGTGATTCAGTGGTGTATGCGTGTGCGCATGTGTGTGTGCATGTGTGCGCGCGTGTGTGTATGTGTGTGCGTGTGCATGTGTGCATGTGTGTGCACGTGTGTATGTGTGTGCATGTGTGTGCATGTGTGCATGTGTATATATGTGTGTGTGCACATGCACACATGTGTATGTCTGTACAGCTTCCCTAGTGGCTCCATGGTAAAGAATGCACCTGCCAATGCAGGTAGGAGACACGGGTTCGATCCCTGGGTCAGGAAGATCCCCTGGAGAAGGAAATGGCAACCTCCTTCATTATTCAGAAATCCCATGGACAGAGGAGACTGGCGGGAGTCCATGGGGTCACATACAGTTGGACATGACTTAGCAACTAAAAAATGAAAACAACATACATGTATATTGTTTTCCATTATAGGTTATTATAAGATATTTGTTATAGTTCCCTGTGCTATGCAGTAGGTCCTTGTTGGTTATTTTATGTGTGGTGGTGGTTTTCTGTTAATATCAAAGTCCCAGTTTATACCCCCTCTTCCTCTTTGATAACTAGAAGTTTGTTTTCTGTGTCTGTGAGTCTGTTTCTGTTTGATGGTTAGGTTTATTTGTGTTATATTTTAGATTCCACACGTAAGTGATATCATGTGATATTTGTCTTCCTCTGACTTATCTCAATTAGCATGACGCTCTCTAGATTCATCCATGTTGCTGCAAATGGCATTTTTCATTCTTTATATGGCTGAGCAGTATTCCCTTGTATACATGTTCATCCGTTTCTTCAGCCGTTCATCTGTCAATGCACATTTAGGTTGTCTCCATGTCTTGGCTGTTGTGAACACTGGGATGCATGTGTCTTTTTGAAATACCAGAGTTTTGTCTGGATATTTGCCCAGGAGTGGGATTGCTGGATCGTCTGGTAACCATAGTTCCTTTTTAAAACTCATTTAAGAAGTGTTGCCAGTTGGTTTTTCCAAGAAGCAGATTCTGGCAGCAGGGTTTCTGTTTTTTTGTTGTTCTGTTTTCTTTTTTTAGAAAGTGCTCTTGTCCACCCTGTGGAGGGAAGGTGGGCAGCCAGACTGAGGTGAGAGGAGGGAGGGGCTGTATGCAGGCCTGCAGGAGGCCGGCCCCTCTGGCAGCCTAGAGTCTGCAGGCGGGGGCGGGTGTGGGCGCCAACAGACTCACTTCCTTTTTTTTCATTTATTTTTATTAGTTGGAGGCTAATTACTTTACAATATTGTAGTGTTTTTGCCATACATTGACATGAATCAGCCATGGATTTACATGTGTTCCCCATCCCGATCCCCCCTCCCGCCTCCCTCCCCATCCCATCCCTCTGGGTCTTCCCAGTGCACCAGCCCCGAGCACTTGTCTCATGCATCCAACCTGGGCTGGTGATCTGTTTCACACTTGATAGTATAATTGTTTCAATGCTGTTCTCTCAGAACATCCCACCCTCGCCTTTTCCCACAGAGTCCCAAAGTCTGTTCTATACATCTGTGTCTCTTTCTGTTTTGCATATTGGGTTACCATTACCATCTTTCTAAATTCCATATATATGTGTTAGTATGCTGTAATGGTCTTTATCTTTCTGGCTTACTTCACTCTATATAATGGGCTCCAGTTTCATCCATCTCAATAGAACTGATTCAAATGAATTCTTTTTAATGGCTGAGTAATATTCCATTGTGTATATGTACCACAGCTTCCTTATCCATTTGTCTGCTGATGGGCATCTAGGTTGCTTCCATGTCCTGGCTATTATAAACAGTGCTGCGATGAATATTGGGGTGCACGTGTCTCTTTCAGATCTGGTTTCCTCAGTGTGTATGCCCAGGAGTGGGATTGCTGGGTCATATGGCAGTTCTATTTCCAGTTCTTTAAGGAATCTCCACATTGTTCTCCATAGCGGCTGTACTAGTTTGCATTCCCACCAACAGTGTAAGAGGGTTCCCTTTTCTCCACACCCTCTCCAGCATTTATTGCTTGCAGACTTTTAGATAGCAGCCATCCTGACTGGCGTGTAATGGTACCTCGTTGTGGTTTTGATTTGCATTTCTCTGATAATGAGTGATGATGAGCATCTTTTCATGTGTTTGTTAGCCACCTGTATGTCTTCTTTGGAGAAATGTCTCTTTAGTTCTTTGGCCCATTTTTTGATTGGGTCATTACTCTATCAGTCACTGCCTGTGTCTGCTGCAGGCAGGGTGCGCCTTGAGTGAGGGGGTTGGGACATCCCTGGGGGGGCAGGTGGGGGGTGTCCATGCACAGCCCTTCTAGCAGCTGGAACAGCAAGTCCTGCCCTGAAGGGGGACCAGCAACTCACATCTCCCTCTGTCACAGAAATATATATTTGCTAGGCACTGAGATGGTTGTTTTTGACTACATATATATCTATATATAGTTGAATATTATATATATATATATATATATATATATATATATATATAAAATATATTCCTGACCCAGGAATCGAACCCAGGTCTTCTACATTGCAGGCAGATTCTTTACCAGATGAGCTACCAGGGAAGCCCCATATATATACATATATATTGGCCGCTCAGCTTGGCTTGCTGGAGCTTAGTTCCCTGACCAGGGATTGAACCCATGTCTTCAGCAGTAAAACCACAGAGTCCTAACCACTGCATTGCCAGGGAACTCCCTGCACTATTTAAAAAATCCATATTTCTGTGTAATCTGCAGTTCTGTACAAGTGATGCTTCTGCATTTCTTGGTGGGTTGGATGGACTCTAAGCTGCCAGAGGGCAAGTGCTGTGTTTCAGTTCATCTTTGCCTCCCAAGTACCGAAAGTAATGCTCACTGCATCGAAGCTGCTCAATAAATCCCGCTGCAGGAGTGAACCAGTGGATGGCTCCTGATGAAGCATAGGGATTCAGAGAAGGGACTGTGGGTCCTAGAAGAGTGGTGTCAGGGCTTGCTTACTTCTCGGTACTGTGTGAGCAGGGCAACGGGGGAAGGAGATAATGAGTGCTTAAAGCCCTGATGCCTGAGAATAAGTTTCTTTATGCTTTTGGTTTCATATGGGCTTTTTTGGGGAGAAGTTAGTGTACAAACATTCAAATTCATAAAATTTAAGTTGTTGTTCAGTCACTCAGTCATGTCTGACTCTTTGTGACCTCATGGACTGCATACCAGGCTTGCCTGGCCTTCACCACCTCCCAAAGGTTGTTCAGATTCATATCCACTGACTTTGCCATCCAACCATCTCATCCTCGGCCACCCCTTCCTCCTGCCCTCAGACTTTCCCAGCATCAGGGAGTCAGCTCTTCGCATCAGGTGGCCAAAGTACTGGAGCTGCAGCTTCAGCATCAGTCATTCCAGTAAATGTTCAGGGTTGATTTTCTTTAAGATTGACTGATCTCCTGCTGTCCAAGGGACTCTCAAGTATCTTCTCCAGCACCATAATTTGAAAGCATCAATTCTTTGGTGTTCAGTCTTCTTTATGGTTCAAATCTCACAGCCATACGTGACTACTGGAAAAACCATAGCTTTGACTATAGGGACCTTTGTCGGCAAATTGATGTCTCTGCTTTTTATTTTTTATTTATTTATCTTTCCATTTATTTTTATTAGTTGGAGGTGAATTACTTTACAATATTGTAGTAGTTTTTGCCATACACTGAACAGACCACAGAGAGAAGTAAGCCAGAAAAATAAACACCAATACAGTATACTAATGCATATATATGGAATTTTAAAAAGATGGTAATGATAACCCTATATGCAGGACAGAAAAAGAGACACAGATGTATAGAACAGACTTTTGGACTCTGTGGGAGAAGGTGAGGGTGGGATGATCTGAGAGAATAGCATCGAAACATGTATATTATCAAGTGTGAAAGAGATCGCCAGCACAGGTTGGATGCATGTCTCTGCTTTTTAATATGCTCTCTAGGCTTTTCATAACTTTCCTTCCAAGGAGCAAGTGTTTTTTAATTTCATGGCTGCAGTCACTGCAGTGATTTTGGAGCCCCCCAAAATAAATAAGACAGTAAATTGTAACTTGTAGTTATGGATCCAACTGATGGATTGAAAATTCTCAGCTTGAAGAATTTGAATTCAGTGGCTAGAGACTTTCCATGTGATTCTTAATAAAGAAATGCTTTAAAACAGTCAATAAAAATTTGAAGATTAAAGTACATCATGGACCCTACTTTCGTTCCTTCAGAAATGGGAGCATTGTAGAAAACAAACAGAAATATTTGCTCTGATGGTTTCAGATTTAACTTATACATTGTTTTTATAGCTCACTTACTGGGGATATGTTTATTTTTAGTGCTGAGGATATTAAAAATCCGAAAGTATTTTGAAGCAATTGCCTCTGATTCTGGCACTTGAGTTACAGTCATTCGTATAAAGGGTAAGAAAACTAGTCTTGAGAAATTTGACTATCAGTATTATGTGTTTTTGTTTAAAATCTTTTGAAAACTGCCAGTGTTTTCATAGAAAGAATTATCTTTTGCTACATGTCAAGAAATTTTTTTTCTATTTTTAAACCGTTTTAAACAGGAAGAGTTATTTTTCTCTGGTTAGAAGTTTTACATTTTCTGATGTTTAGACCATTTGATCTTTGCCTCAAAGGTAATTCAACATTTTGAAACAGGCGTTATATTTTCAGCACTGGCTAAGCTGCTAAAACTTCCATTTGATACATCAGTTATATTTCCTATACTGACTGGAGTCTAGAAATAGCTTTGACAGTGATGAAAATCTACCATGTCATCTTCAAAACTTGGACTGTAATATTTTTAAAGAAATAATTTAAAATAATATCTCAGATATTATACACATACACACACACGCACACATCACTATCTTCATTCTTCTATGACTCTACCATGGCTCATAGGGTAATCTTAAGAACATAAGCGAAATTTAATTTAAACTCGGTTCTTTACAGAAGGTCATAGTGATTTCCAGACACTGCAGGCATAAAAACTTATGAGTCTAGACTATCACCAACGTTACATACATTTAGCATTGTCTGAGAGTTCGATTAGCAGTTTCAGGAAGTCGCCAGTTCTTCACTATTTATGCCCTCTGTGAAATACTATGCGTGATCACTTTGGCCATGACTCCAACACACCTGCCTGTCTTAGCTCAGACCCTTGACCTTGGACCCTCCCCCAGACGTGACGTGTTGCAGACTTTCCACCTCACCCTGCTGTGCTGTGCTTAGTCAGTCGTGTCTGACTCTTTGCGACCCCGTGGACTGTAGCCCGCCAGGCTCCTCTGTCCATGGGATTCTCCAGGCAAGAATACTGGAGTGGGTTTCCATTTTCTCCTCCAGGGGGTCTTCCAGACCCAGAGATCAAACCTGCATCTTCTGCATTGGCAGGCAGATTCTTTACCATCTGAGGCACCAGGGAAGCCCACGAATACTGGAGTGGGTAGCCTATCCCTTCTCCAGGGGATCCTTCTGACCCAGGAATCGAACTGGGTTCTTCTGCATTGCAGGCAGATTCTCTACCAGCTGTGCTACCAGGGAAGCTCCCCTCCCCACCCACTATACTTCCACCTTTTTTTGTCAAAGCAAAAATGAACTTTCATCTGCAAAATTTTTTCTATTAAGAATTCTCTGCCCTTTATAATAATCCACGATATCAACTTTCAAAGGAAAATGCCAGGCTTTTTAAAAAATAGTATGTATAACAGAATGACCATCAAATAATTACATTTTTCTCCACTTATCAACAGATTCTCTGGTTGGATAATTTAATTTTACATTCTTTCCCCTACCCATTGAGTTATTTCAACTGGTGGGGGGGGGTTAACTTGAATACCTGTACACTTCTCTAAATCCCCTATTAAAAACTATTTTTTACTATAATTCAGCTGGCAAAGAGTATTTTTCAAAAGCATAAAGAGGCTTCTAGTAGAGTCTTTGGTAACTATAGGATATAGCTATATATATCCGAGGAAAGTGTTGCTCGTAGGGAGACATGCACTATGAAGAAAATCAAGCAACTGCTAAACTGTGTCAAATTTTTGTATTTGAAAATGTATACATCCAAAGAAAACCAGAAACACAAATTGAAAAAGATATATGTACCCCACTGTTCATAGCAACATTTACAATAGCCCAGATATGGAAGCAACCTAAGCGTCCACCAACCAGCTTCCCAGGTGGCACTAGTGGTGGATCACCCGCCCGACTACACAGGAGACATAGACGTGGGTTCAGTCCCCGGGTCGGGAAGATCCCCTGGAGGAGGAAACGGCAATCCACGCCAGTATTCTTACCAGGAGAATCTCATGGACAGAGGAGACTGGTGGGCTACAGTCCATAGGCGTTCAAAGAGCTGGACCCAAGTGAAGCAACTTAGCAGTAGTAATAGGAGAGGTAAGTGTCCACCAACAGATGAATGGTAAAGATGTGGTACACATACACAATAGAATGTTACTCAGCCATAAAGAAGAGTAAAAGAAGACAAAGAAAATGCTGCCATTTGTAACAACATGGATGGAGCCAGGGGATGTTATGCTAAGTGAAACAGGTCAGATAGAAACAAATACTTTATCTTTTCACTTGTATACACGCATGCCTGCTCAGTCTTATCTGACTCTTTGCAACCCCATGGACTGTATCCTGCCAGCCTCCTCAGTCTATGGGATTCTCCAGGCAAGAATACTGGAGTAGGTTGCCTTTTCAAGGATTTCACTTTTAGCTGGAATCTAAAAAAATATAAAACAAATGAATGTACATAACAAAAGAGAAGCAGACTCACAAATCTACAGAACAAACTAGGGGAGATAAAAGTGGGGAGAGGCTGTATAGGATAGAAGATTAGGAGGATCCAACTACTATGCATAGAGTAAATAAGCAATAAGGATATATTGTACAGCAAAGATCCATTATTTTATGGTAACTTTAACTGGAGCATAATCTATAGAAATATACAATCACTATTGTACAGCTGAAACTAATATACTATTACAATTTAACTATATTAAAAAAAAAAGAAATAAAACCAAGAGTGTGCTGCAAAGTAACACATCCAACTTTGAGGAACTAAAAACGTTTCCATCAAGAGTGACCCTGGAAAGGGCAGAATTCCACTGCTCTTGGAGGTTGTATTTGAGCCAGGCCCACAGCAGTGCTGGAATTCACTTCAGTAAAGATGCTCTTGACAGGGAACCCAGGATTGGGAACCCATGACAGAAAGATGCTCTCAGTAAGTAGCTTTGTGTAACATTTAAAAAATTGAGACAACCCTAGGGTTTCTTATTTTCATCTCAACCAACAGATGTTATTTATATACTGTTAGATTTATTACAATGTGTATATGGAAAGGTTAAAGTGTGCTAGGATGAAGTAGAACATCTACACTAATATTCAGTAGAATACCCCAAATTAAAAAAATAAAGCACCTCATTTACGAAAAAATTACGTTAAAAAACATTTAGGGGAACTTCCCTGGCAGCCCCTGGGCCTCCCAGGTAGTGCAGTAGTAAAGACTGGCCTGCCGATGCGGGAAATGAAAGAGACAGGCGTTCCATCCTTGGGTCAGGAAGATCCCCTGGAGAAGGAAATGGCAACACCCTCCAGTATTCTTGCTTGAGAAATCCCCGTGGACAGAGGAACCTGGTGGACTCCAGTCCATGGATCGCAAAGAGATGGACACGACTGAGCAGCTGGGCCCTGGCGGTCCCGTCGTTAGGACTTTGCCTTCTGATGCAGAAGGTGCAGGTTCAACCTCTAGTCAAGGAGCTAGGATCCCACATGCCTTGTGGCCAAAACCCCAAAATGTAAAACAGAAGCAATGTTGTAACAAATTCAATAAAATCTTTTAAAATGGTCCATATTAAAAAAATTTTTTAAAAATGGTGTTTTATTCTTCTTACAAAGGAGGACTTCGGTTGCAAACAAAAGAAAACACTCTATCTAACTTAAACGGAGAAGGAATTTTGTTAGGAAGACCTCAGGTGGCTCACAACATTGTATGCATGTTAAAGCATGTGAGAAGTCAGAGGCCAAGGTCATGGCCAAGACCAGCTTCCTCTCCAGGAAGGGTCTGAGAAGTGAGGCCAGCAGGGGCACGTCCCTGCGGACATAGCGCCAGGCGCCGGACTCTGCCCTGGACGCTTGCGGCCATGTGCTGGTCTCTGAGCCCACCCTCTGAGCCATGAATGAGCTCAGTCCCTGAGCGCTAGATCTGTTCTTTTTTTAAAAAATTTATCCATTTTTAGTTGGAGGATAATTGCTTTACAATGTTGTGTTGGTTTCTGCCTTACATCAACTGAGTCAGCCATACGCACACACACGTCCGCTCCCTCTGGCACCTCCCGCCCACCGCCCACCGCCCACCTCCTCCCACCGCTCTGGGTCCCAGAGCGCCAGGCTGAGCGCCCTGCGCTACTCAGCAGCTTCCCACTAGCTCGCTATTTTGCACATGGTAATTATATAGTTCAGTCCCTTCAAGGTTCAAAGTCCCTGACTGACCTCCACTGGATCACAGATACACCTGGGAGGCGGGAGGGGAGGGGGCAGAACGCTGGGCTTGCACCCCTCCCCCGCAGGCCCCCCACTCTGCCCCTGGAGATTTCCAAGCTAGGAAGTATGTTTCCATGCTGTGCAGACACGCACTGAGGAACGTCTACTAAACGGAGTTCCTAGTTTGGAGGTGTGTCTTTCCAAAGTAGATGAAGTGCAGGAGCACTGAGATGTGTTATCCTTGACTCAATTCTTGTGTCAACTCTGGCCCTTAGAACCCATTTAAAACTACAGGATCAAGGAGAGTGTTGATAATAAGAATGCTAGAAGGTGAAATCCTCAGTGTCGTTTGTCCTTTTGAGTTAGTAAGCCGCATGAAGATGGTTTTTGGCTATTGAGGATGGATCATTCTACCAGTGAACTGGGCTTTTCTCATTTATGTTTCTCAGCCTGACACTAATCCAGCCATTTTCTTAACATTATGGTAGGGGGTTGGATTAGAACAAGAGGAAGAGTTATATTTCACATTGAGTAAAATTGCTCCTTTTTATCGGCAGCATGGACAAAAACATTGCTATACTTATTTGAAGTTGAAAATGTGTTTTTTTCTCTAATTTTCTTCTAATCTTTTGTAGATCTACCACCCAAAAGACATTTGTGGGATGTTTTCTCTATGTATGTAGGAAAATATCCTTTGGTTTTTTTTTTTTTTTTTTTTTTTACCATCTACCGACTCTTGTTTTTGTATTTGTTCAGTTGCCTTTTCTCTCCTCATAATATTTTTGTTCACTTTGGTATTTTGAATAAAGTAGTAGAAATACAAAAATAAGTATAGACTATCAAAGTGACAAATAACCTATCAAAAAAAGCATCAATTTATGGTCTACTATGTATATTCAAGGCATTGAATTTGGCAGCATGGGAACATAAAGATAAAATCTGATCCTGGACCATAAATATGTTGATATTTAAAGGAAACTGACATAGTGTCAAACAGGCTGAAGTAAGTCAGAGAAAAACAAATATTATATATTAACGCATATATGTGGAATTTAGAAAAATGGTATAGATCTTGTTCGCAAATCAGAAATAGAGACAAAATGTGTGGATACCCATGTAGAAAAAGGGGTGGGTAGGAGGAATTGGGAGGTTGGGGTTGACACATATGCACCACTGATACTATGTATAAAATAGGTAGTTAATGAGAACTTTCTCTGTAGCACAGGGAGCTCTACTTAATGCGCTGTGGTGGCTGAATGGGCAGGCCAAGGCCAATGGGATGTATGTGTACATATGGCTGATTCATTTTGCTGTGTGTAGAAATTAACACTACTTTATAAAGCAATTATACTCCAATAAAATTAATTAAAAAATACAAAAATAGAGGCAAAATGTTTAGAATTCTTATATACTTATGAACTGATCCCAATCTATTTTATTAAAATTTTCATCAAGTTTGTGGGGGGAAAAAAAGGATATTGAAGCTGGCAAAAATAAGAATTAGAATGGTAGGAACCCTTAACCCACCTCTTCATAATTGTGTGTAAATTATTCAAGTTGCACCCCATGAAATTAGCTTGCATCTTGCCTTTGACAAATGTGCCCTGGATAACTTAGAGTGGTTGTAAAATTTTATATTCTCTTTATGAAAATCAAACATAAAATAGGTTATAGTTTTTTTCCGTGTTCTGATGGTTGGTAGAAGCCTTTTTCACAAGGCTAACTTTCCTAAGTAAAGTAATCAAGATGCATGATTTGATAATCGATGCATAGGGAGGCGTTTAATGAATTATTGAAGCCCTCGGCGCAGGTGTGCGTCTCCCGGGGCCAGAATACAGAATTACTGCTCGGCAATTAGACTGTCAGTGTTCCTTACCCAGTTGACCATAATTAAAATAATTTTATTCTTGGTTTGATATTGGGAATTAAAACTCACACCTCAGTTACCTGGTAAAAGGCTTTCAGGGCTAATGGCTGGAGACATGATGGTTTTAGAATGCCAGTCTCTGTTCTTCCTCTGCATTTCAAATTCCTCAATCATTCATGTCTGATTAAAGTTGCATTTGACTAATTGATAATGACTTTTCAATTATGTAAAAGCATCTTTTATTTAGAAATTACATTTATTTACATTGATTTTTCCCCTCTTCAAGATGTCTGGGCTTCTGGGTCTGATTTAATCTGCCACAGAGTAACTGAGAAGTCATTCCCCAAACACAGGCTGATGTTATCAGGCCCTGGAGGAAGGTCTGGGTAAAGTCACTATATACATAGGTTGCATCATGCAGCTTGCAGGATCTTAGTTTCTCAACCAGGGACTGAACCCAGGCTCTTAACCGTGAGAGCAGAGGGTCCTAAGCCCTGGACCGCTAGGGAATTCCCTATCACAGCGTTAGCTGAAGAATACCTAGGAAACCCTCATCTTTTTCACTGAGCGTGGAGAAGGGGAGTGAAGGCCGTGCTTGGCTGGTGAGGCCATGCTCTTTTCTGGTTGGGGTTGGGCATAAGAATCTCTCCAGGTGAGGGAAACTATCACAAACAACATTCTTTTTGACACATCTGCCCCTCACGCAGGAGAAATGAGGGATCCTGATGAGCTGGGGTGGCCTCCTCCTTACTGTCCACATGGTGGAGGTGAGGACAGAGATGCTCTCCACTTCTGGGGCTGGAGGGTGGGACCAGAGCTGTTTCTGCCCTTGACTCTGCCGGGCAGGAGAGGTGAGCCCGTTCCCTTGCGGAGACAGTGACCCCAGCTTCCAAGGTGTTATTGTCAGGTAAGCTGACTCCTCACTACCCGGCTGAACTCTGGGGGAGATGACAGAGCACGCTGGGTGTTTGGGGTCCCTGGGTTTCTAAGGAGTGGAATCCTACGGCTGTGTGTGTGTTTTAATATTTACTTAATTGGCTGCACTGGGTCTCGGTTGCTGCGTGTGAGGTCTTTAGGTGTGGTGTGTGGGATTTAGTTCCCTGACAAGGGATCGAAGCCATGCTCTCAAGGGCGTCCCTGAGCCTCTGTTTTCCCACCACTTAGATGAAGGATACCAACAATCAGATAAAGGACTGTTGTAGGGATGAAAGTCAATCAAAATAAAACATCTCGGGCTGCAACTGGGCATCAGTGGAGGTTCAACCAATGGCAGAAGCTACTGTCATAATTATGCTTTGTGATATTTATCTTTCCTGGGTTGTCCTTGTGGGTCCTAAGGTGTGGGAGGTGGGGCACGCTGGCACCTCCTCTGACATGTGGGTCCTTCCTAAAGGCCAACAGTTAGAAAAGACAGCTGCCAAGTCACCTTGGACGTCTCTGTGCTCAGACTTGCACCTGGATGCAATGGCTTTAGGACCTCAACAACTGTCAAGGTCATCAAGACCAGCACTCTTGTGTTTTACAGAAGAGCCTCGGGTCCAAAAGGGTGGGTTTCCCAGGTGGCACTAGTGGTAAAGAACCTGCCTGCCAATGCAGGAGACATAAGAGATGCAGGTTTGATCCCCTAGGTTGGGAAGGTCCGCTGGAGGAGGGCATGGCAACCCACTCCAGTGTTCTTGCCTGGGAAGTCCCATCGACAGAGGAGCCTGGTGGGCTACAGTCTGTGGGGTCGCAGAGTCGGACACGACTGAGTGACTAACACACACACACAGACACGCACACACCTCCTAAACCGCCTTGAGAACTGTGAGGGCTGATATTTTTCTTGTGACTGTGTTCCTTCAGAAGAGATGGAGACCCGGAAGGTGCTGTTAGCGTCAGCTCACTTGTAAATAAGTCATGGAGTGGCTGCTTGACGATTCTACCATCAGGGTCTACTTTCTCCTCCTTCATCTTGGGACATTTTGGACATTCAGCCTGGAGGTTATTTGTTTTGATTTAAAGTGTACATTACCTTTAAGAGTCAAAACTCCTTTGCAAAAACAAGGGTTTGCATAGTGTATGTTTTCTTTTAAAACAATTTACCTTTCCTTCCAGCAGGTGGCAGTATAACACAGCAGTAACCTGAGCAAACAGCCTGGCCTATTTTAAGTTGAAAGCAACCAGGGAGTTTCACTCCCGGTTAGATTTCCACAATAATTCTAAGTTAAGAAGATAGACTCTTTCTAACAATTTGATCTGTGGGTCATCTTTTCACTGCCAATTGTTATATACTTCCTCAGGTAGAAAAGTTTCATCCTGGCTAACCCTTTGCATCTGGCACTTGAAAATATGAAACAAAAGAGAGTATTGAGGAAAACATATGGTTCACTATTTAAATATTAGACTTAAAAACTGTTTTGTCGCTATGTTCTTTCTGCATTTTTTTAAAAATTATTTTTTAGCTGGAGAATGACTGCTTTAAAATATTGTGTTGGCTTCTGCTTCACAACAGTGTGAGTCAGCCACAAGTATGTATGCTCCTTCCATGTTGAACTTCCCTCCCGCCTCCACCCCACCCCGGCCCTCTAGGTCGTCACGGAGCACTGGGCTGAGGTCGCTGTGCTGGACGGCAGCTTCCCACCAGCTCTCTGCTTTACACGTGGTCGTGTACATATGTCAACGCTGTTCTCTCAGTTTCTCTCCCCTGCTGTGTCCAAAGTTTGTTCTCTATGTCTGAGTCTCTACTCCTACCTGCCCTGCAAATGGGTTCATCAGTATCATCTTCCTAGATTCCACATATATGCAACGCTTATATGAATTTTGTTTTTCTCTTTCTGACTTACGTCACTCTGAATTACAGGCTCTAGGTTCATTCATCTCACGAGAACTGACTCCGATGTGTTCCTTTCTATGGCTGAGTAATATTCCACTGTGTATACAAACTACAGGTCCTTTATCCATTCACCTGTTGAAGGACATCTCGGCTGCTTCCATGTCCTACCTGTTGTAAATATGCTGCAGTGAACTTTGGGGTACATGTGTCTTTTTCAGTTATGATTTTCTAAGGGTATATGCCCAGTAGTGAGATTGCTGGTGATATGGTAGTTTTATTCCTAGTTTTTCAAATAATCTCCATACTGTTTTCCATCGTGGCTGTATCAATTTACATTCCTACCAACAGTGTTGCTACGTTTAATTCACTGTATTATGTTAGTTAAAATGAAATTCTTGGGGCTATTCATATGACTTCAGATGAGACTAGTCTTTCCGTGGAACATATTTGAATATGTACTTTCTGGACATGTGTATATTTATGCATCTTTTGAGAAGTTATTTCAGCCTCTCAGAATTATGGTTTATTTTTTGGACTCAGCACAGCTTGCAAAATTAGCTTTCTTTAACATAGTTTCTCAGGAATCTCCGTACTTTTGTTTAGCTTTCCATAACTTTTAGGGAATTTGTTCAATAAAATTGGAAAAAAAATTCAGTAGACTAAGATGAATTATATGTCAGAGGAGCCAAGAAACAGTTTCTAGGATGAGTCTAGCTAAAATTTTGGATAGCAAGAAAGCAGAGATTAGAAGTCGGATATCTACTACTTAAGGGATATATCTATTATTCTCTGGAAAGACAAGTAGTAGCAAATTGCTCAATTATGGTGGATAAATCTTCAGTGTTTATGGTATCCCGGTTCACTTGTGAATAAATGTGCCTTGAATGTATTTCCTTATTCTAGACACAAGGAAAATCCTCCTACTGAGCCCCGTGTCCGACTCCTGTCTGAGAACGGTTTTCCCTTCCTGTTTCTTGGTTTTCACTTCCTGTTCTGAGTCGGCTGGGGGGCCTGAGCAGGGTCCCCGTGTTCTCACCTGTGAGAGGAACAGAGCGGCCTGCCCCCAAATGCCCCGCTTTCCACACTGGTGATGTTTGAATTAAACTTACTCAAGAAGCGGCCAGTGCAGAAACGGACACTCTGGCTGTCCTTTGTCCCCCTGAGAGCAGAGATAAATCTCCCCGGCGAAGAGTGCCCTCCCTGCACCTGCAGGGGAGAAGGCATCCTTTATCACCAGAGACAGGAAACTCAGGGCCCAGAAGCTGTGTAAACAAACCGCCTGGCTTGTTGCTAACTTTCCACCCCACGCCCAAACCCCTTCCTCAAGTCAGTTCTTCCCACACTTACTGTTTCTTTGTTCAAAGGTATAAACGCTGGTGCGTGGTCACTTCTTTGAGTCTCATTTTTTATGAGCTCCCGTGCACATGAAATTAATTTCTTTTTCTCCTATTCATCTGTCTTGCTAAGTCGCTTCCGTCCTCTCTGAGTCTTTGCGACCTGTATACTGTAGCCGGCCAGGCTTTTCTGTCCGGGAGGTTTCCCAGGTAAGAATACTGGGCCGGATTCCAGGGGTGGAACCCGAGCCTCTTCCATCTCCCGCCTCGGCAGGCAGGCTCCTGACCACTAGTGCCACCTGGGAAGCCCCTGTTGGTCTGGCTTATGTCAGCTCACTGGTTAGAGCAGACAGGCCTGGAGGAGCAGCAGGTGGTAGGCAAATGGGAGCTGACCTTAGAGGCCCAGAATACAGGGATGGCCATGCTGTAGGTAAAGGAGTCTGAGCTTTGGGGCTGGACAGAGGGGTCAGTTAGAGTCTGAATCTGGGTCTCCAGGATGAGAACTTAGCAAGACCTTTGACCCTCTGAGATGGACTCCCAGAGAGGCATGACAGCTAGGGGACACCAGCAAGGGCTCCCGTGGGGCGAAAAAGCCTCTTTTTCAAAGATCCACTGCACTCAATGTGAATCCAGTGGAAGTTTGTGGGAAAAATTAAAAACTCAGATGACCCCAGTACCCCATCATGCCTTTCCCTGTTATCAAGACGTCATCCTAAGTCCATGTGCTATGCTATGCTAAGTCACTTTCGTCGTGTCCGACTCTGTGGGACCCCGTCGACTGTGGCCCACCAGGCTCCTCTGCCATGGGATTCTCCAGGCAAGAATCCTGGAGCGGGCTGCCGTTTCCTTCTCTGGGGGATCTTCCCGACCCAAGGATCAAACCTGCATGTCTCTTATGTCTCCTGCATTGGCAGGTGGGTTCCTTACCCCTAGCACCACCTGAGTCTATGGGAACTCAAATAGAATTTGTGTCCTGCTCTTGTGTGAAAATTATACAAATCTTATGTTGAATTGGTTCATAGTGCTTTTCAGGTCTACTATATCCTTCTGCTTTTCTGTCTATTCATTCTATTAAGTTTTGAGTTTAATATTGAAACTCCAACTAAAAATCTTAATTTATCTACTTAAAAAAGTAATTGCAATATATAGTGGAACTATATGTCACTTTGTTCTGTGTCTTCCAAGTCTCCTGTAAATTTGTTAATCATACTTTCATAATTACAAAAAAATTAAAAATAATGTAAGATGCCATCCTGGACCTGATGTGGAATTTGATCTTTTACAAAACATTTATTTGTATTTATTTATTTGGCTCCTCTAGGTCTTGGCTGTGGCATGCAGGGTGTTTGCTGCTATATCCAGAGTCTTAGTTGTGGCCTGTGGGATCTAGTTCCCAGACCAGGGATTGAACCTGGGCCCCCTGTATTGGGAGCTTGGGGTCTTAATTGCTGGACCACCAGGGAAGTCCTGAATTTGATTTTTGAATGGACTGAGTTTGCATTGAGAATTGACTGAGAATTTACCTGTCAGGAACCACGATCTGGATCAGAAGGAATCTATGTGGCAAGATCAGGGCTCACCCCCCTACTAGGACCTTGGATCCAGAAAGAGGGCCTGCTGGGCTTTGATCAGCGGGATGGGCGATCCTGGACTGACGGGATGTGCCCCCAGGTGTCTGCACACGTCCTGGAAGCCAGGTGCTGGGTTTGTGTTATCCCCATGCAGTGGTGATGGGGGCTTCTGAGACTGCAGTCTCTTCTTTCATTCACTTTCCTGGGGCTGCCCTCCTGTGGCTGGGGGCTTGGGGCCCAGGGAGGGGCCAAAGGATGGCTATTTTTGTGGATGGAGCAGGATACTCCCGTTTCAGGTCAGCTCGCATGTGCCCATGGCGGTGGAGGTACAGGCAGAACATGCGGGCGGAGACGGGGTTGGCCCAGGGCTGCTGTGTTCATGTCCTCCCCACCAGCCATCACGCCTGCAGAGCTTTCAGGAGGAATTCCACCCATGGACCTGGCCTTCCTGGGGACATGAAGGGATATTTACCAACGTGGGAGCACAGAATAAACCTGGATCGTTTGCTCATTGGATTTATAACTTGTAAGGGTCTGTACAGGACTGGCCTTCATCTCCACTCTGCATGGCCCACGAGTGTGGGAAGCAGGCCAGCTGCTTTCTCTGGAAAGGGTGCTCTGTCTGCAAACTACCCCCCGACCTCAAGTTCACTAGCAGGGACAGGCAGCGGCATTTGTGTGCACTTGGGTGTTCTCTGTATGTTTGAAACCTCTTCCGTGTGCTAGAGTTCCTGTCTATGAAGTGACTGCTATTGCTTTGAAAAGATCAGTCCTTGGAGCGCAGTAAGCCAAAGGAGAACACTTGGCTGGGCTGTCTTTTTGAGCCTTTACATGTGCGGAGCTGGGGAGGGCCAGGTGGTGGGAAACGCCGCCTGCTCCCAGCCCCACACTGGCCCCCTCTTTTGCACGTGGCTTGAGCTCCCCCCAGGATTTCTTAGGGGCACAGTCCTTGGCCCCGCTGCTGGCCTGGGCTCACTGCCCTCTGGTTTGCGGCCCGTCACCTCTTTCTCTTATGCTTCTGATTCATTGTTCTTCACTCGCTCTCTCCCCATGGGTACCACACCCTGGGTGCATTTTTCTCCCCATCCACTGTGGCCAGGACCCTCGGGCCTTGGCCTTGAGCATTTCCTGTTCCCTGCTCTGGCTCCCTGGACTCCACAGGGGTCCAGGCCAGACTCCTTCTCGTCCCCACTGGTGGGAGAGCAGCCAAAAGTGAGGCGGAAAGCAAGGCAGCACAACGTCCTGGTGTGACCCATGTCCCTCAGCCAGGGGAGGGTTGGGCTGGGAGGGACCCTCAAGGTCACTCTGGAGTCAGAAACTGCAGCCTGGAGACTCTGAGTCTCCAGCCCTAGAAGTACAAAGCTGCCCGGACAGATGGCTGGGGTTGCTGCCTCTCTGTAACCTTTCTCCCTCAAGAGCTCACTTTGTCCAGTTTTTTTTTTTTTTTTTTTCGGAGGGGGGGCACTCCAAGAAATGAAAGCAGACATCCTTTTCTCCTTAACATATTTCCAGATGGATATACCCCAAGAAGTAGTAGCCAAGAGAAAGAACAAAGGAAAGAAAGAAAAAAAGGAAAAGAAACTGCTTAATTGTTGCTTTGAAGGAGGGAATGGTGCTTTGGCTAAAGTGTTTCCTCTGGGGATGCAGTCTCATTGTAAGTACTGCTCCTGGACCCCAAGTAGATATTCAGGACGCAAGCAAAGACAGGTCACTTCAGTCACTGGGAAGCTAATGGAAGTATATTACTTTGCTAGTGTCACTCATCTCTACTCACATCAAGGGGGTATGTGCACTACTATTTTATTTTTCTATCCTGTTTATTTTTGCTCTAACTTTATTAGAAGATTGAGATGGGGAATCTATAATCTCTGATTCATTTCTTTCTTCTGAAGTCTCTTTTCAATCATATATATGACTCATTTTTTAGCACAACCTCACTGCTGTGGATTGAATTTTGGCATCCTCCAAAATTCAAATGTTGAGACCCAACCCCCAATGTGATGGTGTTTGGAGGTGAGGCCTTTGGAGGTGGTGAGGTCATAAGTGTGGACCATGTGTGAATGGGACTAGTGCCCTTATGAAAAAGGCAGCAGAGTGCTCATTCCCCTCCCCCAGGTGAAGATGCAGCAAGGAGACGGCCGTCTGTAAGCCAGGAAGTGAGTCCTCGGCAGACAGCTGGACTTGCCGGCCTTCAGAATGTGAGGAATATGTTTCGTTGTTTATAAGCCACCCTGTCTGCAATGTTTTCTTAGAGCAGCCCCAACAGACTCAGACACTCACCTACTGCCACACGATCTGGAATGAAAACCAACCCCCTCAGAAGACCTCAGTGTAGCCTCAAAGACAGGCTTTATATCTTTCCTGTTCTAACTATGCATATGTATTCACTTTGAAAAATAATTTGAGGTGATTTACAGGCAAATTTAGCTTATAAATAATCAAATTTATGACAGTAAAATTCACATCTAATCATTATAATAACTAGTAATTGTATAATGGTAATATGATAATGAGTATATATATGCTCTGCTGCTTAGTAACTCAACTGTGTTCAAACCTTTGCAGACTCGTGGACTGTAGCCCACCAGGCTCCTCTGTCCATGGAATTCTCCAGGCAAGAATACTGGAGTGGGTAGCCCTTTCCTTCCCCAGGGGATCTTCCTGACCCAGGGATCAAACCCAGGGCTCCAGCACTGCAGGCCGATTCTTTACCATCTGAGGACCAGGGAAGCCCGAGTATACACACACACACACACACACACACTCAGTCACACACACACACTCACTCACACACACGCACACACACACACACTCACACACACACTCACTCACTCACTCACTCACACACACACACACACAATCCACAGTAGCCAAGGAGTTACATCTCTGCGGCAGAGAGCTTCTGGACAGGAGATTTAAGTTGCCCACTTTCCAGCCCTTTGGTCAGGTTACAGACCTGCCCTCTGAACTTTGCTCAAGTCCAGCATCATTGCAGGACCATCAGACCACTGCCCACTGAGTCCCTGGTGAAGACTCTAGTTTTCATCATTTCTTTCACTATAAACATTCAAGGATTCATCTCAACAGTGCATGTGAGGTTTAGTTTTCCTCACTAGACTAGATCTATGCATGTTCTCCAGACTGTGATGCTTATCTACCCTCCAGTTCTAGGACCATGACCCCTACCAAGTCCACTGCCCCCTTCTGCCCTTCTCTCCAATGGCCTCCAGGCAGTTCTCTTACTGTCCCCTGCTACCCTAGGTTCCAGTTGGCATCTGGAACTTTGACAGCCCTGTTCTCCTAAAGCATCTCAATGCTTGTTAGAAATGGACATGACTGGAAGGATCGATATCATCACCTTATTACGAACCAGCCTCCTGTGGGAGATGCTTCTCTCCCTGGATTGTGGTTTTTGATTCATTATCATTTGTAATGTAAAGGATTCCAGGAAGGCCTTCCACTCCCAGATGTATTTTCTTTTGAACATGGTTTTTATTAGCTCTCTTCTTTCTATGTGCAGAATAAAGACCTTCTGAGTCTGGTCTCAACCACAATTTACTTATTTTTCTTCATCTGCTACCACACCCCTGTAAGAATCACCTCTCTGCTCAGACTAGTCTGGGGTTGATACCCTCCAAACAACTGTGCTGCAAAATTTTCCTTGACTGTTACCCACTTCTGAAAAACTATCACCTCTTCTTCAAGCACACACAGCCCTCCCTGCTGGACCACATCTTCTCCTGAACTTAGTTATTTATTGCATTCATTGAATAAATATTTATTAGGCACCTATCAGGGGTAGGTACTAGTTTCCAGTGATGAATAAATTGAATGAAACAGTCCTCCTTGCCCTTATGCTAGTATCAATGTTAGCAGTGATAAGAAGGGGGAGAAAAGGATTTGTTAACTCGAGAAGGGAAGGAGAGAGGAATGCAGGGTGAAAGCCTCAGGTGAGAAAATGAAGCTAGAAGCACCCAGGTCCTGGGTCTATATTCCTGTTCACTGGGAAGGCAAGAGGAAGTTGGGTGAATGGTGAAGGAGTATTTTAACTCTCCTGGCTCTGGTGCGATGGCCTCACAGGTAGAGTAAATGTTGCTGAACCTAGGCTTCTAGGAAGGGGGGACATTCATAGAGGTTCCTCCTTAGCTGAAGGCTGTGTGTGTGTGTTAGTTGCTCAGTTGTGTTTGACTCTTTGCAATGCCATGGACTGTAGCCCACCATGCTCCTCTGTCCATGGGATTCTTCAGGCAAGAATATTGGAGTGGGTTGCCATTTCCTTTCCCAGGGGATCTTCCCAACCCAGGGATCGAACCCAGGTCTCCCACATTGCAGGCAAATTCTTTACCATCTGAGCCACCAAGGAAGCCCTAGCTGAATGCTGGCAGAACCAGAAAGAGGAATAGGGAACCAGAAACAGGAGATCTGGACTTAGTGTGATTAGATCATGCAGCACAGAGTCCATAAAAGTGTCCAGACAAGGAGTGATTGTAGGTAGAATCAAGTCACATATTGGGGTTGGGGCAAGAAAGCAGAAATTCATCATCACAATGAAACAGAAAGATGGATTCAGGACTCCAGTTTGAGAAGCTGAGCAAAGATGCTGGTGGTTGAAAGAACAGGCAGATGAACAGTAAAAGTCAACAGTCCAAGTCTGTGCACTCCACAATTCTTCAGTACACTGGAAGCCAGTGACATGTCTTAAGCCATGCAGGTTTATCAGTCACTTGATGGCCCTGGAGGTTGAGAGGTGGTTGGCTGATTTGCCCAGAGGTGCTTGAGATGAGGAATTCAGTCTGCGGCCTGGCTGTGGTGGGACTAACTAACCTGCAAGACCAGGGGTGAGAGTCAGAGTCCAGGATTAAGAGATAATACCAAGGAAACAAGGATGGGGCTTCGTAGGACAAAAGTCACGGTGAGGGTGTTTCTGAGCTCCACTGGGGCCGTGGTCCTGAGTGACTGCTGAACAGGGACAAGAATCCATCTCGGGCTAGAGGAATGGGTGTCATCTCCTTTCAAAACTGTAAAGTCTACCTGGTCTCCTGTGACTTGGAAGACTCCTCTGGCACACTGTGCCCAACTTTTCACAATCCAGTGGATTGCAGCACTCCAGGCTTCCCTGTCCCTCACCATCTCCTGGAGTTTGCTCAAGTTTGTGTTCATTGAATCAGTGATGCCATCCAACCATCTCATCCTCTGTCATTCTCTTCTCCTCCTGCCTTCAATCTTTCCCAGCATCAAGGTCTTTTCCAATGGTCATCTCTTCACATCAGGTGGCCAAAGTATTGGAGCTTCAGCATCCGTCCTTCCAATGAATATTCTGGGTTGATTTCCTTTAAGATTGACTGATTTGATCTCCTTGCTTTCCAAGGGAATCTCAAGGGTCTTCTCCAGCATCACAGTTCAAAAATCATCCATTCTTTGGTGCCCTGCCATCTTTACTGTGCAACTCTTACATCCGTACATGACTACTGGAAAGCCCATAGCCTTGACTATACAGACAGTTGTCAGCAAAGTGATGTCTTTGCTTTTTAACTCACAGTCTGGGTTTGTCCTAGCTTTCCTGCCAAGAAGCAGTTGCCTTCTAACTTCATGGCTGCAGCCCTGTGACTGAGTGACCGTAAGGGTAGTCATGCAGAAACAGGTGTCAAGCTTCAGCTCATGGTCAGAGGTCGGGAAGACGGCCTCAAAGCTGGAGCCCCTCAGGAAACTGGAGGCTCCAGGGAGCAGGACACAGGGAAGAGGACTGGGATGTCACAGCCTGAGTGGAGGCAGTGAGTTAATTCAGGAGTCTGATTTTATTCTGGTTGCTGGAAAAAAGAAAAAAATCATAGGGAACTTCTTGCGTGGATAAAGGTCACTCCCCCAGGGAAGGAGAAAGAAATAGTCCTTTCTGGTGAACGGATCCCGACCAGGGAAACATGTTCTCAGGAGCCCTTGGTGTGAATTTGTACCAAATGGTGATGTTCTCCAGGACCTAGCACTGGGGCAGCCAGAGACCCCAGAGAGGGGGGAACGGGGAGCGATCTTCAGGGGCACAGATGGACCATTAACAAGTTTGCTTCGCCACACCCCAGCCCATGTTACAGCCTTTAGCTTTCCATTATAAAACTCTCCTGTGGGGTTTCATTCTGGGCCTTCGAAGGACATTGATTTTATTCAATGTTTTGATTAAGTTTTTAAGACCCCGAGTCATTTCTATTTCTTTATTGTCACCCTCTGTAGACTAGGACAGCATTTAGAAATTTGACAGTATTTTTCCTGTCCTTCTGTGGTTGTCAAATCTTGAATTAGGTCTCGTTATAAACGGAGTAGAAGCTGTCGTTGTTGACATTTTCCTTCATTAGGAAGAAACTGGAAGCTGACATTTTCAACCTATCTGCTCCAGTCAGTCTGCAGATGAGATACAGTGTGGGAACAAGGCAGTCTGCCTCCCTTCCTGCTGTCATTACAGGCTCACAGGGAATCGTTCATTGATAAAATGGCTTCATGTAATGGGGCTCTTCCAGAGAGAGGAAGCAAAAAGTATCCATTAACTCTAGGATTTAAAGTCTGAATGAATGAAAGAAGGCATTGATTTGACTCCTGTGAGATTATTGATTAACTCAGATTCAAAATCTGAATGAATGAAGAGAAGACATTGATTTGAGTCCTGGTTTTGCCTCTCAAGAGTTAGTTAATTTCTTTGGTTCTCTCTTTATTTGCAAAATTAAAAAAAACAACAGTAGCTCCTTTCCCTCTGCCAAAGGATTATTTGGGGAGCCAGGGAGTCAGTTAGATGATGTAGTGGAGCGCTTTACAAGTGTTAGGTTTTGCTTTATATACTACATAGGCTCAGTGAAATAGGTTATTTGGTTTTTGATTAATTGAAGGATTCTGGAATCATTCTAAGGTCGGGCAAGAACTGTGGTTGAGGTTTTTGGGGACCTAGAGTCCTGTTTCACTCCCACAGACCTCATCCATAGACTAAATTGATGAACATATATACTTTTTTTTTTTTTTTTTTACAAAAAATTGGAATATAATTGCTTTACAATGTTGCATTGGTTTCCACTGTACAACATCACGAATCAGCCATGTGTATGCATATACCCCTTCCCTCTGGGGCCTCCCGCCCGCCTCCACCTCACCCCACTCCTCCAGGTCATCACGGAGCACTGCGAGGAGCTCCTCGTGCTACATAGCAGGCTCCCACTGGCTGTCTGTTTCACACTCGGCAGTGTCTATAGGTCAATGCTACCCTCTCAGTTCATCCCCTCTCTTCTTCCCTCTCTACGTCCACAAGTCCAGATGATTATACTGTCTAACCCAAACCCTTCCAAAGTTTGTGACTACAGTTTCAAAACCCTGATCACAGAGAATTATATGTTTGAAGATTGAGGCCAAGGCAGCTAATGCTGTGGTAGTTTGTATGTATTAATATCTCTGGCTGGGTCAGATGGTGAAAATCCACCGCAATGCAAGAAACCAGGTTTGATCCCTGGGTCAGGAAGATCCCCTGGAGAAGGGAATGGCAACCCACTCCAGTATTCTTACCTTGAAAATTCCATGAACAGAGGAGTCTGGCAGGCTACAGTCCATGAGTTGCAAGGACTCAGACACAACTGAGTAACTAACACTCTGTATGTATTAATATAATTTTGGTTTTTGAAGAAAAAGGGGGCAAAGTTTGGAAGCAATTGCTTGAAGGTCACAGCAAAATCCATGAGATATATTGACTTAGGTTGAGAAGTAGAATATGAACAAAGTCCTCCCACCTACCAGACAGATACTCCAGGGTTTACAGGTAAGCCAAGGGGCTGGACTGTTAAAAAAAAAGGAGGTGAACAATGTTCAGTGCAACTCAAAGGTGAAAGTAGAGAGACACACCAACTTGCCCTTCTTGCTTTCTGTGCTACATTAAATCCAGTCTCCTTTTCCACAAGGGGAGCCAACTGCATTTCTTGTTGTTTTTCAGTTGCTAAGTTGTATCCGACTCATTGTGACCCCATGGACTGCATGCAGCACGCCAGGCTTCACTGTCCTTCACTCTCTCCCAGAGTTTGCTCAAACTCATGTCCATTGAGTCAGTGATGCCATCCAACCATCTCATCCTTTGCCACCGCCTTCTCCTCCTGCCTTCAGTCTTTCCCAGCATCAGAGTCTTTTCCAGTGAGTCAGCTCTTTGCATCAGGTGGCCAAAGTATTTGAGTTTCAGCTTCAGCATCAGTCCTTCCGGTGAATATTGCTTGATTTCATCGGAAGGGTTGATCTTCTTTGGGATTAACTGGTTGGATCTCCTTGCTGTCCAAGGGACTCTCAAGAGTCTTCTCCAACACCACAGTTCAAAAGCATCAATTCTTCAATGCTCGGCCGTCTTTATGGTCCAACTCTCACATCCATACATGACTACTGGAAAAACCATAGCTTTGGCTATAGGGACCTTTGTCGGCAAAGTGACATCTCTGTTTTTTAATACGCTGTCCGATTTTGTCATAGCTTTTCCTCCAAGAAAGACTAATGTTGATTAAATTCAGGATGACCAATATTGGGTCAAAACTCACTTGGAAAGAGTTTTGAGTAAAAGCGAGTGCTCTCAAATTCTAAGCTATGGAACAGCCCAGTCCCCACTGGGATTGACCCAAGTGGGATGTTAACATTTTGAATGTCAGTCAATGTAATCAGTCAGGTGTCAGCAATAGCTAGTTGTTCATTCTGGGCACCTAGTAATGTGACTACAGTCTGCTGTTCTCTTCTTTGCAGGAATAAGGCAAAGCAGCCACCAAGGAGAAAGAACCCCTCTTGCTCTCTGATGGTTAGCCCAAGCTTGGGCTCACGTCCTGAGGAGAGGGCCAGCCAGCTCTCAGCCCCATGCACACCCCTCCGCTGGGCACCCCTGTGATGCCACAGTCCATCTGGGCGAGGTGACCTGAGGGGATTTTGTTTAACTCAGTGTGTTGAGCCCATCTGGAGAAAAGACTTGTGAGAGGATTGGTGATGGTTAGTATTGCTATCAGCCTTGTGTTGGTCATTTACCTGCTTGCAGTGCTATTTGAGGAAGAAGTGATTGTTTTCTCTGAAAATGCTTTCTTCTATTTGATTACTTCCTAAACACTGGAGGATAAACCTTCTCTGAGTGGAAAGGGAGGTGGAAATCTCCATGGGCTAGTGGCAGCCCTTACATTTAGGTTCTTATTCCAATTTCTTATAAACTTTAGAAAATTACCTCTTGAGCCTGAATTACCTCATTTGTAAAAATGCAGACATTATTATTTATTAGACTTAGACTTGAGATAAAGATTAAGTGAATTAGCAATGGAGGGAGATTCCCTCCCCAGCATCTGATGCACAGAAATTGGCATTTAAATATTAATTTATTTGTTATTTATTTATTTAATTGCACCAAGTCTTGGTTGTGGCATGCAGGCTCTTTAGTTGCAGCATGTGGGATATAGTTCCTCGACCGGGTTTGGAACCTAGGCCCCTGCATTGGGAACATGGAGTCTTAGCCACTGGACCACCAAGGAGGTTCCTTAATACGCAAACAACTCTAAATTTTCTCCTCATGTTGGTGGTGTAGATGAAAGAATCAAGTGCAGACTGGGGAGTCCGTAAGCCCAGATTATAGTAATAACTGCTAAATTGATCAGTTGTGACACTGGAAGAATCACATAGACTCTCTAGTCTAGATTTCTTGTATAAAAATAAGAGGTGTTCTTTTTGATGATGGCCATTCTGACAGGTGTGAAGTGATCTCTCACTGTGGTTTTGATTTGCATTTCTCTATTAATTAGTCACGTTGAGCATCTTTTCATGTACCTGTTGGGCATCTGCATTTCCTCTTTGAAAAATTGTCTGTTCAGTTCTCCTGCCCATGTTTTAACTGGGTTGATTGTCTGTTTAGATGTTGAGTTGTATGTGCTGTTTATGTGTGTTGGATATTAATCCCTTATTGTCATGTCATTTGCACATATCATCTCCCTTTCAGCAGGTTGTCTTTTCACTGTATTGATGGTTTCCTTTGCTGTGCAAAGGTTTTAAGTTTAATTTGGTCTCATTAAAAAATTTTTGCTTTTATTTCTTTTGCTTTGGGAGTTGTATTCAAAGAAACATTGCTGTGATTTGTAGCAAAGAGGGTTCTACTTATGTTTCCTTCTTGGAGTTTTATGGTTTCTGGTCTTATATTTAATCTAATCTTTAACCCATTTTGAGTTTACAAATGTTGGTAAGGATGTGGAAAAAAGAAAGCTCTTGTACTCTGTTGGTGGGAATGTAAATTGGTGCAGACACTGTGGAAAACAGTATGAAATTTTCTCCAAAAACTAAAAACAGAACTGTCATATGACTTAGGAACCCATTTCTAAGTATATATCCACCCCCCCCCCCACAAAATACTAGTTTGAAAAGATATATATGCACCCTAGTGTTCACAGCAGCATCATTTATAATCATCAAGATATGGAAGCAACCTAAGTACCCATCAATAGATGAATGGGTAAAGACGATGGGGTACATTACACAAAGGAATATTACTCAGCCATAGAGAGAACGAAATTTTGCCATCTGTAGCAACATGGATGGAGCTGGAGGGTATTAAGCGAGATAAGCCAGAGACAAATATCGTATGAAATCACCTATGTACAGACTCTAAAAACTACAACTAATGAATGAATATGACAGGAAAGAAGCAAATTTACAGAGATAGAGAAACAACTAGTGTTTGCCAGGAGGGAGAAGGGAAGGGAGGAGAGACAATACGGGGGTAGGAGAGTAAGAAGTATGGACTAGTATGTGTAAAATAAGCCACAAGGATATATTGAACAAGGTGGGGAATCTAGCCAATATTTTATAATAACTGTAAATGGGGTATAACCTTTAAAACTTGAATCACTACAGCGTGTATACTATCTATGGTGAAACAGATCACCAGCCCAGGTGGGATGCATGAGACAAGTGCTCCGGCCTGGTGCACTGGGAAGACCCAGAGGAATTGGGTGGAGAGGGAGGTGGGAGGGGGGAATCGGGATTGGGAATACATGTAAATCCATGGCTGATTCATATCAATGTATGACAAAACCCACTGGAAAAAATAATAATAATAATAAAAAATAAATAAAAATAAAACTAAAAAAAAAAACAAAAAACTTGAATCACTTTATTGTACACCCATAACTTATATAAAGAATCTGCCTACAATGCTAGAGACCTGGGTTTGATCCTTGGGTCAGGAAGATCCCCTAGAGAAGGAAATGACAGCCCACCCCAGTATTTTTGTTTGGGAAGCCCCATGGACAGAGGAGCCTGGTGGGCTACAGTCTATGATGTCACAAAGAGTTGGATATGACAAAACACACACACAAGATGAGAATATACTTCAATTAAAAAAATAAATAAAGGTTTGACAGAAAACAACAAAATTCTGTAAAGCAATTATACTGCAATTAAAAATAAATTAATTAAAAAAATTCAAAACAAACAAACAAAAATAAATAAATAAAATAAGAAGCCTTTCCTGGTGGCTCAGCAGTATAGGCCTGCAATGCAGGAAATGTGGATTCAATCCCTGTGTACGGAGGATACCCTGGAGAAGGAAATGGCAACCCACTCCAGTATTCTTGCCTGAAGAATCCCATGGACAGAAGAGTCTGGCGGGCTATAGTCCATGGGGTCTCAAGGAGTCAGACTCAACTTAGTGACTAAACAACAACGCAAACGTATTTCAATAAAAAAAATAAAACGAGAGGTGGTATCGTCTCTAAGGCTTCTTCTAGCTTGGTGGACTTATGATTACTGGCATTTTTTTTTTTTTTTTTGTGAATCAATTGTGAAGTTAAATTTAGCACAACAATGTCTTTGTTACCCAAGGGGTACTGCCTTTCACGTGGTGTTTGCATCCGTACTTCATGGCACTCTTGTATGGGAGAGGTAGTCAGCGAGTTCCCTGGGATCTGCTCTCTGTCCCTTGGAAGAACAGATGGCGACCCTGGTGGCAACTCTTTAGAAGTCTCTCTACTCCCATGTCAGAGGGTTACAGCTCCCTTTAATTGCGAGGAGAATCTTATCCCTTTGAGCATGCCCTAAGCTTCCCAGCTCCGGGCTGTAGGACCAGTCCACAAGGATCTGTGTTTGCTGCTTACACCTCAGGGCATCTGCGGTATTTGAAGTGCCAACCTTGAGGTGCCTACCAATGAGTCATGGCCTTTGCTGTCTGTGTCCTGAAGTATTTCTCAGCCAGGTCGCTGGTGGAGGAGGTACTGAATTCAAACTGATGTGTCTGCAGACACAGGGACTTTTGAGAGAATAAATGGACATTTGTATCCTGGGGACTTCCCCGGTGGCTCAGTGGTAAAGAGTCCACCTGCAATGCAGGAGACTTTGGTTCGATCCCAGGGTTGGGAAGATACCCTGGAGAAGGAAATGCAACCCACTCCAGTATTCTCACCTGGAAAAGCCTGTTCCATGGGGTCGCAAAAGAGTTGGACTTGACTGGATGCCTAAACAGCAACATCAGTCCTGTGAAGCTTTTTCACTCCCAGGGGCAGATACCATAATTTTTAAAATTTTAGAAATTAGTGGTATGTAAAGGTGGAAAGTAGAGAATGTCAGTCTTGGCTAATGATGGTGTACAAGAAATCCATTTACAATGTTCACAACTCTACGTTTCAGAAGCCTCTGGGTACTTGTTGGAGGTCTGTCTGCAGAAGACTGGCAGGGTAAAAGTACTTGCTCCAAAACTGAAAGACAGAATGGAGGCGGATGCTGAAGTACACAGCAAAACTGCAAAATTGAATGGACTGCTGAGCTGACTGTGAGCACTACTCCAAGGAAGCATGATCTCTGGAAACCAGTGCAAATTTCCTAGAAATTAATTTTATTTTTATGGTTGACAGACTCACATATTAGGGCCTGAGTACCTGACATATTAGGTGATGTGAAAAGACAAGTCATTGGAAAAGACCCTGATGCTGGGAAAGAGTGAAGGCAAAAGGGGAAGGGGCTGACAGAGGACGAGATGATTGCATAGCATCATCCATGGACTTGAGTTTGAGCAAACTCTGGGAGACAGGGGAGGACAGAGGAGCCTGGCGTGCTGCAGTCCATGGGGTTGCAAAGAGTCGGACACAACTGAGCGACTGAACAATAACAAAAGTTTACTCGGAGAAACTGGATATATGACCTGTCCTAGCTATTTTTCTTAAAATTATTTTGGTATTTAGAATGGATGGTAAGTGTGTTCCCAGAAACAATTCTGGGATTAATTACCTTATAATATATTGCAAAGAGTTGGACATGACATAGCAACTGAACAAGAAGAACAACACTGTCCTAATTCTGTGTATATGATTTTGATTCCTGTTTCTTTTCGGAAACCTTGCTTCACGAGAGAGATTAGCCACAGCGCTTGGGAGCAATAAACATCCTGCATTGCAAACCCCATTTTGCCATCTCACAGAACCTCTCACAGAATCTCCATAAATCTCGGTTTGCAGTGAAGGCATCTCTTATTTTATCTATGAAGTGACTATTTCAAGAACATTTTTACAGCGGTCATTATTATTAGTCCTTTGTCCAATTCTCCCAGTTAGGGGAAGAAGAAATTAATATGCAATGTTGATATTTCTATTTTGCATTTAGGGTTTCCCTAGTGAATCAGTCCTGGTAGGCTACAGTTCATGGGGTCGCTAAGAGTCGGACACGACTGAGCGAGTTCACTATCCCTTTTCACTGTCATGCATTGGAGAAGGAAATGGCAACCCACTCCAGTATTCTTGCCTGGAGAATCCCAGGGACGGCGGAGCCTGGTGGGCTGCCGTCTATGGGGTCGCACAGAGTCGGACACGACTGAAGTGACTCAGCAGCAGCAGCAGCAGCAGGCTCAATCAGTGGAAAAGAATCTGCCTGCTAATGCAAGAGACAGTGGTTCGATCCCTGGGTCGGGAAGATCCCCTGGAGGAGGAAATGTCAGTCCACTCCAGTACTCTTGCCTGGGAAATCCCATGGACAGAGGAGCCTGGCGGGCTACAGTCCAGGGGGTCCCGGAAGAATGAGACACAAATTAGCCACTGAACAACAACAACAACCGCCTGACATATTGGGTGGAATATTTCACACCATCCTCGTGAACAGGTTGGAGAAATTGAGTTTATAAAAAATAGAGCATTTACGTGAATTGGCATGAACTTTCAAGGATTCTGGAGGACCTGGAGGATGTGAAGAATAAAATTGGAGATATTTTGCCTGGAGATGAAAACAGTTTCTTTTTCCTCCCTTTGGAAGCCTTGATGCGCATGAATGGTTGTTCAGCTGCTCAGTCGTGTCCAAGTCTTTGCGACCCTACAGACTGCAGTACACCAGGCTCCCCATTCCTTCCCCATCTCCTGGAGCTAGCTCAAACTCATGTCCATAGAGTCAGTGATGCCATCCAACCATCTTGTCCTCTGTCATCCCCTTCTCTTCCTGCCCTCAGTCTTTTCCAGCATCAGGGTCTTTCCCAGTGAGTCGGCTCTTTGCATCAGGTGGCCAAAGTATTGGAGTTTCAGCATCAGTCTTTCCAGGGCATATTCAAGGTTGATTTTCTTTAGGATTGACTGGTTTGATCTCCTTGCAGTCCAAAGGGACTCTCAAGAGTCTTTTCCGACACCACAATTCAAAAGCATAAATTCTTCAGCTCTCAGCATTCTTTATGGTCCAACTCTCACACCCATACATGACAATTGGAAAAACCATAGCTCTGACTGTATGGACCTTTGTGGGCAAAGTAATGAAAACCGTATGAACAGGCTTGAATGGTAGCTGTTTGCAAATATTTGTTTAACAGGTATGTCACTGGAGAGGAATTAGATATTTCCTGTGTCTCAAGTGGGACAGTTTGGGCTGAGGGAGGCAGATTTTCCTTAATCCAAGGGAAAAGATTTGTGTCAATCAGTCTAGTGGAAGGGACCGGCTTTTGAGGTAGCCAATATGACTGTTTTGATGAGTTCAAGAAGAGGCTGGTATTCTGTTTGGGACATTGTCTAGAGGCTGCATGCATTAAAGGCAAGTTGGATAAAATTATTTCTTCTGGTCCTTTCTATACCTTCAGATGCTGAGATAACATTGAAGAAATGTTAGTGGTCAGAAATCAGGTGTATGTCTTTCCCTTTGTCACCATGACTAAAGGAGCGTATTATGTTTTGTCACACAGAAACGACTTCAATTCCTAAGTCCCTGCATTAGAGATAAGCCAGGAATGAGGAAACTTGCTAAAAGCCATGGATAACAAGAATTACCTAAGAGCTAAGAGCATTATGCTTTGATGTAAGCCACCAGGAAAGGAAATTATTTCATTTGTTTCAAAAGACAAGAATATTTATCAGATATGTCCAACTAATCAGAATTGTGACTGCCAGATAATTTAAACTGTGACTATTGCACTGTCTCTCATATTCTAGCAGAAGTTTGTCTGAAAACTAGATCCCTTTTTTTAATATAAATAATTTTTTTTCCCCTTAGAACTCAGATTTATCCATGAGATTTCCTTTTCCTTCCTACTTAGATTGTTGAAGTTCTTGAGTCCCAGTTTAGAACGTTGATAGATTTCGAACTCTTCTAACTGCATAACCTATATTAATAAATACCATTTATACCATGACCCAGAATCATATATGCATTACACAAAATTACATATCTGAGACAATACCTGTACTTATGTACTGATATAATACTCTGAAATTTGCAATTCAGTTCAATTAATTCATTGTTAAATACTATTCACACCACCCTAATTTCACATGATTTACAGGTTGAAAAATACCACTGTAACTGCTAGTTGGAGAAGACTCCAATAATGGTAGAATCAATGAGAGAATTCAGATCTTGTCATTTAGGACGTTTGATCCACTTGTGCAGAAGATAAGCTTTGCATATATATTATCAGAAAGGTTTTGGAATTTGAGATGCATTTCCATCTTACTCTTCAGTTCCTTTCTTCCTGACTTTTCTGCCTGTTTCCCCCTGCCCCTATCCCCAGTAAATCCTCACAGTAACCAGCTGAAAACATGAAAGACTTGAGAGATGTGTAGATAGACCACGTTTCTGCTGTGTGTCTTAAAGCTTTCACATCTAGAGAAGTGAGTGTTTGCCGAAAGCATATCTGTTTATTCATACATTCACTTGGCCACCGAGATAATGGGATTGCAGACACACTGCTCAGAGCTGCATGGATAACTAAGCATTTACTTATTATTAGGAAGGCAAATGCAGTTTCCAAGATCAAAGTGGACACTTCCTAGAAGCTACATTTATTGCAAAAGGCTGAAGTGCCCGCCTTCCCAGGAATCAAAGGGACTTCAAGCAGAAAGACAGGCTTACATTTGACAGGATCCCGTTTTTGACAGGATGGCAACCATCTAAGTAGGTGACAGGATCGAGAGTTATTTAATTCCAAAAGTTAGCAACGCTGCCAGCTCTGGGGTTAAGCAACAGGCCTGATACTGTGATGGCCACAGTTGGGGTCTGCCTGACAAAATTTTAACTGTCAGTGCAAGGACTGAGGATAATTTTAGAATTTTCACGAATTGAGATTACTTTGATAGTATCTTGATCCCATGCCTGCAGAAAGCAGGCTATTTCAGAGGAAGTAAAGTATTAATGAAATACATTATAACCCAACCATGATTACAGTATCTATTGGAAGAGTCATCTTGGATGAATCCTTGCCCTGAAACACAGCGACCTTGAGTGGCAGCAACTAGACCATGGCTAGTCTACCATCAGTTGCCATCTACTAAGAGTTCTACTGTGTTTGTAGTTGTTGTTGCTCAGTCAGAAAGTCATGTCCGACTCTTTGCGACCCCGTGGACTGCAGCACACCAGGCTTCCCTGTCCTTCACTATCTCCCAGAGTCAGTTGAAACTCGTATCCATTGAGTCAGTGATGCCATCCAGCTACCCAACCACCTTATCCTCTGTCACCCCTTTCTCCTCCTGTCCTTGATCTTTCCCAGCATCAGGGCCTTTTCCAATGAGTCCGTTCTTTGCATCAGATGGCCAAAGTATTGGAGCTTCAGCTTTAGCATCAGTTCTTCCAATGAATATTCAGGGTTGATTTCCTTTAGGATTGACTTTTTTGATCTCTTTGTGGTCCAAGGGATTCTCAAGAGTCTTCTCCAGCATAGTTTGAAAGCATCAATTCTTCCTGGATCAGCTTTCTTTATGGTTCAACTCTCACATCTGTACATGACCACTGGAAAAACCATAGCTTTGACTGTTTGGATCTTTGCTGGCAAAATGATGCCTCTGCTTTTTAATATGCAGCCTAGGTTTGTCATAGCTTTTCTTCCAAGGAGCAAGCATCTTTTAGCATCCACTGTGTTAAGAGGTTTTTTTTTTTTTTTTTTTTTTTGGTATCCTCCCACACCCACTTGGCTTTGAAACCCAACCTAAGTCCCATTGCTAAGACTTTCAGATGGTTACCTTCATGGACTTGTGAAGATCATCTCCTAGAAACTCCTTCTCTTGGATTACTGAAAAACTTCCCTGGTAGTTTTCAATATCCTTGAAATATTGGCTGGAGTATTTGGAAGAGTAACAAAGGGCTTCATTATTTCTTCTCCAAAACTGTCTAATAATTTAAGAGTCTGAAGAGGCGTCTTTCAGAAATTCTGGGTACTTAATTAATGAGTGTGCTTCATAGACATTACATTTCTATTAATTAATGAGTGTGCTTCATAGACATTACATTTCTATTACAATAGAATAGCTTTTTTTTAATAATAAAATTTTTTGTTTATAATAGAATTAGCTTTTTTCAGGCTAATGTCTTCTGAGATCCCCCTTGTCCTTCTAAGAGCTTATCTTTCTGGAGACTATTAGAATCAGAGGAACCATTTTCCTGATATTTATCAAATGCTTACTGTAATTTAAAGCTTGAGTCACAGAAGTCAGTTTTACACTTGCGAGTTTCTCTTCTGCAAATGTTTATAGCCCATGTTTTGATGAAAAGGCAGTATTGATTTTTTTGATGTTAAATTGTGTGAGCTGTTTATATATTTTGGATATTAACCCCTTACTGGTCATTTCACCTGCAAATATTTTATCCCATTCTGTTGGTTGTCTTGTCATTTTGTTGATGGTTTCTTTTGCTGTGCAGAAAAGCTTTTAAGTTTAAGTAGTTCCCACCTGTTTATCTTTGCTTTTATTTCCTTTGCTTTAGGAAATGGATCTAAAAAAATATTGCTGCGACTTATATCAAAGGGTGTTCTGCCTATGTTTTCCTATAGGAATTTTATAGTCTACAGTTTTATAGTCTTACATTTAGGTTTTCAATCCATTTTGAGTTTATTTATTTGTTTGATATGGGCCATGTCCATCTCTTATTATTAGCACTTACAAGCAGTGTGAAAAGTGATCTTAACAAATAAGTGAGATTTACCACATTAATCGTATTGCTTGCCTCAGGTATTACTAAGTATTTGGTTGTGAAGCTGGACTCTATGGGTTCTTTACTTTGGCATTTATTGAGTTTATTTTTGTATATGGTTTTAGAGAATCATACAAATCAACATTAAAAAAACCAAAAAAACTAATTTAAAAAAGTGGGCAGAAGACCCTAATAAACATTTCTCCACAGAGGAAATACAGATGGCCAACATGCACATGAAAAGATGCTCAACATCACTAATTGTCAGGGAAATGCAAATTAAAACCACAATGAGACATCACTTCATGTCTGTCAGAGTGGCCATAATCAACAAGACCACAGTTAACGAATGCTGACAGAGGTATGGAGAAAAGGAGGCACTTGCTTGCGCACCATTGGTGGGAATGTGAATTGGTGCAGTCACTGTAGAGAACTGGGGGGGTTTCTCAAAAAACTAAGAATAGAACCACCACATGAACCGGCAGTTCCGCTCCTGGGTATATGTTAAAAACAGACAAACAAACAAAAACACCAGTTGTCCAATGTTCACAGCAGCATTATGTATAGTAGCCAAGATATGGAAGCAACCTGTGTCCATCAGTAGATAAGTGGATCAAGAAGATGTCTCCATGGTATGTGTATGTATATATACAGTAGATGATCTACTCCGGGTCTATCATTTGGATTGAATTCCCCAAGTTTAAGTTCTGGGAGCGGCTGCTCAGAAACATGACCTTCCTTTATACAGAAGCAGTTCCCAGCAGAGATGGAAAAAAGTGAAAGTGATAGTCACTGAGTCATATCTGACTCTTTGCCAACCCTGGATGGTGGCCCACCAGGCTCCTCTGTCCATGGGATTTTTTTTTTTCCAGGGAAGAGTACTGGAGTGGATTGTCATTTCCTTCTCCAAGGGATCTTCAGGACCCAGGGATAGAACCTGATTCTCCTGCATTGCAGGCAGATCTTTACCATCTGCATATTTTATATCATTCCCTCATACTGTAAACAAAAGTAGAGTAGTTCATTTAAATAATTCTTTAGGGCAGCGACCCCCAAGCTTTTTGGAACCATGGATTCATTTCATGAGAAACAACTTTTCCACAGACCTGGAAAAGGATAGTTTTGGGATGATTCAAGTGCATTACATTTATTGTGCACTTTATTTCTATTATTGTTGTGATACATAATGAGACAATTATACAACTCACCATAATGCAGAATCAGTGGGGACGTTGAGTTTGTTTTCCTGCAACTAGACGGCCCCACCTGGGGGTGACAGGAGACAGTGAGAGATGAAGTATATTGCTTATGTCCAGTCTACTCTGAAGTGTCATTTTGGTTGCTGTCCCTGCAGAAACCCTGCTTCACAAAGATAGGATTTTGGAAATGGAAGCAGGCTTTTTGGTGCTTTTGTGGCAATCTAGAATATTCTACCTAGACTTTAAACCAGAAAGTATTGTGATCTGAAGTGATGTCAAACATAGTTTTAAGGCCGCCATCATTTGTGATCTCAGGTGGCAAAATGCTAGCAATGAGGAGCAGCTGTAAATACAGATGAAGCCCCCCTCACTTGCCCACTGCTCACCTCCTGCTGTGTGACCCAGTTCCTACCAGGTCATGAACCAGTATTTGTTCCTGGCCCAGGGGTTGGGGACTCTTGCTTTAGGGAAAAGCATAAAGAACAGAAGAGTTGATGCTTTCAAATTGTGGTGTTGGAGAAGACTCTTGAGAGTTCCTTGAACTGCAAGAAGATCAAAGTAGTCAATCCTAAGGAAATCAACCCTGAATACTCATTGGAAGGATTGATGCTGAAGCTCCAATACTTTGGCTACCCAATGCGAAGAGCCAGCTCCCTGAAAAAGACCCTGATGCTGGGAAAGATTGAGGGCAGGAGGAGAAGGGGGCAACAGAGAATGAGACGATTGGATGGCGTCACCAACTCGATAGACAAGAGTTTGAGCAAACTCTGGGAGATAATGTGGGACAGCCTGGTGTGCTGCAGTCCCTGGGGTCACAGAGTCTGGACAAGACTTAGTGACTAAACAACAACAACAGGAAAGAACAGAGGGAACTGAAATGAAGAGAGAAGCTCTAAGAGAATATCTGAAAGGGGCTATGCCTCCCTTCTCTTTGCATTTGCTATGAACTCTTCTTTTTCCTGATTCCACATTGCACATGCCCTCTCATGCTTAGAAAGTTGGAGAATGTACTCTGGCCACCTTATGATTTTGTATACCCTGTAGGTCTGACCTTTCCCCAATGTCTTGTATACTTTTGCCACCTGTTTTATTCCATTTCATTAGAGATAATTGTCCTGGTGGGTCTCCAGTTGACACACACATGCCCCAGTCACCTACCCCCTCCCCCTCAGCTCCCCAGGCTGCTACTCACTCAAAAGGGTCACTGGGGTCCGCCCTCTGCAGCTCTGGTGGGATGGGGATCCTCTTGTAGTACATTTCCCAGTCGAAGGCACCACGCATGGCATCCCCGGCTTGCGCCTCGTACCCAAAGTGATTGTGGTCGATGACGTCGATCATGGGGCAAACAATGGTCTTGTGGTTTAGTGCAATTTGGTCTGAAAAGTGGAAGCACAGAGTAGGAAGTGACATGCCTGCCTAGGTCGTCCCTCACTTTTCTGCAAAGAGAAGCCCTTCCTCACCCATCACCCTTGAAGCCTGGTTCCCTGTTGTCTTCAGAGCACTTTGCAGTATCTCTGAATGCTGGGCTTGACGTGCTGGGACCTTGATCAGGTGCAATTAGTGTTGTGGTGTTTACTTTTAAGAAAGTGATGTCCCAGAGAGACCTGGAGAAGTCCATTTAACTCTACTTCTGTCACATTTCTGCTCTGACCTGTCCCCAATCTGTCATTTTACGGTGCCTCCAACATGCATGAGATATAAACACTCCCTGTGTTCCTCTAAGCATGCGGCTAGAGCCTGCTGAGAGAATACTGGCCTGCTTTCTGGAGCATCCAAAATGTAAATATTTAACTTCATGGTTTTTTATCGTCTAATCTTACAGTGACCCTGATGGCTGTTCCTCTCCTGTCCCCCCAAATGCTGGGAAATGGCACATAGAATTCTGTGCTCTCAGGCTTGCCTGAGATTTCACCAAGTCCTAGTTTTGCTCTGTTGTTGTTGCTACTGTTCTTTAATATAGGCTTTGTTCATCAAAGCTATACAGTTTTTAGTTAATAAATTTATTTATTTTTAATTGGAGGATAGTTGCTTTATATCATGTTCGTTTATGCCATAGGTCAGCATGAATAACTATCTAGGCATACCTATGCCCCTCCCTCCCACCTTCTACTCTGTCCCAGCCCTCTAGGTTGTCACAGAGCATGCGTTTGAGCTCCCTGCATCATACAACAAATTCTACCTGGCTGTCTATTTCACGCATAGTGATGTATGTTTCAGTGCTACTCTCAATTCTTCCCGCCCTCTCCTTCTCCACTGTTCTCTCATCATATCCAAAAATATATTATCACACCACTGCTGCTACTATTAAATTCTTGAACAACTACTAATATACTTATGCTGTTTCTGTTCCTTGTTTAAATTGGAGAATAACTGCTTTACAGAGTTGCATTGGTTTCTGCGGTACAACTAGGTGGACCAGCACTCTCTCTATACATATATTCCCACCCTCTTGAACCCCCTCCCACCTCCCCATCCCCCTCCCAGGTCATCACGGAGCACACCGCTGAGCGCCCTGTGCCGTCCCCCCGCTCCCCACCAGCTGTCTGTCCTACAGATACATGTGTGCTCAGTTGTGTCTGCCTCATCACAACTCCATGGACTACAGCCCACCTGTCTCCTCTGTCCATGGGATTCTCCAGGCAAGAATACTGGAATGGGTTGCCATTTCCTCCTCCGGGGGATCTTCTCAACCCCAGGAACTGAACTGGTGTCTCCTACATCACACGCACATCCTTTAACACTGAGCCACCACATGATAGCGTATATGTGTCAGTGCTACTCACGCTGTTTCTAACCCTCCTAGCAACCCTGTGAAGTGGCTCTAATTATCATTCCCAATTTTCATATGAGGAAACTGGGTGCAAAGAAGTTAAGTAACTTGTCCAAGTTTGCTTGTGTTTTGAGAACACTCACTAGGACGCAACCCCCGCTTAATGGTCCAGTCCTAAAGCCTGGGGTCCGTCCAGTTGGCCGTGGTGCTTCTCTGAGGCAGAAAGGAGACTTATTCTCCAGTTTCAGCCTCAGATTCTCCCTGGTAGTTGTTATTATGCCAGATGTGAACAGCCAGCGCTGGAAACGGCACACACGTGTACTCTGGTTCACCTACAAGAACTACATGTGAAGTATTGTCTTCTCCACAATGTGTGTTTCTTCAATATTTATTATAACAAGCTAATACTGTCAGAGAGATTGAGCTTTTAAGTGTTAACACCAGCTTTCTGGTTCTTCGGAAGACCTTTGGATGTGGCATGTGGAATAAAACACACTTAAATATCTTTAAAAGAGAAAAGACGTCGTGGAGAAATAATGAGGTCTGACAGTTTCCACATCATTATGACATTATAATGACAGGATAACATTATTACTGTTATCCTGATGACAATAATGAGGAGGACATGGGGATCACAGAATCCTGTGGAAAACCTCCCCTCCAGATCTACCTGCCTTCCATTCACTCATTGATTTGTTCATTCATTCATTCATAGTTTAGTAGTTATTCATGGAGTAGAAGCTACATGCCTGTCACGCTGCGTGGTTCTGGGGGAGCCACAACCACAAAACCCCCTGTGTTCATGAATGGAGCAAAGAGAATCCGCACGCATAGTAGATAACTAAATTACATAGTGTGCTGTGCTGTCCTTAGTCGTCAGTCTTGTCCGACTCTTTGCGACCTCATGGACTGGAGCCCAACAGGCTCCTCTGTCCATGGAATTCTCCAGGCAGGAATACTGGAGTAGGCAGCCATTTGCTTCTCTAGTGGACCTTCTCATCTCAGGGATCAAACCCGAATCTCCTGCATTGGCAGGCAGATTCTTTGCCGTTTGAGCCACTAGAGAAGCCTCATATGGTATGCTAGATGGTCATCAATGCGATGGAAAGAAAACAAAACAGGGTAAGGTGAGTGCGGCATGTGGAGAGGGGTGTGATTTTATTTTATTTTTGATTCTTTTTTTTTCAGTATATATCTCATTTTTTTTTCTTTTTTTTTTTCATTTATTTTTATTAGTTGGAGGCTAATTACTTTACTACAAGTATACTATCAAGGATGAAACAGACCACCAGCCCAGGTTGGATGCATGAGACAAGTGCTCAGGGCTGGTGCACTGGGAAGACCCAGAGGGATGGGATGGGGAGGGAGGCGGGAGGGGGGATTGGGATGGAGAACACATGTAAATCCATGGTTGATTCATGTCAATGTATTTTTGATTCTTTTAGCTTATTAGGTTTGGGTCCTTGTCTTTATCTATTTATTTATTTGCTAGACAAGGGGTTGCAGTCTTAGCTAGTGTGGTCCCAGGAGGCCTCAGCGAGCCTAAGGTCACCTTCATCTTATTTAGTTATTTAGTAGGCAGAGAGACCCTGCCTCCCACCCCCAACACCTTCAGATCAGTCCCCACCAAGGGCTCTCTATGCACCCTTTTTCACCCGGGAAAGTCTTACAGTGGGTTTTCTCTTTCACTAAGTGGTGTTTCCCCATAGATGTCTTTGACAGAGGAGATCTTCGCTGCTGTGTCCAAAATATTTCTTCTATCAGCTCTGCTGCTACATGAGTATTAAGGTTTCAGTGATGTTCTTCAATCCAATTCAGAATCAGGTTGACTTACAAGTTCCTTGACCAGGAAGGAGTCCCAAGGTGACCCAAAGAGAATGAGTCTGTGAAATTAACTGTCAGCTTTCCTGTCAAATTTCCTCTCAGCTCTCATCCGGCCGCTCTAGCTCACGGTGAAGGCAGTTTGACTACTTTTTTCTAAGGATTGTGCCTACATTTCAATTTCCTGGGATCAAACAAACAGACTCTTAATGGGAAATTGAAATTCAGGTATAATCCCAGGGTGAGAAATGAACCAAGAAACCGTGTGATTCCACTTGTTTTTTTAAAATTTTTTTCATTTTGAAAGATGTATCAAGATAGTGATAGAGGAAAATAAAAAAAGATAGCAATCCTGAGCTCAGATCATGTCTTAACCATCAGGCCTATAGGAAATGAAATGCTTTAAAGGGAAAAAATGAGTTTCTCTTTATTTTCTGTCTTCCCCCCCTCCCCCTCTTTTTAGATGCATAAGAACAATCAGAGCCTTGATAATTGGCTTTTAGGGATTGCTTTGGTTCATAAATAATTAGGCCTTGTGCTGACTTCCTTGCCTATTCAACACCTTACAGGCCAAATTCAGTTTAAGGGAAGCTCATGGCTACTGATGAAACTTTAAATTGCTATGTCCTTGGACAAGGTACTTTTAATTAAAGGCTCAGAGGATTCTCTGACCGTTAGGAGCATAGATACATCTCTGTGGATTAGGGTGGCCAGGCGGTTGTTTGTCAGAGAGGGGGTGGATCTGAGATATGGTGGGGCCTTACTTGCTGATCATTTCCTGTTTCAAATCCAACACAGTTTCAATTGATTTCCACCCCACCCGCATCTTTTACTAATGGAGCTTTCCCAGTTCTGCCTGAAATCCTGCACAATTGTCAATAGCAAGTGATTCTTTCTGAGGCAGCTATTGTGAAGGCGGTTGTTACTTGCTTTAGCTCCAAGACCAGGGATATATTTACAATAAAAGTTGATTTAGTGAAATCTGGAGGCACATAAAAGAACACAATGTGCAGACCACGATCTTTTTAGAAACACATTTTTTCTCATTTTACAATTTATTCCTTAGCTACGACTGGGCTTTATCTCTGTCTTTATTGTGAAATTAAAGAAATATTAATAGTAATGCTTGGACTCAGCTTCACATAGCTTTTCTAGTTTGAATGCATTTCAGGACTTCGGTGTTTTTAACAATTCAAGTGTCTGAGAGTCTTCTCGTGATCATTTAAGATGTATCACCTGGGGGGCAGCTCTGTGTGTTTGAGGGGTTCTATGTGAATGTAAGGGGTCATATATTTAGGCAGCTAGGCTGGAGCCAGAGTGGAAAAGAGAATAGCCTTATAAATCCTGAGAAAATGTCAGAGTGATTACACTGTGACTGTATTCTGGGGGCTGAATGCTTTTTTCATTGCAGCATCAAAGCAAGTGTCAGTTCAGAGATGCTCTCAAGAATTGCAGGAGGGCCGAGACAAAGTTGGTGACCTGTGGACTTATTAATGATGTGGAGCTTTACATGACGGTAGTGAATAATGAGGTTTGTTTTTCTCTTAGGAAAATGAGCAGCTCTCATTTCTTAACAATCCTGTAATAATTGGTAAACATTATGTGTGTGTGTGTGTGTGCACGCGTGCGCATTTTAACCATACTGTGCTTATGTGTGCTAAATTGCTTTGGCCATATTCAACTCATTGCAACTCTGTAGACTGCAGCCTGCCAGGCTCCTCTGTCCATGGGATTTTGCAGGCAAGAATACTGGAGTGGGTTGTCATGGCCTCCTCCAGGGGATCTTCCTGACCCAGCGATCAAACCTGCATCTCTTCCATCACCTGCTTTGGCAGGTGAGTTCTTTAGCAGTAGTGCCACCTGGTAAGCCCACTGTATTTGTAGGTAGTATAATAAACACTTTTTCCTTTTAGTGTTTACTCAGTGAATGTCTAAGATAAGAAATCGAACCTTTTCAAACCAAAGTTAGATTGCATTATCTAAAATGGCAATTTCAATTGTGGTTTTCTAGTTACCTGTAGTTCCCAGCAATGGTTAATAAGATAGCGTTCAGGGCTCCCGCTGCAAACCCCATCGAAGGGGTCTCCAGCCTCCATCAATGGCAGACTACTTAGAAGCAAACCCCTCCCGGCCTGGGCCCAGGAGGCTGAGGGCACTCACCGAGGAGCGGGGGCAGCCAGTTGACGTTGACCTCACAGTGGGAGTCGAGGAACGTCAGGACCTCGCCTCTGGCCATGGACGCCCCCAGGAGTCGGGTCCGGATCAGCCCTTCCCTTTTCCTGGTGCGGACAATCCTCACTTTGGAAAACCGAGCCATGTACTCTTCCAGCTTCTCCTTCAAGTGTTCTGGGAAAGAAGACAGACACAGAAGGACACAGAACATTAGCTACAGCAGACCGACTCCAGGGCGTCTGTGCAGAGAGCGTGCTTGCAGAAAGCCGGCTGAGGTCCTTTCTCTCCTCCCTTCGTCCTGAGGGGAGAGACGCGGAAGATCCCTTGCCTAGGGGTCTCTATACTTTACAAGTTCCACTTGTTGTTGTTCAGTTGCTCAGTCGTGTCCGGCTCTTTGCGACCCCATGGACTGTAGCCCACCAGGCTCCTCTGTCTGTGGGATTCTCCAGGCAAGAATGCTGGAGTGGGTTGCCGTTACCTCCTCCAGGGGACCTTCCCGACCCAGGAGGGGAACCTGCATGTCCCGCATTGGCAGGTGGATTCTTTACCGCTGAGCCCCCAGGGAAGCCCACGGGTTCCAGAATGCTCCATAAGATGCAAATACTCCCTTTTGTGTGGACAAGGACCAGCCAGCGCTCCACCCCAAAGTTGCTGTGGGTCTGGGACCCCGGGCTGTAGCCTGGCCAGCCTGCACCGAGGTGGGAATCAGCCCTGGGTCCCTGCTGGCCAGATCAGGTGACCGTTCCAGCACATGGGCTTTTGCCAACTAGAGGGCCCTTGCAGCAAGGCTTTGCATAGTGTTCTCTGTATTGAAAATAGTGCATATAAAACCACAGGAAAGAAAAATATACCTCAACCCAACAGAAGGGCTGCCCTGGTGGGTCTAGTGGTGAAGAACCCGACTGCCAAAGCAGGAGACATAAGAGACGTGGGTTCAGTCCCTGGGTCCGGAGGATCCCCTGGAGGAGGGCGTGGTAACCCACTCCAGTATTCTTGCCTGGAGAATCCCCATGGACAGAGGAGCCTGGTGGGCTACAGCCCATGAGATCACAAAGAGTCGGACACAACAAATAACAGGAACCAGATTTCCTCCCCGCTGCCAGGTAATAGCAAACTGGCAAGCAACTTCAGCCTCTGGATTTGGATTTGAAGTGGAAAGTGACTGATTTACTGTGAAAATTAGATATGGAGAGGGACAAGCAGATGAGATGCTACATAATCATTTTGGACTTGGCTAAGATTTGGAAAAAAAAATTGGAAAGGTTTCTTTGCCTAATTAAAAAAATGTAAACAAAACGAAATGAGATAACTTATTTATGGAATAAAACATTTCCTACTGGCTGTGATAAAGTACAATTATCTCTCAGGTCTTTTGTATGCCAAAGAAGTGTATTTTGGTAGCTTTCTGTGGGATATGTGCTCATGTAATTGACATCATCTGCTCTCAACCTCCCACATGTAAAACCTTAGGAGGGCTTTCCTGGAGTTTGTAACAAGTAGAGTCTAATATTCATTGAAATAGAATCTTAGCATGCTGTATGTTCTGTAGGTTTCACTTTCAAACTGTCTCTGCTTGTTTGCAATCAAAGGCAATATTATTATTAAGTCTCCTTCTGTGATTTCTAACAACAGTGGTTCATGGAAGGATTTATGATCTTGCTTTTTTTTTTTTTTTTGGAGTATTGGCTCAGTGGTAAAGAATCTGCCTACCAATGCAGGAAATTTGGGTTCAGTTCCTGGGTAAGGAAGATCCCCTGGAGAAGGAAATGGCAACCCACTGCAGTATTCTTGCCTGGAGAATTTCATGGACAGAGGAGCCTGGTGGGCTACACTCTGTGGGGTTGCAGAGAGTCAGACATGACTGAGCAACTGAGCACGCAGGCATGGTTGCTTTACAATGTTGTGTTAACTTCTGCTGTGGAGCAAAATGTATCAGCCGCAAGTATACATATATCCCCTTTTTTGAATTTCCTTCCCATTTAGGTCTTCACAGAGCACTGGGTAGAGTTCCTTGCGCTATACAGTTCTCAGTAGTTTCCTATTGTATACAAAGGATCAATAGTGTATATTGGTCAATCCCAATCTCCCAGTTCATCCCACCCCAACCTCCGTCGCCTGCTTGGTGTCCATAGGTTTGTTCTCTACATCTGTGTCTCTATTCCTACCCTGCAAATAGGTTCATGAGTACCGTTTTTCTTGATTCCAAATGTATGTGTTAATATACGGTACTTATTTTTCTCTGACTTACTTCACTCTGTATGACAGCCTCTAGGTCTGTCCACATCTCTGCAAACCTCCCTGCTCTCCTGTCGATTGTACCACTGTGGGTATCATCTTGACAATCTGACTGCCTTCTCTGCTTAACTCTCTGACCCCCAAGGACTAAAGCAGTCTTTTTTCAAGGGAGAGAGGATTAATTCTTTGTAGCTGCCTATGAGAAAGCACTTCTTTCTAGAAGAGATTAGCCTCCCACATGTCCCAAGGCAGAGGGTTGTTAGAAGCAGAGGCTTGTTGGTCACCTGCTAAGGACTGTCCCCACTTGGGCTTGATGCTTCCAAACTTTCTAGTTTTTCGGGGACTCTCTGAACCCAGTGGGAGCATCTCTACACGTTGCCTTTCCCTCTCTGTATGTTTTCTGATTCTGTGTATTTTTCATCAAAGTCCATTTTAATACACCAAGAAGACTGTCAGGTATGAATGCACTAATCTCAAGGGATTTGACCCCACAGCGAGTCCACTAAATGTTCAAATCAATTCCTCTAATTTGAACTTTGTGGTAATAATTAGGTTGTTTTGCCTCTGAGTAATGACCTAGTTGACTGCCCTTTGGAGGGGTCTGTTTTTTCTTAGTAGTTCAGTTATAGCATTTAATTAACCATAGCTCACCGTGAAGAAGATGTTATCCATCTGATTAGCAAATTAGACTCTCATACAAGGAAATTCTTGAGGATGGTAGAGATGCCTTTAATTAAAAACATTTTTCATTTCTTTTGTATGAACAGATTTGAGATTCATTTCAAAATCTTACTCAAATGATTTTAAACATTCTTTGGTATTACTTAAACACAGCATCTTTGAAGATCCCTTTTGAATTCATTTAATTTAAAGAAAGACAGGAGAATTTATGGTATCTTTATAAAAGAGACATTTCTTTTTTGACTAGGAAACATTTGTAGAGCCATTAACGTTTTTTTTTTTTTTTTGGTTGGTGACCCTAGACTAGCAGTGGAAATATTACTGTTAAAATCCACTAAGTGGTACCCTGATGACCTGGAAAAGTTAATATAATTTCAAATATACCAATTTTTGCCCAAGGTTTATGATATCACTGGGAGGCAGTAATGAAATGTTGAGTTATACTCAAGTGACATTTTGGTGTCTTGCTACTGTCGATATTAAGTACAGCAGTTTTCTGAATATATTTTCCCTTTTTTACTAGAGATTTCAGTATGCTCCATGAACTTACACATTCATTAGTATATTTATCATTCAGGATAGCAACTAAGTGCTAAAAAAGTTGCCTTCAATGATTTGCAGTCGAGAATCAAGGACATGAGTTCTAGACCTATTACTCACTGGACCTATATCTTCAGTTAAGTCATTTCAGTTTTCCTCACCTGTGGAATGTGATGTGTGTATGTGTGTTCAGTATCCAACTCTTTGCGACCCCAAGGACTGTAGCCCACCAGGCTCTTCTGTCCATGGAATTTCCCAGGCGAGAATACTGGAGTGGGTTGCCATTCTCTTCTCCAGGGGATCTTCCCAACCCAGGGATCGAATCCACATCTCCTGCTTGGCAGGCAGATTCTTTACCACTGAGCTACCTGGGTAACCATGGAATGTGATGAAAGTGAAGGTGAAAGTGAAGTCGCTCAGTCGCATCCGACTCTTTGCGATTCCATGGACTGTAGCCCGCCAAGCTCCTCTGTCTATGGGATTTTCCAGGCAAGAATACTGGAGTGGGTTGCCATTTCCTTCTCCAGGAGATCTTCCCAATCCCGGGGTTGAACCCAGGTCTCCCACATAGTAGGCAGATGGTTTACCATCTGACCCACCAGGGAAGGCATGGAATGTGATAAGTTGATCTTAAATATTCCTTCCAATTCTATGATTCTGTGATTTCCCTTGTCATGTTTTACTTATGCTATAGATCTAGTCTATCAAGTATTTCATTTTTCCTAAAACGCATCCTAGAGATTGGCCTTCCAGTGTTTCTTTGGGTCACATGTCACGTTGAAAAGCAAGAATCAACTCAAGATAAAGCCGACATGTATCAGAAGTTTAGTCAAAAAGCAAATGCCACGTGTTGTCTTTGGTCAACACAGTATCTGTCTGGTCTCCCCGAGCTCCCTGTCTTCAAGACTGTCCCTGGTGTCAAAAATCATGACTTCGAAGCACTCTAAGTTCATCAAAGATTTAGGTCTGTTCAATAAATTAAAGTGAAAGTTGCTCAGTCATGTCCGACTCTTTGCGACCCCATAGACTATATAGTCCATGAAATTCTCCAGGCAAGAATACTGGAGTGGGTATTATGCTTATTATGTTGGGAAAATATAGTAGCAGAGTTTAGACAGCTTTCTGGTCTACCTTTGAGTGATTGTCCCCAAGGCGTAGGGAATCTAAGTGACCAGGAGTGTTACAGAGCAAGGTTTGAGTTTCCTGAGTGGAGAACTCACCAGAGGCTGGACAAACAGCTGCCCTGGGCTCAGCAGGTTCCTTCTCCTTTGAATCCCCTAATTTAATCTCAAGGAGAGAGCAGGAGGGGATAGGAGACCCAAGTGACCTGGAGATATGAGTTCTATGTCTAAATACATACTATGAAGCTGACATTTCTTTGATGTTTATACTTTGGTGTTGGTAGAGTATAGCAGCGTGCGTTTGTGCCTGCTAAGTTGCTTCAGTCAAGTCCTACTCTTTGTGACCCTATGGATTATAGCTCACCCAGCTCCTCTGTCCATGGGATTCTCCAGGCAAGAATACTGGAATGGGTTGCCATGGCCTCATCCAGGGCATCTTCCCGATCCAGGAATCAAACCCACATCTCTTATGTCTCCTGCACTGGCAGGCAAGTTCTCTACTACTGGCACCACCTGAGAAGCCTTAGTGTATAGCAGAATATGACCTTAAGAGCACATACAGAATAAATGCTAGTTATTGAGTGTGTGTGTTAAATTGCTTCAGTCATGTCCAACTCTTTGTGACTCTATGGACTATAGCCCCCCAGGCTCCTCTGTCCATGGGATTCTCCAGGCAAGAATATGGAGTGGGTTGCCATTTCCCCCTCCAGGAGATCTTCCCGACCCAGGGATTGAAATCGAGTCTCCTGTGTCTCCTGCATTGGCAAGTGGGTTGTTTACCACTAGCGCCATCTGGGAAGCCCACTAGTTATTGTGGATGGTGACTAGTGATAAATTCTGAACTGGAATGTGTCATAAACACATAGAAATATATATACCTTTCTGGTTCCTTCTTTCACCACAAGACTATACTCTTAAGTATTTTGGATAATTTGAGGTCTTATCACAGTGACAAGAAGTGCTTCACAATTAGAGACTAGAGGATATCCTTCCTCTTCTCAATATACTTGACACATGTTGTGTGTATATTTTAACCCAAAGTGACAGTATTAAGGATAACTGTCTACTTAGCATATAGAAACTTTTTCTATATTCTTTAGGCAAGAGAAATGTACAGATTTTATGTCTCCAGTTAACTCCAGAAAGCTGTCAATCTCTTGATGTCCTGGTGGACCACACTAAATATGTCCCCTTTCATAGCATTCACATACAGACGCTTAATATTATCTCAGGAGCACAAAAAATTCAACCAAGAACTTAAAAGAATTGCTGGAACTGTATCCAATTCCTTCTTTTATGATTTTGACTGAGTTCTGTCTCCAGATGTCTTATTTTCTATTCTTTTAATGTGCAGGTCACCTGGGAAATAGCTGTTGTTGTGGTTTAGTCACTGACTCCTGTCCGACTCTTTGTGACCCCAGGGACTGCAGCACGCCAGGCTCCTCTGCCCGTGGGATTTTCCAGGCAAGAACACTGGAGTGGGTTGCATCTCTCAATGTCTTATTTTCTATTCTTTTAATATACATAGCATCTTCAGTCACTTGGGAAATAGCTGGGACACTGAAATGAATAGACCACATATATTCCAGCTACTGTTAAAAAAAAGAGGATTAGAAAGTTACCCTTTACAACCTCTAACAAACTAATGGACCCAACTAACATCACAGAAGGAACCAGATCACTTGTTCTGTGCTTCCTGGTGAGGAAACATGTCACTGCCTCTTTCTTGGCAAAGTATTGAATCTGAGTTTGATCATGCCTTTAGATCTAGCTATCAGCTTATAGGAACTAAAAGATTGATGAATTTGTGAAATAGCACATCTGGGAGATAACTAGCAAAATCGAAACTCTAGAAATTTCTCCAACACAAATGGCTTGACTTCTTCAATAAATAAAAGGAGAAAAGAAATGGAAAGAGAACCCTAAAGATTGTGTGTATATGTGTCTGACTCTTGGGACCCCACAGACTGTAGCCTGCCAGGTTCCTCTGTCCATGGAATTTTCCAGGCAAGAAGACTGGTGTGGGCTGTCATTTCTTCCTCCAGGGGATCTTCCCAACCTAGCGATTGAAACTGCATCTCTTGTGTCTCTTGCTTTGGCAGATGGGTTCTTTTCCACTAGTGCTACCACCATTGCCACCTGGGAACCCCCCTAAAGATTAAAATATACTTAAGAAATAGAATGGAGGTTCCAGAGGGAGGGGATATGTATGTATACATATATGTATATATATATATATATAAATATATATATAATTATGACTGATTTGTGTTGTTGTATGGCAGAAACCAATACAACATTGTAAAGTAATTTTCCACCAATTAAAAAAAGTTAACAGGAAAAAAAAGAAATATATCAAAGGAGAGGGCCCAATGTGGATCTTGATTCAATGATACAGTTGAGAAAGAAAACATCAGCCCATCCCCCAGGTCTGGGCAGTGGTCTGACCCTCACGGCCAGCCCGTCATCTGGGTCTGCTGGACATAACCATCTTGGTGATGGTCAGTGTGCAGCGAGGTCAGTCTGAGACCATGATAAAGTAAGACAGAAACAAGATCACTGTGAAACCCATGGATACCAAATGTTTCCGTTTCAGCTAAAATGTGTGGTTTCTAATTGTTTGTTGTTGTTGTTGTGGAATGGATTTGAGATTCTCCCCCCATGAGAATCCTTGTTATAGTTTAGTCACTCAGTTGTGTCCGGCTCTTTGTGACCCCATGGGCTGCAGCATGCCAGGATTCCTTGCCCTCCACCATCTCCTGGAGTTTGCTCAAACTTGTGTCCATTGAGTCGAAGATGGCAACCAACCATCTCATCCTCTGTCGTCCTCTTCTCCTCCTGCCCTCAATCTTTCCCAGCATCAGGATACTTCCAGTGAGTCAGCTCTTCACATCATATGGCCAAAGTTTTGGAGCTTCAGCTTTAGCATCAGTCCTTCCAATGAATATTCAGGGTTGATTTCCTTAAGGACTGGCTGGTTTGATCTTTTGAGAGTCCTTGATTTCACGCAATCATGGGAGGATAGAGTTGGAGACTGTTCTTTAGGGTCCTTTATGTTTCTGCATCTTTTGTGAATAAGGTCTACCATTTGTTCTGGGTTATCTTCTCAAGGGTGTTTATACAGTGAACAGATAGGGAATACAGAGATCTGCATTTCTCTCAGGAACAAAATGCTGCTTTATTTATAGCCCCAGAAGGAGAAGATAGTGTTCCCCTTGCTTGCCTGCTGCCCATTATACAAGATTTCAGTTCCATCAGTTCGGAGAGGAGGGAAGGCCACCAATGAAGGACTTGTAACCTCACATGAAAGTTTTGGAGTTTCTGACCAGGAAACTCTCCTTCTGTAGAGAGGAGTCTAGCAGAGCACAAGTTGGTAATTACACATGCCTGGCTGTCCTGTTCTTACCTGTGGAACCTCCCACCTCTGGCTCAACTGAGCTCCACCCCACCACTCACTGATCTCTTATGAGTCTCTCCTGTTTTTAATTCCTTTTTGTGCCTGAAAATATAACATCTCTGACATCACACGCACATTTCATAGTGGGAAACAGTGAGCTGTGTTTACCTGGAGAATTCTGATAATTGTCTGTGACCTTCCCTTAGGCCCTACATTCCCACATAGAGAACAGGAATGAGGCGGCTTCCCTGGCGGTCCTGTGGTTAAGACATTCCCTTCCAGTGCAGGGGATGTGGGTTCAACCCCCGGTCAAGGAACTAAGATCACACATGCCTTGCAGGTCAAAAAACCAAAACATAAAGCAGAAGCAATATTGTAACAAATTCAATAAAGATTTAAAAAATGCTCCACATGAAATACTATCTTAAAAACAAAAAGAGGAATGAAATACCTTTCAGCTTAGGATCTCCTCTTGGGAGGTCAGATAATCTGGACACCTCACAGCTTCCTTGGGGTCCTCTTTCTGTCCCAATTTCTCTCTCTCTCTCTTCCTCTCTCTCTGTCATCATTTGTTTAATGAGCAACTGAATTATGTATTTTCAGGATAGCTTTAAATGTGTGATGTACTCAGAGTAACACAAAAGAAATGCCACAACATCTGTTCTTGCACTCAGGGCATGGCCACAGTGGAGTAGTTACAGCGGTAGACTCAGTACCCAGATTTAATTATTCACAGAGAGCATCCTTCTCCATGGTGAGGACTATAAATGGCTTTACAATCTTCTCTCTGGGAAATGCTCCTATATCAAAGACTGTGTGTCTAATACCTTTGGAATCTTCTCAGATACCTCATATACACAATATATGTGATATTTGTCTTTCTCTGCCTGACTTACTTACTTCAGTATGATAATGTCTATGCCCATCTATTCTAAGCATTTTATAGTTTTCAAAAGTCATTGCAATTAAAGGGCTTCTGTGAATGAATACATGTGACATAATCTGAATCTAAAATTTATAGTTAGTAACTGTTCTGTTTTTATGAACCTAGAATGAGAACTGTATTTTCTCTACATCAGGCAATATAAAATTTACTGAAATCCAAAATTATTTTCCTTATATGATTCATTCTAATATTGTAACTTTGGCCTCAAATAAAAACAGTGTGAGTGGAAACTGGGTAAAATTCAGGTCTTTCTATGAAATATTTTTGCTGAGTATTTTGACCTCCCTACAAATTGATGCATTTTAATGCAGCATAAAAATTTCTGCTTTTTAATACTTCAGTAGTTTTACTTCATTTTAAACATCCTATGTATTGTAAGGAATAGTATATATAGTTGATAAGTTTTCATTTGTACTGAGTACGTGATAATTCGGTCTAAATGCACAAATGTAAAAGTGCATTACTGTCAGTATTACAAAAAGTCTTTGGTTCAGTGTTGTACTGTTTAGCCTGCAAATATTTAAGAATTTTGCCAAAAATAGTGTTAGGCTTTAGTCTGTAAATATTAGAGAATGGTTTAATCCTAGAAGAAACATTACACACAATGCACTGTTTTAAATAAAAAGCCTATATAAATATCATTTGAATTATCAGTATTGACACAGGAGAAAAAAAATCTCTAAGCTCATCTAGATCATTTCTTCTTTTCACTTATTTAGTGTTTTAAAAAACTGTGGTGAGATGCACATAACATAAAATTTACCATCTTAACTATTTTTAGTGTACAGTTCAGTCCAGTAGGGTTAAGTATATTCAAAATGCTTGTCCAATTCAGCCACAGATCATTTGATGTTGCAAACTAAAACTCTATACCCATTAAATAGGAAAGGTCCCTATTTCCCCATCTCCCCAGCCCTTGGAAACTACAAGTCTACTCTCTGTTCCTATGTGTGTGTGATGACTCTAAATGCCTAATATAACTGGAGCTTACAGTATTTGCCATTTTGTTACTGGCTTATTTTATTCAGTATAATGTTCTCAAGGTTCACCTGTGTTGTAGCCATCAGAAGTTCCTTTCTTTTCTAAGGCTGAGTAATATTGAATTGTATGTATTAGACCCCATTTTCTTTATCCTTTCTTTTGTTAATGGGCATTGGGTGGTTTCTACTTTTTGTCTAAAGTGAATAATGCAGCTATGGACCTGCCTGCCTGCTGAGTTGCTCAGTAAGTCAGACTCTGTGACCCCGGTGGGCTGTAGCCCGCCAGGTTCCTCTGTCCATGGGGATTCTCCAGGAAAGACTACTGGAGTGGGTTGCCATGACCTCCTCCAGGGATCTTTCCCACCTTCCCAGACCAGGGATAGCACCCGGGTCGCCTGCACTGCAAGCGGGTTCTTTAAGGTCTGAACCACCTGGGAGCTGATTTACATGAATCTCTGCAACAAATTCTGCAACAAATTCTCTCTGCAATAGCCAGCCTCTTCTATTCTTAGGCTTGAGGCCTCCTGAAGGCTGAATCCAGGGACCCCCAGGCCTCTGCCCTCTCTCAGCCTAAGCTGTCAGTTCTATCAGGCAGCTAAAGACCACTTTGTATTTAACCATCTTAGTTAATTAGTCTCCTCATAGTTATCAGTATGTCTTTTATGTATCTTCTCCTTCTTCCAAAATAGCTCAATACTTAGCTGTCAATGATTCCCTTAATCTTGAACCTGTCAAAAATGCACATTTTATAAGATAATTTGTCTCGAGACATGAAGCTTTAAAAAATAAATGTAACCAAGAAAAAAAAAATCAAGAGAACCAGTGTATGTATACTTTTTGTTTCTAAAGTCCTTAAGGTAAAAGTCCCATTCATAAATTTCACACTTTTTCAGCCACATCAACGACTTCTTAATACATTTTGCAGAATGCCAGGTTATGTGACATTAAGTTGATCATTTTCTATTCCAACATTAATGCTAATAGTGATTTATTTGCACTTTTATATGCATTCATTGGATAAGCACCTGTTCTGTGAGCTGTTGACTCCTAATGACAATCTTTAAAAATTGGGACTAAGTGATTTTGTCATCAAAATAATGATTTCCTGTAATGTGTATTCCTAATACAAAAATCAGGATGAGAAATAAAAACTTTGGGCATTTAAATGATTCTCAGGTAATGTGAGCCCATCAACAAGGCTGGTGATAGAGGGACATCACTGTCTTCCAAGGAAATCAGATGCCATGAGCATCAAATCAGCAGGCTACATGAAATCACCTCTGAATCCAAGGGATTTCAAATTCATTGAGGCAATTTTTAAGAAAACTCAAAGTTATATTAATAAATAACAAACAAAGCCAAAGCCAGGATGCTTGAAAAAGGGAGAAACTAATCTTTAGCTAGTGAAAAAGCATACAATTCAGGAAATGTGTGTGTTCAGTTGCTCAGTCATGCCCAACTCTTTCAATCCCATGGTTTGTAGCCCCCCAGGCTCCTCTGTCAATGGGAGTCTCCAGGTAAGAATACTGGGGAGAGCTGCCATGCTCTCCTGCAGGGGATCTTCCCGGACCTGGGTTCGAACCTATATCTTCTGTGTCTCCTGCGTTGGCAGGTGGATTCTCACCACTAGCACCACCTGGGAAGCCCAGAATTCAGGTAGGACAAGAAACAGAAGAAAGACAAACCTTAAGATCCCACATACCAGCACAGATATTAAATCTGAGGAATAAAATCTCCACCCTTTTGAAAGCACTTTTTAAAAAAAATTTTTTAAGAAAAATTTTGTTATTTTTGGCTGTGCTGGGTCTGTGTTGCTGTGTGCAGGCTTTCTCTCGTTGCAGAGAGTGGGAGCTGCCCTTCACTGAGGAGCACCGGCTCCAGGCATTTGGACTCCAGTGGTTGTGGCCCACGGGCTTAGTTGCCCTGCAGCATGCGGAATCTTCCTAGACCAGGGGTCCAACCCTTGTCCCCTGAATTGGCAGGAGGATTCCTAACCACTGGATCACCAGGGAAGTCCCTGGAAGCACTTTCAGTTCTGCATTTCTTTGAGAAAAAACTGGTGTAATTCACACATACATACTACAAACCATTGTGTTCTTTAGTTCCTCTGAAGCATCTCTTGGCATTACTGGGTAGCAATATTATATGGGTTGAGTTATAGGGACCTGTAATCTCAAATTATCCTGTGTGTGAGTAATTGAATAATGTCACCCGATAACTGTCAAAGCATCCGTAAAGACCTGTGGGGTTTGGCTTGACTTCACCACAGATGAAGACAAATTGGATAGAATCCCTCTCAATAGTTAGGGTGAGAAAAATGCGATGTCAAAATTTCAATTTAGATGAGACCAGAGCTAAATTAAATATCTGGGAATTGGTGCTGTTCCCAAGGCTCACAAGACCCTCAGTTCCTAACAATATTCTTGTTCTGCAATATAGGAGGAGGCGTGCAGGAAACGAGCTGTCTGCCCTTGTTGAGGAAAATTGACCTGCTCAAGGTACGTCCTCCCAAAGAATTGCTCCATTTCTTGATAATACTATTACAGAATGAAAAGGAGAGGGATCATATGAAATACTGTCTTGGCTTAGGATTGAAAAAAAGAAATATGAAGAGGACCAAAAATGTGTCTCATGTCCTTGAATGAAAAGAACCAGTAGAATAAGTAGCAAAATATGACAAGTTAAATGTATGGAAATGTATAGTAACAGTATATACATTTATTGAGTGCTTATCATTTCTATTCTGAGATATATTTATATGTTAATTTATTAAATCCTCATTTTTTACTGATGAGAACAATGATATTCATAGGTCAGAAAGGTTAAGAAATTTGCCCAAGATCATACATTAAAGGGAGCCTGAAATATTGTAAGAACTCAATAAATGTCTGTGATTATATGTCAAAAGTGAAAACTGAAAGTGAAAGTTCCTCAGTTGTGTCTGACTCTTTGTGACCCCTTGGACTATACAGTCTGTGGAATTCTCCAAGCCAGAATACTGGAGTCGGTAGCCTTTCCCTTCTCTAGGAGATCTTCCCAACCCAGGGATCGAACCCAGGTCTCCCACTTTGCAGGTGGATTCTTTACAGCTGAGTCACAAGGGAAGCCTGATTATATGGCAAGAGGAAAAGAAAAAGTTGAACCCAAATGTATCCAGTAGGAATCTTTTACATACAAGGGAATTTAATGCAGGGAATTGGATGTTTACAGTAATATGTATGATTATTATAGAAGACCTGTAAAATTGAGAAAAGTGGAAAGAAGGGGAGAAAATCAATAAAAATATACCACTCAGTCACTGTTTTTTTTTTTTAAATAGCTCCCCTGCTTTATTTGTTTATTTTTAAGTAGGGATACAGCTGCTTAATAATATTTTATTGATTTCTGTTGTACAACGAAGATTATCAGCTATATATATATACGTTTCCTCTCCCTCTTGGGCCTCCCTCCCAACCCCATGCTCATCAATCACTGCTAATAAGCCAGACAGAGAAAGCCAAATACTGGGTGGTATTAAAGCTGAATGTGGTCTGAGGATCTAATATAGAACACGGTGACTGTTGCTGACAACACTGTGTTGTATAATTGAAATGTGCCAAGAGAGTAGAATGTAAATATTCTCACCAAATACCTACACTTTGATGGATATACTAAGCCAACATTCAAGTACATCAAATCACCAACTTTTATACTTTAAATGTCTTACAGTTTTATTTGTCAATTATACCGACTCAGTGGACATAAGCTTCGCTAGTGGCTCAGCTGGTAAAGAATCCACCTACAATGCAGGAGACCTGGGTTTGATTCCTGGTTTGGGAAGATCTACTGAAAAAGAGATAGGCTACCCACTGCAGTATTCTTGGGCTTCCCTGGTGGCTCAGCTGGTAAAGAATCCACCTGCAATGTGGGAGACCTGGGTTCGATCCTTGAGTTGGGAAGATTCCCTGGAGAAGGGACTGGCTAGACTGGCTAGCCCCTCCAGTATTCTGGCCTGGAGAATTCCATGGACTGTAGAGTTCCATGGGGTTCCAAAGAGTCGGACATGACTGAGTGACTTTCAGTTGCACTTTCAATGGACATGAATTTGAACAAACTCTGGGAGATAGTGAAAGATAGGGGAACCTGACGTGCTGCAGTCCATGGGGGTCACAAAGAGTCAGACACTACTTAGCAACCGAACAACAACAACGGCAATAAAGCTGAGGAAAAAAAAAAATCCCGGCTCACATTTTCCTTTATCTTTTGTGCTTCTATTTAGAGCCTACTTGTTCTTCTGAATCTAACACTGAAATTTTCCATGTTCTTACCTTGAAATATTGTTTTAAATGTGCAGTCACTTTCCCATATTGTTGGTTTACATGATTACAGGTGTGACTATTATAAATAATGTATAATGAATATTTTGTGAATAAGTGTATTCTGAAGCTACGGTCATCCTTAGAAGAAATTCCAAGACCTGAAACCAGTGCTTCATAGGGTAGGAGCCTGTTGAAGTGAAAGGCTGTGTAAACTTATCTCATTAGAATAGACGGAAAATCTGTCTTCATTGTCTGTGGAAGCCAAAGCATTTGGAGGAGCCACGGGGACTTGAATGGCCGTAAAATTCGTTCTCTTCTTTGTTGAAGATCTCCAAACTGCTGGCACCTCCCCCTTCTCTCCTGATAAGGAGAACGAACTATATGGGCACACATGTCAGGCCAGCCTCTCCCCTCGGGCCCTGATACTGTCCTCCCTCCTCTGCTCACAAGCGTGGCTCTGTAGCCATCCCGTCTCCTCCTTGCACCTTCATCTTTGGTCCTTTACGAAGTCATTCAATCTTGAAGCCAAAATCATTACGAAACCCCTTTTTAAAATTGCAGTATAGCCAATTAACAACATTGTGGGAAAGTGGAAGCAGTGACAGACTTTATTTTTCTGGGCTCCAAAATCACTGCGGATGGTGACTGCAGTCATGAAATTAAAAGATGCTTGTTCCTTGGAAGGAAAGCAATGACAAACCTAGACAGCATATTAAAAAGCAGAGACATTACTTTGCCGACAAAAGTCTGTCTAGTCAGAGCTATGGTTTTTCCAGCAGTCATGTATGGATGTGAGAGTTGGACCATAAAGAAGGCTGAGCACTGAAGAATTGATGCTTTGGAATTGTGGTGCTGGAGAAGACTCTTGAGAGTCTTGGAGATCAAACCAGTCAATTCCAAAGAAAATCCACCCTGAATATTCATTGGAAGAACTGATGCTAAAGCTGAAGTTCCAATACTCTGGCCACCTGATGCAAAGAGTCAACTCACTGGAAAAGACCCTGATGCTGGGAATGGTTGAGGGCAGGAGGAGAAGGGGGCAACAGAGGATGAGATGGCTGGATGGCATCACCAACTCAGTGGATATGAATTTGAGCAAACTCCAGGAGATAGTGAAGGGTGGGAGAGCCTGGTGTGCTGCAGTCGATGGGCGTAGCAACTGAATAACAACAACAAATACTGTGATGGTCACAGGTGGACAGCAAAGGGATTCAGCCGTGCATATACATGTATCCATTCTCCCCCATTCTTCTCCCCATGGAGAAGGCGATGGCAACCCACTCCAGTGTTCTTGCCTGGAGAATCCCATGGACGGAGGAGCCCGATGGGCTGCCATCTATGGAGCTGCACAGAGTCGGACACGACTGGAGCCACTTAGCAGCAGCAGCAGCATTCCCCCCAAACTCCCCTCACACCCAGGCTGCCACGTAACACTGAGGAGAGTTCCCTGTGCTATACAGTAGGTCCTTGTTATTTATCATTTTAAATATGGCAGTGTGTACATGTCAATCCCAAACTGCCTAAATATCCCTCCTCCCCATCCCCACCCCCAACCACACATTTCTTCTCTAAGTCTGTGAGTCATAAGTTCATTTGTATAATTTATTTTTTATTTTTGCCACTTTATTTTTTTAATTGAAGGATAATTGCTTTACAGAATTTTGTGATTTTCTGTCATACATCAATAAGAATCAGCCGTAGGTACGCCCATGTCCCCTCCCTCACGTCTCTCTCCCCATCCCACCCTTCTTGATTGTCACAGAGCCCCTGTTTCAGTTCCCTGAGTCGCACAACGAATTCCCATTGGCTATATTTTACATATGGTGTTGTAAATTTCCATGTTCCTCTCTCCATACAGCTCACCCTCTTCCTCCTCTCCATCCCCCCCAAAGCTGTGGTACATATATACAATGTTTCATTTCTCTTTAGACTCCACATATAAGGGATGTCATACAGTATTTCTCTTTCTCTAATATCCCTTTTCTTAAAAAGCAAAACTTCTCTTGCACCCTCCTCCAGCTTATGTCTGCTGACTAACCCTATGTTTTGGCAGGATTTGGCGATGGGGTTGTCTAGATTTGTGTCTCCATCTCCTCTCATCTTTTCTAAATGCTCGTTTTCTGTTCCTTCATTCAGGGTAGTCCTAGGGATCTGTATGCAAAGCATTATGCTAGAGCGCATGCTCTTTTACCTTTTGAAACAGACAGGAATTCTATTTGAGAGAGATTCTTCTGTTAAGACAAAGACTCAGATGTTGGCAAAGTGATGTCTCCACTTTTTAATAGGCCATCTAGGTTTATCATAGCTTTTCTTCCAAGGAGCAAGCATCTTTTAATTTCGTGACTAGCAGTCACTTTCTGCAATGATTTTGGAGCCCAAGAAAATAAAATCTGTCCCCAGGGCATAATTTTGAAGTACACTGACAGAGAAGAGGAAATGGGTTCCGAGACAGACAGGTCTGATGGTGAGCAGAAAGCACTGTCCGTGCACACTTGCAAGGTTATTTCTAAGATTCTTACTTTGCCGATAACAGCCAAGAAAGTGGGGCTCATGAGAAAAGATCTGGATCTTGTCTGAAGTGATGAGAGCCCTTTGCTTGAATGGGAAACTGGATGGAGCCCTGAGATATCACGCAGCAGTCCTCTTGAGGGAATGGGGAAATGATCCAATAGGTCTTTTCTATCTTTGCTTTCCATCATGGCCTCTGGCTGCTAACATCTCTTTTTCTCGTTATGTCAGAATGAACTGCCTATTTACCACTGAACTCTAGACAGGATTTTTTCTCCCTCAGCAAGACAACAACCTAGCATTTGCGACAGACAGTTCATTTCAACTTAATGTTCTAAGGTATCATTTTCAAGTGGGTAATAGTATTTCCAGGATATTTTGCTTACTTGCTGGATATATAGTCCCCTCTCCTGTCAAGCCAGAGCTCCCCCCAATTTTAGAAGACATTCCGAGGATAATGTAAGATACATTTGCAAACTGGGAAGTCAAATGAAGTAATCTGGCCTATAGATTACCAACAACTTTCAGAACAAGGTCATTTTTTAGTATTAGAATCTTTTCAGGTTTTTTTTTTCCATTACAATGAAAACTGAAAAACACTGGATGACTGCATTTATATTCTGCAGAATTTCATGCATTTCTCTTTCTCAGGCAGAAGGAATGGAAACTGGTTTAAATTTCTTACCAAGAAATAAATAGTTTTTCTTGGAGTTTTATTTGTATATGTACACACACATGTACATACATAGATACATGAATGTATGTTTCATCCAGTACCTAAGAATAAATGAAAGTACCTCATTTATAATTTATTTATTTTTAAAAAAATCACTGTTTCCTGCACAGTCTTGATTAAGTAAGGCAATAAATCATATGTCTGAAACCTGCCAAGTGTCTGCCAAGGCACAGGTTGGCTCAGAAAGTGACGAGGACAGAACCGAGGTGTTTTATAGTCTGTTGTGGGCATGACAAGTAGTGATAAAGGGCAGCATTAAGTCTTATCTGCTGATAGTCTGGCCACATATTTTCTACTGTAATTCTTTTGTTTGGCCCTGTTTGTCTTCATTTAAATGGGCGGCATCTCTGTGAGTGCCCTCAACGATAGATATTTTCCCTGCTAATGATGTGTCTCCCTGGTCCCAGCGTTATTTTCACACTGGATGGAGTTCTCCCACGGAGGGAGCACAATCAGTCAGCATATTGCAAATGGTGCTGGACAGGATGTTGGTTTTTACCCCCCCTCTCAGTGGACAGACAAGCCCTGCATTGCTAGAGTTATTGAGCCTCCACTCCCAGGAGAGATTTGCTTTTTCCAATGACTTTATAAAGATCATTTAGCCTGCAAATTCTGCCTGTCTCTCAAAATCTGTGTTAGATTACATCCCTGGCTTTAAATCTGAGACTGCTCTTTATACCTGTTTCATGAAAGTGAGAATAAACTAAGGCAAATGAAACGCTATTAAGCACTAATTAGTACCACTAAAAAGTAACAAGGTAAGGCTGGGGCTAGAAATACTGTGCTGCTCTTGGAGCGATCTATGAACAAATGAAACGTGACACCAAGATGGTGCAAGGCAATGACACAGTGAGTCCTGGGGACACGGCGCAGTCCTCAGAGGCTTGCAGCGCACAGTCTCAGCAGGAGGGCATCAGTTTTCAGATGGGAAGACACCTAATATGTCAGCATGTTGTTGTCGTTACTTGCTAAGTCATATCTAACTCTTTGTGATCCCATGGACTGTAGCCCGCCAGGTTCCTCTGTCCATGGGATTCTCCAGGCAAGAATACTGGAGTGTGTTACCATTTCCTCCTCTCATACATCAGAATAGGGCTCATTTATTGATGGTTTTTGGTGTAGTGATAGAAGGGTTCTGAAAAAGGCAGGATCCTGAAACTTGAATTGGATGAGTAAAATTTACAGAGATGAAGAGGAGGATGGGAAGGCCAAGTTGTGGAATGGAGTAATACCAAGCCAGGACCTAAGTCATGCTGAGAAGGCCCTTTACTACAGAAACACAGCTTGAAGTTAAACAGCCGACTAACTGATCAACCAAACAGCCACAACCCCTGAGTGGGAAGGTCCTTGAAGAGAAAATGCTGACTTATGCAATTATGTGACCCCAGAGGAAGCTAAGGGCACCCAAACAAGCTATAATCAGCATTTTCCCTTTTTTTCCTGCTTTAGTGACAATAATTTCTTAAATATTTTCATTTGCATATTGATATTTTGGGGGTCTGGGGGTAATACATGCACAGGCAAAATGTTTAATACAAAGGGGTGTATTTTGTAAAATAAACCCCATCCCATACCTCTGATACTCTATTTTTACTTACCAGAAATACCCCCTGTTACTAGTTTATCTATATTTATGGGTATGTTTTAAGTATATGGAATTATGTAATATATATATATATATGTGTGTGTGTGTGTGTGTATCTATATTGGAGAAGGAAATGGCCACCCACTCCAGTATTCTTGCCTAGGAAACCCCATGGACAGAGGAGACTCGTGGGCTACAGTCCATGGACTTGCAAAGAGTATGACATGACTGAGTGACTAACACTTTCACTTTTCATAGCTCCTCCTGCTTATAAGAGGAACATCTTTTTTATTTTGTCATAGTTAAGAAGTGGAAAGACACAGTGGTGTGAAAGAAGAATTTAAGAAATAATAATTAGAGTAGTATTTCAATGGTGGGCCCTTCATTCATTAGGCATTAGTTTGGAAAGCTGTCTTGGGCAAGGTGGTGGTAGACGTTGTAGTGCAAAATTACATAAGGAATTTATCTGGTGCATATTAAGAACAGCCATGAGTTCTAAGAAACAGGTTTCCTGTAGTATTAGGGATAAAGAAGTGATGAAAACTTAAGTCAGAGTTATAACATTTTGAAGAAGTAATCAGCAAATATAATGTCAGAGAACTCCTCATCATTTTTTAACGAGGCCCAGAGAGAACAGGAGGCTTGTCTATAGTCCTATAACGAGTCACGTGTGTGTGTGTTAAGTTGCTTCAGTCACATCCAACTCTTTGCAACCCCATGGACTGTAGCCCACCAGGCTCCTCTGTCCATGGGATTCTTCAGGCAAAAATACTGAGGGTTGCCATTCCCTTCTCCAGGGGATCTTCCCAACTCAGGGATTGAACCTGGGTCTGCTGCATTATACCAGTGAAATTCTGACCCTTCATTACTTTTCACTCTTTTACACTCTTATCCTTTTATAGTCTTTTCAGATGAAATATGCAGACTTAAGTCTTTTCCACATTAAGAGACTGTGCACACCCCAGAAAACTGTGCCCTTCTAGAACACCTTACCAAAGGACCTCTCTCCACCTGCTTTTAGGTTTGCTTCTTGCTGAACCAGTCACTGAGGTTAGGGACATGCCTGTGAGAATTTTAGAAAGCATCAGTGCCTTTGGAATGAATGTTAGAGCTCTTGTGGGCAGAAGAGTTGACTGACTCAGTTTGAATCAAAACCAAATAAAATGCAAAACAAGAACAAAATAATCTCAAGCAGATATTTATTATGTTAAAGAATCTTATAAACTAGAGGCAAGAAAATCCTTTTTCTTTGATGACATGATATCTAAATTGATTAAACATGTCCCTAAAACAGGAGGGAAGAAAAATTTTGTACTCATGGGGCCAGAAGGTGAATGGTGATGCTATATTCTACGTGAAATTGACCAAACCTTCACATTTTGCAAACCTCTACCTAGAGGGCTATAGATAAGAAAGAGAAATATTCACTCTTGAAAAATACCTTGAGCTTCCCATTTGTAAAGGATTCATGTTTTCTGAGGTTTCTTAAAGCAGCTCCTTGGTCATGGCTGGCAATAGCCAGCTGATAGAAAGCACTGAAGCTCATGTTCCACCGCCCCCCCCATTAGTGTCTCGTCTCTGGTTTGCCCTATTTTGGAGTCACTGACTTTTTCTTCCTCAAGAATTCAAGTCATGCAATTCCCTCTCTCTGTTCAACTATGAAACTGTTAACTGGGTGAGCATGAAAGGAGGTTTCCCTTAAGTGATTCTGACATTCTTCAGAAGCAGGACCATTGATCACCTTTAATCTTAATGGATTGGAACTAATTTCTGAAGACCAAAAGTTTCCTCAACTGGAAAGGAAATAAATTGCAAGAAACACCAAGAAAAACCCACATACAGTCAACATAAGCTCTGGAGAGTGAAAGTCATGTCTTAACCAAACAGGTGATCAGAGATGATTAATGCCTTCAGCCTACATTTCTCTTTGGAAGACTATTTAGGAAAAAATTTCTTGTAGCACTCACATGAATTCAATCTTAAAAAGGCACTCTCTTTCTATCACTGTCTGTTCACTGTGTACTTTATTTTTCATGTTGACTCTTACGATCATCTCACATGATACACATTTTTCTTTGTGGTTATCCTTTCTCTCCCCAACAGGATCTAAGTTTCATCAGAACAGAAATTTTGTTTTTCTTTACTGCTACATGGGATAATTCTTGCTACACCTCTAGGGGGTCAATAAGTAGACATAAATGAAGAGAACCCCTAATTAGTAGGTTTATGTTCATCATTTGAAGATATAATTTCGCTTCCTTCTGTGTTTGCTGTGGACCACTTCATTCTTAGCCAAATATTACTACATTACTGCTGTCAACATTGTAGGTCAATTTACTATTTTTAGAGACTGAATTACTGTAGAGTAATTACAGTACAGTAGAACTGTACTGAAACTATTCCATTAAGAATGTTGTTTACTTATTAGAATTTCCTCAATAGCTCTCTTGGCTATTAATTCAGTTATTAAAATTACAATCCAATAAGCTTCCAGAATTTCCAACTTTCAAGATATTACCCATCTCTCTTCCATATTGATGATTTTCTTTGCATACGATAGAAACTCATTTTCTTTTTTGCTTTCTCTTCTTTCAGTCACATAAATCTAGTTTTAATAAGATAATGAATACTGAAATATGTTGAAAAGTCTAAGGACTTCTTCAGTTTCAAGTCATCTTACAAAGTTCTTTCTGACTCAGCTAACTTTTGCATATTTTTTCAATTCAATCTTTATAACCTTATTATGTCTCTACTTATCATTACCTCATTTACTAGTTCTCAGAGCTCTGGTACTTTATCCTATGAGTTTCTATTCTTTACATTAGGGACTCATTTGAAAAGATCCTGATGCTGGGAAAGATTGAGGGCAGGAGGAGAAGGGGACCACAGAGGATGAGATGGTTGGATGGCATCACCAACACCATGGACATGGGTTTGGGTGGACTCCGGGAGTTGGTGATGGACAGGGAGGCCTGGCGTGCTGCGGTTCATGGGGTTGCAAAGAGTCGGACATGACTGAACAACTGAACTGAACTGAAGAATAATACCCACTCAGTAAAGAATCCGCCTGCAATGCAAGGGACATGGGTTCTATCCCTGGGTCTGAAAGATCCCCTGGAGAAGGGAATGGCAACCAAGTCCAGTATTCTTGCCTGGGAAATCCCATGGACAGAGGAGGCCGGAGGGCTACCGTCCCTGGGGTTGCAAGAGTCGGACATGACTTGGTGACTAAACCCCCCCTGGGGTTAAGACTCTCTCTGTGTTCCACTGGGTTTTCTTTCCTCTCGTAGCATTTACTTGACAATGAAGACATATGCTACATAGGTACTTGTGGAGATGTACCGGCATTAGCAAGAAAGTTATAAATCTGCCTATTAATTAATCACCTCAGCTTGTCTTGTTTTCAGGATGATTTCTTTTGGATTTGTGCTCGGGTTCAGAAGGAATGTGTTGGTCACTGGCATCAGATGGGGAGGGGTTGCATCCCCAATCATGCTCCTGGAAGGTTCCCATAGTAAACATCACTTTTACTTCTGTAAGAAGCAAGTAAGCACTTCATCTAACTTGTGAATCAATACATTATAAACATCTTTTCTTTCCCAGTGGTTCTCAGTGGGGATATGTGTGGGGAAAGGTGGTACATTTTAGAATTCCCTGGAAATTTTTTCCAACTACACAGCTCCTTCATGCATTCTCACATGACTCTTAGAGACAAGCCCATTTGGTGGGCTTATCTGTGGCAGACAGAATAATGGTCCCCCTGCCTGTTCACATCTTCCTTGTCAGAATCTCTGAATATGTTACCATATGAGGCAAAAGGAAATTTGCCAAAGTGATTAACCTAAGAAGCTTTCAACAGGGGTGGAGGGAGGTGGGATTTATCCTGGCTTATTCAGGTAGGTTCAATATAATCATTGTTGCTTAGTCACTAAGTCGTGTCTGACTCTTTTGCAACCCCATGGATTATAGCCCACCAGGCTCCTCTGTCCATGGGATTCTCCAGGCAAGAATACTGGAGTGGGTTGCCATTTCCTACTCCAGGGGACTTTCTTTACCCAGGAGTTGAACCTACATCTCCTGCATTGGCAGGAGGAATCTGTACCACTGAGCCACCAGGGAAGCCCTCAGTGTAACTGGGGGACCCTTATAAAGGAAAGGGAGCAGTAGCAGAGTCAGAGAGAGAGAGAAACGTGAAGATGCCGTGCACTTGGATGTGAGGATGGAGGTCAGGACTGTGAGCTGAGGGGTTTGCAGTAGGCGTCCACAGCTGGAAAAGCCATGTAAATGTGGATTCTCTCCCATAGCCTCCAGATGGAATAGAGCCCCGCTGACTCATTTTGGACTTCTGCTCACCAGAACTGTAAGATGATAAAGCTGTGCTGTTTAAAGCCACTAAGTCTAGGGTGATTTGTTACAGTAGCAAGAGGAGTCTCATACAGTGGTAATTATTGATACGTGTGGTTTGGAAAAAATTCCTGATATTCCTTCTACTCTTAATGAGAATCACTGTTTTGGTATCTTCTTAAGCACTGGGCTTCCCTGGTGGCTTAGACAGTAAAGAATCTGCCTGCAATGCAGGAGACCCGGGTTTGATCCCTGGGTGAGGAATATTCCCTGGAAAAGGGGACAGCCACTCACTTCAGTATTCTGGCCTGTAGAATCCCATGGACAGATGCCTGGCAGGCTACAGTCTATTATGTCGCAAAGAGTTGGACATGACTGAGTGACTTTCACTTCACTAATTAAGCACTATTGAAACAATGTTGTGCTATTTTTATATTAAATTTAAGAATAATGATAAGGAAAAATGTCAGACTGAAGGTTTTGTTTGAAAAGAAGCTTGAAGTATGAAAAAAAATCCAGAATATGTCCCTGATGAAGTAATATGCTGAAACTTCTGTCTTCTGTACAACTCTACTGATGATAGAATTAAACATACAACTCAAAATCCATCAATTTATTGATTGTCCCTTGCATAAAATGAAAAAAGTAAACATAAGTTTATATTGCTTAAAAGAAAATACTAAAAAATTATTAAAGGTAGATTTATTACAGATATTTAAAAACTTTCACTTTATGAGGTAATAATAGAGCTTTTGGGCTTCCCTGGTCTCATTTGGGTTTGATCCTTGGGTCAGAAAGATCCCCTGGAGAAGGGAATGACTACCCGTTCAATATTCTTGCCTGGAGAATCTCATGACAGAGGAGCCTGGTGGGTTACAGTCCATAGGGCTGCAAAGAGTTGAACAGGAGTAAAGCAATTTAGCACACATGCACACACGCAATAGACCTTGCTAATCCCTCTAGTGATCTGATTTACCGCAATTTTATTAATCTTCAATTTTTTTCAAAAGCACTTCCATTAATTCACAGTATATGAAGGATCATGAAAAGTAGATACTTAGGCACCAAATGTAATTCTTAATAGTCTATTCACTTCTCAAATAATTATGAAACAAATCCTCTCTAACATCTAAACAGACTTAGAACTGCTCAGTAAATAGACGTTGCTAAGGCGTGGTTTTCAGTCAATTCCACCTCCTTTGGCATCTAATGTTCAGATGCTGTGAATGCAGAGCGCTGACTCTGTAGAAACAAATTAACAAACAAACACTTGGTCCGGATGAACCAGCTCTCAAGGGAAAATAGGGCGAGCTTTATAGATCTCTCCATAATAAAAGAACAGAAATGCATCATGAGAGATGATCATTTTTATGACCAGATTCCTTGGAAAATTACTAGGGTTTTCAAAATCTACATACACTTTTACATGTAGTGTCTTCCAATGGCAGTTTTGCCAAAAATTATGCAGAAGCGTTCTTCATATAGTTTGTCCTCATTTCTGACCTCAGTAAAACCTGAGGGCATACTGTTTAATCATGGTTCAGTCATTTTTATTTCCACTTAAGTAATAAAAGTCCAGCTCTGTGCACAGAGTGGGGGAAAAATCCTGTTGCCATTTTTTGGTGCTTTAAAGAAATGGTGCTTTGCATACATTAATGTACATCCTTTGAACAATTTGCAAGGTAGGTTATTATTATCTCTTTAACAGGTGAAGAAACTGGGAGCAAAGAAGTAGATTAGCCGACCCAAAGAGGCAGAGCTGGGATTTGAACCCACATCTGTCTGGCAATAAAGCCCATGCTCCTTCTCAATTTGGTACAAGAGAATCTCTTAATGAAAAATAGAATAGTATGTTCCCTAAACTCTGCCTGTCAGATATCAATTGGTGCAATTAACTTTTTGATAAGAAGGCCTGAAGCTGAAGGTACAGGCAGATGTCTGAACGCAAGTATTGTGACAGCTGAAAAGGAGACCAAGGAAATAAGAGACCTGGGCTCTATGTATGCTACTCTATGCAGAAATGTGGGTGATTTATTATGAAAATTAAAGACCTGGTTTTGGTATTATTGTCTCAAAGAAGAATCAGCCCGTGTTTAGACAGTGAGCAGAGGGATAGGAGGACTCTATGTACTTTAGCAAACAGCTTTAGATATGTTCCAGTATTCATTGAGAATTCATATGCAGACCCAGAAACCTGCAGTGTTATGAATGAACAAAGAAGTCTTAGCCTCAAACATTTTAAGGGGAAGACATTACCTGTCTCGGCATGGTTGCTGTTTAATATTTTTATTTAGAAAAAATTTTAAAATTTATACAATGTTTAAAGTTTATACTGCATTTATTGTTATGAAATATTGGCTATATTCCCCATATTGTACAATATATTCTTATAGCTTATTTATTATATACCTCATAGTTTGTACTTCTTAATCCCCTACCCCATATTGCCTTCCCTTATTAATATTCCCTTATTAATGGGATAAGGGATATATGCCTATCCCTTATTAATATTAATATTAATAACATGGGTAATATTCCCATATTACCCCACCTTCCCTGTGCCCACTGATAACCACTGATTTTTCCTCTATGTCAATCTGCTTCTTTTTTTGTTATACTCACTACTTTGTTGTAGTTTTTATATTCCACACATAGCTGATACGAGGCCATATTTGTATTTTTCTGTCTGACTTATTCCACTTAGCATAAAACCCCCCAAGTCCATTCATGATGCTGCATATGGCAAAATTTCATTCTTTTTTATGGCTGAGTAGTATTCCATTGTGTGTATATGTGTGTGTGTGTAAGTGTGTATGCAAAGAACATCTTCTTAATCCATTCATCTGTTGATAGACACTTAGGTTGCTCCCATACCTTGGCTATTTTAAGTATTGCTGCTATGAACATTAGGCTACATGTATCTTTTCAAGTTAGTGTTTTTTGTCTTTTGGATATATACCCAGGAATGTGGCTTCCCCAGTAGCTCAAACAGGAAAGAATCTGCTTGTAATATGGGAGACCTGGGTTCAATGCCTGGGTCAGGAAGATCCCCTGGAGAAGGACATGGCAACCCACTCCAGTATTCTTGCCTGGAGAATCCCATGGACAGAAGAGCCTGGTGGGCTACAGTCTATGGGGCGGCAAGGAGGCAGATATGACTGAGCAACTAACACTTTCACTTTCATACCCAGGAATGGAATTGCTGGGTCATATGGTAGTTCTATTTTTAATTTTTTGAGTAACCTCTGTTTCCGCAGTGGCTGCATCAGTTTACATTCCACCAAGAGTGTATGAGGGTTCTGTTTTCCCCACATCCTTACTGACGTTTGTTATCTGTTGTCTCTTTGAAGAGAGCCATTCTGACGTGAGTGAGATGATACCTCTTTGTGGTTTTGATCTGCGTTTCTCTGGTGATTAGTGGTGCTGAGCACCTTTTCATGTATCTATTGGTCATCTGCATTTCCACTTTGGAAAAATTCTATTCAGTTCTTGTGACCATTTCAAAATCAGGTTGTTTGTTTTTGATGTTGCATTGTATAAGCTGTTTATGTAGTTTGGATATTTATCCCTTTTCAGTCATATCATTTGCCAATATTAAGTGGGAGTGGGGGAGATGGTCAAGTGCAACACATTTAAAATAAAAATATGTAGATATCCAGGAGCCCCTTAACACCATCCCTTTGATAGAGGGATTAAATAAGCAATCTGGGTACAAGCCTAATTGATAATAGGCTGTTCTTTCTGGAAAAAAATTGGTCAGCCAGGTTCTCACTTATTAAAAAGACATTCAAATGAGATGATAAAATAGAGACTCTCAATTTATTTCTCATGAGGGGAAAATGCAGCTACTTTATCTAAAATCTGATTTTTACTACCCAGATATAACTTTAAGAAGAGGTTGGAAATGCATAGTTCCTTGTCAATTAGACTGAAAATTTCTTCTGCCAAAAGTCCATTCCTCTGATTCTTGGGGAAGTATTTAAAACTTGATCTGAAAGACAAGGATTTTGCAATATAATTAGGAATTGTAACTATATTTTGATGTTTTACTGCAGCATCAGTCCCAAAGTTTTTGGCACCAGGGACCAGTTTCCAGGAAGACAATTTTTCCATAGACCAGGGGGGCAGGGGGATGGCTTGGGGATGATTCAAATGCATTAAATTTACTGTGCACTTTATTTCTAGTATTATTATATCAGATGTATCTCAGATCATCAGGCATTAGATCCTAGGGGTTGGGAAGCCCTGGTTTACAAATGATGACAATAAGTAAATAGTGGGAAAACATTATTAGTTTTTACTTAGATGATTAAATATATAAAATTTCAGCAAGTATAGTGTATGCTCTAATTAACCCTGAACTTTGCATGTTTCTCCATGAGAATCATGACATCTGTGACTAACCTTGATTTTGTTTTAAATGGCCTGATGGAGTTATAGCTTTTTGAAGAAGTAGGACAGCATGGTGGAGTAGAAGGATGGCTTATCTTCTGCGAGAACTCCAAAATTACAACTTGCTGCTGCTGAACACTCATCGACAGGAGAATGTTGGATCTCACCAAAAAAACATGCTCTGTGTCCAAGGGCAAAAGAGAAGCCCCAGCAAGATGGTAGGAGGGGTGAAATTGCATTTAGAATCAAACCCCATACTTGCCATAGATGCTTAGAGGGCTCAAACAAAACCTTGTGTGCAACAGGACAAGCCACAGAGATTGAGCCAGACCTGCCTTTGAGTGTTTGAGTGTCTCCTGCGGAAGTATGGGTCAGCAGTGGCCTGCCGCAGGGGCAGGGGCTCTGGGCGCAGCGGACCTGGGTATGACGTAGCCCTCTTCAGGGAGTTAGCCATTATCCCCACCACAGAGCCACCAGAACTTACACCAGGACTGGGGAAACAGACTCTTAGAGGGTACAAACAAAACCTCGTGCATGCCTGGACCCAGGAGAAAGGAGCAGTGACCCAACAAGAGACTGATCCAGACATGCCTGTGGGTGTCCAGGAGTCTCTGGCAGAGGCGTGGGTTAGTGGTGACCTGCTGCAGGGTCTGGGGCAGTGAGTGCAGCAATGTGTGCACATTGTGAAGGAGGTCACCATTTTCATTACCTTCACCATACTTTGTTCTTAGGACAAACAGCAGGGAGGGAACATAGCCCCACCCCTCAACAGAAAATTGGATTAAAGATTTACTGAGCATGACCCCACCCATCAGAATAAGACCTGGTTTCCCTCACAGTCAGTCTCTCCCATCAGGAAGCTTCCATAAGCCTCTTAACCTTATCCATCAGAGGGCAGACAGAATGGAAACCACAATCATAGAAAACTAATCAAACTGATCACAAGGACCACAGCCTTGTCTAACTTGATGAAAGGATGAGCCATGCTGTGTAGGGCCACCCAAGACGGATGGGTCATGGTGAGAGTTCTGACAAAACGTGGTCCACTGGAGAAGGGAATGGCAAACTGCTTCAGTATTCTTGCCTTGAGAACCCCATGAACAGTATGAAAAGGCAAAAAGATATGACACTGAAAGATGAGCTCTCTATGACAGTAGGTGCCCAATATGCTGCTGGAGAAGAGTGGAGAAATAACTCCAGAAAGAATGAAGAGACAGAGCCAAAGCAAAAACAATGCCCCGTTGTTGATGTGCCTGGTGATGGAAGTAAAGTCTGACGCTGTAAAGAGCAATACTGCATAGGAACCTGGAATCCAGGTAAATTAGAAGTGGTCAAACAGGAGATAGCGAGAGTGAACATCAACATTTTAGGAATCAGTGAACTAAAATGGACTGGAATGGGTGAATTTAACTCAGATGACCATTATATCTACTACTGTGATATAGCAGTAGAAGAAATGGAGTAGCCCTCATACTCAACAAGAGAGTTTGAAGTGCAGCTCTTGGGTGAAATCTCAAAAATGACAGAATGATCTCTGTTCATTTCCAAGGCAAACCATTCGATATCACAGTAATCCAAGTCTATGCCCCAACCAGTAAGAAGCTGAAGCTGAACGGTTCTGTGAAGACCTGCAAGACTTCCTATTACTAACACCCAAAAAAGATGCCCTTTTCATGATAGGGGACTGGGTTGCAAAAGTAGGAAGTCAAGAGATACCTGGAATAACAGGAAAATTTGGCCTTGGAGTACAAAACGAAGCAGAGCAAAGGCTAGCAGAGTTGTGTCAAGAGAACACACTGGTCATAGCAAGCACCCTCTTCCAAGAAGACAAAAGAAGACTCTACACATGGACATCCCAGATGGTTAATACCAAAATCAGATTGATTATATTCGTTGCAGCTGAAGATGGAGAAGCTCTATACAGTCAGCAAGGACAAGACTGGGAGCTGACTGTGACTTTGATCATGAACCCTTTATAGCAAAATTCAGACTTAAATGGAAAGAAAGTAGGGAAAACCTCTATACCATTCAGGTATGACCTAAATCAAATCCCTTACAATCATACAGTGGAAGTGAGAAATAGATTCAAGGGATTAGATCTGATAGATAGAGTGCCTGAGGAATTATTAAAGGAGGTTTGTGACATTGTGCAGGAGGCAGTGATCAACAGCATCCCCCCAAAAAAGAAATGCAAAAAGGCAAAATGGTTGCCTGAAAAGGCTTTACAAATAGCTGAGAAAAGAAGAGAAGCAAAAGGCAAAGGAGAAAAGGAAAGATGTATCCATTTGAATGCAGAGTTCCAGAGAATAGCAAGGAGAGATAAGAAAGCCTTCCTAAGTGATCAGTGCAAAGACATAGAGGAAAACAATAGAATGCAAAAGACTAGATATCTGTTCAGGAAAATTAGAGATACCAAGGGAACATTTCATGCAAAGATGGGCACAATACAGGACAGAACAATATGAACCTTACAGATACAGAGTATATTAAGAAGAGGTGGCAAGAATACACAGAAGAACTATACAAAAATGATCTTCATGACTCAGATAACCAGGAGGGTGTGATCAGCCACCTAGAGTCAGACATCCTGGAATGCAGTCAAGTGGACCTTAGGAAGTATCACTACAAACAAAGGTAGTAGAGGTGATGGAATTCCAGTTGAGCTATTTCAAATCCTAGAAGATGCTGCTCCTAAATTGCTGCACTCAATATGCTAGCAAATTTGAAAAACTCAGCAGTGGCCAGAGGACTGGAACATGTCAGTTTTCATTCCAATCCTGAAGAAAGGCAATCCCCAAGAATGTTCAAACTACTGCACAATTTCACTCATCTCACACATTAGCAAAGTAATGCTCAAAATTCTCCAATGCTCAAAACTCTTCAACATTATGTGACCATGAACTTCCAGATGTTCAAACTAGATTTAGAAAAGGCAGAGGAACCAGCAATCAACTTGCCAACATCCACTGGATCATAGAAAGAGTAAGAGAGTTTCAGAAAAACATCTACTTCTGCTTTATTCATTACACAAAACCTTTGATTTTGTAGATCACAACAAACTGGAAAATTCTGAAAGATATGGGAATACCAGACCACCTGACCTGCTTCCTGAGAAACCTGTATGCAGTTCAAGAAACAAGTTAGAACTGGACATGGAACAAAGGACAGGTTCCAAACTGGGAAAGGAGTCCGTCAAGGCTGGATATTGTCACCCTTATTGTTTAACTTATATGAAGAGTACATCATGAGAAATGCTGGGCGGGATGAAGCACAAGCTGGAATCAAGGTTGCTGGGAGAAATATCAATAACCTCAAATATGCAGATGACACCACTCTTATGGCAGAAAGTGAAGAAGAAATAAAGAGCCTCTTGAGAGAGTGAAAAAACTGGCCTAAAACTCAACATACAGAAAACTAAGATCAATGCATCTAGTCCGATCACTTCATGACAAATAGATGGGGAAACAAAGGAAACAGTGTCTGACCTTATTTTGGGGGGCTCCAAAATCACTGCAGATGGTGACTGCAGCCATGAAGTTAAAAGACACTTGCTCCATGGAAGAAAAGCTATGACCAACCTAGACAGCATATTAAAAACCAGAGACACTACTTTGCTGACAAAGGTCCATCTAGTGAAAGCTATGGCCTTTCCAGTGGTCATGTATGGATGTGAGAGTTGAACGATAAAGAAAGCTGAGAGCTAAAGAACTGATCCTTTTGAACTGTGGTGGAGAAGACTCTTTAGAGTCCCTTGGACTTCAACAAGATCAAATCAGTCAATCCTAAAGAAAATCAGTCCTGAACATTCATTGGAAGGACTGATGTTGAAGCTGAAACACAGTACTTTGGACACCTGATGTGAAGAGCTGACTCTTTGGAAAAGACCCTGATGCTGGGAAAGATTGAAGGCAGGAGGAGAAGGGGATGACAGAGGATGAGATGTTTGGATGGTGTCAGTGACTCGATGGACATGAGTCTGAGCGAGCTCTGGGAGTTGGTGATAGACAGGGAAGCCTGGTGTGCTGCAATCCATGGGGTTGCAATGAGTTGGACATGACTGAATGAACTGAAAGAAGAGGTGATAATTTGAATTCAGAAACCTAAGAGGATATATTGTTTTCATTTTCCAAAATATAACTGCACCGTGTGATGGCCAAGTTTCTCTTTTCTGAAGATTGGTGTTACCATCAATGCATTTTGCTAGGCAGAAGCATGGTGATCACTCCTTGTACTCAGGGCACCAGAGGGGTTTCCTCTATGACCTTCACATGGCACTTGGATCTGCAGCCAAGCATATGTGTCTGTGAACTATGTTCCTTTCCTCCCCATATCTAGGATTTCTTGGTCTCAGAAAGGACAAACCCTAGGGTGACCACCTCCTCAACAGTTCTCATTTCCTGATGTTCACAACTTTGTGATATCCCTTCCTTTTGACTGTATCACAATCTAGGATTTGTTTCTAACCCATAGACTATGCGGAGAGGGCAATGGCACCCCACTCCAGTACTCTTTTGGCTGGAAAATCCCGTGGACGGAGGAGCCTGGTAGGTTGCAGTCCATGGGGCTCTAAGAGTCAGACACGACTGAGCGACTTCACTTTTACTTTTCACTTTTGTGCATTGGAGAAGGATATGGAAACCCACTCCAGTGCTCTTGCCTGGAGAATCCCATGGATGGAGGAGCCTGGTGGGCTGCCATCTATGAGGTCGCAGAGAGTCGGACACGACTGAAGTGACTTAGCAGCAGCAGCAGCAGCAGCAGCAGCATAGACTACAGCCACTCCAGTCAGGTTCTAACTTATTAAGGGTGGATTATCACTGCTATGGTTAGACTGCTTTATGTGAGACTTCATCTTAGTATACTTGAAAGAGATGCTTCTGGCTGGCTTCATGGAGCAATTAACCACAGTGGGGGAGCCCAGATGCTGGGGAACTTCATTCTCCTCTGGGGATCGTCATTACCTCCAGCTGGTGGCCAGCAAAAAGCTGCAGCCCTAAGTCCTGCAACTCAGGGTTCTCCATCTCCCAGGCCACGAACCATGACCAGTCTGTGAACTGTTAGGAACCACAGCAGGAGGTGAGCAACCAGCATCTGAGTGAAGCTTCATCTGTATTTACAGAAGCTTCCCATCAGCTCTCCCATCACCCCCAGATGGGCCCATCTAGTTGCAGGAAAACATGCTCAGGGTTCCTACTGATTCTGCATTATGATGAGGTGTGTAATTATCAATATTTCATTATATGTCACAGTAGAATAAAAATAGAAATAAAGTGCACAGTAAATGTAATGGACTTGAATCATCCCCATACCATCCTCACCACCCCAGTCCATGGGAAAATTTTCTCCTCGGAACCAGTCTCTGGTGCCTAAAGGGTAATGGATCACTGCTGCAGCTGTTAGGCAGTACATTCTGCCAACTACCTGAATGAGCTTGGAAGCAGATTTATCTCCAGTCACCCTGCAGATGCATATTTTTAGCCTGGGTGATACCTTGTCAGCAGCCTTGGGGGACCCTGAGCATAGGACCCAGCCAAGCTCTGGGTGGACTCCTGACTCATGGAAACTGTGACCTTATGAATGTGTGTTGGTCCAAGATGCTCAGCTTGGGGTCATTTGTTAGGTGGTATTAGAAACAGACAGTGACTGTAGGCATGAAATTAAAAGATGCTTACTCCTTGGAAGAAAAGCTATGACAAACCTAGACAGCATATTAAAAAGCAGAGATCACTGTGCCAACAAAGGTCCATTTAGTCAAAGCTCTGGTTTTTCCAGTAGTCATATACAGATGTGAGAGCTGGACCATAAAAAAGGCTGAGTGCCAAAGAATTGATGCTTTTGAACTGTGGTACTGGAGAAGACTCTTGAGAGTCCCTTGGACTGCAGGAGATCCAACCAGTCCATCCTAAAGGAAATCAGTCCTGAATATTCATTGGAAGGACTGATGTGAAGCTGAAGCTCTAATACTTTGGCCACCTGATGGGAAGAGCCAACACGCTGGAAAAGACCTTTGTCCTGGGAACGATCGAGGGTAGGAGGAGAAGGGGATGACAGAGGATGAGATGGTTGGATGGCATCACTGCCTTAATGGACATGAGTTTGAGCAAACTCCAGGAGATAGTGAAGGACAGGGAAGCCTGGCATCCTGCAGTCCCTGGGGCTGTAAAATAAAGGGCTGGACACAACCGAGTGACTGAACAACAACAAATAGAAACCAATGCCAGGACTCTTAAAACATGAAGTTAAATAACTGATGTTTCCTCTGTCGGAATTTGGGGAGCATCCTGGTCTTCCTACTGCTCTGTTTCTGCCATGTGATGAGGAAAGAGGCTGTCCTGGGAAATAACCTTGGAGATTCATTAATTGATGCCCCCACATGAGGATGTCAGCAGCTGCTGCCAGAGGCCTGGCATCTTTTCTGATATTTGCCACTTGAAAGACAAGTGTTGAATGTTGTGCTGCATTGACTGACTAAACAGCATGAAATGGAACTGGATCATTAGGGCCCTGTTATCATTCATTATTAAGACCTTTTTTTTTTTTTTTAATAAAGACCATCTGCTTTCAGCAGTTTGACACTTTATATATTGTTGATGGGAATTTGACAGATTAACTGAGAAAAACATTCAGTTCAATCAAGGGATATTTATAATATGTGGTGGATGTGAGCAGACAGGAATGAAAAATAAACATACGACAGACGAATAAAGAAGAAATGTAAGGCAAGAGGGATTTCCCAGAATACCTATTTCAGAGGTGCCTGTGAAGTGGTCTGTGCTCTATCGCGCTTGTTTGTGACGATTTCTTCTGCTGCTTTTGGGTCTGTCTAGAGGAGTGTCCCCGGATGTGAACCACTGCTTGTCATCTGAAAAATGTAGGCTTATTTCCTTGCTGTCCCACCATGCTTCCTTTTCTTCTGTTACACACTGTGTATTTATACTATGCATTTTCCTTATGGTGGACTGGGGTACGAATGGAAGAGAAAACTAAGAAATCTCAATTCAAAAAGGAGTAAAAATAGAAAGTGTGGAAGAAAGTGTCAGTCACTCAGTCATGTCCAACTCTTTGTGACCCTATGGACTGTAGCCTGCCAGGTTTCTCTGTCCATGGGATTTCCCAGGCAAGAATACTGGAGTGGGTTGCTCTTCCTTTCTCTAGGGGATCTTCCCAACCCAGGGATTGAACCCAGGTCTCCTGCATTGCGGGAAGATTCTTCACCATCTGAGCCACTAGGGAAGCGCTTAAAAATAGAAATGTTCTTCCCTAATATCTGGGAATAGAGTGTATAGTCTTTATGGGCAAGGCAAATACTATACAAAAATTGTCATTAATTTATATATATATTATTTAATTGCTATTATTATTTAATTATTATATATATTATTCTAATTACTGAAAGGTTAGAGAAATCAAAGAATGATATGGGGAATCTATAACAACAGTGAAAAATAAAATTAATTGCACTTTAATATATACACACAGGCTATTTTTTTCTCCATGACCTGTTTGACCTTGGCTATATCACATGACAGCTCTAGGTCTCGGTCTCCTAGTCTGTAAAGTGAGGTATTGGGACCTTCTGCTGACGTGTTGAATGGTGGTCCCTCGCCCCCATGCTGTAGAGCCTGAGTTGTTGTGTGAAGGCTGCACATTGTGTCAGATCCATGCTAGCACTCACTAAGTTCATGGGGTACTTCCTTCCCTTTTCCTTTCTCCTACTGTTTGGTTTAATTTTCTGTCTATAGTTTGATAAGTGAAAAAAAAAAAAAGTGAAACTGTTAGTCGCTCAGTCATGTCTGACTCGTTATGACCCCATAAACTATAGCCCACCAGGCCCTTCTGTCCATGGAATTTCCCAGGCAGGAATACTGGAGCGGGCTGCCATTTTCTCCTCCGGGGATCTTCCCAATCCAGGGACCACACCTGTGTCTGCTGCATTGGCAGGCGCATTCTTTACTTCTGAGCCCAATGGGAAGCACACACCTTTCTGCCCACCCCTGCCTGGCCTCTGGGTTTCCTGTTTACCCTGAACTGCTTAATTGTTCCTCTGAACTCTTATTGCTTCCCTCCTTGTCTGCTTCCCCTCCTGGAATACGAGCTCCACGAGGACACACACTTCTGTTCACTGCTGTGTAGTATTTGTGCAATGGATGAATGCAACATGAGTCTAAGAACCAGTGCACCAAGGGCCCTGCATGTCATGCACTTCCCTGGTGGGTCAGACGGTAAAGAATCCCCTGCAGTGCAGGAGACCCGGGTTCAATCCCTGGGTTGGGAAGATCCCCCGGAGAAGGGAATGGCTACCCACTCCAGTACTCTTGCCTGGGGAATTCTGTGGACAGAGGAGTCTGGCGAACAACAGTCCATGGGGTTGCAAAAGAGTAGGACATGACTGAGTGATCAGGGTCAGTAAATTGAGGCAAAGACATCACGTCCAAGAACACAGTGTCTTGTGTGTACTGACCACACCTTTCTCTGTGCTCACTTTTCCATCACTAGGGAGTCTGAACTGGCACACAGCTCACTGCCCAGGCACTGCCAGCCTAATGATTGACACGGAGGGGCTGGCTTCTGTGCATTGAGGGTGTGGAAGGAACACATCGTGTACTCACGGCTTCCAGTGTTGGAGGGACAATCTGGAAGGTTGTGTGTGGCTGGAGTGAAATCTCTGGACTCATGATTACTCTGCTCAAATGTCCCTTTCTCGTTAATAAAAGACTAGGCAAGCATCAAAGGAAAACCCCACAGGTCTCTAACTGTTACCAGCACTGTAAGAAGGCAAAGTGTTTTATCTTTTCTTTTTTGGAATGGTTACAATAGGCAAACTCCTAGTCCACAGTGGGTTAAAGCTGCTGAAAATCCCTCAGGAGCGAGCTACAGTTACGAACATTTACTGAGAGCCTTTGTGACACTGGAGAACGGTTTTCTTAAAGCTAATTCAAACCATCTTTGGCCACTGGTAGCAGTAAGCAGTGTCCTACGGCAGGACAGGATTTATAAGAAATTTTCCCCCATTGAGCAGCTAAAGCAAGCACATGTTGAAGCTCACAAGGAAGGAAAGAAGGAAATGTGGGAGGCGTATGTCTTATTAAATGGCATTCATTTCCCTGTTCTCAGAAGAAGTGCCAGGCCATTACTTCACCGCCTAATGAGTGAAACACGGGTATGTAATTAGGCATCACCTCATGACTGCATGAGCCGTTAATCAAACAGTAATTTTAAGGGTTGTCACGGAAGGAAGGTTCAGGATTATTCTTGGATTATTATTATTATTTTTTTAAGTAGTAAGCAACTAGGTAGTAAAGCTCTGAGAAAAGAAACGTCAAACCCTTAAATATCAGAATCTTTCTTTTTAACTGAAATAATATGCTATCCGTCGAGGCTGTCATTGCTTTACAGACGTGCCTTCAACGTTTTCTTTGGGGCTTCTCCTTGTTGAAAGTATTTTAGCCTACTGATAGGAGAGATCAATGAAGTTAGGAACTTTTAAGTTTTGGGTTAAATTTGAGTAAAAATTGGGACATGTAAACTTTACCATCTTAGGTTTTTATCTCCCCTGTCATAACCTACACGAGGATGGTGGGGTTCAGGGCAAGATGGAAGTGAAAATGTTAGTCACTCAGTCATGTCCAACTCTTTGTGACCCCGTGGACTGTAGTCTATAAGGCTCCTCTGTCCATGGAATTCTCCAGGCAAGAATACTGAAGTGAGTGGCCATTCCCTTCTCCAGGGGATCTTCCCACCCCAGGCATCGAACCTGGGTCTCTTGCCTTGCAGGCAGATTCCTCACTGTGTGAGCTACCAGGGAAGCCACCCCAAATCGGCCACTTTGGTATATTTTGAATTAAACTTACTTAAGAAACAGCGAGTACAAGAAGGACACTCTGATCCTCCCCTTGACCTTCTGAAAACAAGACATAAATCTCACACATGAAAGGTGGAGAAAGACATTCTTATCATCAGAGATAGAAAACTCCAGACCAAGAAGGCTGTATAAAAAAAGCCTGTTACTTCTTCACTAATCTCTTCGCCCAGACTCACCCTTCTTTGTCTTGTAAATGATTCACAAATTTATTGTTTATCTAGAAGGTACAAAAGCTGCCTGCTTTGGCCACTTTGGGTTTCATTTCTTTGGCCCCCATACAAAAAAATTAATATTTCTCCTCTTAACTTTTATTATAAGGAGTGTCTAAGCCAAAAATCTAGAAGGGTAGAGGAAAAATTATTTCTTTCCCCTCCAAATAAATTCAGTGCATTGAATTCAACTTGCAGGTTTAAGATTTTTAAGCAACCAGTTCATTCAGATTAACAAATAAAGCAAATGAGATCTGGCTGGTTGAATCATCTTGCGATGAATTCTTCTGAAATTACAAAAATTACTGAGGCCTGGAGACATTTCCTTAGCTAGTCTAGACACTTTGAAATTGTTTTGCATGATGCCAGTGTGGATAATTGTAATAGTATTTCACTTATACCAACCAAGCACTCCTGGCATGCAAGCCTCAACACCTGTTTTTGTTAGTTCTCTGGCTTGTTGCCTTTATACGTGGAACAGGACTGCTCAGTTGAGGTTTGAAGTCCCCCCCTGTGTTTGAAAGAGGCCCAGCTTGTCTGCTCGATGTGGCCGCTGAGACGTTCGGGATGTAAACATGAATCCACTCCTTGGGCTGTGCCTCCTGGAGCCCCAGTGCCATTCACACCAGAGGACGTGTGATTTCTTCCTGCACAACCGCTTTGTCCCCCAGGATGGCCACTGATCAATAGTCACAGCTTCATAGAGTATGCCATTTATTAGCAGGCAGACAGGCGAGGGAAAACCTGGGAACACTGAATGGAGAAAAGTTACCTTTGTTTCCATCAGTGATGCCATTGGTGGGCAGTTCAGCAAATGAGACAAGAGGGGCTGAACTCAAAGTCCAGGAGGTGGGGGGCGCTGCCTGTCCACCTTCATGGCAACAGAGGAGCAGCCCTCAATGTACAGCAAGCTAGCAGCTGGTGGGGAGACAATTAAGAGGGTTTTTAATGAAGGCAGGTCTGTGACGTAGAAGTTGGAAGAAGCAGTAAATCTGACTTTCTAGCAGGGTCTGGATCTTAGCCTCTTCATTCAGACTATTAAAATCAAAGCTAAAAGAAAACGAAATGAAAATTAAAACCAGATCTGAATAACAGCTGAGAAGAAAGGGAAACAAATGTGACATCCCTATCAGCATGGTTTTACAAAAACTTTCTAGATGGATTGTCTGTGTGCTCAGCTGTGTTCCTCTTTGTGGACTGGAGCCTGCCGGGCTCCTCTGTCCATGCGAATTCCTGGGCAAGGATACTGAGGTGGGTTGCCATTTCCTTCTCCAGGGGATCTTTCCAACCCAGGGATCAAACTTGTGTCTCCTGCATTGGTAGGCGTATTCTTTACCACTGAGCCAACTGGAAAGCCACATATTTGTTGCTATTGTTCAGTTGCTAAGTTGTGTCCGACACTTTGTGATCCCATGGACTGCATGCAGCACGCCAGGCTCCCGGTCCTCTGCTATCTCTCGGAGTTTGCTCAGATTCATGTTCACTGGGTCAGTGATGCCATCCGACCATCTCATCCTCTGCTGCCTTCTTCTCCTTTTGCCTTCAGTCTTTCCCAGCATTAGAGTCTTTTCCAATGAGTCAAGTTTTCGCATCAAGTGGCCAAAGTATTGGAGCTTCAGCTTCAGCGTCAGTCCTTCCAATGAATATTCAGGGTTGATTTCCTTTAGGACTGACTGGTTTGATCTCCTTGCTGTCCAAGGGAATCATTCTCAAGAGTCTTCTCTAGCACCACAATTTGAAAGAATCAATCCTTCAGTGCTCAGCCTTCTTTATGGTCCAACCCTCACATCTGTATTAGCTTTGTAATATTAATTAACATAATAATTTTGGTGAGTTGACCCATGACCCTTCCCCACCTGTGTGGTCCTCTGGTCCCTAATAAACCCCAGCATTTAACATAAAGGTATAATGGCACACCTGTAGAAGCCTGTTTACTTGATCAGAGCCCTCTCTTCACTCTACCCTTATTTTTTGACTCACCTTGCCTTTTTAATAAATAGCAAGTTTTAAAAAGATTTTTTTAATCTCTCATGAGAAATATTCACGGGGCAAACCCTTGTGTGCACACATATATGCATAAACATTAACCTGTAATAATGGGCATGTATTTTCATACATTGAACTTCCTTTTCATATATTGAGCTTCCTTTTGAGAAAAGGATTATTTGGCCTCAGAGAGAGAGTCAGATAAGGACTCCCAGTCCCAGTGGGACTGAATTATTTCAGGCGAGCATCTGGGGAACTGATTCTATTGGCTTATGACCCAGTACCTCTGAAACTCTGCTAGAAAAACTCTTGTGACATCTTAGATGTGTCATTTTGAGTCTGTCGTGGAATTAAGTTTCCCCAAACCCCTGCTTTCCTGTCGTTTTCATAGGACAGATGTTATCAGTCCAACAGGTGTGCATAAGAGAGGAGGAAAAGGCCTTATGTCTCAGGCACAGACATCTGAGAGGCGGCTGCATCATCTGTAGGGTCTGTCTCCTCCCTCCTCCCTCCATTCCTTTATCCTCCTAGCATCCTAAAAGAAAAAGGGAAAAATAAAAACTGTTTTCACAGGGTCAACATTTGAGACAAGTACACTTTCTCCGATTTTCCTGGGTTAAGATTAGCCTTCACATTAGTTTATTCATTAAGTTGTCACCAGAAAGAGAACAATACAGAGGAAGAAGAAAAGCAATCCCCCAACTTTGGAAATTGAAGGAAAGTGTGTACTTAAAGAGAAAGAAGAGAGTACTGACCCATTTTTATGGCTTTAGAGGAGAAAATACAGTGATGAGGCACACTGACTTTTTGGAATGCTTGTTATGAATGAAGCGGAAAAAAAATGTCACAAGCATTTTCCAGGATAGAGCCCGAGATGCAGGGTAATTGACAGTTACAAATTAATGGTGATCAGTAGAGTGCCTTATTGCTGAGAAGCCATCTCTTCTTAAATGTCTCAGGTCCCTTGTACCACTCTTGAAACGTGATCATCTTCTGAATTGGACCTTCCACATCAGCCTTCCAGCCTCTCTTACAGACCTGTGCTCAGATCTGCTGATAGGCTGTTCAGTTTCTGTCTCAAAAAGCTCTGAATTAGAGACTGACATAAAAGATTTAAGATGGGTAGATTTAAAGAGATGATCAAACAAATGTAGAATTTCCAGGAAACTAGAAGTACATGTGAATTTCTAGTTATCTAGGTGAGGAAATTCTTCGCAGCCTTTTAATCTTCACTTTATGTCTTCATTGAGCTTCATTAAAAGAAAAGACCTGGGATTTCAGTATCCGAGGTCAACAGAAAAATCTCTTGTATTTTTACAGATTAGAAAATACGATAATGAGATTCTGTTTACAGCAGCATCAAAACAATCAGACTTAGCGATACATTTTGTGACAGATGTGTATGACACACGCTGAAAACTATGGGACACTGCTCAGAACCAAAGAGGACTTAAGTGGAGGTGCTTCACTGGAGAGCTGGGAAACTCACTATTGCTTAAAAATACTAGTTCAAAATGCTATATGTACCCCAGTATTCACAGCAGTGTCATTTACAGGCCAAGATATGGAAGTGACCTAAGTGTCCACTGATAGATGAATGGATAAAGAATATGTGGTACATGTTACAATGGACTATTACTCAGCCATATAAAAGGATGAAATCTTGCCTTTTGGGGCAACATGGACAGACCTGGAGGGCATTATACTGAGTGAAATGAACCAGACGCAGAAGGACAAATACTGAGTGATTTAATTTATACATGGAATATAAAAGTACAGAAAACTAGTGAATATAACAAAAAGAAGCAGACTCACAGTGAGAACAAACTATTGGTTAACCAGTGGGGAGAGGGAAGCTTTATAGGAGTGGAGGCGTAAGTGGTACAAACTATTACGTATAAAATAAGCTGCACAGATATATCGACAACACAGGCAACATAGCCATTGTTTTGTAAGTGGAATATAACCTTTAAAATAAAAAGACTCACTTATTCCCTGATTGAAATGTAGAATCAACACAATTGCAATCAAAACACTAATAAGCTTTAAAAAAACAGATGATGCATTAGATTCCTATTGCTGCTGTAACAAATTACCCCAAACTTAAGAGCTTAAGATAACACAGTTTATCATCTCACAGTTCAAGAGGCCAGCATTCTGAGATGAATCTAACAAATTGCCACAAACTTAGTGGCTTAAAATAACACAGTCTATCATCTCATAGATCTAGAGGCCAGAAGTCTGAGATGAATCTAACAGTACTGAAATCAAGCTGTTGGCCATGCTGCTTCCTCCTGGGGTGCCAGGATTGGGCCTGTTGGTGCTGTGCCTAGCTCCTCTTGGCCTCCATATTCCTTGGCTTGTGCCCACATCACTCCAAGCTCTGTCCTGTAGTTAAATTACCTTACCGCTTTCATTTCTATAGTCAAATGTCCCTCCATCTCCCTCTTAAAAATACTTGTTATTATATTTATGGCCCACTTAGATAATCCACCATGATTTCTCCAGTCAATCCTTAACTTGATCACATCCATACAGTCTCTTTTGCCATATATGATAACATTCTCAGGTTCCAGGGATTGACTTGGGTGTCTTTAAGGGCCATTCCCTGGCCTTCCAAGGAATATGTAAACTCTTTCTAAAATTAATAGAGAAACAGAAAGAATCTAAAGCAGAAAACAACAGTATTGAAGAAGAACCAAGTTGAAAGACTTATACTACCTAGTTTTAAGACATGCTGTGAAACTACAGAGATCGGCTTGGTGGTTTTGATGTATGAATAGAGAAATAGGTCTATGAAACTACAGGGAAATAACAGTTTCTTGAATTCCTCAGTGTTCCTGTAAAAATCCCCAGCCTCTTGAGCCGTATAAAGTTGAAGAGTGTTTGCTCTTACTTGTAAAGTTTCATATCTATAGGAAGTAGATCTCTAGCTAAGTTTTAAAAACTCCTCTTATCACACCAAAGCCAAATGGTCATATCCATAAACAGACATGTGGATGAGTTTCAAAGGTCCTAGGGTAGAGAATTATAGTCCTAGGTATTTTTTGTTGTTTAGTTGACTCTTAGCAGCCCCATGGACTGCAGCATGCCAGGCTTCCCTGTCCTTTACTATCTCCCAGACTTTGCTCAACCTCATGTCCATTGAGTCAGTGATTCTATGTAACCATCTCATCCTCTGTCTCCCCCTTCTCCTCCTGCCTTCAATCTTTCCCAGCATCAGGGTCTTTCCAGTGAGTCGGCTCTTCATATCAGGTGGCCAAAGGGTTGGAGCTTCAGCTTCAGCATCAGTCCTTCCAGTGAATATTCAGCGTTGATTTCCTTTAGAATTGACTGGTTTGATCTCCTTGCAGTCCAAGGGACTCTTGAGTCTTCTCCAGCACCACAGTTCAAAAGCATCAATTCTTTGGTGCTAGCCTTCTTTGTGGTCCAACTCTCACATCTGTACATGACTACTGGAAAAACCATAGCTTTGACTATACAGACCTTTGTTGGCAAAGTGATGTCTCTGTTTTTTAATACGCTCTCTAGGTTTGTCATAGCTTTCTTTCCCAGGTATTTACATTTGAAATAATCTAAATTTCTGTGTAAGTGGTGCTGAATTTTCTGAATCCACTTAAATCAAAAGTGACTCTTTTTGCCAAAAGAAGTTGAACCCACTTTTTCTATCTTCTTAGCCTATAAAATTTGATGATCAATCTTTTGTGTGTTTAAGATTTACTCAGAGATTCTAAACTCATCCTGTAGTAATTTGTACACAGTGGATCCAGCAAGGGCCTTGGAATCTTTTAAACAAACATGCCAAATATTTCTAATGCTGGTGGTCTAAGGACCACTTTGTGATTACAGCCAGAAAAAATGTTGATTCCTCAGTGAAAATGATGATTCAAAGTACTTGGTGAAAGAGACAAACAATGTACAAATCATCACAGAGGATGACAATCTTCCATGGAAGTCAACACGGTGAGAGAAATAAAGCAGGGGGGCAGAGAAGGGTCCAAAGTGGACTAAAGTATTCTTATCAGTCCTACTGATTAAAGTGCCCATGCAGCAGATTTAGTGACAATGTCACCAGTAACAGTTCCTAGTTTTATCCTTTTTGCTGAGTTTTGTCCTTCTAAAGAGTAGCTGCCATTTTAAGGTACCATGAGATGATTATCCACTAGTGACAGAAACTCTGCTGTTTTCTTTCTTTCTCTTTCTCACACTTGTTGTCTATGTTTTCTCGGTGGTTGTGGTAGTTAAGTCATCTCCAATGCTTTGTGACCCCATGGACTGTAGCCCACCAGACTCCTGTATCCATGAGTTTCTCCAGGCAAGGATACTGGAACGGGTAGCCATTTCCTTCTCCAGGGGATCTACCCACCTGGGGATTGAACCTGAGTCTTCTGCATCTCCTGCATTGGCAGGCAGTTTCTTCATAACCGTGCCACCAGGGAAGCACCTATATTTTCTTACCTAATCCCTAAAAACAGTATTGTTATATTTTATCTTCATTTTTCAGATGAGAAGAGTAAATAAATGCCAGAACCATTTTGGCTGTTTGACTCTATTGCCTACACTATTAAACCCCATCTTATTACATATAGCATTATTTGCAGGGATAGTTTATTTTTTCTATTATGTTTTCTTCTTATTTTAAAGTTAATGTAGTTTTTAATTGAATTATAGTTGATTTGTAATGTTGTGTTAGTTTCAGGTGTAGAGTAAAGTGAATCAGTTATACATATACATATATCCACTCTGTTTTAGATTCTCTTCCCTTATAGCTTATTATGAAATATTGAGTCTAGTTCCCCACGCTATTCAGTAGACCTCTGTTGTTAATCTATTTCATACACAGTAAAATGTGTGTACATCAGTCCCAAACTCCTAATTTGTCTCCTTTTCCTTTGGTAGCCATAAGTTTTTTTCTATGTCTGTAGGTCTGTTTCTGTATAAAAGTTCATTTCTGTCATTAATTTTTTTTTTTTTTTTTTTTTTTTTAGCTTCCACATATAAGCGATTACATGTGATATTTGTCTTCCTCTGTCTGGCTTACTTATAAGCAGGAACCTGGATGGATTTGATATTAAGGGACTATTAGAATCAAATTTATGCTACTCAAGGTGAGCTTAACCAAAAGGCAGCACTGTTAGGCAAGCATGAAGTGTGTTTGGCAAGTGGTATGGTTTAGAGGTGCTTGGGGGAAAAGAAGATGGGTGATGTGGTAAGAAGGTGGGTGATGTGGTAAGAAGGTGGGTGATATGGTAAGGAGAGTAACTTGAGCCTGTATTGTAACCAGAGATGTTTGCACTCCATGGGGTGGGGGCAGGAAGTGTCTGGGAATCCTTGAAAATGAGGCATGATGCAAAGTTTGGACAACTAGCTTGATGATGCTCTCTTGCAGAGGGTGGATTGCAAGGATCAGAAATTCCAGGTGAGGTGACCCACTTGACACAACTACATCATTTAGGAGAGGAACAACACAAGCAGGTATTCGTGGGGTATCCTGAAATTCACAGAACCTTCCAGAAGATGTAATCCCCTTGGTCTTCATGAAAGCTTTCTCATTCCAGTTTCACATCACTGACCTCCTCAATTAGGAAAACCACTGCTATTTGTTGTTTTCACTAGGTTATCTTGGGCAAGGTTTTCACTTAGGTAAACAGAGTTCATGCCTGGTGATTATGTCATGGTTTTGAAGAAATTTCCTGTGTTTGGAAATGAATTGTGCACAGTTGCTTGATTCAATTGACCCTTCAGGCCATTTTAGTTTCTTTTGGAAATGTATATATATGAGTTTTCAAAAATGCTCCTTCTTATGACTATATGAGCTTTCCCCTTTCCTCTGATCTTATAGCTAAGGTTTGAAGAATTTTATTACAAATAGAAGAAAGTTAGCAAAATACTGCTTCATCACTTCCATTAATCACTTAAAATCTTTTTGAACTCCAATCAGAGCTTTTGTAATTAGACAATTGTCCATAGTAAGGTTAAAATTCTTAATCTGGTTAGTGTGGTGATACAATTTAGTGCCCCCAAACTATCCTGTACACTAGTAATTACAACCTGATCATTAGTTCTACTTAGGTTACTTTGGAAATGACAGGAACTTTATTTGTGGAAACTATTTGGTACATTCTCATGGTGCCATAGGCTTCCCAGGTGGCCTGAGTGGTAAAGAATCTGTCTGTTAATGCAGGAGACCTAGGAGACACGGGTTTGATCCCTGGAGAAGGGAATGACAGCTTACTCCAGTATTCTTACCTGGGAAATCCCATGGACACAGGAGTCTGGCAGGCTACAGTCCATGGGATTGCAGAGACAGATAGGGCTAAGCAACTTATTAGCACATGGTGCTATAACCAATTGTCTATTCAAATACAAAAGTAAATTGTTTTATTTTCACTTAGATAAGTGAAAAATTTACTGGTCTGGCTACATCTACTATTCTGTCAGTTGTTTGGTCTATACCTACAGTTAACTTTTCTTCAGTGCAGTTCAGTTGCTCAGTTGTGTCCGACTCTTTGTGACCCCATGGACTGCAGCACGCCAGGTCTCCCTGTCCATCACCAACTCCCAGAACTTGCTCAAAGTCATGTCCATCAGTCGGTGATGCCATCCAACCATCTCATCCTCTGTTGTCCCCTTCTCCTCTTGCCTTCAATCTTTCCCAGCATCAGGGTGTTTTCCAATGAGACAGTTCTTCGCATCAGGTGTCCAAAGTATTGGAGTTTCAGCTTCAGCATCAGGCCTTCCAGTGAATATTCAGGACTGATTTCCTTTAGGATGGACTGGTTGGATCTCCTGGCAGTCCAAGGGACTCTCAAGAGTCTTCTCCAACACCACAGTTCAAAAGCATCAATTCTTCGGTGCTCAGCTTTCTTTATAGTCCAACTCACACATCCATACATGACTACTGGAAAAACCATAGCCTTGACTAGATGGACCTTTGTTGACAAAGTAATGTCTCTGCTTTTTAATATGCTGTCTAGGTTGGTCATAACTTTCCTTCCAAGGAGTAAGCGTCTTTTAATTTCATGGCTGCAGTCACCATCTGCAGTGCTTTTGGAGCCCCCCAAAATAAAGTCTGTCACTGTTTCCATTGTTTCTTCATTTATTTGCCATGAACTGATGGGATTGAATGCCATGATCTTCATTCTTTGAATGCTGAGTTTTAAGCCAGCTTTTTCACTCTCCTCTTTCACTTTCATCAAGATGCTCTTCAGTTCCTCTTCACATTGTGCTGTAAGGGTGGTGTCATCTGCGTATCTGAGGTTATTGATATTTCTCCCAGCAATCTTGATTCCAGCTTGTGCTTCATCCAGTCCAGCATTTCACATGATGTACTCTGCATATAAGTTAAATAAGCAGGGTGACAATACGCAGCCTTGACAATATACTCCTTTCCTGATTTGGAACCAGTCTGTTGTTTCATGTCCAGTTCTAACTGTTGTTTCTTGACCTGCATACAGATTTCTCAGGAGGCAGGTCAGGTGGTCTGGTATTCCCATCTCTTTAAGAATTTTCCACAGACTGTTTTGATCTACAAAGCTAAAGGCTTTCACATAATCAATAAAGCAGAAGTAGGTATTTTTCTGAAATTCTCTTGCTTTTTCTATGATCCAATGGATCTTGGCAGTTTGATCTCAGGTTCCTCTGCCTTTTCTGAATCCAGAACGTCTGGAAGTTGACAGTCACATACTGTTGAAGTCTGGCTTGGAGAATTTTGAGCATTACTTTGCTAGCGTGTGAGATGAGTGAAGTTATGCAGTAGTTTGAACATTCTTTGGCATTGCCCTTCTTTGGCATTGGAATGAAAACTGACCTTCTCTAGACCTGTGGCCACTGCTGAGTTTTCCAAATTTGCTGGTATACTGAGTGCAGCACTTTCACAGCATTACCTTTTAGGATTTGAAATAGCTCAGCTGGAATTCATTCACCTCCACTAGCTTTGTTCATAGTGATGCTTCCTAAGACCCACTTGAGTTTGCATTCCAGGATATCTGGCTCTAGATGAGTGATCACACCATCCTGGTTATCTGGTCATGAAGATCTTTTTTGTATAGTTCTTCTGTGTATTCTTGCAACCTCTTCTTAATATCTTCTGCTTCTGTTAGGGCCATACCATTTCTGTCTTGTATTGTACCCATCTTTGCATAAAATGTTCCCTTGGTACCTCTAATTTTCTTGAAGAGATCTCTAGTCTTTTGCATTCTATTGTTTTCCTCTGTGTCTTTGCATTGATCACTTAGGAAGGCTTTCTTATTTCTTCTTGCTATTCTTTGGAACTCTGCATCCAAATGGGTATTTCTTTCCTTTTCTCCTTTTCCTTTTGCTTCTCTTCTTTTCTCAACTATTTGTAAGACCTCCTAGTACAACAATTTTGCCTTTGTGCATTTCTTTTTTGGGGGGATGGTCTTGATCACTGCCTCCTATACAGTGTCATGAACTTCTACCATAGTTCTTCAGGCACTCTGTCTATCAGATCTAATCCCTTGAATCTATTTGTCACTTCTACTGTATAATCATAAGAGATTTGATTTAGGTCATATCTGAATGTGGAGAAGACAGTGGCAACCCGCTCCAGTACTCTTGCCTGGAAAATCCCATGGATGGAGGAGCCTGGTAGGCTGTAGTCCATGGGGTCGTGAAGAGTCGGGCACGACTGAGCGACTTCACTTTCACTTACTTGCATTGGAGAAGGAAATGGCAGCCCACTCCAGTGTTCTTGCCTGGAGAATCCCAGGGACGGGGGGAGCCTGGTGGGCTGCCATCTATGGGGTTGCACAGAGTCGGACACGACTGAAGCGACTTAGCTGCAGCAGCAGCAGCATACCTGAATGATCTAGTGGTTTTCTCCATTTTCTTCAATTTAAGTCTGAATTTTGCTATAAGGAGTTCATGATCAGAGCCACAGTCAGCTCCTGGTCTTGTTTTTGCTGACTGTATAGAGCTTCTTCATCTTTGGCTGCAAAGAATATAATCAATCTGATTTTGGTATTGACCTTCTGGTCATGTTGATGTGTAGAGTCTTCTCTTGTGTTGTTGGAAAAGGGTGCTTGCTATGACCAGTGTGTTCTCTTGACAAACTGTTTTAGCCTTTACCCTGCTTCATTTTGTACTCTAAGGCCAAATTTTCCTGTTACTCCGGGTATCTCTTGACTTCCTCCTTTTGCAATCCAGTCCCCTATGATGAAAAGGACATCTTTCTTGGTTTTAGTTCTAGAAGTTCTTGTAGGTCTTCAGAGAACCATTCAACTTCAATTTCTTCAGCATTACTGATTGGGGCATAGACTTGGATTACTGTGATATTGAATGGTTTGCCTTGGAAACCAACAGAGATCATTCTGTTGTTTTTGAGATTGCACCCATGTACTGCACTTCAGACTCTCTTGTTGACTATGATGGCTACTCCATTTCTTCTAAGGGTTTCTTGCCCACAGTAGTAGATATAAAGTTCATCTGAATTAAATTCATCCATTTCAGTCCATTTTAGCTCACTGGTTTCTAAAATGTCGATGTTCACTCTTGACATCTCCTGTTTGACCACTTCTAACTTAACTTGATTCATGGACTTAACATTCCCGGTTCCTATGCAATATTGCTCTTTACAGCATCGGACTTTACTTCCATCACCAGTCACATCACAGTTGGGCATTGTTTCCACTTTAGCTATCTCTTCATTCTTTCTGGAGTTATTTCTCCACTCTTCTCCAGTGTCATATTGGGCACCTAATGACCTGGGGAATTCATACTTCAGTATCATATCTTTTTGCCTTTTCGTACTGTTCATGGGGTTCTCAAGGCAAGAATACTGAAGTGATCTGCCATTTCCATCTCTAGTGGACCTTGGTTTGTCAGAACTCTCCACCATGACCTGTCCATCTTGGGTGGCCCTACATAGCATGGCTTATAGTTTCATTGAGTTAGACAAGGCTGAGGTCCATTTGATCACTATGATTAGTTTTCTGTGATAGTGGCTTTCATTCTGTCTGCCCTCTGATAAGGTAAGAGGCTTATGGAAGCTTCCTGATGGCAAAGACTGACTTTTCTTAGCAGAGTAAATAATTTTATAAGTACAGTATATCAAATGTAAGTAGCTCTTCAAACCTAAACTTTGAAGTACGTTTTTATTGATTGCTATGGATAATTGAAGGAAAAACCTCAATAACAAAAGAATAAAAGTAGTAATTATCCTTCATTGAGCCATGAATATGTGGCAGATATTAAGTTTAATCCATCTTTGTCTATAAAATCTCATTTATTCTTTATTATAATCTCTTGAGTATATATTATGCATGTAAGAAACCTGAGAGTCAGAGAAGCTAAATAATGGTGTAAGAAGTTACAGAGTCTGGGTGAGAAAAGTCAGGATTGGAATGCCAGGTTCTCCAGCCCAAAGCTCAGTGTTTCTTCTTCTTATAACATTGCTCCCAAGTCACCTGGGAAATACCAGCAATGCTATTTTATTACCATAAATAGAAGCACAGGGAGTGGGGGAGGGAAGGATTGGGAGTTTGGGGATTAGCAAATGCAAATTATTGTATTCAAAATTGCCCTACTGTATAGCATAAGGAACTATATTCACTGTCTTGAGAAAACCATAATGGAAAAGAGCATGAGAAAGAATATAAGTATAAATGAGTCACTTTTCTGCATAGCAGAAATTAACACAGCATGGTAAATCCAACCATAGTTAATAATTTTTTAAAAAGAAATACAAGGACAAATTGTGGTGTAAACCTTTTTTTTTTTTTTTCTAAGATGGATCAGCATCATGTCACAGAGAAGCTAAATATAAAGACAGGAAGCAAAAAGGACTTTGGCTCTGTCTCATCTTTAAGCCGATAATTGTCACATCGCTGTCTTTGCTCTGACATTTCTCCCAAGCCCCGGGACATCTGTCCTTCAAGTGTTTTCCAGATCCTGCAGCTTAAAATGTCATCAATGGACCTTATTATCTTTCCCCTCACATTTTCTTTATCACCTTCCTGATGCCTTTCTGCCAGTGACTTTGAGATCTTCAAGCTACCCAGGCTTAAATACCAGTGGTCCTTCTGAGCTCACTGTTTCCCTTGCACCTTACATTTCTCAGTTTCTAGGTCCTGTTGCCTCCTCTTTCAGAATTTCCCTCAACTTTGATTTCACCATAACCACTTGAGTTCAAATTGCTTTTCTTCTTTCCTGAAGTATCTTCTTACTCTAGAGCAGCACATTGGTGGTTTCGCAACAGTCTTTCTGAATCACCACCTCAATTGTTTGCTACTCCCCCACTCTACAACCATCAGTGGCTCCCCACTGCCTATATTACAGGGCTGTAAGATGCACTGCAGGATTCCAAGTTATAAGTGAACTTGCTGGTTGCATGGGACCTACTTACAGTTAAAAAAAAGATTTCCCTGAAATTCAAATTTAACTGGGTGTCCCGTGTTTTCATTAGCTAATTCCAGCAACCCTATTATATCATTAACTATAAACTCTTTAGTCCGCTGTCCAGTAAATGAGCCCGACTAATGGCTCCAGTTTTATCCATCACTTCTGTCCTTGGAGTCTGTCCTCTAGTCAGGTGATAGTATTGACTGGCCCCATACACGAGTCACCCTCCTGCTGCAGGCTCAATGTGTGTGCCAAGCTGTTTCAGTCGTAACGGACTCTTTGTGACCCCAGGGATTATAGCCCACCAGCCTCCTCTGTCCATGAGATTCTCCAGGCAAGAATACTGGAGTGGGTTGCCATTTCCTCCCCCAGGGAATCTTCCCAACCCAGGGATTGAATCTGTGTCTCCTGCATTGGGTAGGTGGAGTGTTTAACACTAGTTCTACCTGGGAAGCCCAGGCTGAATGTGTCCCTCCCCTAATTTGCATGCTGAAACCCAACCCTGTGATATCTGGAAATGGGGCCTTTGGGAGGGGATGAGGTCATGAGGGTGGAGGCCTCGTGAATAGGATTTGTGCCCTTATTAAAGAGACTCAATCTCCCGCACCCCCTCTTCCACGTGAGGACACAGTGGCAAGACAACTATCTGTGAACTAGGAAGCAGGCTCTCACCAGACATGGAATCTGCTGTCATCCTGATCTGGACTCCCAGCCCCCAGAACTGTAAGAGAGGAATGTCTACTGTTTAAGCTTTCCAGTCTATCCCAGTGTGGGGATTGACATGTATCCATCGTTGATACTACATGTAAAATAGGTAACTAATGAGAACTACTGTATAGCACAGGGAGCTCTACTCAATGCTCTGTGGTGACCTAGATGGGGAGAAAATGTTAAAAAAAGAGGGGATATATGTATACATATGGGGCTTCCCAGATGGCACTAGTGGGAAAGAACCTGCCTGCCAATGAAGGAGATGGAGGTGATGCAGGTTCAATCCCTGCATCAGGAAGAGCCCCAGGAGGAGGGCATGGCAACCCAATCCAGTATTTTTGCCTGGAGAACCCCATGGACAGAGGAGCCTGGTGGGCTACAGTCCATAGAGTTAGACACGACTGAAGTTACTCAGCACCCATGCATGCACACATGTACACACTTAGCAGAATCACTCTGCTCTACAGTAGAAACGAATAACACAACATTGTAGAGCAACCATACCCCAGTTTAAAAAAATGGCTCTCAGTCTAGGGCACTTTTTGTCATAGCCGCCTGAACAGACTAAGACATCTACCCTGTGCTTTTGTGGAACTCGTGGCCCAGAAAAGATGCTGCCCCTTGGAGGAGTCTGTGGTTCCTCCAAGAACTCCATGGCTCTTAGTGAGTATTTTTTTCTTACTCTCCTTATTCCATCCCAGTGTGCATGCCCATAACTGTTTATCTCTTCCTCCCAGTTAGTTGTGAGTTCCCTTAGAACAGTCCACACTGCTCTCATTTTTACATGCTTCCAATTCTAATATTGTGCTTTATACATATTAAACACCATTGACTGAATGAGTAAATATTAGGAAAGACCTTTAACTCCAAAAATGAATTTATGCTTTTAAAATAATTCCCCTTTACTTTTGTTTCTAAAATTTTATTGGAGTATAGTTGATTTGCAACGTTGTGTTTCAGGTACACAGCAAAGTGGTTCAGTTATTTGCTGTTTAGTTGCTAAGTCATGTCCAACTCTTTGTGATCCCATGGACTATAATCTGCCAGGCTCCTCTGTCTATGAGATTTTCCGGGCAAGAATCCTGGAGCAGGTTGCCATTTTCTTCTGCAAGGACTCTTCAGTTATATATATTCATTTTTTTCCCTTTTTTTTCAGAATCTTTTCTCATACAGATTATCACAGACTATCAAGTAGAGTTCCCTGTGCTATACGGTAGTTCCTTTCTGGTTATCTATCTTATATATAGTGGTGTGTGTGTGTGTGTGTGTGTGTGTGTGTGTGTGTACGTGTGTGCATGCTAAGTGGCTTCAGTCATGTCTGATTCTTTGCAACTGAGACAGTCAGTTCCTAGGCAGGTTGATAAGAAGTCTGGGGGTCCCCAAGGAGAGAGGGGTCTGCAGTTCTCTCCAGAGGGGTCTGCAGAGGAGGAAAAAAGGACAAACTTTTTACCCTCTACATTCCTTAGTATTATATAACAATAATGTATCCTGCTTGAGGACTTAGTTAGCTTAGTGAAGTCACTCAGTCGTGTCTGACTCTTTGCAACCCCGTGGAAGGTAGCATACCAGGCTCCACCGTCCTTGGGATGTTCCAGCTGAGAATACTGGAGTGGGCTGCCATTTCCTTCTCCAGGGGATCTTCCCAACCCAGGGATCGAACCCGGGTCTCCTGCATTGCAGACAGAAGCTTTACCGTCTGAGCCACCAGCGAAGCTTCTGGGAAAAAACCTTCAGGCTAATCCTGTTATCTTAAAATGTAAATTATGGGAGTGTCTAGAAAGGTCTTTACAACCTCCATTCTTTTGATTCATTGTAATAACTAATTAAAAGTATGTAACTCCATTGCTAACACTAGTGAGGGGGCACTCTTTCTGCCCCCTTCTGATGCCCATGTCAGAAGCTTTTTCTATCCCTTTTATACTTTAATAAAACTTTATTACACACAAGCTCTGAGCAATCAAGCCTCATCTCTGGCCCTGGATTGAATTCTTCTCCTCCAGAGGCCAAGAATCCCGGCGTGTTTTGTGGTCCAAAAACAACCTTTCACAGCCCTCTGGATCTTAGCCCCACCAGGCTCCGCCGCTCATGCAAGCTTTCAGGCAAGGATATTGGAGTCGATTGCCATTTCCTTCTCCAGGGCATCTTCATAACCCAGGGACTGAACCTGCGTCTCTTAACTCTCCTGCATTGGCAGGTGGATTCTTTCCCACTAGCCTTACCTGGAAAGCCTGAGTGGTGTGTGTATATTAATCAACTTCTTTTAATTCTAAAAAGGAATTATCCTTTCTCATACAGTGAGCACCTATCTTCCAGAAAGAGAAAAAGGATGGGGACATGTGTTAAATGTGTAAATACTACTCTGCTTTATTGATACTTTACATTCCATTAAAATAATTCATTTCTTGGGTATTCTCAAGAAATAAACATAGAATTTATTTCCTCTGTTTTTTTATGGGAATGCTGTGTGTCTCATTTTGCTAGAACTTTAAACTACTTGAGATAAGTTAGCAATCATTTTGAGACACCAGATTTTTTATTAATTAACAAAGAAAGAGGATACATGGCCACAGAGTAGTTGATATGTAAGGTTAAATGGCCAAATTATAAGGAGGGAACACAGCCCCACCTATCAATAGAAAATTGGATTACAGGTTTACTGAGCAAGGCTCTGCCCATCAGAGCAAGACCCAAATTCCCCCACACTCAGTCCTTCCCATCAGGAAGTTTCAACAAGCCTCTTATGCTTACCCATGGAAGTCAGACAGAATGGAAACCACAATTACAGAAAACTAAACAGATTGATCACTTGGATAACAGCCTTGTCTAACTCAATGAAACTATGAGCCATGCCATGTACGGCCACCCTAGACGGATGGGTCAGAGTGGAGTGTTCTGACAAAACGGGGTCCACTGGAGAAGGGAATGGCAAATCACTTCAGTATTCTTGCCTTGAGAACATCATGAACAGTATGAAAATGCAAAAAGATATGACACTGAAGTATGAACTCCCCAGGTCATTAGGTGCCCAATATGCTACTGGAGAAGACTGGAGAAATAGCTCCAAAAAGAATGAAGAGGCTGAGCCAAAGCAAAAAGAATGACCAGTTGTGGATGTGACTGGTGATGGAAGTAAAGTCTGATGTTGTAAAGAACAATATTGCATAGGAACCAGGAGTGTTAGGTCCATGAATCAAGTTAAGCTGCTGCTGCTGCTGCTGCTAAGTCGCTTCAGTCATGTCCGACTCTGTGCGACCCCATAGACAGCAGCCCACCAGGCTCCCCACCCCTGGGATTTTCTAGGCAAGAACACTGGAGTGGGTTGCCATTTCCTTCTCCAATGTGTGAAAGTGAAATGTGAAAGTGAAGTCACTCAGTTGTGTCCAACTCTCAGCGACCCCATGGATTGCAGCCTACCAGGCTCCTCCGTCCATGGGATTTTCCAGGCAAGAGTACTGGAGTGGGGTGACATTGCCTTCTCTGCAAGTTAGCTAGAAGTGGTCAACCAGGAGATGGCAAGAGTAAACATCACATTTTAGGAATCAGTGAACTAAAATGGACTGAAACGGGTGAATTTAATTCAGATGAACTTTATATCTATTACTGTGGGCAAGAAACCCTTAGAAGAAATGGAGTAGCCCTCATAGTTAACAAGAGAGTCCAAAATGCAGTACATGGGTGCAATCTCAAAAACAACAGAATGATCTCTGTTGGTTTCCAAGGCAAACCATTCAATATCACAGTAATCCAAGTCTATGCCCCAACCAGTAATGCTGAAGAAGCTGAAGTTGAATGGTTCTATGAAGACTTACAAGACCTTCTAGAACTAAAACCAAAAAAGATGTCCTTTTCATCATAGGGGACTGAAAGGCAAAAGTAGGAAGTCAAGAGATACCTGGAATAACAGGCAAGTTTGGCCTTGTAGTGCAATATGAAGCAGGGCAAAGGCTAACGGAGTTTTGCCAAGAGAATCCACTGGTCATAGCAAACACACCCTTCCAACAACACAAAAGATGACTCCTACACATGGACATTGCCATATAGTCAATACTGAAATCAGATTGATTATATTCTTTGCAGCTGAAGATGGAAAAGCTCTATACAGTCAGCAAAAACAAGACCAGGAGCTGACTGTGGCTCAGATCGTGAACTCCTTATTGCCAAATTCAGACTTAAACTGAAGAAAGTAGGGAAAACCACTAGACCATTCAGGGGAATCCCTTATGATTATACAGTGGAAGTGACAAATAGATTCAAAGGATTAGATCTGAGAGACAGAGAGCCTGAAGAACTATGAATGGAGGTTTGTAACACTGTACAGGAGGCAGTGATCAAGACCATCCCCAAGAAGAAAGGCAAGAAAGCAAATGGTTGTCTGAGAAGGTCTTACAGATAGCTGAGAAAAAGAGAAGTGAAAGGCAAAGGAGAAAGGGAAATATTTATCCATCTGAATGCAGAGTTTCAGAGAATAGAAAGGAGAGATAAGAAAGTGTTCCAAAGTGATCAATGCAAAGAAATAGAGGAAAACAATACAATGGGAAAGACTAGAGATCTTTTCAAGAAAATCAGAGATACCAAGGGAATATTTCATGGAAAGATGGGTACAATACAGGACAGGACCTGTATGAACCTAACAGAAGCAGAAGATATTAAGAAGAGGTTGCAAGAATACACAGAAGAACTATACGAAAAAGATCTTTGTGACCCAGATAACCACGATGGTGTGATCACTCACCCAGAGCCAGACATTCTGGAGTGTGAATTCAAGTGGGCCTTAGGAAGCATCACTGTGAACAAAGCTAGTGGAGGTGAATGAATTCCAGCTGAGCTATTTCAAATCCTAAAAGATGATGCTGTGAAAGTGCTGCACTCAATATGTCAGCAAATATGGAAAACTCAGCAGTGGCCACAGGACTGGAAAAGGTCAGTTTTCATTGCAATCCCAAAGAAAGACAATGCCAAAGAATGTTCAAACTGCTGCACAATTTCACTCATCTCACATGCTAGCAAAGTAATGCTCAAAATTCTCCAAGCTAGGCTTCAACAATACATGAACCGAGAACTTCCAGATATTCAAGCTGGATTTAAAAATGGCAGAGGAACCAGAGATCAAACTGCCAAGATCCATTGGATCATCAAAAAAGCAAGAGCATTTCAGAAAAACATCTACTTCTGCTTCATTGACTACACTAAACTCTTTAACTGTGTGGATCACAACAAGCTGTGGGAAAATCTTAAAGAGTTGGGATTACCAAACTGTCTTACCTGCCTCCTGAGAAATCTGTATGCAGGTCAAGAAACAACAGTTAGCACTGGACATGGAACAATGGACTGCTTCCAAATCGGGAAAGGAGTACATCAAGGCTGTATATTGTCACCCTCCTTATTTAACTTATATGCAGAGTACATCATGTGAAATGCCGCGCTGTTTATATCATAAGCTGGAATCAAGATTGCAGGGAGAAATATCAGTTACCTCAGATATGCAGATGACAGCACCTTTATGGCAAAAAGTGAAGAGGAACTAGTGAGCGTCTTGATGAAAGTGAAAGAGGGGAGAGAAAAAGCTGGCTTGAAACTCAACATTCAGAAAACTAAGATCATGGCATCTGGTCCCATCACTTCATGGAAAATAGTGGGGAAACAATGGAAACAGTGAAAGACTTTATTTTCTTGGGCTCCAAAATCACTGTGGATGGTGAGTGCAGCCATGAAGTTAAAAGACGCTTGCCACTTGGAAGAAGAGCTATGACCAACCTATGTATGTGTATATGTTTGTCACTTAGTCATGTCTGACTCTGTGACTACATGGACTGTAGCCCGCCAGGCTCCTCTGTCCAAAGGATTTTTCAGGCAAGAATACTAGAATGGATTGCCATTTCCTTCTCCAGGGGATCTTCCTGACCCAGGGATTGAACCTGGGTCACCTGCACTGCAGGCAGACTCTTTACCATCTGAGCAAACAGAAAAGCTCAACCTACATAGCATATTAAAACACAGAGACATTATTTACTGACAAAGGTCCACGTAGTCAAAGTAGTGGTTTTCTCAGTAGTCATGTATGGTTGTGAGATTTGGGCCATAAAGAAGGCTGAGTTTCAAAGAATTGATTCTTTTGAACTGTGGTACTACTAGAGAGGACTCTTGAGAATCCCTTGGACAGCAAGGAGATCAAACCAGTCAATCCTAAAGGAAAAAAGTCCTGAATATTCATTGGAAGGAGTGATGCAGAAGCTGAAGCTCCAATCCTTTGGCCACCTGATGCAAAGAACTGACTCACTGGAAAAGATCCTCATGCTGGGAAAGATTGAAGGCAGGAGAAGAAGGGGACAACAGAGGATGAGATGGCTGGATGGCATCACCAACTCCATAGACATGAATTTGAGCAAGCTCCCGGAGTTGGTGATGGTCAGGGAAGCCTGGCGTGCTGCAGTCCATAGGCTTGCAAAAATCATACACAACTGAGTGACTGCAAAGAGCTGAACTGAAGGTTAAGTGGGAGCGGGGGCAGTGGAGGGAGGTGCATGGCCGGAAGTTTGAGAATCCACTTGCAAGAGCTGAGAGCTGAATGTTGTGGACATTGGTTTTCATTTTTGCAAAGCTTGCCTTTTTTAACCCCTTCCTCTGCACCCAGGTCTATCAAACAGAGGTGTATTATGAAAGCAACTGGCCTCATTGATAGATTTTTATTCTTTTTCCATCAATTTATATTGAGTATTCTGTTAAGTGTCAGGTCCATTACATTCCTGTTCCAGGAGGTAAATGGCATCATTTTGGTTGTTTACCATCTTATACAATTAAAATAAGTTGAAAGAGAGCCTAGTTTCACTCTTGGTGGGCATGTTTTACATGGCTTCAAGATTCTTTAGTTCTGATTTATTAACTGTGTCTCAAGAACATATATGCCATCTGTAAGGTGTTGCAAAAGCGATGCCTGAGAACACAGTTCTAGATTCTCTCAGTCTCATCAGCATGTAAATCATTAAGCAAAATACAAATGCCCACCAGGCAAAATAGTCTGAATGACACTCCCACCACTGCATATGGATGAAGCATGGCCGATAAGTCCCTTCTTCAAATATGCCCTCTTACTGCATTATTTGTGGGCTGGGAAATGCAGGTTGAATCCTGCAGTCATTCTTGGCCTTATTCTTTCCTAGTGGGGTCTGTGAGCTGTAAACTGATCCTTGGATGGAAAGCATTTATCCTTTCCTTGACAGCTAAATTGTTACTCTAGACCAGCAACAGTTGCATTTAAAGAAATCTTTTTCTGAGCCTTTAGCAACTGTAGAAGTTGGAAGGGCAAGTGAAGGTTTTTCTGCTTTGTCTGTCTTTATATATCTAGAAGGCTTCCCAGGTGGAACAGTAGTAAAGAATCCACTGCCTGTGCAGGAGATGCAAGAGTTGCAGGTTTGATCCCTGGGTCAGGAAGATCCCCTGAAGAAGGAAATAGCCACCCACTCCAGTATTCTTGCCTGGGAAATCCCATGGACAGTGGAGCTTGGCAAAGAGTTGGACATAACTGAAGCGACTTAGCTAGCACGCCCACACGCGTACATCTAGAAAAGTATTTAAAATGCTTCTACAATGTCCTTTTTAATTAGAACCTCATCTTGGAATTTTGAAGGCATTTTGCATTATCTGAACAATTAAACAAATATTCTCAATCCTATTTTGTTCAAGTTCTTCTTCCCTCAAATCGCCCTTTCTTTTTTCATTTTGTTAGAGCTATTGAAAGCATCCATAGAGACAGAAAAACTTGTTAAGCAGATTTAATGTAAAATACAAACTTTTTCAGGGAGCCACAAAAGGGAAAAGGGACTTTTCTTTTTTCTTTTTTTTAAAGAACACAGACATGGAATACATAAAATACCTTAAATAGTTCAAATATGGTTTTCAGGGCTGGGGATATTTTCTATAAAATATCCAAATATTTCACCGGGAATGAGTACTTTCTTTTACCTAAAACCAGAAAATTCTCTTATAGCCACTGTACATATTAAAATAAGCTGAGGCAGTGAAAAAAAAATCCTCTCAAGCTGAAAAAACGTTGAATAAACAGAAAGACACAGATGGGCAGGGGTGAGGCCCCAGAGGCAGGAAGAGGAAATGTTTTCCTTTTCTGCTTTTTCAAGTCCTCTGCCCTTCCGTCTGCCTCCAGATTTTAACAACCCCTTCTAGTCCTTCATTCTCTCTGTCTGTATCTGCTGTCTTGTCACGTTTAATCACTGCTCGTTAATACTTCCCTGAGTGCTTTTCCTTTCTTTTTCCTCTGAGGTTACCACTGAAACAAGACTCTACAGTTATCCTCTGAAATATAGTGCCCTTTTTCTTTTCTACAAAGTTATTTTTTTTATTGAAGGATAGCTTTGTAGTGTCGTATTGGTCACTGCTGTGCAACATGGGGAATTGGCTGTGTGTGCACAAATATCCAGCTATTTCTCACACTTTGCTTTTGTTTGGGGGAGCAAGCACGCATTTGTTGGGCAAGTCTGAGCCTAGTCCGAAGATCATCCTCATGGTCTTTACTTGCGGTGTCTTGGGTAAGCCTGGAGAGATGTCTAGAGGCTCACCACCTTCTCTGTGGAGGTGTGTGGGGGAAGACAGAGCGGGCAAGATGGAAACGTCTGTTGATTAGCAGATAAGTGTGAATGCAAAGCTGTCAACACCCAACTCACCCAAAGGCTACATCAGAAATACATAAAGTTTTATCATCCACTTGTTTTTCTGGTGCTAGTTTGCTGGTGTCGCTTTGCTGACAAAAGTCTGTATGGTCAAAGCTGTGGTTTTTCCAGTTGTCACGTATGGATATGAGAGTTGGACCATAAAGAAGGCTGAGCATTGAAGAATTGATGTTTTTGAATTGTGGTGTTGGAGAAGACTCTTGAGTGTCCATTGGACTGGAAAGAGATCAAACTAGTCAAGCCTAAAGGAGATTAACACTGAATATTCATTGGAAGGACTGATGCTGAAGATGAAGCTTCAATACTTCTTTTTTTTTTTTTTTTCATTTATTTTTATTAGTTGGAGGCTAATTATTTTACAATATTGTAGTGGTTTTTCCCATACACTGATGAAGCTTCAATACTTTGGTCACCTGATGCGAAGTACTGACTCATTGGAAAAGACCCTGATGCTGGGAAAGATTGAGGGCAGGAGGAGAAGTGGGCAACAGAAGATGAGATGGTTTGAGGACATCTCCGACTCAATGGACATGAGTTTGAGCAAGCTCTGGGAGACAGTGGAGGACAGAAGAGCCTGGTATGCTTCAGTCCATGGGATCACAAAAAGTCAGATGCGACTTAGTGACTGAACATCAACAACAAACTGCATCCATATCCCTGATTAACTGTGATTAACATCACCAGATATATTCAGAAATATAGCCACTACGGAGAACAGTATGGAGGTTCCTTAAAAAACTAAAACTAGATTTACCATATGACCCAGTAATCTCACTACTGACTGAGACACCACCATAATTCAAAAAGACAGAAGTGCCCAGTGTTCATTGCAGCACTGTTCATAGTAGCCAGGATGCAGAGGCGACCTAGGTGTCCACTGGCAGGTGAATGAATGCCTAAGTTGCAGTACATATACACAATGGAATATTACTCAGCCATATAAAGGATGAAATTGGGTCATCTGCAGAGATGTGTATGGACCTAGAGTGTATCATAGAGAGTGAAGTAAGTCAGAGAAAAACAAATACCATGCATTAATGCATACACATGGAATCTAGAGAAATGGTACAGATGAACCTAGTTCATGAATGACATAGAGAATGGATGTGTGGAGATCTGTGGAAGGAGAGGGTGGGATGAATAGGGAGAGTAACATTGACATATATGTACACACACACAGACGTGTGTAAAATAGACAGCTAATGGGAAGCTGCTGCATAGAACAGGGAGCTCATCTGGGCACTCTCTGATGATCTAGAGCGGTGGGATGGGAGGAGGAAGGAGGGATGCTTAAGAGAGAGAGGTTGGCTGATTCACTTTGCGGTACAGCAGAAACTAACATAACATTGTAAAGCAATTATACTCCAATAAAGTGAAAAAAAGTTATTTTAAATTAAAAAAATCTCTACATAGAGGGAATTTTCATAATCAGAGTCAACCCAAAAGAGCTAATAATGTGGCATGTAGGAGAGGGACAAGCATGAAGCAGATAAGAAAGGTGAGGAAGTGGGCTGAGAATGTTTCAGTGGAAATCTTGTTTCAAATCACCATTAAAAAGAAGTTTAACACAGTCATTTTTCTTTGGCATGGTTATTATTATTATGTCTTTGTTCTCCCTTTGCTGGCAATTACTGAACAGCTTTTTGAATAAAGGCTAAATGAAATGACATGAAGCCAGTTTCATTAGCAGAGGAACACTTATACAGAGCAGGCCCCTGAGAGCTGACGGTTCGAATCAGTGAGTGCCCTGGACTGGCCTTTTCTCTCATGTGCTTCTGCGCCCAAATGAGTGGAAGCACCATTGACTCAAATCAGCTTTTCTGGGCTATTAAAAAGCAAACCTACAAAATAAGAATGCTTCAGTTTTTCTCTTCAGTATGGGAATTAGATTTTTTTTTTTTGCATGTATGCTAGTCCACTGAGGCAAACCTCCCTCAGTCCATTCCGGAGCCAACACCACACTGTTTTAATTCCTATTATTCTATAAGAACATTGTGATACCAGAGCAAGTTCTTGTTTTTGATTGTGATTCAATTCACACACCATCAAATCCACCTTTTAAAAGCATACTGTTATGGGTGTTAATACATTCACAAGGTTGTAGAGTCATCACATGTAATTCCAAAATATTTTCATCATCCACATGGGAAGTGACTGCTAATGCCTCACACCCATTAACAGTCACTTCCCATTACAGGAAAAGGTCAGTTTTCATTACAAACCCAAAGAAAGGCAATGCCAAAGAATATTCAAACTGCTGCACAATTGCACTCATCTCACATGCTAGCAAATTAATGCTCAAAATTCTCCAAGCTAGTCTTTAAAAGTATGTGAACCAAGAACTTCCAGATGTTCAAGCTGGATTTAGAAAAGGCAGAGGAACCAGAGATCAAATTGCCGACATCTGTTGGCTGATCGAAAAACCAAGACAATTCCAGAAAAATATCTACTTCTGTTTCATTGACTACGCTAAAACCTTTGACTGCTTTGACTGTGTGGATCACAACAAACTGTAGAAAATTCTTCAAGTGATGGGAATACCAGACCAACCACCTTACCTGCCTCCTGAGAAACCTGTATGCAGGTCAAGAAGCAATAGCTAGAGACTGGTTCCAAATTGGGAAAGGAGTATGTCAAGGCTGTATATTGTCACCCTGCTTATTTAACTTCTATGCAGAGCATATCATGAGAAATGTTGGGCTGGAGGAATCATAAGCTGGAAACAAGATTGCCAGGAGAAATATTAATAACCTCAGATATGCAGCTGACATCACCCTTACGGCAAAAAGTGAAGAAGAACTAAAGAGCCTCTTGATGAAAGTGAAAGAGGAGAGTGAAAAAGTTGGCTTAAAACTCAGCATTCAGAAAACTTAGATCATGGCATCCGGTCCCATCACTTCATGGCAAATAGATGGGGAAACAGTGGCTGACTTTATTTTTTTGGACTCCAAAATCACTGTGGATGGTGATTGCAGCCATGAAATTAAAAGACGCGTACTCTTTGGAAGGAAAGTTGTGGCCAACCTAGATAGCATATTAAACAGCAGAGATGTTACTTTTTCAACAAAGGTCCATCTAGTCAAGGCTATGGTTTTTTCCAGTAGTCACATATGGATGTGAGAGTTGGACTATAAAGAAAGTTGAGTGGTGAAGAATTGATGCTTTTGAACTGTGGTGTTGGAGAAGACTCTTGAAAGTCCCTTGGCCTGGAAGGAGATCAAGCCAGTCAATCCTAAAGGAAATCAGTCCTGAAAATACATTGGAAGGACTGGTGCTGAAGCTGAAGCTCTAATACTTTGGTCACCTGACGCAAAGCGCTGATTCATTGAAAAAACCCTGATGCTGGGAAAGATTGAAGACAAAAGGAGATGGGGCCAACAGGGACTAAGCTGGTTGGATGACATCACTGACTCAATGGACATGAGTTTGAGCAAGCTCCGGGAAATGGTAGAAGACTGGGAAGCCTGGCATGCTGAAGTCCATGGGGTTGCAATGAGTCGGACAGGACTGAGAGACTGAATAACAACCCATTACTCCCCACCCCCATCCCACTCCACCCCACTAACCACTAAACTACTTCCTGTCTCTATGAATTTGCCTATCCTGTTCATTTCATGTAAGTGAAATTGAACACAATGTGGCCTTTTGTGTCTGGCTTCTTTCGCTTAGCATAAGTTTTCAAGGTCCATTCATGTTGTAGCATTGAAGAAAGTATTAGTGCTTCATTCCTTTTTATTGCTGCATAAAATGACATTGTATTGTCAATTGCTCAGTTGTGTCTGACTCTTTGCAACCCCATGGACTGTAGCCTACCAGGGCCCTCAGTCCGTTGGATTTCCCAGGCAGGAATAATGCAGTGGGTTGGCATTTCCTCCTCCAGACTGGAATATAGGTTTTAAAAAAATTATGTAAATTACTCAGGTTTCACAGGTGGTGGTAAAGAACCCTGCAGGAGACGTGTGTTTGATATGTGGGTCAGGAAGATCCCCTGAAGACAGAAATGGCAACCTACTCCAGTATTCTTGCCTGGAGAATTCCTTGAACAGAGGAGCCTGGCAGGCTATAGTCTCAAAGAGTTGGACACTACTGAAGCGACTTAGCAGGCACACACATAGAAATTACTCAAGGGCTGGGAGGATTTCTTTTACTTAGAAAGGTAGAGGAGATCAATGACTATTTCCCCGTGTTGATCTGGCAGAGCTGACAGCTTATGTTCATGAGCTTGCTTTAACGATATCTCACTTTACACCTGACACTGTCAGCTTGATCAGACTGAAGACCCCAGGTGTTTTCTGAGAAGTGGGAACAGTGGAAGATCATATAGACATCTAACCATCCTTGAAAACAGTATTGTCTTTTCTCCATTTGTTTATCCCAAATAACACACAGTCTTCAATTTTATGAATGCTGATTTTGAATAGAACACTGACCATGCTCAATTTAAAAATGGTTCCCGAATGGTGTTTTACAATAAAATTCTCCTCCTACCTGTGAAAGCGAATGTATAGAGTCGAAGTACAGCCCCACCATGAAGCTTCCTTTGGTTCAGAGTTGACTGAGCAGCTAGCACTTTCACTTTGTGTTCGATCCCTGTGTTGGGAAGATCTCCTGGAGAAGGGAATGACAGCCCACTCCAATATTCTTGCCTGGAGAATTCCATGGACAGAGGAGCCTGGCAGGCTACAGTCCATGGGGTCGCAAAGAGTCAGACGTGATTGAGCGACTAACACTTGCACTTTTCAAGGCTGACAGGGTAATTTCTGAGATTTGATGAGACATCTAGCTATAGATTCACTCAGGTTCTCCTTTCTGAGAAGCAGGCAGGTGTATGTGGGAATAGCTTGTGACCCAAGAATTTTACCTTGAGGTATATTCTGGGGGAAACTCGCCCATGTCCACACAAGAACACACATTCAAGGGTTCCTGTAGCAGCCCTGTGTATATGAATGAACAGCCCTCGTTAACATCTAGGAGCCGGTGAATTTGGGTCCAGGACCTTCCTACAGGTGGATTGAGGGATTCCAGCTTCCATAACTGGTCCTTTCTCCTCACCACCCTCCAAGTTGATACAAGAAGAGGCTTGAGAGGTGAGACAGACTTCACACTATTCAGAGAGCAGAAGATGTGTAAAGAGAAGCTATCCATTTTCTCTGTGAGAGCCTGAGAGAAACTCACTCCCACAGTATATGGTGCCCAAGAGAGGATCCGGCATTGCCCATCAGAGCTGGATGTGCCTGGTGAGTTCTTCAGAAGAGACAGCCCAGTGGGGCCTGTGACTCTGAGAAGAAGCCCAGACATCCCCCCTCCACGTGCCTGGGGGAGGAGACCTTGATGGTGAATAGGATTGTTGACCACAGTCTTTCCTGAGTGACAAGAGACACAACCGCTGTAGAAAGCCATCTACCAACCACCTTTACGTCAGTGAGAATATGTGGTGGATCGTTCATGGAACCATTATGCCCTGAGGAGCCCAACCATTTATATGGATACAAAAAGCCATATAAAGCCAACGTGGTGTGTTCCTTCCTGTGTGAAGAATTTCTCGGTTTCCGTTTCATTGTCCAGAACAATCACTTAGCCATGCCTCCCCTGAAGAGGTCCGGGGTCTCATCCTCCACGCACCCCGCAGGACAGAGCTGCTAGTGACACGGGTCATTTCTGGCACAGCTCTCGTATTTACCTGCACAGGAGAAGTGTCTCTCTTAATCTAGGCTGGTGGGATGGCCCAGGGATATTCTGCTTTTACTCTCTGCACCATTCCTCTTCCTGTGGCTATGGGACAAGAAGATCAATGGGGGGACAGGTGAAGGTCAATGGCTCCATTACTGACACTTGATTTTACGGGAAAGAGTTGAGCCTCCCTGATTGACTGGCTATAGGTATATGTGAAAATGAAAGTGTTAGCCAGTTGTGACCGATTATTTGTGTCCATGGGATTCTCCAGGTAAGAACAGTGGAGTTGGTACCCATATCCATCAGTGAAGGAATGGTTTTTTAGAATGTATAAAGCAATGCATTTTGATGGATAGGAACGTGGATAGTTCTCGACTGTGATGCTGAATGAAAAAAAAAAAAAAAACCAAAGATGCTGTATAGTAAGTGCAGTGTAATAACGTTTATGTAAAATTTAAACACATTCTACAACTCTCTCCTGTATTTTTCATGGGTCTATAGGTGTATGTGTGTATAAACATAAGGATAGACCAGAAGTACATACACTGTACTTCTGTGATACTGGTAAACTCTTGAGAGGGAAGGAAATAAACAGAAGTTGTGGATGAGAGGGGCTCAAAGGGTGTTTCAACTTTGTGTGCTGTTTGTTTGTTTGTTCATCTAAAAATGTCTGTGTATATGCAACCATAAAAAGGAATGAAACTGGGTCATTTCTAATCATGTGGGTGAACCCAGAGTCTGTCATACATGGTGAAGTAAGTCAGAAAGAGAATAAAAAATATTGTATAGTAACACATATATGTGGAATCTAGAAAAATGGTACAGATGAGCCTATTTGCAGGGCAGGAATAAAGACACACAGACATAGAGAATGGGTTTGTGGACACGAGAGGGGAAGGGAGGGTAGGACAAACAGAGAGAGGAGGATTAACATACACACGACTGTGTATAAAATAGACAGCTAGTGGGAAGCCGCTGTATACCACAGGGAGCTCAGCTCACCCAGAGAGGTGGGAGGGAGACTCGGGAGGCAAGGAAGACATATTCATGATCCACTTCATGGTGCACCGGAAACTGACACGACATTTTAAAGCAATTACATTTCAGTAAAAACAAATCTACATAAGCATGACATGATCTTGGTCATTGTCAGCAGCCACAATGGTAGGAACATGTGCATTTGTCCTAATTATGCTCTGTAGCATTTTCTATTTTTACAACTTATCAAAAATTATATAAAACACAATGAAAAAATGACAAAAAATATGAAGAACATACCGCCTCAACACTTAGTTTCAGAGTGAGGAGGCAGATCACTTGTGTGTGTTCGGTTTGTGTGGGAAACATCCCCAGAATTAATATTTATGGAATGTTTATTATATGCTTTGTGACATGTCACCTGATATTTTCTAAGGAGTTCATGGATGTCCTGATTTGCGTGTTGTTTGCATCATTCTAAGCGATTATGTTGAATTCAGCTAATGTTTCTACTTGGTAGGTGAATGGAGCTGAGAGGTTGGTGTTTGATAGTTCAGGATCTGAGTTTAGTGCTTCCCAGTTGTGTGACTTCAGGTAATTTTCAGAACTTCTTTGAGCCCCTGTTCCTCGGCAGTAAAATGGGGACAGTCCCATCAGTCTTACCTTTCAAGGCTGTTGCTCAACCATAGCACCCACTTGGGAACAGTTTAAAATCTGGGCAACTTCTTAATACATTAGCTTCTGCATATAAATTTTATTAAAGCCTAGAATGTTCAGGGAAGGAGCAGGGACGTGAATATTATATTCCAGAGTACAAAGTGCTTGCACAACCTCAAGGTCAAGGGGAATGATAACTTCTCTTCTTAGTGTGAAAACCAGCCTACAAAACTGTGCATTAGCTCCTACACAAGACAGAGTGCCAACACCCAATAAACAACAAAGGCTAGATCCATAGATGCACTAAAATTAATGCTTATATGTTTTTTACGTGGTCAGGGTCAAGGGGCTTCCCTGATGGCTCAGATGGTAAAGAATCTACCTGTGATGCGGGAGACCCAGGTTCCATCCCTTGGGTCAGGAAGATCCCCTGGAGAAGGGAATGGCAATTCACCCCAGTATTCTTGCCCTGAGAATCCGGTGGACAGAGGTTATAGTCCATGGAGTCACAGAGAGTCGAACATGACTGAGCAGCGACTGACTCTTTTCAGGGTCAAGTAAAAATTGATGGAAAAAAGGATGAAACTGGAACCCCTTCAAGGTTTTTGCTAAGAAAAAAAGATGCAGATAATACACACATATCCCTGTACTCTAGTAATAGCTCAACAAAGGTCAATTTAATCTTTAAAAAATACTTCTGAAACACACTTCTAAAATGAAAGTTGGTCAGTTTTAATAATGTACAATAATCTGTTATATCTAGATGAGAATGCAGCTCTCAATATTTTGCCAATTCATTTTTAATGCAAACGACTTGGAAATAAAAAAGTCAACCTCATTTTAGTTCCTACAGAAAGTGTACAAATATGTCTTTCTTCTAAAGAAGGCATTTATTCTTTAAGAATTCTATAGCCTTGTCACTGACTTTTTATAATCTTCATAAAGAAACTTGTAACTGTAGGTTCATCTTATTTCTTATACCTGCATAGAAAAATCAGCAGTGTTTCAAGTAATAGTGTTTTATGATTATTGTTTTTAATTTGCATGTTTCCAGAAGCTGTAACAACTGCAGCATATTAGAACTTTTAGTTGATTGTGACCTTTTAATTTGTTTCTATTCCAGTCCACTTTGTCAATGTGCCTTTCCACAGCTTTGTAAACTCTGGAATTAGCTGAACATAAAGACTTAAATCAGGTGGTGCTAGTGTTAAAGAATTCGCCTCCAATTCAGGAGAAGTAGGTTTGATCCCTTGTTGGTCCTTTAATGGACCGGGACCTGATGGTCCGGAGTCGACGATAAGAAAGTAAGAGAGAGAAAGAGGCTGATATCCCCTGGTTTAGATGGAAAGCCAATAGAGCCCTGTTCTCAGGACTCGCGCTGCTGCACGTAGGCACCGGGCGCCCTCTCGAGTGGGTGAAGGCACAGTGCTCCTTCTCGAGAGGGGCTTAGAAGCCCGGGCAAGAAAGTGAGCTCAGTGGGCCTCCGCGCTCCAAGGAATTAGCCAGAAATAGAGAGAGAGAGAAAGGCAGAAAGAAAGACAGACACGGGGACCCAAGCTCTGATGGAGCAAAGGTGTTTTAATCAACATGGTATGTGCACATATACTGTCTTACAAGGTGGTTATTCTCAGCAAAGATAAAGATTAAAATTCCAGACTTACAAAATATAAGATGATCCCTATCAAAGAGAGAGTTGCAAACAATCACCTTTTACTGTATGGCTCATAAAAAGGAAGAGGGTACTTATCACCGTAATGAGAAATGCCTGGATTCCTCAGCCCTGGGAAAGGTGTGGCTTTCCTCTTAATTCCTGAATATTCAGGAATTAATAAGGGCCAGAGAGTTCCTGACAGATCCAAAACAGCACACAGGAAGCCTCTTGTTAAATGTTTCCTGACAATCCCTGGGTTGGGAAGGTCCACTGGAGTAGGAAATGACAACCCGCTCCAGTATTCTTGCCTGGACAATCCCATGGACAGAGGAGCCTGGCGGGCTACAGTCCAAGGGCCACAGAAAGTTGGATGCAACTGAGCGCACAAAGACTTAAATCAGAAGTGCTTACTTTGCTGACCTACCAGAGTTCTTGGGGTGTGTGACTGTGTTGTTATTCTCTCTCTGTTGTTTATAAGGGAGTTTGTGACTTAATAATTATCGATAGATAAGAAAAATAAATGCTTATACTTAGGATCTAATTGATGAACTCTTTTGCTTTCTCGTTGGTTCCCAACAGAAAATATGCTGTATCTCACCCTAGTTAATACTTAGAAGAACAAATTAAATATCACTTAGTGGTTTAGACTAAAAAATAAGAATTTTGAGGAAAATGCAATGAAAGTGATTAATACAAGGCACAGGAAGAATATATCACAGACAAGTAGCAGAAGATGAAGGGTACCTAGTGAGAAGAGTTTATCAAAGTCAACTCAGCTCGACTGAAATGAAAGTCCCAGTGCAATCTTGGGAGACCTGCAAAAGCCAGACTAAAAATGTTGATGACTCTGGGCTTCCCTGGTGGCTCAGATGATAAAGAATCTGCCTGAAATACTGGAGATCTGGGTTTGATCCCTGTGTCAGGAAGATCCCGTGGAGAAGGGCATGGCTACCCATTCCAGTATTCTTGCCTGGGAAACCCCATGGACAGAGGAGCCTGGGGGGTCTACAGTCCATGGTGTCGTAGCGAGTCAGACATGACTTTCACTTTCATGGTAGTTTTGAGTCTGTTCTGTAACCCTACAAGGGTTACACTGAGGAGTGTAGGGGCTGCAAAAATGTATGCCTTTCTTGCCAATCTCTCCCCTTGTAACAGTTTCACTGTTTTGGGGTTGGGGGTGGGGCTTCTTCAGTTTCTGCTGCCACAGTAAAATACACGATTTTGTCCTTAATTGTGCAACAGTTGGGTATCATCAGCTAAAGAAGCATAAATACAACAATCGTTGAAACCATTCATCTAGAAGAACAGGTCAGTTTTGTACTTTAAGATGGGAGATGCTATTGATTCTGGTAACATATAAATAGTCATTTGGGCACCAAGAACAAAAGTCTATTTTATATTCTCTCATGTTTACATATGTACATATTATAAAATGAAGATTTAGAATTATTGCTAATGACTGTCAGAGTTAAAATATTCAGAATATGGAAGAAGTTTGGTATAAATTCTACATCTCTAAAATATCTCACCCAGCTCTTGACTGATCTCTCAAATTTTAGAGATTTTTACTTTAAACGTTATTTTATTACCCCCCCTTTTATTGGTATAAAATTCAAGTGTGCTCATGTAGTAAAAGTATTTATATATTCTGTCCAAATCTCTTCTCTCTCCCTAGTTCTGTCTCATCTGTCTGTTCTCATTGGCCTTGGAGAACTGCGCATTGTCATTTCATAGGTGAGGACATCACTAGATCCTCCACGAATCTTCTTTTCTGATTTAAACACAGCTTGTTGTTTGTTTGTTTAATTATGGCTCATACTAAATCTTGCAGTATTTTTGATTTACCTGCTCTAGACACTAAACTGCCTTAGGAAACTGATAGAGACTTTATTTTGATGGAGAATTATATGGCTGTGATTTCTTCTATAACATACCCAGTGGTATCCAAGGATACCCAAAGAGTAATCACTGAAGACTATTTAGAATGTCCAGATAGTGATAGCACTTTTTTGTGTTTTAAATTGTGTTGCATATCAGATGGAACAGTGTTGAACAACATAGTGAGAAATATATCAAGTCTTAAAATACTGGTAATACAGTTTAAGAATCCTAACACCTTTTCCTCAAGTGATATCATCAAAGATTTACGTGAGAAAATGTTTATCACATAATTTTATATAACTGAAAATACTTCAGTATAACGTAAATATCCAATAATAAGGGAGTGAATGAAAGTAAAAGTATCCAATGACAAGAGAGTGAATAGATTTTCTGTATGCATGTGTAGAATCAGTGATTAAATTGAATTTTAAATTTTGTGATCCTTGTGATTGGATTAAAATATTCATAGTAATGAAAATTATGGAATGGAGATGACTAAATTTAGTATACTTTCCTAATTTTAGGAAAAAGGATATATTCACAGAAAAAAAACTGGAGGATACATGCCAAAATGTTAAAAATGTATATTTTGTGCATTAGATTACAAGTATGTATTTCCTACATTGCTCATAAAAAGTGAAATTTTAATAAAAAAAATGAGCAGGAATACATAGTTTATAATCATGAAAATAATAAGAATATATTATGCAATGTATCCAAATTCTTGTAAGTTTTTCATAATGCTGAACACAGTTAATTCACTTTTAGAAATAGTTGGGTTAAATCATTCAACATATGGAAGAAATTTTATTCATGAAGTACTGCATTAAATATTCTAAAAACATAATTGTAAAAATTGTAGATAGCTTAAATAAGAAAGTAAAGACTGGTTAAACAAATTATGTTACTTTCATTGTGTGGACATCATCACCACGAAAAGTAATGGCTCTGGAATGATGTATATATGTGGAATAATACTTACTTTTCAATGTGAAGTAAATTTGCAGTGCAAAATTGAATACACAGTGCTTTCAGGAAAAAACAAAGGAACTATGCTCAAATGTTAACTATACTTTTTTAATATGATGGATATATTTAATCACTTCTTTTTTCCATTATATTACTTTTATAATCACATTCAGTTCTATCAAAAAGCACCACAAGCATTCAGGCTTTTTGTATATCCAGATAATTAGTTGTTTATGCAATGAGACAGAAAATGATTAATATATATGTTTTTGTAGCAAACATTATTAAGCAAGCTTATCAAAACTGATATATTATTTACATCACTTACAATAAGGTTTTTGGCACGTTTTCACTCGTGGAGTTTTGGCAAGTTCCTACTTGTGGACTTTGTTTTTCTTTTTCTTTCTTTTTAAAGGTTGAATTGCTATGGCTTACTTAACATAATTACTTATTCCACTGAGGGCTACCAAACAGCCCATTAATCTAATAATGTTGGTTTTCCACGTTGAATCTTTTATTTAATGAAAGAGCTCTTGCGAGGTTATGCGAAGTATAAGCATGTATGACTTTGTACCTTCAGAGTGATATTCTGACAGAATAATTTAACCAGCTGAAGAGACACTTGTTAGCAAAATCAGTAGATGGAGCTTTCTGAACTAGAGGTCCTGGTATTCCTTGTTCTGGCTGCTTTTTATAGTTGTTAAGGAAGACTGGGAATCACGGACAGAGCATTAAACGGAGCACTGGCCTTTGTGTCCCGCGGATGTGGCCAGTGGGGCCGGCTGGCCAGGGATACTCTGAATTCTGAAGATGTGGGTCCAGCCTGCACAGTGTTTATGACTTCAGAAGGCTCAGGCGCATCACCCCTGCCTGTGACATCTCTTCCTAAAATTGTCACTGCCTTCCTTGTGGTTCTGGCAGGATACAAGGATTCTAAGGAACTCCTGGCTCTGGGTTCATGTGGTTCTTTTCAGGGTCTGACACAATGACAGAAAATTTAGCAAAATCATTGATGCTGTCTTTTTTTTTTTTTTTTTAACTTAATTTTTGAAAGTAGTGAAAGTGTTAGTCACTCAGTCGTGTCCTACTCTTTGCGACCTGTGAACTGTAGCCCATCAGGCTCCTCTGTGCATGGGATTCTCCAGGCAAGAATACTGGAGTGGGTAGTCATTCCCTTCTCCAGGTGATTTCCTGCGTCTACTGCATTGCAGTGGATTCTAACCATCTGAGTCTCCAGGGAAGCCCCAATTAGTTTTTAATTGGAGGAAATTGCTTTACAATGTTGAGTTGGTTTCTGCCATACAACAACATGAATCAGTCATAATTATATATATATAAAGTCAGCCCCAGGCTGGGCTCCCTGTGTTACACAGCAGCCTTACACCTTCTATATTTACACATGGTACTGTATATATGTCAATGCTACCTTCTCTTTTCCCCGTGTCCCCATGCCTTTCTCTACACATGCGTCTCCACTCCTTTGCTGAATATGTTCATCATACCGTTTTTCTATATTCCATATAGATTGCTACTATCTTTAAGATCAATATTTTCTTCAACTAGGATGTGCTGAGATTTTTTTCTCCCTAGCACTATTTAAGTCCACAATTACCCACTCCCTTAATATAAGCATTTAATTTTATATACAGGATCCTCAAATAATATAAGATAAGCATCAATTCTATTTGGCCTTTGACCCAATTGCCTACACTTAAAATCACAATGGGTTTCATTTATGATTTCAGTACTACTTGAAAATCTCAACAGCTTTTGAAAAGTGAATTAGTCATGTTTTCTCACCTTCTATTTTATTCTCTGTGAAGTACTGTGCTAATTATATTTATATTGCTTGTACATGGTTAAAAAGTAAAACCCTGGTACAAGATCAGGCTATCAAAACCCAGTATGTGACAGTGTATTACAGCCCATGGTGAGCAGACCAAGTATTCTTCATTGAGATCCTTCCTTATTTAGGATGCTTCTAAAGAACTAGGAAGTTTAACTTCTGTCATCATAAGCCACAATTCCAGGGACTTCCCTGGTGGCCCAGTGGTTAAGAATCTGTCTTGCAATGCAAGGGATGTGGGTTCAAACGCTGGTGGGAGAACTGAGATCCCACATGCCTCGGAGCAACTAAGCCCACACACTTTGCAGCCTGTGCCCCGCAATGAAAAGATCTCACATGGTGCAATGAAGATGGCTGTGTGCCACAAATAAGACCCATAAGTAAATATTTACAAATATAAGCCACCCCTTCAGATTGCACCACGTTATATTTCCTTTACCACAGCCCACACAAATGATTTGTAGTGGGAGGGACTCTTTCCTTATGGACGTATATTCCTAGATACTAGATTATTCAGATAAACATTTAAGTTCTCAATTCAACTAAGGGAATTTGTCGCCAGCCAACCTATCCTAACAGAATGTCTAAAAGGGAGCTCTTTTCTCTGAACAGAAAAGAGATGCTAATAGATGGGATCCTGGAGTTTCACGAAAGAAAACAGAGGAAGGAAAAAGCAAAAACATGGGTAAGTAAAATGGACTTCCCTTTCCTGAGCTTTCAAAAATGTGTTTGAAAGTAAAAGAAAAAATTATGATACAAATTGCTGTGATTCTCAGTGTACGAAGAGAAAATATTTAGGACAATGAGATTATACATTGGAGGATGTAAAAGAACGTAAAATGAAGAGTTACAGGTTGCAGGAGTGAAGTGAATGGTGAGGTAGAAGCACTGTGATCGAGTCCAGGGCTGGACGTGTCCATGCAGGAGTCAGTTCCTGGAGAGTCATGACAGCTGGCAGGGCCTTCCAGCCACTTCTGGATGGTCATGTGCTGTCATCTGAGGTGGTAGGCAGGACACCTGCCTTGTGATGTACTGAGCAGAAAGGAGGTTGGATGACTTTAAAAAGAAAGAAGGGATTTCTGATTAGATGGAAGACTTCATCTGGGAACCACACACCTTAACACATAGCATCTTGAGTGGTGACCCACATGTTTTCCTTGAAAAGAATGTATCTTTTACAGCAAAATGTGGTTGAGGGCATGTTCTTGAGGAGCAAACTGAGATGAATACACGGGACTATTATTTCATAGCCTTCTGCATAAGCAAAACTCTGCAGATTTAAAATTCCAACTTTTGTTATGACTTTTTAAAGGTGTCAAGATGCACAAAACCAGGGGGCACTGGCTAAACCGTTTTATAATGCAGACATAACTTCCGTAGACTGTTGTAAGGCTAGTGATAATCATTTACAGGTATTTGTTGGTAAAGAAAAGATCTTATTCACAAGATGACAAACATATACCAAGGAATAACCCTAAGTAAAACTAAGTAAAAAGTTTGTTGTTGTTGTTGTGTTTTTTTTTTTTTTTCAGTGAGCTGACTCATTGCGAAAGACCCTGAAGGGGGTGGCAGAGAATGAGATGGTTGGATGGCATTGCCAACTCAATGGACACGAGTTTAGGCAAACTCCAAGAGATAGTAAAGCACAGGGGAGCCTGGTGGGTTCCAGTTTATGGAATCACAAAATGTCGGACATAACTGAGCGACTGAACAACAGAAAGTTTGGGGTCTACATAAATTGAACCTCTGAAATATTGTGAGAATTATAGAAGACATGAGAAAATATATCATGTTCATGCAAGGAAAGATTGAAAAAATATTAGGATGACAGTTCTTCCCACATTGAAAGTTACAAAGTCAAGCTATATTTAATTGGGAATTGGCTGTTATAACTCAATAGAAGAGTTGAAAATTTAATTTCAAAATAAAAACGCCAGACTATCTAAGTGAAAGTGTTGGTTGCTCATTTTTGTCTGACTATTTGAAACGCCATGGACTGTAGCCCACCAGTCTCCTCTGTCCATGGGATTTTCAGGCAAGAATGGTTGCCATTTCCTTCTCCAGGGGATCTTCCTGACCCTGGGATAAAACCTGGGGTTCCTTCATTGCAGGTGGGTCTTTACTATCTGAGCCACCAGGGAAGCCCTCTGGGCCAGGAAACCTTTAAAGAGGAAGGCTTTGGGAAGAGATTAGAGATGTGGGATTTCACTTGCCAGCCACTTAAAATGTAATAATTTAAAACGAAAGTGACATTTTATAATTGTCAAAACCAAGTTGAATCCTTAGAAACACATTATAGTGTAAAGATATTATTAGGTATTATAATATAATAAAATACTATTACTATCATTTAATAAAAGAAGCATCATAGATACATGGGGAAAGGGATAGATATTGTAAAACATAAATATTGAGAAAATTGGGCTAGTTGGAAAAATCTGAAGCAAATAAAATCTCACCTTGCTTCATTCAACAAACTATATTTTCCATGGTTTGAATATTCTAGCCAACATTATAATTACTACAAAAATTAAAATGACTATAAAAAAGGTTAATTAAGCAATATTGTATGTTGATGTGAACCAGGATGCTCTAAACGTAAAAATAAGGAAAGTCACAAAGAAAAACAATAGTAGATAGGATTAAATATTTTTTAAAAAATCTGTGTTCTTAGGAAAGCAGCATAAAGAATCAAAAGATTAATTAAGTGGATAAGAACTACAAAAATTAACTAATCCTATAAATAATCTAATGAGAGAACTTTTAAATAAATTAACAAAAAGCCAACACCCTTCTAAAAGCTGAGAAAAAGGCCATTTACTACCCACACACTGTAAAAAGGGAACGTATCCAATTAAAATATTAAAAAGCTCATTGAACTTGGCAAACAAAAATAAGCCAATGTTTCATTTTCATACTTTGGTGACTAGTGAGTTTGCATAGATCACAACAATAATAATGATGATAAGGGTTGCAAACAAATTGACATGCTTGACATGATGACCACTTTGGAGCAGGCATTGAGTTAGGCATTGGCTTATTTAGGGATCAATTTAGTTATGTGGTACATTTTATTATCTCCAGTTTATTAAAAACCGAGGCTTTTAGAAATTGATCCATCTGCCTAACATCACACAGCAAGCAATAATAATGGTGATGAATAACATCAATATATTTATTACAGGTTTCTTAAGCACTTGCTAACTGCTTACATGTGCTATTTCTCTTATCACACAAACAACACATCAGGAAAATTCTCTTATTATTTAATTATCTGCATTTTATTGGTGAGAAACAAGCTGAGAGAAATACTTTGCCAGTGGTTTTTTATAACATGGTTAGTAAGCAGCAGCTATAGAATTTAAAACCATAATGTCTCAGTCCAAAGGCTATGAACTTTCAACACTCCACACTCTCTCTGTTTCTCAAATTGAGTATTTATGAGCTCTACATTGAAATCTCCCAGAGACCCAAGCCTCCCATACTGGAAACCACATTTTTTTTCTTCTTTTTTTATCTTCTCTCTTCATCTTGGTGACAGGTGTGGCTACCCATGAAGGTGCTCAGGTCAGAAATTTCCCCTTCTCTCATTTCTGCTCCAGTCTTCATCTGCTGCATCAATCAGTCATTTTACTTTTGCATCCACCTCCTCAATATCCATCCTCTCTTCCTACAGTGACTGCCATGGCCTTGCCTTAGGTCACAGGATAGGACACTGACCCTAACCAGCTTTGCTAACTCTTCACTTGTGGGGATGGGAGGCTCTACCCCAATGTGATGATAATTCTAGTCCTCACATTTCTGTGGTATATTTTTCTGAGTATAAAAATAGTAAAAGCCTGTTCTCTGTGTCTGCATCTCCACTGCTGCCCTGCAAACAAGTTCATCAGTACCATCTTTTCAGGTTCCATATGCATGTGTTAATATATGATATTTGTCTTTCTCTTTCTGACTTACTTCACTCTGTATATTAGATTCTAGGTTCATTCACCCCTTTAGGACTGATGCAAATGTGTTCTTTATATAGTTCAGTAATTTCCATTGTGGGGCTTCCTTGGTGTCTCAGTTGGTAAAGAAACCACCTGCAAGGCAGAACACCTGGGGTTCAATCCCTGGGTTTGGGGGATCCCCTGGAGAAGGGAATGGTAACCCACTCCAGGATTCTTGCCTGGAGAATTCCATGGATGGAGGAGCCTGGTGTGTAATCCATGGATTGCAAAGAGTCAGACAAGACTGAGAGACTATCACTTTCCGATGTTCCATTGTATATATACACTACCATACTTAAAATAGATGTCAGTTGCTTCATTTGCTATGATTTTCTCCCATTCTGAAGGCTGTCTTTTTACCTTGCTTATAGTTTCCTTCATTGTGCAAAAGCTTTTAAGCTTAATTAGGTCCCATTTGTTTATTTTTGCTTTTATTTCCATTACTCTGGGAGGTGGGTCATACAGGATCCTGCTGTGATTGATGTCAGAGAGTGTTTTGCCTATGTTCTTCTCTAGAATTTTATAGTTTCTGGTCTTACATTTAGATTTTTAACCCATTTTGAGTTTATTTTTGTGTATGGTGTTAGAAAATGTTCTAGTTTCATTCTTCTACAAGTGATTGACCAGTGTTCCAAGCACCACTTGTTAAAGATTGTCTTTTCTCCATTGTATATTCTTACCTCCTTTGTCAAACACAAGGTGTCCATAGGTGCGTGGATTTATCTCTGGGCTTTCTGTTTTGTTCCATTGATCTATATTTCCATCTTTGTGCCAGTACCATAACTGTCTTGATGACTGTTGCTTTGTAGTATAGTCTGAAGTCATACAGGTTGATTCCTCCAATTCCATTCTTCTTTCTCAAGATTGTTTTGGCTATTCACTCATTATCAGAGAAATTCAAATCAAAACCACAATGAGACACCATCTCACGCTGGTCAGAATGGCTGCTATCCAAAAGTCTATAAGCAATAAATGCTGGAGAGGGTGTGGAGAAAAGGGAACCCTCTTACACTGTTGGTGGGAATGAAAACTAGTACAGCCACTATGGAGAACAGTGTGGAGATTCCTTAAAAAACTGGAAATAGAACTGCCATATGACCTAGCAATCCCATTGCTGGGCATAAACACTGAGGAAACCAGAATTGAAAGAGACAGGCATACCCCAATGTTTATTGCAATACTATTTACAATAGCCAGGACATGGAAGCAATCTAGATGTCCATCGGCAGATGAATGGATAAGAAAGCTGTGGTACATATATACAATGGAATATTACTCAGCCATTAAAAAGAATTCATTTGAATCAGTTCTAATGAGGTGGATGAAACTGGAACCTATTTAACAGAATGAAGTAAGTCAGAACAAAAAACACCAATACAGTATATTAATGCATATATATGGAATTTTAGAAAGATGGTAACAATGACCCTATATGTGAGACAGCAAAAGAGACACAGATGTAAAGAACAGACTTTTGGACTCTGTGGGAGAAGGCAAGGGTGGGATGATTTGAGAGAATGGCATTGAAACATGTATATTACCATATGTGAAACAGATCACCAGCCCAGGTTTGATGCATGAGACAGGGTGCTCAGGGCTGGTGCACTGGGATGACCCTGAAGGATGGAATGGGGAGGGAGGTGGGAGGGAGGGTCAGGATGGGGGACACATGTACACCCATGGCTGATTTGTGTCAATGTATGCAAAATCCACTACAATATTGTAATTAGCCTCCAATTAAAATAAATAAATTAATTTACAAAAAAAATAGATGGCAAGTGGGAATTTTCTCTGTGACACAGGGAGCTCAACCTAGTGCTTTGTAACAATCTAGAGGCGATGGGATAGAGTGAGAGGTGAAAGGCGAGTTAAGAAGGGAAGAGATAAATATATACCTATGGCTGATTCATGTAGATGTATGGCAGGAAGCAACACAAAATTGTAAAGCAATTATCCTCCAATAAAAAAAAAATCAGGTGAAAAAAAAAATAACAGTAATATGTGTTTATAAATTTTGGGAAAATAACAATTACCTTCAATCTCTCCAGCCCCACCCAGTTATAACCACCAGTATTAGACGCAAGAGACTTGGGTTCAGTCTCTGGGTCAGGAAGATCCCCTGGAGAAGTAAATGGCAACCCACTCCAGTATTCTTGCCTGGGAAATCCCATGGACAGAGGAGCCTGGTGGGCTACAGTCCATATGGTCTCAAAGAGTCAGACAGGATTGAAGTGACTTAGCATGCACACAGGGAGAGATGATGGATCATTATATATTAAAATTAAACAACGTAATCACAATATTGAACAGTGTGGACAGTTCCCCTAGTATATGTTGCCTGACACAGAAAGATAAAAAAGTGTGTGTGTGTTTTCTAAAATAGGTTGCTTGAACAAACACACACCAAACACATTAAAAAAAAAAAAAAACCAAAACTATTCTTTTGTACTTTGAAATGGTACCTTTGAGATTAGCTCCATGACATCAATATGGATGGTGGGATTCTGGAATGGCTGAGGTCAACTGTCAGTCCTTGACCTCATAGATGAGGTGATTCAATGAGCATCATGCGCCCAAGGGCTGAAGTGGAAATCAGAGTATTTTGACACGCAGACATTTTGAGAAGTGACTAATTTGTCCTAAGGGAATGAAAGACTGCACAAGCCCATTACAAATAATATGAATATTATTATTTTATTCATATTGCAGAAAATCCTCTGGATCTTTAGCCAAAATCCTGATATAAATGAACACAATGGAGAGTTTACTCTCTTGTTTTCTAGACTTAGCTCACTGACTTTAGTCTTTTTGATTAAATGGGAATCTATTTCCCTTTTAGACAGAGCTATGCAGCATTATCCTATGTACATAGCTCAAGACTTTCTCCAAGTCTCTCTTAAAGTGGATTTGTGGCCATTTATTATGATAACAACACACGTAGGAAGCTTCCCAGGTGGCGCAGTGGTAAAGAATCTGCCTGCCAATGCAGGAGACACAAGTGATGCAGGTTCGATCTCCGGGTCAGGAAGATCCCCTGGAGGAGGAAATGGCAACCCACTCCAGTATTCTTGCCTGGAATATCCCATGGACAGAGGAGCCTGGTGGGCTACAGTTCACGGGGTCGCAACGACTTACACGTAACTGAGTGACTAAACCCCCACCCCCACCGCCTGTAGGAAAGGAAGTTTACCAGACCTTTGGTTGATATTCAGTCACTGACTTGGAAGAAACCTTGATTTCTGGGGACCCATAATGGCACGATGAATATCCATCCAAATGGGTCCTTATGGAGGTCAGAGGATAAAAGGAATTTAATCTGTATCTCCTTAACTGTCAATTCAGAAGTTCGGGAGTCAGACGCAGGCTTGCATGACTGGAATAGGCAACTGGTCAGATCTCCACATTGGCCCTCAGACCTGTGAGGGGAGAGCTGTCGTCACAGGAAGGGCTGAGGGGAAGACCCTGGCTCTCCCCATAGCAGGCCGATGGTACCGTACCCCTTCTATTGCAGTGGGTCTAAAAGGGTTCTAGATCAAGTAGGGCTTTGAAGGCCTGTACCCATTCTCCCTCATCTCCCCTCCCATCCCGGCTGCCATATAACACTGCGCAGAGTTCCCTGTGCTGTACAGTAGGGTCTTGTTGGTTCTCCATTTTAAATAAAACAACGTGAACATGTCCATCCCAAACTCTCTAACTATTCCTTCCTCCCCATCTTGCCCTCAGCAAGAGTGATATTTTTAAACATATTTGCAAAACTTTTAATGTCTGGCTTAACAGAAGACTTCTCAATTCTCATAGCTGCTTCAGCATTGTCTTTCCAATATTTTCTTTTTTTTAGACTTTTTTCCTTTATAGTGGAGTATAGGCCATGGACAATGTTGTGATAGTTTCGGGTAAACAGTGAAGACAGTCAGTCACATATATACCATATCCATGCTCCCTCAAACTCCCCTCCCATCCCAGCTGCCACGTAACGTTGAGCAGAGTTCCCTCTGCTGTACTGTAGGTCCTTGTTGGTCATCCACTCTAAATATAGTGGTGTGTACACGTCCATCCCAAACTCCCTAGTTATCCCTTGCCCACGTCCTTCCCCTCCTGGTGACCATAAGTCCTAGAGAACCCCCCTGGTTCTCTAAGTCTGGGAGTCTGTTTCCCACAGATGCTTTTCGGAATGAAATGGAGCATAAGTGAAGTATATTAGAAACACTATGCCAAGAATCTTTCATGCTTCGTTGCCATAATTTATGAACAATTCTTTCATTGTTTTACATGTAGATTATTTCTAATCTTATTAACATACATAATGGTGTGACTAACATTTTCATGCATGTGCTTTTATTCAAAACAAGGAATGATTCCAACAAATTAAGTTACTGGATCAAAAAATATGAAAAGTTAATAGCATGTGATACACTTTGTCAGATTTCTACCCTAAAGGCCAATTCACACTGACACGGGCAAGATGAGATTATCCATTTAACTGTTTCCTTGATACTATTGGGAATTATCTTTACAAAAACACAGTTTGTTTGTGCTCATTTATGAGGTAAAAATCACACCTCATAGTTTTAATTTGAATTTATTAGTGATTGAGAACATTTTCTGTGATTATTTCCTAGATGTGTTTTCTAGTTTGTGAATCATTTCCTCAGATAGCTTCCTTAGATTGGGAAGCTCTTGGAAAGATGGGACTAGAATGGTGGACTGTAGCTGCATGGTTTCAACAGTAGGGATTTTTGCAAACAAATTAAGATGGAAGAGATCTGTGGATTAGTACAAGTAGTTGCTTAAAACAATAGCATGGCAAAGTTTTTCTATGGAATAGGGGGAATTTGGGTCAAAAATCATAAATTACAGTGACAGAGAATGGTACGTGTGTGTGAATGCTCAGTCGTGTCTGACTCTGCCACCCCATGGACGAGAGCCTGCCAGTCTCCTCTGTCCATGGAGTTCCCCAGGCAAGAATACTGCAGTGAGTTGCTATTTCCTGAGCCAGGGGATTTTACCAACCCAGGGATCAAACTTGAGTCTCCTGCATCTCCTGCCTTGGCAGGCTGATTCTTTACCACTGATCTCCCTGGGAAGTCCCAACAGAGAATGGTATCCAAGAAATAAAAACTTTACTATGAAGCAACATAAGTATTCTTTGATTGAAATACTTCTTAACATCATTTTTGCATGTTTTGTAATTTTCCATGGTTTACCAAGTTTTTGTGTGCAATTTCTTTCTCCTTTGACAGAACCAGTAATCCTTGTTTATCAAGTTTCTGTCTCTCTTGGAAAATGATTGCATCAAGTGGATGTTCACAGATATATTAAAAAAGAAGTCTTTGATGAAAATGACGGACATTTGATCATGGCTTGACTTGTCAGTTAAGCTCACTGAAGCAGGGGCTCTTACAAATGAAACAGACTTTCTACACCTCATAAGGAACATTTTGTGACACGTTTACATTTTTTTTCCTTTTTTGATCACTTCTGTATCTCAAACTTCTAGAACAGTACTTAGCATATAATGGTTTCTCAATAAATGTGTATTACATTGGATGAATCAAGGTAAGCTTTCATTATTTTTATACCTGGGTGTCAAGAAATTTCCTCTTCTTCACTTCATTACCCTACTTTGATTATGTGACCATACACTTTTATCAGGATATAATATTCTGATATAATGTGAGGATTATGTGCTTAGTCACTTAGTAGTGTCAGACTTTTTGTGACCTCATGGACGATAGTCCGAAAGACTCCTTTATTCATGGGATTCTACAGGCAAGAATACTGGAGTGGGTTGCCATGCCCTTCTCCAGAGGATCTTCTTGACTCAGGGATTGAACTCTAGTCTCCTGCCATCTGAGCCACCAGGGAAGCCCTCTCATATAATAATAATAGTAATATAAATATTATAAAAGTATAAAAATATAAGTAAATATAAAATTAATTATAAATAATTAAATAAAATTAATTTACATTGAATATAAAATTTAAAATCAAATTTAAATAAAATATACAGTTTAAATATAAAATTATAAAGAAATTATAATTATTATTGAAGTTATATAATGCAATCTTGTAAGGGTATTTCATACTTTTGTAATTTAATCTTCCTAGTAACCCTATGATGTAAGTACAATTACAATCATAATCCCTTCAAACATTTAAGCTCTGTTAGAGTATTTGGTCTCCTGTTCATTACTGTGTCTGCTTGCTTATGACTTCCTCCATGAAGCCCTCCCGTTAAGGCTCACTGGGTAAAGAATCTGCCTTCAGTGCAGGGACACAGGAGATATGAGTTTGATCCCTGGGTCAGAAAGCTCTCCTGGAGGAGGAAATGGCAACTCACTCCAGTGTTCTTGCCTGGAAAAATCCCAAGGACAGAGGAGCCTAGTGGGCTCTATCCCATGGGATCGTAAAGAATCAGACATGACTTAATGACTAAACAACAGCATCTGCTCTATAGAAGCTTTCCAGTGGTGAGATATATATGACCTTAACAGTCCAATCTACATCTTCAGTGTTTCAAGTGGTTGCTTGTCCTGGCATTTGGCCAGACCCAGAGCTCTGTTGAAAAAAAATATCTGACCTTCCTCACAGATCCTTTTGTGGTTCAAGAAATGTGATTCTTTTTCTGGAAGAACATTTATGTTAGGCTGCTGATTTTCCACAAAAAGAATATTAAACCTGCCACTTCACTCTCTGATAGCCAAAGCAAATGGACTTCACAATTTCCTCAGGTGAGGAAACTGAGGCTCATGAGGATAAACGGCTTCCTCGAGGCCACATTGCTCGTAATTGTGGGGAGGAATTTTCCAACCTAGGTCTGTGACTTGAGGTCCTCCTAACTGACAGAATAATGTCTGCATGCTCATCTCAGCAGCTGTGAGTGTGTGAGGTGACATGATTCAGTTAAGGACAGTGAGAAGGGGAATTTGTTCTGGATTACCTGCCAGCCCAGTTTAATCACCTGCGTGCATGTGTGCTCTGCTGTGTCCAACTCTTTGCAACCCCCTGGGCTGTAGCCCACCAGGCTCCTCTGTCCATGGAGTTTTCCAGGCAAGAATACTGGAGTGGGTTGCCATTTCCTTTTCCAGGGGGTTCTTCCTGACCCAGGGATGGAACTCATGTCTTTTGTGTCTCCTACATTGGCAGGCAAATTCTTTACCAACGGAGCCACCTGGGAAGCCCTAATCTGATCACATGGATCTTTTTTTTTAATTAATTTTTTTATTGAAGGATAATTGCTTTACAGAATTTTGTTGTTTTCTGTCAAACCTCAACATGAACCAGCCAGAGGTATAAATATATCTCCTCCCTTTTGAACTTCCCTCCCATCTCCCTCCCCATCCCACCCCTCTAGGTTGATACAGAGCCCCCCGTCTGAGTTTCCTGAGTAACCACATGGATCTTTAAAGGACGGTCAGTCCTTCCTGGCTGTGGAGAGAGGGAAATTTAACTATAGAAGGCTGGTTGGAGATAAAACCCCCTTGGTTCTGAAGACAGGGGAAGAGATTTATGAGTCAAAGAATGTCAGCAGTCTCTGGAAATTGTACAGGCAAGAAAGGGACTCTTCTGCGGTCTGCGCTAGGCTCATAAGATCTCTAACGGCACCTTGATTTTAGCCCAGTGAGACCCAGGTTAGACTGGTAACCTAGGACAATGCAAGACCATAAGTTTGAACTGTTTTTAAGCCACTGAGTTAAATTTGTTATGGCAGCAACAGGAAACTAATGCATGTGTTGACTTTCCAAGGTATCTGCTAAATTTCTCCTTACTTTTAGTTCTGGGAAAAGCCGTTATTCATTAAAACTGGCATGACATTTATTCAGAGCACAGTGGTGTTTCCTTTTTGTCTTGGCTGATCAGAAAGCTAGAGCCAATTTTACAGTTCAATTTTAGTTATGGTAAAAAAAAAATTACCTCATACTGGTCAGAATGGCTGTCATCAAAAAGTCTACAAATAGTAAGTTCTGGAGAGGGTGTGGAGAAAATGGGACCTCCCTACGCTGTTGGTGGGAATGTAAATTGGTGCAGCCACTATGGAGAATGTTGTGGAGCTTCCTTAAAAAAATAAAAATCTAGCTACCATTTGATCCGCCAATCTCACTCCTGAACATATATCCAGAAAAGATGAAAACTCCAACTTGAAAAGATATGTGCATCCTAGCAGCATTAGTCACAATAATCAAGACACTGAAACAATCCAAGTGACCATCAACAGGATGATTGGTTTAAGATGTGGTGTGTGTGTATCACCATAAAAAGAATGAAATATTGCCATTTTCATCAATGTGGATGGCCCTAGAGATTATCATATTAAATAAAGTAAGGCAGCGAAAGATAAATATTATGTGACCTCATTTATATGTAGAATCTAAACAATAATACAAATGAATCAATGTACAGAAAAGAAACAGCCTCACAGACATAAAAAGCAAACTTATGATTGCCAAAGGGAAGGGGAGGGATGAAGCAGGAGTTTGGGATTAACAGATACAAACTACTTTATAGAAAGTAGATGAGGAAGAAGGCTTTACTGGGTAACACAGGGAACTCTTGGGTGGGCTAAAAAGTTCATTCAGGGTTTTCTATAAGATGGTACAGAAAACATGAGTGAACTTTTTAGCCAACCCAATATATTCAATATCTTTTAATAACATAATGGAAAATAATCTGAAAAAATATATAACTGGATCACTTTGCTATATACCAATATTGCAAATCAACTATACCTCAATAAGAAAGAATTTTTATGTTTTCTGATCTCTTATTTCTTTCTTCTTGCATTTTCCTGTGTGTATTCACATGTGTAGTTTTACATCAAAGAGAGAGAGTGAATGAGGATGAGATGGGTGGAGTTGGAGGTAGGAGAGAAAGAGAGAAACAGAAGATCCAGTTAGATTTTTTTCATGAAGGTGGAAAGTTGATTTTTATACTGAAGTGTCTCAGTGATATCAAGGGATACATTTGAGGGATTTTTTTAAAAATTAAAAAAATATTGTAAAGTTTTGTCCAACTTTATAAATCCTTTGGGAATACTTATCTGAGAAGAGGTATTGTAGTTAAGAAGAACAAATCCATTTTGGATCTGTTTCTTTCACTTTAACCTTTGTGTTCTATTGTGTTTGCTACAAGTTCATCACTAAAGGGATATTGCTTATAAGCTTAAAGTGTACATCATGGCCGGTTTCTGGGAACCCTGTCTCCCAGGCCTGAATGTTAAGCTAAAATACCTTTATTTAGCTTCAGGAAACATCCTGTCTGGGCTCTGCTCTGAGTGGCTATGGGAGAGAAGAAATTGATGCATCTCCTCCTGAGTCTGGCTGGAGCCAGGAAATATTTGCCACAACCAAAGAGGAGAGTGAAAAAGTTGGCTTAAAGCTTAACATTCAGAAAACTAAGATCATGGCATCTGGTCCCATCACCTCATGGGAAATAGATGGGGAGACAGTGGAAACAGTGTCAGACTTTATTTTTTGGGGCTCCAAAATCACTGCAGATGGTGACTGCAGCCATGAAATTAAAAGACGCTTACTCCTTGGAAGGCAAGTTATGACCAACCTAGATAGCATATTAAACAGCAGAGACATTACTTTGCCAACAAAGGTCCGTCTGGTCAAGGCTATGGTTTTTCCAGTGGTCATGTATGGATGTGAGAGTTGGACTGTGAAGAAAGCTGAGTGCCAAAAAATTGATGCTTTTGAACTGTGGTGTTGGAGAAGACTCTTGAGAGTCCCTTGGACTGCAAGGAGATCCAACCAGTCCATCCTAAAGGAGATCAGTCCTGGGTGTTCATTGGAAGGACTGATGCTGAAGCTGAAACTCCAGTACTTTGGCCACCTGATGCAGAGTTGACTCATTGGAAAAGACCCTGATGCTGGGAGGGATTGGGGGCAGGAGGAGGAGGGGAAGACAGAGGATGAGATGGCTGGATGGCATTACCGACTCAATGGACATGAGTTTGAGTAAACTCCAGGAGTTGGTGATGGACAGGGAGGCCTGGTGTGCTGTGATTCATGGGGTCGCAAAGAGTCGGACACGACTGAGTGACTGAACTGAACTGAACTGATCACCTTTTCTTACTTCATAGATCAGTCAGTAAAGAATCTGCGTGCAGTGCAGGAAACTGGGTTTGATTCTGGGGTCAGGAAGATCCCCTGGAGAAGGAAATGGCAACCCACTCCAGTATCCTTGCCTGGAGAATCCCATGGACAGAGGAGCCTGGCAGGCTACAGTCCATGGGGTCGCAAGAGTTGGACATGACTTAATGACTAAACTACCACCTTCACCTTTTCTTACTTGACCCCCTCACCTCTCCTTCTTTGTTCTATGAAAGGAACTAGCCGGGGCAAGATGTTCTCTGGGACACTAGTCCACCCTCTTCTTGGTCTGCTGCCTTTCCTAATCAAATCACTATTGCTTGCCTGAACAGCTCATCCCTTGATTGGCTTGTCGAGCCCCAAGCAGTATAGGCTTAAGTATCAGACCTATCTTGGCATTGCTATTTGTTGCTTATATGTACCTATCAGACCTATTTATTTCTGGTCACGTTTGAGTTTTATTTCAGAAGTGCATTCCCCCTTTTCAGGGGGTTTCTAGTCAATCAAACCTGGACTGTGGGGTTGTGGGGCTCTCCTGGTGGTTCATCAGTAAAGACTCTGCCTGTGATGCTGGAGACACAGGAGACTCAGGTTCAATCCTTGGGTCAGGAAGGTCCCCTGGAGGAGGGCATGGCAACCCACTCCGGTATTCTTGCCTGGGAAATCCCAAGGACAGAGGAGCCTGGTGGGCTACAATCCAAGGGGTTGCAAAGAGTTGGACACGACTGAGCCGCTGAGCCCACAGCACATGCTCACCTGGGGTTGTGATGCTTGCTGCTCTCAGTTTTGGTGGGGAGGCGGTGGGGGGGGGGGGGGGCGCGGGCTGGTGAAAACACAAGAAAGCTGAATTCACTGAAGACAAAGGTTTTGCACACAAATGAGATTTGGTTTGCACCTTGCTAGGTGAACAAAGGCTAGGCTGATCGCACTGTCAGAGAGGAGCCACCTCATTAATCAGAACTCTGATGCATTCAGGACTGGAAGTGAATTAGGGAGTCAGGATTTCAAAGAACGAAAAATAGCCTTCTGACACCTCCACTGCAATATTTGTGTTACCAAGCAACAAAACTCTCCTATTTAGCAAAGCCCTAATGATGCTGGCAGTACAGTCTCCGAATAAGGCTTAATACAACTTCATTATCCCACCTCTGAGCTGTCTGCAGACGCGGTGCCTGGCTAGGGGTGGCGAGAAGCGGACTGAGCGCTGTTTGCTGCACCTGCGTCTGAAAGACCAAATAAAGCATTGATTTGGGTGAATCTAATTACAGTCATTTACTGTGTTTTTCTACTCAGAGCATTCATTTGGGCCAACAAGGAGTGCAGTACAACCCATTGTTAAATGTGTCCCAGGATTGTAAAGCCTTAATGATTCTGTCCCGCCAGGTCACAGAGTTGTGCAAATTGCGGCACTGGCTGTCACCAACTCCAGGGACACCTGGTTATATGGTCTTTCTCTAAGATTCTGGGGAAAGCTGAAGGTTGAAATTACCTGATGGTTTCCATACATCTTTTGAAACTTGTTTTCTGTTCCAAAGTTTATCTTATTTTTGCAGAAAGTCTAATTTTAATACTTGAGAAAGTTTGTTTCTTCCTGGTTTTTGTGCTGAGAAATTGCTTCAGAGGCTACTAGTATCTTTACAGAAATTCCCTTTCTCTTTCATTTTCTCTCCCCTTCTCTATTCTCTAGCCTCATCTCCCAAGTATGTAGTTTCTTAGAGTTATCACTGTGGAGCAGATGCTCCACAAGAAAGATATAATGAAAATAAAATCCATGACTCTGTGGGGTCAGGATCTTTGCAGATGTGTGTGCGTGCTAAGTCACTTCAGTCATGTCCGGCTCTTTGCAACCCCTTGGACTGTAGCCCACCAGGCTCCTCTGTCATGGGATTCTCCAGGCAAGAATCCTGGAGTAGATTGCTGTGCCCTCCTCCAGGGGGTCTTCCCGATCCAGGGATAGAATCCATGTTTCATATCTCTTGCATTGGCAGGCAGGTTCTTTACCACTTAGCGCCACCTGGGAAGCCCTTTTTTCCAGATGTGATTATGGACTAATATAAGGGACATTTATGCCATAGTATTTTTTTTTTTTTTAATGTGGACCATTTTTAAGGTGTTTATTGATTTTGTTACAGTATTTTTTCTGTTTTGGATTTTTGGACCGAGGCATGAGGGATCTCAACTTCCCGACCAGGGATCAAACCCACATCCCTGCCTTGGAAGGTGAAGGTGAGTCACTGGACCACGAGGGAAGACCCTGTGCCATAGCATTTTAAATTCACAAAGCGTCTTAGAAGTGTCCTTCCATCTGTCAAGTTGTTGTACCCTCCTTTTCACTCACTGCTCTATTACTGGGTGCATTTTCATAATGCCTGAACATAGAGACGTAAAAAAGGAGAAATGTCTATTTGCTTCTGCCGTTTCTAATGTGATAGGCAACATTTAGAGCCTATGATACTCAACAATTCTAATTGTATTTGAATTAGAAATGAGAAGGATAAAAATAAGAAAACGTAAACTTCTTTAGAAATGAGAGGCAGAACCATTAGAGGTAATATTTTAATTGAGACTGGCTAGCCATGAGAGGTGAAGTCTTTTTTCAATTCTTCACCAGTAAGGAAGGACACGCTGAATTGGGTCATTCAGATCCGATAGGACTGTCTACATCCTCAGTGTGATTATAAAGGTAAAATGGCCAGTCATTTTTATTGTCATTTATATTGACTTGACAGAAGTTTTCATTTCTGATATTCTAGATGAAAAAAATCTCTTGACAGACTCTGCTTATTTAAAGTAACTGTTGTTTATTATAAACACTGTTTATGTATAATAGCTATTGTTGAGTCCCTTGGTTGTGTCCAACTCTTTGTGACCCCATGGACTATAGCCTACCAGGCTCCTCTGTCCATGGGATTCTCCAGGCAAGAATACTGAGTCGGTTGCCATTTCCTCCTCGAGGGCATCTTAAACGCATGTCCCCTGAAAGTCTCTTGAATTTCAGGTGGATTCTTTACCACTAAACCAAGGAAGCCCTGTAATAACTGTGAAGTGAAAGTAGCTCAGTCGTGTCCTACTCTTTGTGACCCCCATGGACAGTCCATGGAATTCTCCAGTTCCCTTCTCCAGGGGGTCTTACCAACCCAGGTCTCCCGCATTGCAGGAAGATTCTTTACCAGCTGAGCCACAAGGGGAGCAAAGAATACTGGAGTGGGTAGCCTGTCCCTTCTCCAGCAGATCTTCCTGACCCAGGAATTGAACCAGGATCTCCTGCATTGCAGGTGGATTCTTTACCAACTGAGCTAACTGTAAATAACATCAAATATGTTTTGAATCTGTGGATTTGGCAAACTGCGCCCCACTCCTCACTTTGTCCTTATAGCTCTACAGAGGAAAAGATGACAGTTTTTTTTTTTTTTTTTAAATACACTGTGCCTGTTATTGGGCTAGGTTCATCATGAACATTGTTTCAACTGCCTTCTACTTTTGAAAATATTCTCCATTTTACAAATGAGAACACTGAGGGTCGAGCTATATCGCAATTGTTCTAGGTCACCTTAGGAAATAAAGGGCAAGCCATAGACTGAAACATGGGCTTTTTTCTGATTTTAAAATATTTTTTCTACTATGCGTGTTTTTGAAAAATTCTTGATTGGGTCTCAGTTTGGGGCATGCAGACAGACCTGATGCATTTTGAATTTGTCTCCTTTTTATGAAAGCAGAGGGGGCTAATTCGAGTGCTAGTTTCTTTTCTAAGGCTTCCCAGGTGACTCAGTGGTAAAGAATCTGCCTGCAGTGCGGGAGATGAGGGTTTGATCCCAGGCTTGGGAAGATCCCCTGGAGAAGGAAATGGCAACCTGCTCCACTAATCTTGCCTGGAGAATCTCATAGAGAGAGGAGCCTGGTGGGCTACAGTTCATGGGGTCACAAAAGAGACTCACTTAGCATTAGCATTTCTTTTCTAAACTGTGCTCAACCATAGTTTAAATGTATATATTATTCAGGAGTGACACAAAAATTAGCCCACGGGGGTGACTTCTTTTGATGCCTTTCGAAGCAGAGAATTCTGGCCATTTGTCCATTGTCTGCTAGTCACTCAGTTGTGGCTGACTGTATGCGACCCCATGGACTGTAGCTGGCTGGGGTCTTCTGTCCACGGAATTTTCCAGGCAAGAGTCTGGAGTGGGTTGCCATTTCTTTCTCCAGGGGATCTTCCAAACCTAGGGATTGAACCCAGGTCTCCAGTGTTGATGGTAAATTTTTTACCACTGAGTCACCAAGGAAGCCCATACCTGACGTGCTGAGCGCAGAAACATATATGGGAGTCCTTTGAGAAATGACTTTTCTCTCCATGTTTACAGATGAGTGTTTTAAAATTTAAAGCTTGCCTTTTGCGTGTTTTTTTTTCATTGTTGCAAATATGGCATAATGATATATAAACTAGAAAATGTTGATATAGCAAAAATAAAATAACTTCATTTTTCTTTAAGTCATGAAGCATCGGGATGGAGAAGCAGATTCTCTTTAAGTGCCTGAAAAATAGAGCTGCTATTTCTCAGTTGCTAATAGGCCATGATCTTTCTTTCCAACCACTTGAATATATGCATACAAGACATTAGATTTTTGTAGATGTAAACATTCTTACTATAACACTGCAGCCATGTCGCTTACATCTGTAATCTTGAAACTGTGGTTGTATAAAGTTAAAGGCTGTCACAACTGAGCAACCGCTGACATTCACTTCTTGTTATGAATTGGCAACTCAATCTACGGGACAAAAAATCGAGGACACGCCACACACAGAGAGACAGATGCTCTCAATCTCTAGAGGAAATTTTACTGTGATTTATCTGTCCTTTAGTGTCTCTGAGGGCTTCTTTGTTTTTAGGTATATTCTTGGGGGCCTTTTAAGATTTCTTTGGAAAATGTGTTGTTTATCCAAATCAGCAGGATATCATTTAGTAAATGAATAGCTCTATGGCATTAGGATTGATAAACACTTGACTCTCCAAGCCTTCATATATTAGATTCCAGTATCTGTGTGATGTGTCCTATCCATGTGTACCATGCAATGGGTCTTCCCGGGTGGCTCAGTGGTAAAGAACCCACCCCAGTGCAGGAGACTTAAACATGGGTTCAATCCCCGGGTTGGGAAGATCCCCTGGAGGACTGTACAGCAATGCAGTCCAGTGTTCTTTCCTGGAGAATCCCCATGGACAGGGGAGCCTGGTGGGCTCTAGTCCACGGGGTCGAAAAGAGTCAGACAGGATTGAAGCCACTTAGCACCACACATACTATGCAGGAGCCTGTATGTTGTCTTCCCTTCAGTTGGGGCCTTCAAATGTGTGTAGGTCCTGCACGCAAATCTACAGTAAGGATTCCTCTTCTTCTTCTCCTAACAACCCATCAGTTGGTGTTCATCTGGCATCTTTATTGGTTCTCTACAATTTTCTATTGTTCACTTTGACCATTACATGCTGTAGCTCATATGGGCTAGCTTTGCACATTGAATACCTGATGTTCATTCTCTGGGAAATGACCTTTGATCCAACATAATGAGGATCAAATTTGAGTAGGGTGTAGTAAATAGAGCTTTTGTTGTGGTGCCATGAATATTTAAGTGGCAAACTCTTTCTAGGATGTTGCCTCTTATTGGCATATATCTCTTGTTAGTGTTATTAGACTATTTCACATGATGGTTTAAATTTATAAAATCTTTTGGATAAGGTTTATTTCAGCTACTGAAAATTAAATGGCATTGGATTTCCTGTAATTTAGTGATATATTTTCATATAATGAGTCATTAATGTATAAGGCTGGTAGGATATCATTTGTGCTAGCACCCAGGGATTTAATTATTAAAAAACTAATATATGGAGACATTTGCAAAACTTCGCAATTGGAGTCTACTTAGAACCATGATTTTGTAATCACTTATATCAGCAAATATTGATCAGATGCCTTTTAATATGTAAAAACACATAGCATATGAGAACTTTGGTGAACTCAGCATTAATTCTATTCAGGAAATTCATCAAATCCAGTATTCTTGCCTGAGAAATCCCATGGACAGAGGAGCCTGATGGGCTACAGTCCACGGGGACATAACTTAGCACCTAAACAACACCTAAACACCTAAACTTAACACCTAAACAACAATCATGGAAGATTTAAAAGATAGTAAAGTTAATTTTCTTAAATTGCATTTTCTGTAGTGAAACTGATTAAAATATATACACTTGAAAAATGCAAAAGCTATGCAAACAAGTTAAACATCATACAAATAAAATTTATTTGAAAGAGAAGTAGCCATGGAGATATGGAACCTCTGGTTTGGTAAGTCTCAGTGTATCTGAGATCTTTGCTCCTAGATGTGGTACAGGAAAAAATGTTCAATGTGGAGAAGACTTCTTGGGAGCATAGCCGTGGGTCCAGGAAACTATTTATCCTTGAAAAACCATAGGCCAGCTTATAGGAATGGAGAAAGATGAACAGGAGTGGCCAGGGAACTGAAGGCCAGAAGTTTAGGGCTTCCTTGGTGTCTCAGTGGGTAAAAATCCTCCTGCAATGTAGGGGACACAGGAAATGTGCACTGGACATCTTCTATCCCATGGACAGAAGAGCCTGGAGGGCTACAGTCCATGGGCTCACAAAGAGTCAGACAAGACTGGGCGACTAAGCATGAGGGCAACAGCAATCCTACTCAAAGTGCCAGTCACCCTGAAGATAGGGAGCTTATATCAGAATATGGATCAGTATATCATTTCCCTCATCGAGAAAGTCTTAGTGTGAACAGTGTCAGCTGGACTGCTCTGAGACATCATTGGTTTACATTCTGGTGCGAGCTACTTATCTCGTCATGGAGCTGGTTTTGCAGGATGGGCAGCGGGTCCTCAGCCAGACTTTGGCGTTGAAGATGCTCCACGGACATCCTGGCCCAGCTCCTGGACACTGCTCTGTGCTGTGGGCTGTCCCGCATGTGATGTGTGGTGGGTGCTAGCACCGTTCTTCAGCTTCCGCTCACTCCTCACTCACTGCCGCTGGCAGCTGCCTAGTAGCTGTGACAATCAAAACTGTGTCCAAGGCTGGCCCGGGTCCTGAGAGCTGGGGCGGAGGTGGGGGAGGGAGCAGGGGTTCTGGTTGTGAGTAACTGGCCTGGAAAAGTTCTGAATTTCCACACGATCTCTTTGTAGGGACCTTTCACAGTGCCTAAATGCTAATCTGTGGATGAAGTCCTGAGTATCAGCGATCTTTGTGGACTCACCGTCTCAGTTTGTCATTAAAGAGAATCATCATCCCTACAAAGAGATAGTATGGAAATTCACTGGGGGGCTTCCTTGGTAGCCCAGCTGGTAAAGAATCCGACTGCAGTGCAGGAGACCCCAGTTCGATTCCTGGTTGGGAAGATCCCCTGGAGAAGGGATAAGCTACCCACTCCAGTATTCTCAGGCTTCCCTGGTGGCTCAGATGGTAAAGAATCTGCCTGAAATGGGGAGACCTGGGTTTGATCCCTGAGTTGGGAAGTTCCCCTGGAGGAGGGCAAGGCAACCCACGCCAGTATTCTTTTTTTTTTTTTTTTTCATTTATTTTTATTAGTTGGAGGCTAATTACTTTACAATATTGTAGTGGTTTTTGCCATACATTGACATGAATCAGCCATGGATTTACATGTGTTCCCCATCCCTATCCCCTCTCCCACCTCCCTCCCCATCCCATCCCTCTGGGTCTTCCCAGTGCACCAGCCCTGAGCACTTGTCTCATGCATCCAACCTGGGCTGGTGATCCGTTTCACTATAGATAATATACATGTTTTGATGCTGTTCTCTCGAAACATCCCACCCTCGCCTTCTCCCACAGAGTCCCAAAGTCTGTTCTGTACATCTGTGTCTCTTTTTCTGTCTTGCATATAGGGTTATCGTTACCATCTTTCTAAATTCCATATAGATGCGTTAGTATACTGTATTGGTCTTTATCTTACTGGCTTACTTCACTCTGTATAATGGGCTCCAGTTTCATCCATCTCATTAGAACTGATTCAAATGTATTCTTTTTAATGGCTGAGTAATATTCCATGGTGTATATGTACCACAGCTTCCTTATCCATTTGTCTGCTGATGGGCATTTAGGTTGCTTCCATGTGCTGGCTATTTCCCCTGAAATCAGGAACAAGACAAGGCTGCCCACTCTCACCACTACTATTCAACATAGTTTTGGAAGTTTTGGCCACAGCAATCAGAGCAGAAAAAGAAGTAAAAGGAGTCCACATAGGAAAAGAAGAAGTGAAACTCTCTCTGTTTGCAGATGACATGATCCTCTACATAGAAAACACTCCAGTATTCTTGCCAGGAGAATTCCCCATGGACAGAGGAGCCTGGTGGGCTGCAGTCCATGGGGTCGCAGACAGTCGGACGTGACTGAGTGACAAAGCACAGCACATAGAATCCTGAGTTTGTTTAGAGTAACTCACAAAGTCGTATGGCATTCGTTTATCATATTGTTTCTACAGAGATGCTCAAGGCTGACACCAGGAGCAGGGCCTGATTTATCATGAAAATGGCCACAGAAAAAACTGTTTAGTCATCTTTGCCATTAGAAAGGGCTTTCCAGGTGCCTCAGTAGTAAAACAATCATCCTGTTATATAGGAGACATTGGAGACACAAGTTTGATCCCTGTGTCAGGAAGATTCCCCTGGAGGAGGAAATGGGAACCCACTCCAGTATGCTTGCCTGGAGAATTCCCATGGACAGAGGAGCCTGGCGGGCTGCAGTCCACGTGGTCACAGAGAGCTGGACACGGCTATGAGTAAGCACACAGGCATGCCATTAGAAAAGTAGAAAGTGACTTAAGCTCTGTATTTAAAAGAAAGGTTCATTTAAAATGCCTTTCTATAACAGAATTGACTGTGTACTACAGTGTTAAAACAAATATATGCCTGACCAACTGTTCTGTGAATGCAAAAGACCCGTTTGCTTTCCTTTGGTTACTTACAAGTCATGGCAGTAATAACGGTAACAACAATAATATAGCCAAAGTGCTACTTGCTTATGTTTGGAGAATACCTTGTACTTCTCAAAATGCTCTCGCAGACCTTGTTTCCTTTCATCCTTACTTTAGTACCTCTGTCTGCTGTACGTACAACCTGTACACTGGTCTTTCTCATTCTAATAGAAACACAGAGATCACAGAAACATAATAACTTTGCCTCTTCTATGTAGACACATACACACACCCCACTGATGCTTCTTCACTACTTTCCTAGGGAATAGTGTCCAAGTGAGTGTTTCTGCATTCTGCCTGATAAAGGAGCCAGTCTAAATCACAGCAGAGCCTAAAAAAATAAAATAAATAAATCTGGCTTTAAATAGTAGGTCCATAAGTATGTTTTATTTCTTGAAATAATTAGATATTATCTATAAATCTGAAACCAGAAGGAGTTCATGGATCTTGCATTTATGCTCTGTTGTGTCCAACTCCTGGCAACCCCATGGACTGTAGGCCGCCAGGCTATTCTGTCCACAGAATTTTCCAGGCAAGAATAATGGAGTGGGTTGCCATTTCCTTCTCCAGGATTTTGAGGAGTTCTCTTTGTAAACCACTGAACTGTAACCAAGCTAACAGAACCTGTGTGATCCCATTGGTCTGCAGACAAAGTCGATTCTGTCCTGCCCATTTCCCACTTCTGTATTATGTGCCTCACTTCACTCATCCTGTGTTCCTGGAGAACAACTTTTCTTCAATCCTTCTTTGGTAAATTAAGATGATGATTCTATCAGAAATAGTGGTTGAAAGGGAATTCAGAATATAGTAATTCAAAGGCCAGCATAGAATAGTGATTAATCCCTGAGTCAGCCAGTGTTTCAGGCACTTCGTACGTGACAAGGGTGCATAGTGCTTGACATCTGTTGGGTCATCTCTCTAATACAGCAGAGTCTGGTTTTGCTCAGAGCCCCCGCCCACCCTGTAGCAGGGAGCAGACTGCATGTTGTCCTATGTGTCCGGTGTCATGTCAGGGATGCCCACCCTTGATAGGGACTCTTCACAGCTGCCTGAACTACGGCCCTGAGATGCAGAACAGGTCCAGCTCTCTGCAAGAGCTCTGGAGGGGATGCAGAGATGCAGTTAATGCAGTGTGGACCCCCACACTATGAAAGACTCTCTTCATTTCTAGCCTTCCTCTCTTTAATGTCTATTGGAAAACAAATGCCACTGGTTGGTTTACAAATTGCTCAGCAATAAAGAACCCACCTGCAGTGCAGGAGAAGCAAGAGACCTGGGTTGAGTCCCTGGGTTGGGAGGATCCCCTGGAGGAGGGCATGGCAACTGACTCCAGTATTCTTGCCTGGGAAATCCCATGGACAGAGGAGCCTGGTGAGCTACAGTTCATTGGGTCATCAAGAGTTGGGCATGACTGAGGACACACAGAGCACACAAATTTTTACTTGTACAATTAAAACTGGTGAAAATCCTTACACTTAAAAACACATCTCTGATTTCCTCATGATCAGTTTGTGTATATGCTACTTGCTCAGTCATGTCTGACTCTTTGCGACCCCATGAGCTATAGCCCACCAGGCTCCTCTGTCCATGGGATCTTCCAGGCAAGAATACTAGAATGGGTTGCCATCCCCTCCTCCAGGGAATCTTCCCCCACCTAGGGATCAAACCTTCATCTCCTGCACTATAGGTGGATTTTTGACTTGCCAGGTGGCACTCATGGCAAGGAATCTGCCTGCCAATGCAAGAGATGCTAGAGGTATGCGTCTGATCCCTGGGTGGGGAAGAGCCCCTGGAGGAGGAAATGGCAACCCACTCCAGTATTCTTGCCTGGGAAATCCCATGGACAGAGGAGTCTGCGGACTACAGTCCACGGGGTTGCAAAGACACGACTGAGCAAATGAGTACACATGTGAGCACTTTGCTTGTCAGATGCGGTGCAGCCGTTTCTTTTCCGGTCAGCAGCACTTACACTTTTTTCCCCCTTACATTGTATATGTCACACCTATCAATCTTCTTTGCAATTTCTTGGTTAGCTTTCTCATTTTTTTCCTAATCCTTCTATTGTTGTTCAGTTGCTCAGTCATGTCCCCACTTTGCCACCCCATGGACTGCAGCATGCCAGGCTTCCCTGTCTTTCACTGTCTCCGGAGTCTGCTCAAGTTCATGTCCATTGAGTTGGTGATGCCATCCAACTGTCTCATCCTCTGTCGTCCCCTTCTCCTCCCACCTTCCATCTTTCCCAGCATCAGGGTCTTTTCCATTGAGTCAGCTCTTTGCATCAGGTGGCCAGAGTATTGGAGCTTCAGCTTTAGCATCAGTCCTTCCAATGAATATTCAGGGTTGATTTCCTTTAGGATGGACTGGTTGGATCTCCTTGCTGTCCAAGGGACTCTCAAGAGTATTTCCCAGCAACTCCTACTGTCTTATTCTTTTCTCAAACACGTAACCCCCTAATATGTTCTGGTTTTGTTTTGTCATTGTACAATGGCATGGTATACAGTTACCACTGGCTCTATGTTGTATCTGTGGAGGCAGAGCCTCACCCCAGGCTGTATGGGTCAATGGGAGGTGGAGGCCTGTCCAGACTGATGGCCCAGCTTGCTCACAGCACAGGCCTTTCAGAGGATTAACACATCAAAAACAAAGCTCATCTGCCTGCAGTCTCTGAACTGTCTGTCTCATCCCTGGGCTGAGTGCAGCCTCAGCTGTTTCTCCTGCAGGTCCCTTTTTTCTGGGTTTATTAAAGGCAGATTGTGGAGAATCAGGCTGGTTGAGAATGAACTCCTGTCTTTGAAGGCAGCTTTCCGAGCTAGAGGACATGCAGCGGACTCTCTGGGCTGGCTAAGAAGCCCTGTGTCCTGTGATCTCCCTTTATTCACTCTCACTGCTGTCTGCCAGCCTGTCCCTTCTCAGCACTAGTTGTTGCCCAGGGCACTTCCCAGTGGTAAAGAACCCGCTTGCCAGTGCAGGAGACTTAAGAGACATGGGCGGAATCCCTGGGTCGGGAAGATCCCCAGGAGAAGGAAATGGCATCCCACTCCCACATTATTGCCTGGAGAATCTCATGGACAGAAGAGCCTGGTGGGCTACAGTCCATGGGGCCATAAAGAGTGGAACCCGACTGAAGTGACTTAGCACGCACTCATGTGTCGCAAGGACAGTGTCCGCTCCTGCTTGATCAGGGGAATCAGAGCATTGCTGAGCCCTGGTGGGCCTGACAGGTGGGAGGAGGCAGGGCTAGAGGGCTTCTCATGAGGGCAGATGACCACATCTTACACGTCATGAGAACACCTGCATAAACCATAAAATGAAGGAGTGATGCATATACAGCCTAGAAGCCACAGAAGAAGATAGGAAACTTTGTGTTCAGAAGAATGATTTTAAAGAGCTCTGCAATTTCTCCTCCAGAAGAAAGCCTTTAAAACCCTACTTGAGTTGGAAGCTGAGATCCCTAAGTCATACTCGGTCATGAAATATGGTACCTGAATGTCTCTGTAGAATAAGAAAGAATTTGAAGTGTGTTGGTCGTGAAGAAAGAAAGGTTAGATGAAGGTTTTCCAGAAACATGTTGTCTGTTTTGTATGACTCAGCCAAAGCTATAAAATTAAGATAGGCTCAGACTTAGATGTTTTCATTAAAACCAGTGAAGGAATATAAACTGAAGCTTAGAGAAACCTTAAAGGTTGATAAAGGAATACAACCAAAAGCCCTAAAAACTAAACTTGGCTAAAATCCCCAGAGTAGGGTCCACTCTGTGGCGGGCACCACTCCAAACCCTTCTGTTGTTCAGTCGCTCAGTCGTGTCCAGCTCTTTGTGACCCCATGGACTGCAGCATGCCAGTCTTCCCTGTCCTCCACTGTTGCCCAGAGTTTGCTCACACTCACGTCTATTGAACCAGTGATGTGATCCAACCATCTCATCCTCTGTTGCCCCCTTCTCCTCTTGCTCTCAGTCTTTCTCCAGGCCCTTGACTTATATTAACTCATTTACTCTCAAACTTCCCCTGGGAGGGAGCATTACTGCTCTTACCATTTTGCAGACAAGGAACTTGAGGCAGAGTCAGGTTAAGTCCTTTCCCAAGGCTATTTAGCTGCAAAATGGCAGTACCAGAATTGGAACCCAGGCTTTGGTGTTAGAGCTGCAGCCCTGAACCAAAAACTAGGAGATGAAACAAGTCCATCCTAAATGAAATCATCCCTGAATATTCATTGGAAGGACTGATGCTGAAGCTGAAGCTCCAATACTTTGGCCACCTGATGTGAAGACCTGAGTCATTGGAAAAGACCCTGATGCTAGGGAAATTCGAGGGCAAGAGAAGGGGGTGATAGAGGATGAGATGGTTAGATAGCATCACAACTCAATGGACATGAGTTTAGGCAAACTCAGGGAGACCGTGGAGGACAGGGAAGCCTGGCACACTGCAGTCCATGGGGTCGCAAAGATTGGACACGACTGAGTGATTAAACAACAACAACAAAGAAAAGTTTTGTTCATACCTTGGTAGGAAAACACCCAGGCCTGACATAGACTGTGAGCTTAAAAACTCTTCTGTTGGAAGTCATTCTTTCTGATAGTGGGGAGAATGATAGATCTTCAGTGCAAGCCCGGTGATGATGATTCTTTACTTGACCAAACCTCAGCCAGTCTCCTCTGAGTCCTTCTGGTGACGAGGTCTTCACCTTGGACCCAGTCTTGCTGGGTCAGCATGGTCAGGTTGTAGCAAAAATTCTACTCAGTCAGTTCACTCAGAATCTTCCCACCCTTGATGTCTGATCACCCTTGGCAAGAATCCCCCTACCCTTGAAGTCTCCTCTAAGTAATTATTACTGTTGTTATTTAGTCACTTAGTCATGTCCGATTCTTGGCTACCTCATTGTCTTTAGCCCACCAGGCTCCTCTGTCCATGGGATTTCCCAGGTAAGAACACTGGAGTGTGTTGTCGTTTCCTGCTCCACGGGATCTTCTTGACCCAGGGATTGAACCTCTGTCTCCTGCTTTGGCAGGCGGATTCTTTACCACTGAGCCAGCAGGAATGCCCCCTCTTAGTGATTTTCCACCCATTAAACCCTTCCTTCTGCTCACTGGCTGTAGATCCCTGGCCGTCTTTGCTGTATTTGAAATTGAACCCAATCTTTCTTTGTATTGCAATGGTCATGGCCCCCAGCACAGCAGTTCTTGAGAAAGTCTTCCTTACGGTTCTCAGAGGTGCCAGAATAATTTTGTATTTAACACCAGTTCTCTAAAATGTTTTGTGAACAGCCGTTATAACTGGTTAACCTTGACTAGATTTCTGAAAACCACTCCTCCCTTGTGGTTTTAACACAGGTGAGTTATTTCAGCTATGCCTTGATGGGTGTGCTGGATGTGACCTCATCCTCTGTCTTTCCTAGGTAGATTTCTGAGGAGACAGGAAACCCGTTAACAGCAAGGCTACCAAGCGATTTCAAGAGACGTGTAAATGGAGGAGATCCAGTGAGTTCTGAATTGCCCTAGCTGTGCTCCTGGCATTATAAATGCTCCACCTTCTTGGTGGGACCTTCTGAGTAAGTTTTTAAAAAAAATAATTTTATTTATTTATTTTATTTTTGGCTCTGCTGGGTCTTCGATGCCGCATGTGGGCTTTCTCTAATTTCTGTGAGCCGGGGCTCTTCTTGGTTGCAGTGCTCAGGCTTCTTGCTGTGGTGGCTTCTCTTGTTGCAGAACCTGGGCTCGAAGGCGTACAGGCTTCAGTAGTTGCAGCCCATGGGCTCAGTAGCTGTGTCTCCCGGGCTCAAGAGCACAGGCTCAATAGTTATGGCACACAGGGCCAGTTGCTCTGCAGCATATGGGATCTTCTTGAACCAGGGATCGAACCTGTGTCTCCTGAATTGGCAGGCAGATTCCTACCACTGATCCACCAGGGAATCCCCTGAGTTTTTAAATTTAAGGAGTTTTTTTGAAGAATTTTCATCATCGGAAGAAACCAGAAGAATTTGTAACTGATGGCAGGTGTTGACACAGAACAGGAGCAGTGGGGAGCAGTAAACTCACAACAGAGATAATTGTACACAAAACAAAAACTTTACACCCTGAAGATCTACAGACATTGAAATGTTTAAGTAGTAAATGCTAAGAAACTCTGTACTGAGTGCTAAGATGCTCTCTACTGAATGCTCAAAGAAATAAAAAATACAATTAAAAAGGTGACCACTGAACACAAAAATTTCAGGAATGCAGATTTTTTTTTTTTTCTTAAAGCAGAGTATTAAGAAGTGAGAAATACAGTTGTTGACAGCAGAATCTTCATACAGGAAAATGGCAGGATAGATACTGCTGGAAGGACATCAGTGAACAGGAAGAATGACCTGAAGGATTTATCCGTAATACTCCATGAGAGAGGAGATAGAAATCATTAAAGAGAGATTAAAAGACATGGCATAAAATGAGAAAGTATAACCTGTATCTAATTTGAGGTCCAAATAATTGAGAGAAAGCAGAGACTTTGGCCCCTTGATGTGAGGAGCTGACTCATTGAAAAGGACCCTGATGCTGGAAAGATTGAAGGCAGGAGGAGAAGGGGGCAACAGAGGGTGAGATGGTTGGATGGCATCAGCGACTCAATGGACATGGGTCTGAGCAAACCTGAGAGATGGTGAAGCACAGGGAAGCCTGGCGTGCTGCAGTCCATGGGGTTGCAAAGAGTCGGACATGACTTAGTGACTGAACAACAACAGCTAGAGGAAATGGATTTTAAAAGGCATTGGCTATCATAGTTCAAGAAATCCATGTACCCACAGCTCTGGGCAGCATGGTGCATTTCAAAGAGAACAAATAAAAAGAAATTCCTGTCTAGACACAGAATAGTAAAATTGCAGAGTGACAAAGCCAAGCATCCTTTAAAATAACCAGAGAGAAAGAACAAATCACAAGTAAAAATAAACACAAAAAGACAATTACAATAAAAGGATCATCTCAACAGCAACTTTAAGAAGCCAAAAGATGGTGGAATAATATACTTAAATATTGATTGAAAATAAATGTCAGATTAGAGTTTGTATGCAGCAAAACAACCTTCCAAGGATGAGGACTGAGAAATTTTAACAAAAAATAACAACAACAAAAGACTTGTTGGGGTATATCACCTGAGAGCTGCTCTAAATAACACACTTTATACAGAAGAAGAATGATCTTAGAAGGTAGCTCGTAATGCATGGGGAAGTCTAAACATTAAGTACAATATGGCAAACAAATTCTAAATGCAAACAAAAACAGCCTCTATGAAATAATGAATATTAGAAGTTTAAAAAGATAGAATGAACAATGATAGTTGATGATTAACACTGTCTTGAGTTTGTTTTCCTTGAGAGAGGTGTCCAACTTATTTAAATTAGAACGTTTCCTCTTACATAGATTATATTTCACAGGTAACCACTGAAAGAGCAAGAATTAAAATGTGTAAACTCACAGTAATAGGAGAAAGAATGGGAAGAAATAAACATACAATTCAATAACTTAATCTTCAAAAAGAGAAATAAGAAATATAGAAAAAACAGAAGAAAAGGACAAAAAGGTTAATAGTGGAAGGAAGAAGTTTGAATGTGTCAACAGTCAGAGGTAACAGGGGACTGACTTTGCCATTTAAAGTACAGGAACAGTCAGATCAGATCAAACAATTGCCCAGGTGCTGCCTATAGCAGATAGCTAAAGTATAAGCCCAGAAAAGTGGAAAATAAAGGATAGAAAAAAGATCTGTCAGTCAAATAGACCCCAGGCCCATAAAACAGAACTTGTCATGACTATTGGGCTTCCCAGGAGGTGCTAGTTGTGAAGAACCCACCTGCTAATGCAGGAGATGTAAGAGACAAAGGTTTAATCCCTGGGTGGGAAAGATCCCCTGGAGGAGGAAATGGCAACCTACTCCCGTATTTTGCCTGGGGAATCCCAAGGACAGAGAAGCCTGGTGGGCTACAGTCCACAGGGTTGCAAAGAGTTGGACATGACTGAAGCAACTTAGCTTGCAGCACACACAATGACTATTATCAGTTCTAAAGCAAAGGCAACCACTACTTAATGATAAAAGTTCCAAGGCACCATGAAGATGTAAAAATTGTAACTGTATCTAATGATATAGCCTCAAAAAAAATAAGGGAAATATGTGATGAAAGTTACAGGCAGAAATTTTTAACAACACTACCATAGAAGGAAATTTCAAGAGAGTCTTATCAGCTACTAATCAATAAAGCAGAAGACACCCACAGATGTATACAAGTTCTGAGCAGGCCAGCTGTCCAGTTTCCTCTAACATACAAATATAGGACTTGCATTTATATATTTCATTTTTTATATTTATTGGATAAATAGAGACTACACATCTTCTTAATTAAAACCTAATTGGTACTATATGAGTCCATAAATCAGATTTAACAAATTTGACAGAATAGGGTCATAGACACCATATTCTCTAACCTCAGAGCAATTAAGTTAAAAGTTATTATAAATCAATCAACAAATCTCCATATATTTCGGAGTGACAAAATGCATTTAAAATAAGTCATGGGTCAAAGAAGAAATATTAATGGAAATTTTAAAGACACTTGGAACTGATGAAAATGAAAAAGAAACTGTTTACAAAAGTTTGTGGCATCAGCCAAAGTGGAGTTTCAGTGGAAATTTGTCATTTTAAATGATTATATTAGAAAAAGACAAAAGCTGAAAATCAATGAGATAGAAGTCCAACTTCAAGTTCTTAAAAGAAATACAAATAACCCTAAAGAAAGGAAGTAGATAATGGCAGAGAGATAACAATGAAAGAAAATGGCTCAAGGGTGTCCAAAGTTGGTTTGTAAATGACCAAGAAAAAGGAACACCTTAGTTGAGATTGACAAGACAGATTACGGGTCAGGGTGGAGGAGGAGGAGGAGAAAGAGAGAGATCCATCTTTCATGAAATGGACAAAATCCTAGAGATTTCAAAACTGTTTTAAAAAGCAGTAAGATACCTAATAATCCTATAACTATTTCAAAACCTCTCCTGCAAACAAAGCATCCATCCTAGGTGATTTTATGAATCAGTTCTACCACATTTGCAAAGATTAAGCCACTAGCATCTCACAATTAATCACTCTCTTTCATTGTAAAAGAGTGATTTAATCTTGATATCCAGACAGATAACCAGACATGGAGGACTTTCCTGGTAGTCCAGGGGTTAAAGCTCTGTGCTGCTACAGCAGAGGAGGCAAGGGTTCAGTCCCAAGTCAGGGAACTAAGATCCCACATGCCCCATGGAGCACAGCCAGAAAATTATAAATAAAATTAAAAAAAAAAAAACAAGAGATGAGATAAAAAAATTACAAATCTATTTTATTTATGAAGATAGATACAATTTTCTAATATAAAATATTTACAATCCCAAACTAAATGTGTGTTAAAAGATGACTATATCGTGATCAGATTGAGCTTGCCCTGAAGATGTAAGTATGGATCGTTCTGCAAATTCTACCATTTTCAGGGACCACAGTGATTAAAAGACTGAGAGTCATGATCATCTCAATACATGTAGAAAAACTTGGAATAAATTCAGCACTCATTCATAATATAAAGGAAGCTAGTAATCTAAACTCATTTTCTTAACCTGGTTATGTTTACAAGCATTATTCTAAATAGAAAATTGTAAGTAGCATTCTTTTTAAATTCAGGACCAAAGATACCTACTTTCACTGCTTTATTGCTTTTAACATTTTCTTATATTCTGGTCTGTGCAATAATCTAGTCAGTGTGATAAAAATTAAAAAAAAATTAAAGCAGAAGATTTGAAAAAAGGAACTAAAACTGTCATTCTTTGAAAATGATTTGCTTGTATACATAAAACAAGCAAGACTGAGCAGGCAAATAACTAGAAATGAGAGAAGGATTTATCCAGGTAACTGCACAAAAGTCAACTGCATACACAAGTGACACATTTAGAAAGAACAAATTAAAGGCAAAGACACCATTTCATGGCAGCACAGGCTATTCTGTACCTTAGGGATAAATCTAACAGCTATTTTACAGTGGCTTCTATATAGAAAGGGCTTCCCTGATAGTTCAGTTGGTAAAGAATCCACCTGCAATGCAGGAGATCCCAGTTTATTCCTGAGTCTAGAAGATCCCCTGGAGAAGAGATAGGCTACTCACTCCATATTCTTGGGCTTCCCTTGTGGCTCAGCTGGTAAAGAATCCACCTGCAATGTGGGAGACCTGGGTTTGATCCCTGGGTTGGGAAGATCCCCTGGAGAAGGGAAAGACCCACTCCAGTATTCTGACCTTGAGAATTCCATGGACTCCATGGGGTCGCAAAGAGTCAGACATGGCTGAGTGACTTTCACTTTCTACATAGAAAAGTATAGATGTTACAGAGTTATATTGAAATGATAATGAATTAAGAGGTAGGACACAGTGGGATGAGACTGATTGAAGAGATGTGAAAGGGTGTTCACAGAATAGAAAATTAACTAACCCCACCAGTGTTGAGTCTTTGGAAATGACCCATGGACTCAATGTAGTGCCAATAAAAGTTCCAGTATGTTTGTGTGCACACATATGTGTACATTACAGTTGACAAACTGAGTCCAGTATTGATGCATAAGAGCTGAAAATCTAGAATGGCTCAGACAGACTTGTCATTTGTGAGTTAATGATGCAGTCACTCAGTTGTTCAGTTGTGTCTGACTCTTTGCGACCCTCTGTCCATGGGATTTCGTAGGCAAAAATACTGGGCTGGGTTGCCATTCCCTTCTCCAGGTGATCTTGCCAACTCAGGGATCGAACTCGTGTCTTCTGCATTGGCAGGGGGATTCTCAACCACTGAGCAATCTAGAAAGCCCGGCAAGGCTGTAGGGGGAGTCTGAATTAGGAGAATTTTATGCCTAATTGATTATCTCGTTACTTTTCACGCTGTTATCCAGAGAGAGCAATAAATAAATTGACCTAAGTATTCAAAGTGTACCTGCTCAGTTTGGATTTTTCTCTATGATGTTAAGGATAACATTTTGGATTTTGTTTATTTTATTCTGTTTATTTTTGCTCCTTAGATTTATAGCATGCTATTAAATCATAGTTGTCATTTCATAACACACGGCTATCATTGGTCAATGCTTATCTGTAATTTATTTCTTCTTTATTTACACCATGAGAAATGGACCCCTGTGAACCTGTCACCCAGTTCAAGAATTAGAACCTATATTATTAGTGTACAAAATTCAAACTAGGAATGCAGTGAACCTGTTTTAAAGGGCACTCTTTGCAATGGATATCTGTTACTATTGCTTGCCTAGTGTTCTTTGTTTTTCTTCTGGGAAGGAGATCTAACGATGATTTTCTTTTAGGGAAACTCCATTCTTTGATGAGCTAATGAGATTGTCAACTCAGATTTCCTCTTGCCCTTAGCAGAGCTAAGGTTCAAAGCTTGACTCAAGCCCAGTCAAGATTTTCTTTCCTGGGCATTTGAACTTGGGAAGAGTCCTGTGTATGCAGAGGTCTTCCAGATGGCAGGATGTTAGGATGCCCACTATTTCCTATTGATGAGAGACACAGATCTGCCTTGGTTCCTGCTGTGGAAGCCTGGATGCTGTATTCTTCCCTAGGTTCTGTGACAAACACAATGGTCTTCTAGGAAATCAAGTTCTTAGCCTGAATCAATTTCAGTTGTTTGCTTGCTTGCTGCCAATAATTATAGCAACTACTGTCTGTAGGCTGCGCTTACATTCTCAGTCACTTCGTCATCTCCAACTCTGCAACCCCATGGACTGTAGCCCACCAGGCTCTGTCCATGGAATTCTCCAGGCAGGAATACTGGAGCAAGTTGCCATTTCCTCCTCCAAGGGATATTCCCAACCCAGGGATCCAACCCGAGTCTCCTGTGTCTCCTGCCTTGGCAGGCAGATTCTTTACCACTGAGCCACCTGGGAAGCCCTAACCACTCTCTACATTAAATTGAATTGTCTACATGACTGATGACCCAGCTTTACCAAGGCGTGAATATCTGAGATCTGAGTACAGGCACATCATGCTTACCCTCTGTTCTTAGACACAATTCCCTACCAAGGAAAACAGTATTGGACAGCTAATTTATCTACTTGGAATCAACAAACACATCTTCAATCTTTTTTGAAAATGTATCAGTAAATAGGGTGAATGATATGATAAAAAGATACCCATGGCATCTCTAAAAGAAGGTAAAATCTGTTTACATAAGCCAGATTGATAGATGTCTATTTCTCAGGTAAAGGCTTTTGGGATAGGTTCTGTAAGGCCTCAGGCTCCAGGAGCCCCATATGTAACACTTCTTTCCTTCTCGTGGGAAACAGATGGAATTAATAGACTATTACATTGTCTGCTAAAACCAAGTACAGTTCCGCTCCTTCTACAGACAGCCTGCCTGTCTGAGATAAAGGAAGAGACCATAGAATGTCTCAAATTGATATTTTAAAAACCCTGTATGTTTAGAAACCATTTTTACTTGCTTTGTTTGACTTAGTCAAGCAGTGTGGAAACTCTTCTCTTCAAAGCAATGAGGCATGACTAGACACTGCCAGTGTTAATAGTTTTTGCAGGAAGCAAAATAATAGACTAGGAAACCTTCATCTGCTCCCTTGGGTAAGGTCGGCTGGTTGTCCCCTAGAGGCTGCACTGTGGGAGGCAAGGCTGACCTTGTCTCTGTTCTCATCACCAGATAAACCACACGCACTCTGGAGCCCTGGGCTAACTAGACAGTCAAGGAACCCTGCATTGGCGGACAACTATCAACACTACATCTGGGCATGCAGTGTTTGCTGCTAAAACCAAGTAAATGCAATTTACTCACTAGTAAATTGACAATAGCAAACCGTCTCCAATTATATCCACTCAAATTAGCGCCTTTGGCCTTTAGCCGATGAACCAGTTATAAAGCCCCTTCATTTGATCAATTATCTTTCAACCAACACTGTTTTTAATTTTTTTTAATAACTTATTTTACTGAGGTATGTTCATGCTAAGTCGCTTCAGTCGTGTCCAACTCTGCATGACCCTATGGACTGTAGCCCACCAGGCTGCTCTGTCCCAGGGATTCTCCAGCCAGGAATACTGGGGTGGGCTGCCATGCCCTATTGTCCATAGGAGACCCAGGGTCGGCTCAAGGGTCAGGAAAACCCCCCTGGAGAAGGAAATGGCAACCCACTCCAATAATCTTGCTTGGAGGATTCCATGGATAGAGAAGCCTGGTGGGCTACAGTAAATGGGGTCACAAAGGGTCAGACAGGACTGAGTGACTAAAACTTTCACAACATATAGTTGATTTACAGTGTTGTGTTAATTTCTACTGTACAACAAAGTGATTATTATACATATATATATATATACACAAATATATATATATATATACACACATTTGTTCATATGCTTTTCCAATATGGTTTAATCACAGGATATTGAATATAGTTTCCTGTGCAATAAGTAGGACTTTGTTGGTTATCCATCCTGTATATAATTGTTTGTGTACACTGATGTTTGGTGGATGTTTCAAAACTGCGCCAGTCAGTTTTAATCCCTCCAGTATCTCTCCTGTCCTTGATGACTTCCTATGGATGGATCTGTGACTGGACTCCAATGGTATCCTTTGTAAACTTGCTCAGTGTTCAACTCTCTGCGACCCCATGGACTGTGTCCTACGAGGTTCCTCCATCCATGGAATTTTCCAGGCAAGAGTACTGGAGCGGGTTGCCATTTCCTTCTCTAGGGGATCTTCCCGATCCAGGGATTGAACCCAGGTCTCCAGCATTGCAGGCAGATGGTTTTACTGTCGAAGCCACCAGGGACGCTCTCTGTATTAACACATCTATTAACAGATGTGCTGCGCTCAGTCGCTCAGTCGTGTCCGATTCTCTGTGGCCCCGTGGACTGTAGCCCGCCAGGCTCCTCTGTCCGTGGGATTCTCCAGGCGAGAATACTGGAGCAGGTTACCATTCCCCTCTCCAGAGGATCTTCCCGATCCAGGGCTTGAACCCCAGTCTCTTGCATCAGACAGAGAAAGACATGTATCATATGATATCACTTATATGCAGAATCTAAAAAAAAATGATACAAATGAACTTCTTTACATTCAAAACTGGGCTAAATGAATATATACAATGGTTAGAGTCCTCAGAAATTCTGAGGAGGGGGCTGTATTTTTTTTTTATTATCTTATTTATATCAGTTCAGTTCAGTCGCTCAGTTGTGTCCAACTCTTTGCGACCCCATGGACCTCAGCACGCCAGGCCTCCCTGTCTATCATCAACTCCCGGAGTTTACCCAAACTCATGTCGGTGATGCCATCCAACCATCTCATCCTCTGTTTTCCCCTTCTCCTCCTGCCTTCAATCTTTCCCAGCATCAGTGTCTTTTCCAATGAGTCAGCTCTTTGTATCAGGTGGCCAAAGTAGTGGAGTTTCAGCTTTAGCATCAGTCCTTCCAATGAATATTCAGGGTTGATTTCCTTGAGGATTGACTGGTTTGATCTTCTTGCAGTCCAAGGGACCCTCAAGAGTCTTCTCCAACTGATGCAGTTCACAAGCATCAATTCTTCAGCACTCAGCTATCTTTAGAGTCCAACTCTCATGTCATTACATGACTACTGGAAAAACCATAGCCTTGACTAGATGGACCTTTGTTGACAAAGTAATGTCTTGCTTTTTAATATAGTTTGCTCTAAAAAAAGGGATTTGGAAAATCTTAATTTCCTTGATAATCATTAACCAAAAAAGTGAGAGTGACACTTTTGATGATTTACTGTCCTGATATAAAGATTTTTAAAGAACCACTGTTTTGTACATTAAGTCAATTGGATATAGAGTTACTTTTAATTTGCTTATTTTAAAAGTAAATTACTTAATTAGTTAATTTGTTTATTTTAAAAATAAATTATTTAAATTAATTGAAATTATATAGTCCAGAGGACACAAATGAAAGACATAATTATTGAGTATATAATAGTCATATAAGATAAGTACATCTTTTCTAGATACTATGGGAATCATTATTGATACATATAAGCTCTCATTTTTCTTTTTCTTGAAAAAGAAACTGCATTTGCAGAAGTGGCGCTTTTCCCACTACATCTGTGGTATGGAAAACAGTCAGGGGAAAACAAAACACAAAAAAACAAAGCACACAAACTGGAAATGCCTAAAAGGTAGATGAAACCTCTGTTATTCTGAGGCAAATAAAATTTTATTATTCAAACTTTTTGAATTGTATGAAACCTTTTCTTAAGGTTTGACCTGAAGGATAGAAAGAATTAGGGGTGAGAGTGATTTGTAAAGAGAAAAATTAAAACCCTGAATAGTCTTCTCAGGTTTTGTGTGATGGAAAGTACAAAGACATCCTAATTAGTGGTTGGAGAAGCATTAGGCCATTGGGAATTCAGAGGTATAGTTAGGGAAGGTGCACAGAGCTTTCTTGGTATCGATCAAGTGACACTCATTATCCCCGACCCAAGGACAAAAAATGAATAATGCATTAGAGATGACAGAGGAGTCTTAATGTCCAGGAAGGAAGCCTTTAAGAAATTTAATGACTTGGGGAGATTGTGCAAGATTACAATTCCTTGAGGAGAAACATACTGATAATAAAAACAAAGTGCAAAGAAAACATACTCTATCAAATATGAAAACTTAAATAATGGAAACTCTGACAAAGAGGGATCGATGAGAACAAACCTCACCGTGACCTGCAAGGGGCTCGTATCTATAAGTCCTTTCGGAAATATGATGCCATTTCTAAAAATTATTTTCCTTTCCATTTGATCTCACAATTTACAATAGGAAGATAATAAGAATTTAAAATGTTACAATCAACAGAACAACATCAGGAGATGAATAGCACGTGTGGTCAGGAAGTCATTAACCTAAAAAGATAAATCTTCAAATCTGTGAGATAATGATTAATGTCGATAAATGAACGAGTCGGTGACACGCAAGATACCCTACATCCATTTGTGTCAAGGTTTGCTTGTCTTTTTTCATTGCTTTTGGATTCAGTAAAGTTAATTACTTTATCTTTTATCTAGTACTAGGATGTTTTGGGCCTTTGACCTCACACTTTCTATATCTACATTAAAAAGGCAGAAGCGAAAGGGGACAGGCATTTATAAGATTTCAACTATGCTCTAAGGAAATATTCTGGGTGCTATTTATGATCTGATTTAATCTTTGCAAAAATTCGTGAGGTACTTAGAAATATGTTTATTTTCCAGATGATGAATTGCAAGCATGAGAGGCCAAAGATTATTAAACTAGCAAATGACCAAGGTCAGTTAGGGAGTATATGTTTTCCATGACACTCTAGTGATTTCTAAAGTAACTGGTAACCATCATTATGAACATAGGACCCTTTGGAACCATCAAGGAAAGGTTAATATTCAATGTGTCCTATCAATGCAGTTTCAAAAGAGTAGAAATGATTCTTTCCTTCACATTCAACCTATTTGATTTGATTTTATCACTGATGGTAGAAATCCTACACCGTGGAGAACAGTATGGAGGTTTCTTAAAAAGGTAAACAAAGAACCACCATATGACCCAGCAGTCCCACTACTGGATATATATCCAGAGAAGAGCAGAATTCAGCAGGACACATGTACTCCAGTGTTCACAGAATATTATTTACAGTAGTCAGGTCACAGAAGCAACCTAAATGTCCAACAACAGATGAATGGATAAAGAAGATGTGTTATATACATACAGTGGAATATTATTGAACCATATAAAGGAATGAAATAGGGTCATTTGTAGAGATGTGGATGGGCCTAGAGTCTGTCATACGGAATGAAGTCAGAAAAACAAATGTGGTATACTAATGCGTATCCATGGAGTATAGAAAAAATGGTACAGATGAACCTATTTCCAAGGCTGGAATAGAGACACAGACATAGAGATTGGACTTGTGGACACAGGAGGAAGGGGAGGGTAGGATGGATCAGTGAATTGGGAGATTAAGATCGGCATATATGCAGTGCTGTGTGTAAAACAGCTAGTGGGAAGCTGCTGTATCGAACAGGGAGCTCGGCTCAGGGCTGTGTGATGACCTGGGGGTGGATGGGGGCGAGAGAGGCCCAGGAGGGAGCGGATACATGTGTACATGTGGCTGATTCACTCTGCTATATAGCAGAAATGAATGCAGCATTGCAAAGCAATTATATTCCCATAATAAAAAAAGAAATGTTACAGAATGCTTAAGGGTGTAATGGTGCACATGCCTCCTGCCAGCTGATGGCAACATGAGGGGCTTTCCTGAGATTGGGTGGGTCTCTCCATCCGGGAAGTAACTTCCACCTAGTGTGAGGTCTGAGCACTGGAGGGCATGCTCTCATTTTCCTGGTGGTGCTCCAGCCTCTCTTCGGAGACCTGAGGTTCTCTGGCGGGGTCAACAGGTTTCTGGCTTTCCCTCCCCACTTCACGCTCAGCCTTGAAAAGTCTTTAACAAACACAGCAAAGCAGCTTGAGACCTGTCTTGTCTGACTATTCAGGTTCCACTTCTTTGGAGCCCTCTGTGCACAGACCAATTTTGTTTAAAAAAAAAAAAAAAAGGCTTTGTTTCCCAGAGGAATCATTAAACAATGTATCTGTGTCATAAGAATTCTAAATAGTGGCGCTCCTAGGAGGCGTCTCTGCCAGGATGATTTGCAGACACGGGGCGGTCAGAGCATTTGAACAGAATAAAAATGGGGCCACTCAGAGTCACAGAGGGATTGTCGTTTGAGTCGAAGAGAACAGTAGCCTGGGGCACAGTAGAGTCAGATTTAAAATAGGAAGTTTCCCAGACTTCACACGAGGTGAAATGAATCCAGATCTCCAGGGTCGGTGCAGGGGTTCAGCTTTGTCAGAGGCTCTGTGGGGCCCTCGGAGGCAGAGGGTGAGCCATCTTGGGGAAACTGCAGGAGGACAGACGTGTGTCCCCAAGGCAGGAACTCTGAGTGCAGAAGGAAAATGGTGACAGGTAGCTGAACAGTTGGGGAACAGCTAGATGGGGTGGGTAAAGAGTTTATTCCTCTCCAGGAGTCACGTACAGATGTGGGAGTTGGACCATAAAGAAGGTTGAGCACTGAAGAATTGATGCTTTCGAACTGTGATGTTGCAGAAGACTCGTGACGGTCCCTTGGGCAGCAAGGAGATCAAACCAGTCAATCCTCAAGGAAATTAATCCTGAATATACATTTGAGGGACTGAAGCTGAAACTCCAATACTTTGGCCACCTGGTGAGAAGAGCCGACTCATTGGAAAATACCCTGATACTGGGAAAGATTGAGGGCAGGAAGAGAAGAGGGTGACAGAGGATGAGATGGTTTTATGGTCTCACTGACTCAATGGACATGACTTTGAGCAACTCTGGGAGATGGTGAAGGACAGGGAAGCCTGGTGTGCTGCAGTCCATGGGGTTACAGAGTCAGACAGAACTTAGCGACTAAACAACAAACCTTGATCTGGGAGTAGATAGAGAGACACTGGATTTGTGTTTTGTGTATAGCAGAGGCAGGGACCCTGCCAAGAGATGCAGAGAATGACCATGTTCTTGATCAGGACCATGCCAGTGGTGTAGGAGGATGGGGGCAAATAAAGCGATTCCCGAGACAGTTGAAAGAGAGATGGAATTTCATGACTTATTAGTAAGTGGGATGGGGGAGTGGGAGGAATAAACTCCACTCCCTAATCTGAACAGGTAACATCATTTATAATTTATGAACAATTTCAGAACTGAATTTTTATCTGTTTTAAAAACTAGGTAGATGCTGCTGGACCTTAATTAGTGCTCTGAGTTAGAGAGAGAGGGAATGTGATCTGTTTTTAATTAACTAGGAAGATACTCTGCACTTTTATACATACCCTAACTGATCCTAGTGTTGTTCCCCATGCATAGAATCATTCCTAATGTTAAACTCTCATAGTACAGTTTTCATTTGTTTAATTTTCTCCTGTTTTTTTGTACAAGAGGGGCTAATTAGCATCCTTGACTTTGGAGATGTTATTCTGGGTCACCACCATGGCCCTTTGCAGATTCCCAATGACCCCAAAGACTATACTGTGGAAGACTATAGATATTACTTGGAAGACCTCAATGATAAAATATTAGGGGCATGTCCTGGACACTCCTAATTTCCATTTAACAGCTTATTTAGAATACTACATTTTTCTCATCATCTAACATGTTTATATTCTGCGATCTTTTTGTAGAGCATGAAAGTTAGGGAAGGAGTTTCTTATGCCTTTTAATTACCATAAAAAGTAAATAAACGGAATAAAAAGGGATGGGGTGGGTAGGGAGGTGGGAGGGGGGTTCAGGTTGAGGGGGTGACACGTGTGTGCCTGTGGCCGGTTCGTGTTGATGTATGGCAGAAACCATCACAATATTGTCAAGTAATTATCCTCCAGTTACAATAAGCAAATTAATTTTTTAAAAAAGCTAATTCATAAAAGAAGGAGTCTTTTGTTTAAAGTGTTTTCAAAGTAGTTCAACCTTGCCTATGTGCTCAGTCACTCAGTTCTGTCTGACTCTGTGACCCCATGGACTGTAGCCCTCCAGGATCCTCTGTCCATGGGATTTCCCAGGCAAGAATACTGGAGTGGGTCGCCATTCCCTTCTCCAGGGGATCTTCCCGACCCAGGGATCGAACCCACACCTCCTGCATCTGCTGCACTGGCAGATGAATCCTTTACCACTGAGCCCAAGTCCGATTCATCCTTACTTTATTAAAGGGAATTCAAATTTAAACAGTGACGTATGATTTTTACACATGATTTTAAAAATAATTTCAAAAGTAAGATTGCCTGATTCCAGGAAAAGTGCTACAAAATGGATACATTTCTGGTTTTAATATAAAATTCTATAAGCTTATGGAAAGTTATTTGTTAATGACCATTATATGAATATTGCTTGATTTTTCTTGGGGTGTATTGATTCAGCACATTTAAACCTACCATTCAATTTTACATTGTCGCAGGGCCGCAAGAGCTTCCTTTTTTTAGCTTTTACATTCCCCACTGGGCCTGGCGTAGTATCTTGACCATGGGAAAGATGAAAATGTCAGTTAAATAAATTGAAACTCAAAGAATACAAAGGGTCATCATTCTCAATATCAAAATCAGAGTTTTTTAGAGGGTACAGTGTTTGAGGTTAAGTCTGTAGTGTCACCAAGACAAATCGACAATCAGCTTGCACCAAAAGGTCATTCTAAGCTTAATTTTATTTGATGTTTTTCCTTAGAAAAATGAGCTAAATTAATTCCACTTAATTGAATGTTTTTGTTACTTTTCTCCTGACAGATTGAGATATTTTTATCATAGTTCTAAAGTTTCCTCCATGATTAATAAAAAATCACGGAGGAAATTTTAATTTATAATGCTTAAATTTCTAATATTCTGTCCCCATTAAGTCTTCATCTGAGCTCTCTTACAATTACTCAGAGATAGACTTTACATCTTTGAAGACACTTTATAATTTTTTTTTTTTGGTCAAGTAGGGATACCTTAAAACCTTTGTATACTTTGCATACTGAATGCACTTTTTTTTAAAAGCCTGAACTTTAGCTGAAAGGTGTGTTATCTAGATAAACTATCACCGAGCTTTCTTTAACATAAAAACTTTATCTAGAGCCTGTCATACAGAGTGAAGTAAATCGGAAAGAGAAAAAGAAATACCATATGTTAATGTTTATATGTGGAATCTGGAAAAATGAACCTGTTTCCAAGGTAGGAATAGAGATGCCGACATAGAGAACGGCCTTGTGCACACAGAGGGTGAAGGAAAGGGCGGGATGAACTGGGAACTTGGGATTGACATGAACACATGGCCAGGCGTGACATGGACAGCCAGTGAAAGGCTGCTGACAGCGCAGAGAGCTCAGCTCAGTGCTCTGTGATGGGGCGGGTGGGATGGGAGCAGAGAGGGGGCTTGAGAGGGAGGCGCTGCCTGCATACAGAAGGCTGACTCACTTCACAGTACAGATAGACCAACACAGCCCTGGAAAGCAATTATATTCCACAAAAAAGAAAAAAGAGAAAATTACACCGAAAACGTCTTGAGGTGGAAGCAACGTACTAAAGATTTCTTGGATGGTTTCATACTCTTTGACCTCCTTTCTAGGCCAGCAACAAATATTTAGTGTAATGAACATGGTGATGAATAAGGACATGGACAAGAACCACCAGCAGACAAATGAACTGCTGTGTGAACAGTGGGCACACACCCCGAGGAAAACGTCCTGGGATGAGGAGCTCTTGTCCTTGGCTGGAAGTAGGTGAAATGATGATAATAATATGTAACCCCTATGTAGAATAAGAGATGCGAGTGACTAGAAAATATTGAAGATAGTATTTTATTAAAATTTCTTAAAAATAAGAAAGTACTTTGAACTTTGACATTTAAAAATTTTCCACAGAAGCAAGCAAGCACATTTCCATCCTATGAAAATCTGAAGTAGCTAGGGTAAGTTTTCTATTTTCTATTTTATTGATGTGGAGCAAGTAAAATGGCTCATTCAGGTTTGCTTGGAAATGGAAATTCAAAGAATAGAAAGTTACTTTAAGTCATGATCTAGTTATCTTTCCATGATGTTACACAATTTACCTTTTTCATTGTAATAATAACGATGAGTAATAAACATACATCGTATACCAGTTCAGCTATGACTGCATCCTGACCGCAGTAATTACAGAGCATATGGAATAGAGAGTTCTGGAAGGTGGCCATGGGTGTATGCCTCCAGTGCACTAGTTCCCATGGTGTGTGTAGCCCCAGCAGGACTGACGTCAAGCTACCGTTGTGACCCCGCAGAGTAGAGGGTTGTGACTGTGCACGCATGATGGTCACACCAGCAGAGGAGTGTGTGTGTCTGCCCTATTTGGGGCAGACACAGAGGACACGGACATATGTGGGTGCATACAAAGAGAGAAGCTGTATTTCGGGAAGGGAGCCGCTCACATGATGGGCATCCTTGATGGGAGGGGAGTTCACCGCCCCGATCCAGGGAGCATGGGGTCAGAGAGCTGGGGCACAGACAGACACCGGGATCCTGTTACTAGGGTTCCATACTCCCATCACAGTTACTTTTATTGGCAGATAATTGAGAATCAAAATGCTATCTATTCATAGTGTGCAAAGTGATGATCTTATGTGGTCACCTCACACAGTTGTCTGGATTTTTTGTGTTGTTTTGGTTGTTGTTGTTGTTGTTTTGCGTTTTTGTAAGAATGCTTCAGATCTGCTTCCTTAGCAAATTTCAAATATGTTGGGTTGGCCAGAAAGGTCATTCAGGTTTGTCCATAGGTGTTAGAGGAAAATTCAAGTGAACTTTTTGGTCACCCAATACAATATAATATTGTTAGCCATAATTATAGTTTGCACTTTTATCAGAATATATTTTCTTTTTAACTGAAAGCTTATACTACATTTCCCCCACATCCAAGCCCTTGGTAACCACCATTCTATGTTGTTTCTTTTGAATTTGACTTCATCATCATTATTATTATTGTTATTTTTGATTTCACGTAAAAGTGAGGCCATATACTATATGTCTTTCTCTCTCTGGCTTATTTTACCTAGCATAGTACCCTCAAGACCCATCCATGTTGTTACAACGGCAGGATTTCCTCCTGTCTTGACTGACTCATATGCGTTGTTTATGTGTATTGAACCTTTTCTATACATTTCCCTATCGATGGACACTTGGGTTGTTTCTACATCTTAGCTATTGTGGATCATGCTTGAATGAACATGGGGATGCATATATCTTTGAGTTGGCATTTTCATTTTCTTCAGATGAAGATCCACAAGGGGAATGGCTGGATCATACGGTAGCTCTATTATTAGTTCTTTGCTGCTGCTGCTAAGTCAACTGTGTCCGACTCTGTGTGACCCCATAGACAGCAGCCCACCAGGCTCCCCCATCCCTGGGATTCTCCAGGAAGAACACTGGAGTGGGCTGCCATTTCCTTCTCCAGCGCATGAAAGTGAAAAGTGAAAGTGAATTCGCTCAGTCATGTCCGACTCTCAGCGACCGCATGGACTGCAGCCCACCAGGCTCCTCTGTCCATGGGATTCTCCAGGCAGGAGTACTGGGGTGGGGTGCCATTGCCTTCTCCGTTAGTTCCCTGAGGAGCCTCCATACTGTTCTCCATAGTGACTGCACCAACTTGCATTCCCACCAACAGTATAGGAGGGTTCCCTTTTCTCCACACCCTCACCCACACTTGTGATCTCCTGTCTTTTTGGTAAAAGCCATGCTAACAGGTATGAACCAATATCTCACAGAAGTGAATATTTGTTTAGGAGATATCTGCTGAGGAATTAGGCATCATCTCTCCTTAAAGATTATGGGCAGGATATTTAGAAAAGGGGAATTTCTGGTCTGTCCAGAAGGTGAGCTTTCAATTCTTTGAGAGGAGGATCAATCCATCCAGATGGCGGTGACTTCTTCCTCCTCTTAACAAGAGAGCAATTGAGGTTGAAGGGTGAGTGCTGTAATGGTCCCATGCCTGGGTTCCTTATTCTGAGGACAGTCTTCCCAGTCAGCAGCATCGGCTGGGGTGGGATAAGCCCTGCCCCTCAAGGTCACTGTGAGGTTAACCCTGCACCAGAAACAGTCAGTGCCGAGTGCCATCACCGTGAAGAGCGCAGTGCACCACCCATACTGCTGCAGAGTTCTGATCAGAACTTCTAGGAGATATTTTCCCCCAGTGATGGTAAATGTCAAAAATCAACTCATTCTCAATATCCTCAACTTATTCCCATAGTTTCTCACTTTGGACTGCAGAAAGGAACCTATTGCCAAATCCATTAAAACAGAAACATTCCCAACTTGAGCAAAATCACAGAACCACATAAGCTGCCTCTCTGTTAATAATTTAGTACAAATCTAAATTTATTAGCTAGTCCTAAGACACTTTGCCCTGTGCATTATTTATGGGGTCTTTCCCCTTTGGTAGACTACAACTGTCATATTAATTTTTCATCAGGTCATGAAATTTTGTAATTCTCAAAGTCTGGTGAATGAAAAGAGAATTATCTCTAGGAAACATTACTACAATGTATCCTGTTTCTGCGAACACATTTACCATCCATTCTAAATACCAAAATAATTTTAAGAAGGATAGTTACATTAGGTGGTATATCCAGTTTCTCTTAGTAAACCTTGTTGTTCAGTTGCTCAGTCGTGTCTGACTCCTTGCTACCCCATGGACTGCAGCATGCCAGGCTTCTCTGTCCTTCACTATCTCCTGGAGTTTGCTCAAACTCATGTCCATTGAGTCAATCCAACCATCTCATCCTCTGTTGCCCGCTTCTCCTCCTGCCCTCAATCTTTCCCAGCATCAGGGTCTTTTCCAATGACTTGGCTATTTGCATTGGGTGGCCAAGGTATTCGAGCTTCAGCTTCAGCATAAACTTAGAGCTTATTGATAGCTATAAACCCCGCATTTCCCGCCTTTAAAAAGGCAGCAGGGGACAGAATGTTTATAATCCCGATGCTAACTTGCACTTTGGTGTTTTCCTCAGGGCCTTCCCCCAGCCCAGAGGAGAAGTGGAAACTGACAATCTCTGCAATCTGCCAAGTGTTAAAACTATTTTCTCCAAAATGCAGTCAGAAATTATCTTAGCATTAAAATGCATCTGTTGGCAGGATCATGAAAGGTGAAGTTTAGTCACTTCGAGGCATGATTAACAAGGTTAACTCTCCATTCCCTGAAAGGTACCACTCAGGCTGACTCACAGAGCATCTCTTATCAAACATGGCAGGTGCACATTTCACGTTCAAGGTCTTGGGCGTTGTGTGTGTATGCGTGTTTATGTGTGTTTGTGTTTTAGTTAGACTAAAAGCAAAACTGCATGAAATACAGCTCTCTGTTTAAGATATAAGGTATCTAAGATTAAGGTATAAGATGAGTAAGTACTAGAGATTAACGAACAGCAGGATGGCTGGTCAACACTGCTACATGGTGTCGTCTAGGAAAGTTGTTAACAGAACAAAACCCTATGAGTGCTCATCCCAAGGAGACAATTTTTTCTTTTTATTATTTCAACATCAGCTGATGGATGTTAGCTGAACCTGTTGCTCTAATCCCTCTAATCCCTTGTGAGCATGCTCAGTCATGTCTGACTCTGTGACTCCATGGACTTTAGCCCACCAGGCTCCTCTGTCCGTGGGATTTCCCAGGCAAGAATGCTGGAGCGGGTTGCCATCCCATCCTACAGGGGATCTCCCCCACTCACTTACTGAACTCGCATCACTTTAAAAAAATTAATTTATTTTAATTGGAGGCTGATTACTTTACAATATTGTAGTGGTTTTGCCATACACTGACATGAATCAGCCGTGGGTGTACATGTGTCCCCATCCTGAACCCCCCTCCCTCCTCCCTCCCCATCCCATCCCTCTGGGTCATCCCAGTGCACCAGCCCTGAGCACCCTGTCTCATGCATCCAACCTGGACTGGCGATCTGTTTCACATTTGATAATATACATGTTTCAATGCTATTCTTCAAATCACCCCACCATTGCCTTTTCCCACAGAGTCCAAAAGCCTGTTCTTTACATCTGTGTCTCTTTTGCTGTCTCACATATAGGGTAGTCATTACTATCTTTCTAAATTCCATATATATGTGTTAATATACTGTACTGGTCTTTATCTTTCTGGCTTACTTCACTCTGTATAATAGGTTCTAGTTTCACTCACCTCATTAGAACTGATTCAAATGAATTCTTTTTAATGGCTGAGTAATATTCCACAGTGTATATGTACCACAGCTTCCTTATCCATTTGTCTGCTGATGGGCATCTAGGTTGCTTCCATGTCCTGGCTATTATAAACAGTGCTGCGATGAACACTGGGGTGCACGTGTCTCTTTCAGGTCTGGTTTCCTCAGTGTGTGTGCCCAGGAGTGGGATTGCTGGGTCGTATGGCAGTTCTATTTCCAGTTTTTTAAGGAATCTCCACACTGTTCTCCATAGTGACTGTACCAGTTTGCATTCCCACCAACAGTGTAAGAGGGTTCCCTTTTCTTCACACCCTCTCCAGCATTTATTGCTTGTAGACTTTTGGATAGCAGCCATCCTGACTGGCATGAGATGGTACCTCATTGTGGTTTTGATTTGCATTTCTCTGATGATGAGTCATGTTGAGCATCTTTTCATGTGTTTGTTAGCCATCTGTATGTCTTCTTTGGAGAAATGTCTGTTTAGTTCTTTGGCCCATTTTTTGATTGGGTCGTTTATTTTTCTGGTATTGCGCTGTATGAGCTGCTTGTATATTTTTGAGATTATTTCTTGGAGAGTTGCTTCATTTGCTATTATTTTCTCCCATTCTGAAGGCTGTCTTTTCACCTTGCTTATAGTTTCCTTTGTAGTGCAAAAGCTTTTATGTTTAATTAGGTCCCACTTGTTTAGTTTTGCTTTTATTTCCAATATTCTGGGAGGTGGGTCATAGAGGATCCTGCTGTGATTTATGTCAGAGACTGTTTGCCTATGTTTTCCTCTAGGGGTTTTACAGTTTATGGCCTTACATTTAGATCTTTAATCCATTTTGAGTTTATTTTTGTGTGTGGTGTTAGAAAGTTGAACCCGCACCTCTTGCATCTCCTGCATTGGCAGAGGGGTTTTATTTTTTTAACCACTGAGCCACCTAGGATCAATATATATAAAACAAATCATCATGCTGTACCCTTTAAACGTATACAGTGATGTACGTCAACTGCTTCTCAGTAAAACTGGAAAGATTTTTAAAAAGCATGAAAGAATCAACAGAACCAAACCAAGAAAAATAAAAGGAGTTTCTGTGTCAATAGAGTCTGGCTTGATAGAAAAAATTCTTATATTCACTGAGTTTTTTATTGTTGTTGTTTACTGGCTAAGTCATGTCTGATCTTTTGCAACCCCATGGACTGTAGCCCACTAGATTCTTCTGTCCATGGGATTTCCCAGGCAAGAATATTGAAGTGGGTTGCCATTTCCTTCTCTAGGGGATCCTCCCGATCAAACTTGCATCTCCTGCATTAGCAGCTGTGTTCTTTACTGCAGGGCCACCAGGGAAGCCCATGTGTTGAATCAGAGTCAACAAAACTGGCTTTATGCAGTGTAGAATTTGTCAGTTATTTACTGGCTTCATCACCCTGGACTCAACATCACTCTTCTCAGAGCTATAGCCCCTTACCTGGAAAAGGAGCACTGTGGTGTTACCTGCACCATGGAGCTAATGATAAGATGCCAATATGAAATTCTTGTAAGAAACAGTTATATTATTATTTATTTTATTATGTGTATAAGGTTGAAAGTGAAGGAAGCACAAATAACATTATCTCAACCACAAAGGGGAAAAGCCCAGAATCAAACAAAATATAGATGCTTTAAAGTACATTGAAAAATGCATATGCAGCTGGATCCTTTGAAGAAAAAATTCATTTCTAGAGGGACACAGAAACTCAAAGGACAGCACAGAATGATGTGTCCTCTTTCTGTATCAGTTGGTCAGGACTTCAGCGCACAAGTTTTTAATCAGTTAAGAGGAGAGTAACAATATATATAATTCACCTCTAGTTTTTGCAGGTCTCTAGAGAAATTAGCTTGTGCACCCTGTTTTATTAAAACTATCACCTAGGTAACTTGCTTTCCTCCTTCACATCTAATGAATATGTTGCCAGAATATCATCTTTGCATGTATATTCTTTTGGAGAAACCAGTGTGGCAGAACAAGTCTCCGCAGCGGGTCAGGGCATGGCTTCTCATGCTCACGTGTGCGTTCCCACCTAGTTAAAATGAAGACTCCAGTCTAGTTGGTCTGGGGTGGGACTTGAGTATCCACTCAGGCAATGTGATGCTGTAGGACCATGCTGGAGGAGGGAGGGACCTGGGAGGACAGGACCCCGAGGGTCTATCCATCCATCCATCCATCCATCCTCACCCAGAGGAGGCAACTGGCGGACTGTGTAGGCTGGCAGGCTAGTGGATGGGGCAGTGGGTACCTGAGATCAGGGGGACACGGTGACCTCCTCTCAGTTCCCCGCAAGGTGAGGACTGATTTGCTCATAGAAGTTTTATCTCCACAGGATCATGTCTGACATGTGTGCATACTCAGTCACTTCAGTCATATCTGGCTCTTTGTGAGCCTATGGACTGTTGCCTGCCAGGCTCCTCTGTCCATGGGATTCTCTAGGCGAGAAAACTGGAATTGGTTGCCATGCCTTCCTCCTGGGAATCTTCCCGACCTAGGGATCGAACCCATGTCTTATGTCTCTTGCATTGGCAAGAGGGTTCTTTACCACTAGCACCACCTGGGAAACCACTTATATCTGACATTAAAGTGAAAGTGCTAGTTGCTTAGTCATGTCTGACTCTTTACAACTCCGCGGACCGCAGCTTGCCAGGCTGCTCTCTCTATGGGATTCTCCAGACAAGAATACTGGAGTGGGTTGCCAATTCCCTTCTCCAGGGAATCTTCTGAATCCAAGGATTGAACCCAGGTCTCCCAAATTGCAGGCAGGTTCTTTATCATCTGAGCCACTTACCAGACATATCTGACATGAGGTGGTATAATCATCATGAATATAAGTCAGGCTTGTCCCATGGAGTAAGCTGATGTCATCTCCTCGGGGAAACCTCAGCAAGGATAGTGCTGTGTTTACCATCTGACTCTGCCAGATGGCAAGGAGCATCTGAACCTCCCAAGGCAGATTACCTGTTGATTGTCTGTACCTGGGACTGGCCTGGAGCCACGGAATGGAGACAAGATGTGAGGACAGAAATAGATTCCCCACCCCAACCCCAGTCCAGTCCCCTGTTCTCTCACAGGCCATGAAATCTGCTGGTCATCTTTAAAAAAAAAATCACCTGGCTTAGTTTGAGCGAACTTTGGGAGATGGTGAAGGACAGGGAAGCCTGGCATGCCGCAGTCCATGGGGTTGCAGAGAGTTGGACACAACTGAGGAACTACACAACAATAAAGTTAAATAACACTTTATGTCATTGTAGGCTCAGAAATAGAATCTAATCTCACCTAGGATTTTAAAATATGAAGCAGTGGAGGGGCGGTCAGAAGATTGGTGGATGAGAAACTGACAAAAGAATTGGTCTGAATCCTCCTGCCAGTGCAGGAGACACAGGTCTGATCCCTAGTTCAGTAGGATCCACATGCTGCAGAGCCACTAAGCCTGTGAAAATGAAAGTGTTAGTCACTCAGTCCTGTCCAACTCTTTACGAGCTAATGAGACCCACCAGGCTCCTCTGTCCATGAAATTCTCCAGGCAAGAATATTGGAGTGGGTTGCCATTCCCTTCTCCAGGAGATCTTCCCAACCCAGGGATCAAACTCAGGTCTCCTGCATTGCAGGCAGATTCTTTACTATCTGTGCACCACAACTATTGTGCTTGTGTTCTAGAGCCTGGGAGCTGCAGCTACTGAAGCCTGCTCGCCCTGGAGCCAGAGCTCTGCAACAAGAGAAGGCCCCGCAATGAGAAGCCCGCACACCACAGCTAAAGAGCAGCCCCCTGCTTGCTGCAACCAGAGAAAAACCTGCTCATCAGTGAAGATCCAGCACAACCAAAAATAAACAAATGCATAAATAAACAGATACTTAAAAAAAAAAGAATTTTTCTGAGAACTGGAGGAAAGTGGCTGAGAAGAGTTTCCAGTCCCTTCTTCTGGACCGTGAGGCTTTCTGCACAGCCTAGCTAAGTTACAGACTCTGCGCTTCATTCCAGCTCCTCTTCTCCTTATTCCAGTGTCGTCTTTTCTTTGTGCCTTTGGATTGTTGTTGTTCAGTCACTCACTTGTGTCCAACTCTTTGCGATCCCATGGATTGCAGCACCCCAGACTTCCCTGTCCTTTACTGTCTCCCAGAGTTTGCTCAAACTCATGTCCATTGAGTTGGTGATGCCATCCAACCATCTCATCCTCTGTCACCTGCTTCTCCTCCTGTCCTCAATTTTTTCAGCATCAGGGTCTTTTCCAAAGAGTCAGCTCTTTGCATCAAGTTGCCATAACAGATGTTCCTATAAGTGTGAATAAACTGGTAAATGCACAAAGAGACTGGGGCTAGGTGAAATGGGACTACATTTTCTAAAAAGCTGTCTTCAGTGCTCTCTTGGCACAAGCTCTGATTTTAGCCACTGAGACATTGTAATCGAGTAGAAATGCCCATGAAAAACAAGCAAGCAAATGCCAATGATTATATTTTAAACTGACGAACAAACTGTACTAAAGGACTTGCTTTGCTATTTCATTACCCAGCTTTTTCAAAACTACACCTATGTGAATCTTGTTAATTTTTTTTCCCATTTCTGTTCTATATTTCTCCCCGTTTCTGCCCCTGTGTTTTCCCATAGTATGTTCGCCTATGCATCTGAAACTTTTGAGAATTCAGCTGTGGACTGCTTACTATATGTTCAAGACAATATCTTAAGTGCTATAGGAGGTAAAAATTTTGTCAGGGAGACACACTTATAGAGATAAATACTCTATTAATGAGTTAGCCCTAGAAGGACTGATGCTGAAGCTGAAGCTCCGATCCTTTGGCCACCTGATGTGAAGAGGTGGCGTCTCTTGTGGTGCATGGGCTCTAGGGCACAGGTTCAATAGTGGCGGTGCACGGGCTAGCTGCTCCGTGGCAGGTGGGATCCTCCCAGGTCAGGGATCAAACCCACATCTCCTGCATTGGCAGGTGGATTCTTTACCACTGAGCCACCAGGGAGGCACCCCATCCCGCCCCCCCCAACAGGTTTCTTTGTGAATGGAAGTTTTCATTTTTCTGGGACAAATGCCCAGAAGTACAATTGCTAGATTGTTAGGATAAATGCATGCTTAGCTTTGTAAGAACCATCAGATTATTTCTCATGCTTGTTGGCAACATATGTGTGATCCAGTTTCTTTGCATCCTGACCAGCAATTGATATTATCACTATTTTTTATTTCAGCAATTTTGATACAGGTCACTGTAGAATTTTAATGCCAATAAATATAAAATTACAACATAATTTTAATGACTAATGTTCTGTTTTCCATGGGAAGTAGCATTCCTTTAATAAATTCTAAATTGAAGGGAATTTTTGAAGGTTTTCTTTTTTTAACCACTGTTATAAAGAACTGTCTAATAAGCATAAATCTAGTTTTATGTGTCTGATTATGTTACTGAATCAGACCCTAGGATGTGGAAGGCTGATATGTTCTTTTTTAGGGCTTTTGATATCCCAAAATTTGATTTGGAAGTCAGAGGCTTGGGTTTAGAAATTGATTTCATCAATAATACCTGTATAGTCTTAGGCATGCTGTTTAATTTCTCTGGATTTGATTACTTCATGTGTAAAAAGGGGATATTTTGTTCATCTCATAAGATTGCTGAAAGTGCTAGTTATAATATTTTGTGTAAGATAACACTCAAGAATCTTCAGTTCAGGTCACTAGTGTCTGACTCTTTGCAACCCCTTGGACAGCAGCATACCAGGCTTCCCTGTCCATCACCAACTCCCGGAGTTTACTCAAACTTATTTCCATTGAGTCAGTGATGCCATCCAACCATCTCATCCTCTGCAGTCCCCTTCTCCTCCCACCTTCAATCTTTCCCAGCATCAGGGTCTTTTCCAATGAGTCAGTTCTTCTTATCAGATGGCCAAAGTATTGAAGTTTTAGCTTCAGCATCAGTCCTTCCAAGGAATATTCAGGACTGATTTCCTTCAGGATAGACAAGTTTGATCTCCTTTCAGTCCCAGGGACTCTCAAGCGTCTTCTCCAAAACCATAGTTCAAAAGTATCAATTCTTTAGCATTCAGCTTTCTTTATAGTCCAACTCTCACATCCATACATGACTACTGGAAAAACCATAGCTTTGACTAGGCAAACCTTTGTTGGCAAAGTTATATCTCTGCTTTTTAATATGCTGTCTAGGTTGGTCATAGTTTCTCTTCCAAGGAGCAAGTGTCTTTTAATTTCACTTCCACTGTATAATCATAAGGGATTTGATTTAGGTCATACCTGAATGGTCTAATGGTTTTCCCTACTTTCTTCAATTTAAGTCTGACTTTGGCAATAAGGAGTTCATGATCTGAGCCACAGTCAGCTCTTGGTCTTGTTTTTGCTGACTGTATAGAGCTTCTCCATCTTTGGCTGCAAAGAATATAATCAATCTGATTTTGGTATTGACCATCTGGTGATGTTCATGTATAGAGTCTTCTCTTGTGTTGTTGGAAGAGGGTGTTTGCTATGACCAATGCGTTCCCTTGGCAAAACTCTGTTAGCTTTTGCCCTGCTTCATTTTGTACTCCAAGGTCAAATTTTCCTGTTACTCCAGGTATCTCTTAAGTTCCTACTTTTGCATTCCAGTCCCCTATAATGGAAAGGACATCTTTTTTGGGTGTTAGTTCTAGAAGGTCTTGTAGGTCTTCATAGAACCATTCAACCTCAGCTTCTTCAGCATTACTGGTTGGAGCATAGCCTTGGATTACTATCGTATTGAATGGTTTGCCTTGGAAATGAACATAGATTATTCTGTCATTTTTGAATACTACAAGAGTCTTGTGAATGCTCATTAAATACAAGGTCTTCCTAGACTGAACTTCACACAGAGCTTTGAACAGAGTAGATGAAAGTACACTCAGAGTTTATTTCATGCGTCACTTCTGACCAGTGTGTTGGGCAACAGCATACTGTGAAAAATCTTAGAGTCGGCAGTAAAAATCCTCAACGTGCGAGTCCCACAGTGGGGTCTCTAGCAGAAGTAGATGAGGAGACGATGGGGAAGTACCAGCCCTGAGTGAGCTTCATCATTTAGAAATGTGATTGTCAGAATACACCCTCAAGCTGGAGCTGTCTTCCTTATCCTGCTGCTGCTGCTAAGTCGCTTCAGTCGTGTCCGAATCTGTAGGACCCCGTGGACTGCAGCCCACGAGGCTCCTCTGCCCATGGGATTTTCCAGGCGAGAGTACTGGAGTGGGTTGCCATTGCCTTCTCCCTTCCTTATCCTGCTGCTGCTAAGTCACTGCAGTTGTGTCCGACTCTGTGCGACCCCATAGATGGCAGCCTACCAGGCTACCCCATCCCTGGGATTTTCCAGGCAAGAGTACTGGAGTGGGTTGCCATTTCCTTCTCCAATGCATGAAAGTGAAAAGTGAAAGTGAAGTCGCTCAGTCGTCTCTGACTCTGTGCGACCCCGTGGACTGCAGCCCACCAGGCTCCTCTGCCCATGGAATTTTCCAGGCAAGAGTACTGGAGTGGGTTGCCATTGCCTTCTCCCTTCCTTATCCTAAACACCTGCCAAAGAGCAAGCAGAGCCCTGCTGTACTTAAAATACAGGGAGCTTTTTCCAAAAATGACTCTGGTATCAGGAGATGCAAATTCTAACTTTAAGTTGAAGTGGTGTTTGAGTGGCTAAGTGTATGTAAGTTACAGAAAGTCAGAAACTGGAAACACTTGACACCTTGTTAAGAATTTAAAATATGGTAGAATATGGAGAAGGAAATGGCAACCCACGCCGGCAGTCTTGCCTGTGCTCTAGACCCCAGGAGCCACGTCTACTAAGCCCACGTGCTTAGAGTCTGTGCTTCTGCAACAAGAGAAGCAAGCCAGTGAGAAGCCCACACACCAGACTGGAGAGTCGTTCTTGCTTGCCGCAACTGGAGAAAAAGCCCACGAAGCAGTGAAGACCCAGATCAGATAAAAATAAATAATTTTTTTTAAAAGCTACATAAGTATGATTTAATTTAAAAATGAATGAATGCAAACTGTTTTTCAAGGGTCAGTGTAAGAAGGGTTTTGAGTTAGAAGAGTTAAATGAATTATATCCTACACAGTTTGACACATTGGTTTCAACGAGGGACATCCTCATGTTGGCTGCAAACATTTCCAGTGGCCAAAGCATTTCAATGTTGCCTTACAGGGACATGATGGATCATTTTCCATCTCCAAGTAAAGCACACGCAAAGAAACGAGAATGAAGTCTTCTCAAGTCTGGGATCTGATCTCTGCCCAGCAATGAGGATCGATCGGGACGCAGATTATGATGAGCGGAGAAACAACAGCGCCCCCTGGAGGGCAGGGCGGACGCCACAGACTCTCACTGTGGGTCCTGTCTCTCTGGCTCTGACCGCGTTTGATGTTTGGCTGGATTAGGTCTCTTTCTTTGGCCAGAATCTGTCCACATACACCTCCATCTCTCACTGAAGCTGAGCTCCTGAGAGCAAGAAGCATAGGAAGCAGGCCCATGGTCCTGTTCACACTTTAGGGAACTAATTTTCTCTTGGAAGCTCATTTCTTCCATCTGTAGGATAGGTTTTCGTGCCGCATGTGTGGTAAGTCCCAGTCTTCAGTGGTGTCCCACTCTTGGTGGCCCCATGGACTGTGGCCCGCCAGGGTCCTCTGTCCATGGGACTCCCAGGCAAGAGTACCGGAGTGGGCTGCCATGCCCTCCTCCAGGGGTCAAACCCGTTTCTCTTACGTCTCCTGCATTGGCAGGCGGGTTCTGTTCCACTGGTGCCCCCCGGGAAGCCCAGAATGGGTTAGGTATACCTCTCAGATAGGTAGGAGCTTTTAGAATTAAAGGCAGGGCTTCCCTGGTGGTCCAGTGGTCAACACTGCCTTCCAATGCGGGGACACCGATTCAATCTCTGGTTGGGGAGCTACGATCCTATATGCTTCATGGCCAAAAGCAAAACATGAAATGGAAGCAATACTGTAACAAATTAAATAAAGATTTTAAAAAAATGGTTCACGTAAAAGAATCTTTAAAAAACAAAAAACAGAGTAGTTTTTAAAAAACTACTATTTTTAAACTAGTAGTTTTTTAAAAAAAGGAATTAAAGGCAGTGTAACATTTATCAACTTTATTGTAAGAGAGGCTCTGGTTTTTTCCCCTAATTTCCTTCTCTTATCTCTTTTTTTTAAAGACCTTTTTGTCTGTGAACTATTTTTAAAGTCTTTTTTTAATTGAATTTGTTATAATATTGCTTCTGTTTTATGTTTTTTTTTGGGGGGGGGCACGAAACACATGGAATCTTAATTCCCTGACTGGGGATCCAACCCACACTCCCTGGAAGACGCTGTCTTAGCCACTGGACCACCAAGTAAGTCTGTCCTTCTCTTAGCTCTTGGGCAACACATTCAGGCAGGATATCAAACTAAAATCTCTATTTGCAAAACTTCGTGGAATTGACCAGGTTAAAGGGACTTTAAATGTTACCAAAGCCATTGATAAAGGTGCTTCCAAATGGGGAGAGAGCACTGCCCCTGCGTCACTCATAGCTCAGGCATAGTTGGTTCCTGCCAGCACATCCCAGCTACACGGGCCCCAAACAGGACAGTCAGACCTGGCAGTGAAATGCAGGACACGACACTTGGAACACACTTACACTGAAAAAGTATTTGTTTATGTGAAATTCAAATTTAACTGCTATCCTCTAACCCCAATTCCTTATATGAATACTGAAAACTCTAGCCCAAATTCCTTTACAAATTTTTTTCTAGACACATGGCTATTTTTAATCTGATCCTTGATTTCACTATTCTATATTCTGTCACCTGGATTTTATGTGTGTTACATTCCATTGGTTTCTTGTACATGATGCCAATTTCTAGACAGAATTTGCCACACTAAAAATAATTAATGAAGTAAATTATTTGATGAAGTAAATTCTATGTTCTTGAAAAATGCTAAGATTACTAATCTTATAAAACTGCATTTACAGCATCTAAAATTAGATCTCAGTTTGGTTTTTGTTTCATTATCCTAAATCATCAAATAGAATAAATCTGTCAGTCAATATTCTACATCCTATCTATTCATGTTTTCTCTCTCTAGCTTGGTTATTATCTACCTGGTTATGGATTCTATACTTCTCTCTTTTTCTTTAATATTTACTTGCTTGTGCTGGGTCTTAGTTGTGGTGTGTGGGATCTAGTTCCCTGACCAGGGATTGAAACTACAATGCTTGCATTGGGAGTGCAGAGTCTTAGCCACTGGACCACCACGGAAGCCTCTGGATTCTATGCCTCTGTTCCCCAAATGCTGAGAGTCATATCATTTCCTCCTGTTCCTCACACAAACTTTGTTTGTTCTGAGAATTTTAATTTTGTGAAATTGAATCTTTCCCAATATTTTCCCTCCAGGGCATAAAAACAGGGGAAGCTCTACTTGAGAAATGTACTGAAGCATGAAGAGAGACATGCTCTATGCTGGAGATCCGCCAGGTTAGAGTCTCCCTGAGGTGAGCAGAGGATATCGTATCAGAAGGGCTGGGTGGCCCACAGGTAGTCTCCCTCCAAGGCCACTGTGGTCTCATGGGAAGGATACGTGCCGTCCAAACATTTGCGTTCAGGCCTTGTCCCGAAACCTGAGAGTTAGGTGCTCTTGTGATAATTACCTGATACTCTGAATCTCATTCTTCTCAACTGTGACATAGGAATAATAATATGCCCACAAATAACTGTGCTAAGAAATACAATGACAGTCAGGAAAATGATTTATACACTATAAAGTATTGTACCAATATAAGCTATTAATTTTGCTCTATTTAAGTATGATTCGTTATTTACAGGATATTGTTCAAAGCTTATAGATACAAATACTTTTGTGTATTGGGCTTCCCCAATGACTCAGCAGGTCAAGAATCCACCTGCAATGCAGAAGACACAGGAGACTTTGGCTTGATCTCTGGGTTGGGAAGATCCTCTGGAGGAGGAAGATCCTCCTTCCTGAGGAAATACCACCTCAGTATTTTTGCCTGAAGAATCTATGGACAGAGGAGCCTGGGTGGGCTACAGTCCATAGGGTCACAAAGAATCAAACATGACTGAAACTACTGAGCACACATGTCTATTGTATGTACTAAACAGCATTTGCCTTAAGACACTGATGTATATTATTCACTGCTTTTTTAACGTTGTATATTGGAGTACAGACACTTAACAATGCTGCGGTGGTTTCAGGTGAGCAACTAAGGGACTCACTCAAACATACACATGTTCCCCTTCTCCCCCAAGCTCCCCTCCCCTCCAGGCTGCCACATAACATGAGCAGAGTTCCCTGTGTGCTACAGTAGGTTCTTGCTGGTTATCCATTTTAAATACAGCAGTGTGTACATGTTGATCCCAGACTTCACTACTTGTTTTCAGTTCATCTTGATAAGGTGATCTAAAACATGTCATAGAGTGGAAATCCATTAGATCAATACAATCTGGTCTTGCAGAAGAAAGTGAAATAACAAAAGTAAGAATACTACAAAGGATCCCAGAGACTTCAAGAGCCTTGGTTTTCTCTTTTAATAGAAAAAAGAATAAGCAGAAGAAGGTTGCATTATTTGCCAGGCATTAAACACCGATTCATGCAGCTTGACTTTCTGCCAGTACCTTTCAAGGCCTGCCCCGTGGAAGTCGAGGCTGGGTTCAGAGCCTAGAGATACAGATGCACGTTCAGACACACAGGAGTCTGCAGTCAGAAGAGACATTGGCTGAGGTGGGATGGAGGCTGGAGGTTCTGTCAGTAAGACGTCTGCTCCCCCGTGACCTCTCTCATCCTGTGCTTGCCTCTGTCTAGAAGCGCCCCGCCAAGACTGATTAGAATTCTGCAGGGAGACGCCTGTGCCCCTCTAGAATCTTTGTCTCGGCTGATTAGTGTTCGGGTAACCCCTGCGTTCTGCAGGGAATCAAGCGTTTCAATCCATGCCAGACATAAAATATCTGTTTTGACAGTCTTTGATTGTACTTAAGTAGTGCAGGTTTTAAATAATCAAAGAGGGCTTATATGATCAAGTCTAAGGTCTCAGAAGTGCTTTTCTGTCAATAAGGAGGAGAAGAAGTTTTCTGAAAAAATAGAATAATAAAATTACAGATAACACGGAGCTGCCTAGACTCAGGTGCTCGGGGATAAGGGAAAACAGAGAGGATAAAAGAAAGTAAAGAGTCTTGCCTGCACTCACATGTCTGGTTAAAAACTAGTATTTTGATCTCTTAAATCTCGATTAATTTTTCTTTGCAGTCCAGCTTTTAACACCTTTAAATTCCTTCCTCCCACACTTCTTCTCCCTCTCTTTCGTACTTTCTTTCACTGTTACTAATTTTTTAAAGTTTTTTTGATGTGGACCATTTTAAAAGTCTTTATTGACTTTGATACAATATTGCTTCTGTTGTTTATGTTCGGTTTTTTTTTTTTTGGCGGAGAGACATGTGGGATCATAGCTTGGAGATCAGGGATCAAACTACTCACCCTCTGCACTGGAAGGCAAAGTCTTAACTACTGAACCACCAGGGAAGTCCCTCTATTACTATTTTTGTTATGATTACATTTTACTTTCTTTATTTCGCTTAATAAAGCATAGACTTGAGGTCAGGTTGGCTTCGTTCATATTCTGGCTCTTCCATTTATTACCTGTGGAATCTTAGGTAAGCTGTGTAGCTTCTCTGTAATTCAGTTTTCAGCTCTAAAAAGGAGAAAATAATACTATTCATCTCATAGGAATAATAAAGATTAAATGAGCAAAGAGTGAAACATATGTAAACTCTTTCCTGAGCCTAGCTCAAAAATATTTGCCATTATTATTATGAATCCACTTTAATTAGTACATATTTTAAGAATTAAATTAATAAACTTGAAGTATGCTAAGTGATTCTTTGATCTCACCTATTATGATGATTAAAAAGTCAATACATAGTTATAATGGGAAAATATAACTAGATCAGAATTACCAGAACTGAGCTTCAAAGATGGCCCTAAGCAGTGAAAATGAGAAAGTAATCATATTAATAGATAGTTGTGTTTGAGGAAAATGCAAGAAAAGAGTAAATTATTGGTAGAAGATACAAGACCCTGATGCTGGGAAAGACTGAGGGCAGGAGGAGAAGGGGGCAGCAGAGGATGAGACGGTTGCATCATTGACTCAATGGACATGAGTTTGCGCAAACTTGGAGATGGTGAAGGGCAGGGAAGCCTGGGGTGCCGCTGTCCATGGGTTTGCAAAGAGCTGGACATGGCTGAGTGGCTGAACAACTGCAACAAGAATAGAAGTCATATGCATTTTTTCAAGAGAATTGGTGTGTGATATTAAAATAGATTTGCATCTTGTATCTTCCACTTAAAAGTTGTGTAATCTTGGGCAAACTCCTTAACTCTGTGTGCTGGTTTTCTTTCTTCCCCCAGCTTTACTGAGGTGTAATTGGCAAATGAAATGGCATGTGGTTTAGGTGTACAACATGATGATTTGATGTTTGTATACATTGTGAAATGATTACTACAATTAAAGGGATGAACACATCTGTTACCTCATAATCATTACAATTTTTTTTTTTCAGTAAGAACATAAGATCTAGTCTGTTAGCAAATTTCAAATATCTAAAACCAGACTATTAACTATTCTGTGTTGGTGTTCTTATCTATACCAACTGGGATAGCTGTCAAAATTAAATAAGAACATATACCAACTATGCACAGTAGTTAATAAAGATGAAAGTAGTAGATCAAGTAATAGACTTGGGATAATTAGTAGTAGCAACCAGATCAGCATCTCATGGTAGAGAAAAATTACATATTCACAGAAGCGGAATCTAGAAACATAAAGGCAAGAGTCCTGGAGTGGGTGAAAAGAATCAAAAGATGTATAATACATTATTATATGTGCACTTTCTACAAAATTCAGATTTTGAGTGTCCGTAACTGGAGGTGGTACTAGTCCTAAAGAACCTGCACACAATAAGAGATGCAGGGTTCCATCCCTGGGTTGGGAAGATCCCTTGGAGGAGAACATGGCAACCCACTCCAGTATTCTTGCCTGAAGAATCTCTTGTTCAGAGGAGGTTGTTGGGCTATAGTCCATTGGGTCACAAAGAGTCATACGTGACTGAAGCAGCTTAGCGTGCACACAGGCATCTGGAGTTTATTGGCACACAGCCGTGCTCACTCTTTCCAAGTTGTTCATGGTTGCTTTTGCGTTACCATGGCAGAGCTGAGTGATGCCAACAAAGCCTGTATGTCCACAAAGCCAACATCGTTTACTGTCTGTGCTTTTACCGAAACCATTTACTGACTCGTGTTTGAGACTGGAAAACCGCCTGTTTCTCTGTGATAGAATGTGCTCCCATTAGACCTGGAACGAAGGACCCCTCTCAGGAAGGAACTCAGGGGACTGAAAGTGATACCACAGAACACAGCAGGAAAGAGATGCAGCAGAAACGGACAAAGCGCAGTAAAGCAGCTATGCGCTCTGCTCTGCTTGGCCGCCCGTTGTGTCCGACTCCGTGTGACCCCGTGGACTGCAGCCCCCAGGCTCCTCTGTCCATGGGGTTCTCCAGGCAAGAATACTGCAGTGGGTTGCCGTGCCCTCCTCCAGGGGATCTTCCCAACCCAGGGATCGAACCCAGGTCTCCTGCATTGCAGGTGGACTCCTTTCCATCTGAGCCAGCAGGGACGCTCCCATGACTGTTCCATAAACTCCCCGGAGACAGAACCAGGGGCTGCTGTTTGCTGCCCTCCTCTGCCCTTAAGCTTGAGCATGATGGAGCTCAATCAACAGCTGTTAAACTGAACTGCTAGACTCGTTCCTCCCCCTTTCCCCTCTTCCCTTTCTTGAAGGTGAAGATGTCCTCAAAAAAGTGGCAAGAGAAGTAAGGAGTGCTATTAAAAATCAAGGAGTGTTGAACTGGGTCAAAGGCCAACACAATCCCAAGTCTCCACATGTTAAACTATTGGACAATTAACCCTAAATAACTCGCACTATGTGAAGAGCAATTAGCACACATTGAACTAGTCATTAAACATGGATATAGAAAAATGTTCTCTTCTGAAGAGCTGATTAGTTTCTTAGAGCAGTAAACTTGGAGACTTAATTTTTTTTTAGTTATTTGTTGGAAAAATCAGCTTTTTTTTTTTTCAGAGATAGACACTTAATTAGCTAGAGCAAGTGATTAACTCCAAGAAAATAACAAGCTGATCCTGTGAGCCAAACCATTGCTTGCACAGGTTATATTTAGCACTTCAGGTGTTTAATTGGACTCTCAAGTAGAACAAGAATGGGACGGGTGTAACTGCAAAACCCGTCATATTTGGCACAGTCAGCAGCACCTTTTCAGCTCATCCTCCTAAACTCAAAAACATTAGCAGCTCCTCCCACCCCCAGCCCAGTTACCTAATATCTATTAACTTTGAAATGAAGGGTCACATTTGAGAGCCTATGTTTGATGCAAGTGGCTCCTTATGACTAAATTCTAAGCAGTTGCTCACATAGAAATCACTCAGGAGAAAACAGAAAGTGACCAAAGGTATAAAAACACAATGCGCGTCAATGTGTGAAATGATGCTGGCAGCAGCCGCGTCCTGTCGGTTCCAGTCTGAGGGGTGCCCATCAATTTTATGAGTCAGATGGAGAGCAGGGCCTGTTAGGATAATGTATGAGTAATCCATATTTGTAAGCACATTCTCTGTGTTTCACATAATAAAGTGGAACCAAGTAGAAAATTACTTGCTCAGTTTGCCTGAGACCAAAATACAGTAAGACTCAGTTACCTGGGTGATGGGATGTTGGCCCCAGAGAGTGGTACTCATCAGCCCTTTGAAGAGTCCAGTCATAGGTGGTCATGTTTTCACATCCTTAGAGCAACAAATATTTATGGCCGAGACCATTTTGTGTTGCTTTGTGACTTTTGTTTTTGGCTAGGAATATGGGAGTGAGAAGTCATTTTTTCCTGTCAGAGCAATATGTAATTTAAAATAAGACTGGAACAGAGTCTTCCACTTGGCAAGGAATTAAAGCTGGCTATGTCCTTCTTCGTCTCTCTCCACATTTTATAAATGTCTTTGTATATTTTTTTGTTAATTACTTGATTAGGAAGTCTTTTCAAAATCAAATACTTTACATGGCTAAGTAGTAAAAGTTTAATTTAAAAGCATCAGACCGTGACTTAATTTTAACTTAAAATGAGCCTCCCAGGCTAAGCAAGTTCTACTTTTTTTCTGGGTCACAAACTATCATATACTTTCCTATTTAAAAACATTACTTCAGGCCAATCTAAAATTTATCTCTCTCTTTCTCATTCTTAGGGCTTAGTATCTAACTTGAGATTTTAAACTTTTAGCTGCTATTAAGGAATCCAGTTTGAGGATGATGGTCTTTCTTCTTTTGGGATGCACATGCCTCAGGGTTCAGAGATGAGAGAAAGCACTAAAAATTAAGAAAGTGCATTTGGAGAAAGGTTCCCCCAGGGCTCAGTGATTCCTTATTCATATTTTTATCTGCCCAATACTGAGCACAGTATTGTGTAATGTAATGTATGAAATGTAATGAAAACTCAGGAAATATTTGTGGAATTAAAAAAAAAAAGAATTTCAGCATGTGCCATACATTAGTTGTGTGGCCTTGGGCCACACACTTAACCTCTTGCACTTCAGTTCTGATTTGTTTTTTTAATCTGCAAAATGATGATCTTTGAATTACATGGGCTGTTAAATTCTGCCAAGTTTCAGCATTATATGATTCCATAATAATTTACCTTGGCCATAACAAAAAAGAAATGACTGCTGAAGTGGCAAAAAGCACACAAAACCCTCAACTAGAAGGTCTATTTTTAAATTATTCTAGAATGTAGTCTTTCCAAGAACCTGCCTGCCAATCCTGGAAATGTAAGAGATGTGGGTTTGATCCCTGGGTTGGGAAGATCTCCTGGAGAAAAAAGTGTTGACCTACTCCAGATTTCTTGCCTGGAGAATGTTATGGACAGAGGAGCCTGGCGATCTACAGTCCATAGTGTCTCAAAGAGTTGGACGTGACTGAGCAACTTGGCAAGCACACAGTCTCCCGAAGTGTCAATACACAGTCACCTGGACCTTGGTGGACCATTTAAATGAGTGCTATGTTCATTTACTCAGAAGAAAATTCATATAAAGCTGTATCTTGAGGTAGATTATCTTTGGTAACTCTCAAAATGAGTATTTTTGTTAAACAGGAAAGTAGTATCTTGGTAAATGAGTATTACTGTGCAGGTCAGCCTTTGATAATAGCAAGAAATGAGCAGACCTTTATTTTTATGGTTGCTAAGTCATGCTGAGCTGAATTCAACAGATAATCAGGCAGCAGGAGGACCAATAGTGCCGAACCCAGAGTTAGTAGACCTAAACAGGATCATATTCTAATCATCCAAGGCGTTCTCAAAGGCAAGTCAAGCTTCTGTCAGTCAGCCCTCAAAAACTCAAGTTCCTGAAAGCAATTAAAAAGTAAAATATTTTCACTTTAATAAAGCTGTAATGTGTCCTGGTGTCTAAAATTGCTGCTGTTGTTCAGTTGATAAGTACTGTCCTACTCTTTGCGACCTCGTGGACTGCAGCACACCAGGCTCCTCTGTCCCCGACTATCTCCCAGACTTTACTCAAATTCATGTCCATTGAGTTGGTGATGCTATCTAAAATTATCCCCAGTCAATTAAAAAAACCCCCATAACGATTTTTTTTTGCCTTCCTTGTGAACAGTTAAAGGCACGAAATAATCCTATGACGTTTTACACTTACAATGATATTTTGAGATTAATTAAAATAATATGAGTGAAGCATTATAAATTATGGAAATTATTATAAAATATTAGAATAAAAAGTAAAACTAACATGTTAGTTTTTTAGTTCTTTAGTATTCTCTGTCATACTAGGCATGGTAGCAATATGACCTGTAATTCCTATGACAACCCAATGATAAGATAAGTTTTCTCTCCATTTATTATAAAACTGAGTTTTTGTGAGCTTTGTCCACTCATAGGTACATAATCAGTAAGGCAATGCTAAAGAATGCCCGAACTACCACACAATTGCACTCATCTCACATGTTAGTAAAGTAACGCTCAAAATTCTCCAAGCCAGGCTTCAACAGTATGTGAACTGTGAACTTCCAGATGTTCAAGCTGGATTTAGAAAAGGCAGAGGAACCAGAGATCAAATTCGTTGGATCATCGAAAAAGCAAAAGAGTTCTAGAAAAATATCTACTTCTGCTTTATTGACTATGCCAAAGCCTTTGATTGTGTGGACCACAACAAACTCTGGAAAATTGTTAAAGATATGGGAATACCAGACCACCTGATCTGCCTCTTGAGAAATCTGTATGTAGATCAGGAAGCAACAGTTAGATCTGGACATGGAACAACAGACTGGTTCCAAATCGGGAAAGGAGTACATCAAGGCTGTATATTGTCACCCTGCTTATTTAACTTATATGCAGAGTACATCATGAGAAACACTGGGCTGGGTGAAGCACAAGCTGGAATCAAGATTGCTGGGAGAAATATCAATAACCTCAGATTTGCAGATGACACCACCCTATGGCAGAAAGCAAAGAAGAACTAAAGAGCCTCTTGATGAAAGTGAAAGAGGAGAGAGAAAAAGTTGGTTTAAAACTCAACATTCAGAAAACTAAGATCATGGAATCTGGTCCCATCACTTCATGGCAAATAGATGGGAAACAGTGGAAACAGTGAGAGACTTAATTTTTTTGGGCTCTAAAATCACTGCAGATGGTGACTGCAGCCATGAAAATTTATGACCAACCTAGACAGCATATTAAAAAGCAGAGACATTACTTTGCCAACAAATGTCTATCTAGTCAAAGCTATGGTTTTTCCATAGCATGGTTTTTCCACATGCATGGATGTGAGAATTGGACTATAAAGATAGCTGATCACCGAAGAATTAATGCTTTTGAACTGTGGTGTTGGAAAAGACTTTTGAGGGTCCCTTGGACTGCAAGGAGATCCAACCAGCCTATCCTAAAGGAGATCAGGCCTGGATATTCATTGGAAGGACTGATGCTGAAGCTGAAACTCCAGTACTTTGGCCACCTCATGCGAAGAGTTGACTTATTTGGAAAGACCCTGATGCCGGGAAAGATTGAAGGCAGGAGGAGAAGGGGACGACAGAGAATGAGATGGTTGGATGGCATCACTTACTCAATGGACATGAGTTTGAGTACATCTCAGGAGATGGTGATGGTCAGGGAGGCCTGGTGTGCTGCATGCAGTCCATGGGGTTGCAAAGAGTTGGACACTACTGAGGGACTGAATTGTACTGAACTGAACTGAAGTTCTAGAGTCCTGATTTGAACTGGGTCTGTAAAGACTCCAAACTCAGTACACCTGACAACTTTATTAACATGAAAGTGAACCCTTTGGACAACTAGAATACAGTCTTGTCCAGGTCTGCTCATGAGAATTCAGACTTACTGGTCCTCTTCCAAAGCTCAAGCCAAGCAGCCAACATAAGGTTTAGGGGAAATCTTTATTTTTCTTAATTATTTCATTAGAGAGTAACAGGAAAGTTAAACTCATCATCTTGCACCACGTGGGTGGAACAACAGAAGTTGAATGAACTAGAGGAAAGAAACCATTTATTACCATTTGGAGCCTTGATCTCAGGAATCGTGACCATCACACACGTTTCTACATAGCCAGGTGTTCATGGTGTCAGATTCATACCCAATGGTGTAACACCCCAAATGACAGATTTTTGATTTTTCACTCTCTAGTACTGACTGTATTTTTTCCTCCATTAAAAAATGTTTTTTAATTGTAGGATGATTATTTTATGCTATTGTAATGGTTTTTGCCGTACATCACCCTGAAAATGGTCATAGGTATACGTATGTCCCTGTCCTTTTATACCCATCTCCCAGTCCTGTAGGTTGTCACAGAGCACCAGCTTTGGGTTCCCTGCATCAAATGGTAGATTTTGAATATCTCAGAATATCTTAATGCTCAACATCCAATAACAGATCTAAAGTTATATGATAAAATTTATTCCCTCCCCCAGAATATTTTAGAGTTTAATTTTAGAGTTTAGATTAATTTTAATTTTAGAGTATTTTAGAGTTTAATGCCAGCACTCTCTGAGTCTGTGTTCTCAAATTCTGGACATCAGTCCAGTGTGGGCTGAACGTCAGGTGTCTCAGCTGACCTTGAACTTCACCCCTGCGGCTCCGCCCCGCAGACCCTCTCAGGTCGGAAGCTGCAACCTGCAGGGTGTGCTGCACTCCCCTGGCTTATTTTTGTGCTGTTTGTGTTGTCACTTTAGTTGTGCCCAACTCCTTTGTGACCCCATGGAGTGTGGCCCACCAGGCTGCGCTGTTCATGGGATTCTCCAGGAAATAATACTGGAGTGGGTTTCCATTCCCTCCTCCAGGGCATCTTCCCAACCCAGGGATCGAACCCCAGTCTCTTTCATCTCCTGCTTTGGTAGGTGGGTTCTTTTCCACTAGGGCCACCTGGGAAGCTTATTTTCACTTCCTTTTGAATTGTGTGATGAATGTCTTGAAGTGGGGTCAGAGGGGAAGGCGGAGGCAGCCTTTGAGTGGGAGATTTTTCCTGTTGCTTTAGATGGGGCACTCTCCTATCAAAAGAGAGAAAGGACACTTTTATGGCTGAGAGAGGCCAATAAAAGGCAAAGCTAATTTGAAGCCGTGCAGCTGATTAGGAATGAAGTAAACCTAGCAGAAGAGAAATCTATACTCTTTACCTTATGGACCAGGGCTCTGCCAGCCAAGGTGGGTGTGTCTGAAGTCTCCTTATAGTAATGATGAAAGGACTGCAGTTTTGCTCTCAGTTTTTAAATGAAGCCTCTTCATGGCCTAATCTGTGCCTGCCACTTGATCCTTTTCCTTTCTGTACCTTTGATGATGATACCCTCCAATTACATGGTTTCTATTGGTAGCATCCTCAGAAACCATTTGAGAATCCAGTGCTGGGAGTGTTTCTTATTAGACAGTTAGTTCAACAAAGAAGGTTTCTGTAACCTTTACCATTTAAAATGGAGCCCTGGGATTCTTGTGAACAGTCATTTTCAATTCATTTTTCAAAATGGAATTCATTCAATTCCATTTCCCTCATATTCCCAGTGAGGATGTAGTACTGAGAGATGTAATTCTCAGGGGCGGTACGCTTTGTCTCATATCTTCCCCCTCCACCGCCCCTTGGTTTCTAGAGTGACTTAAACTTACAAATGTACCTTCACTCTTTAAATCCCATTTTAATGACCCAAGACACATGAGGGCAAAAATCTATAGTTAAGTTTTGGGCAGGGAGAAAGGTGATCTCATCAATAGGTCCCAGTCTTTGAGGCATTTTGGTTTCAGAAGAAGACATTGTGATTTGTTGGGGAAGGGGCTACATCACATAATTCAGCACTGGCAAAGGGCTGGGGAGAGGGGCTTTCCTAAGAAGCTAGACACAGTGTTTCCTGAGAGGGTCCTGCCTGCATGCGTGCATGCTCAGGTGTGTCCAACTCTTTGCGATCCGATGGACTGTAGCCCGCCAGGCTCCTCTGTCCATGGGATTCTTCAGGCAAGCATGCTGGGTTGCCATTTCCTTCTCTAGAGGATCTTCCCAACCTAGGGGTCCAACCCGGGTTACCTGCATTGTAGACAGATTTTCTACCATCTGAGCCACCAGGGGAGCTGATACAATTTCTAAATTCTAATAATAAAGAAAAGAAAATTCAAATGCTTTCAAATAAGGAGGGCTACCCCCCATCCCCCAGTCCATCCGCATTGAAAAGACAATCAACCAGATGTCAGGTTCTCATCCCTAAAACTAAATTCCAGAAAGAAATAGAATATTTACATGGTTTTCTGAGGCAAGTGAAGCATGACTCTGTTTCAATATCTAAACAAACTCTCACTCATGTGATGCAAAGGAAGTTTAAGCTTGGACATGGAAGAATTCAGAAACACATTATTCATTGTGTGTTTTTTTTCCCTAACAAAAAAACTCTTGAGGAGGTATTGCAAACAACAAGTGAATCAGAATAAAAGAGCTCAAGAAAAGAGGAATCAGTGCTGAGCGAGAAACTGAGACTTATTGTTCAGTCTAATCATGGCTGGGTTTGTACACACAAATTCCATGTATTAAGAACGATTTCAAAACATGAGAGTTGTAATGTAAAATAAAGTTACTAAATCTCAGGGTATACAATTGTAGTTGTTAAAATAAAAACCAACAAAACCTGAGTGTGTGGGAAGGGGGCAGTTGTTAAAAATTTGAGCTTAAATTGTAGCCTGGGAGGTAAAAGGGAACACGTGTGTGTGCAGATGTCAGTCGTCTACCTCTGTTTGCGACCCCATGGACTGTAGCCCACCAGGCTCCGCTGTCCACGGGCTTTCCCGGGCAAGAACGCTGGAGTGTGTTGCCGTTTCCTTCTCCAGGGGACCTTCCCGCCCCAGGGATTGAACCTGTGCCTCCTGCGTTGGCAGGTAGATTCTTTGCCACTGTACCACTTGGGAAGCCCTGTAAGGGTGTGGGTACTGTTTAATTCTTTATGCTGATAGGTAAATATATATTCAAAGGTTTGTTAAAAAATAAGGTAAGTCATTATATTCTTATATTTGTAAGGTAGAATACAAATAGAAACTGTAAAATCACATGAAAATAATGATATTTATTCATTCATTCATTCATATAGTAAATCTCTCCTGAGTACACCAAGTTCCATGTGCTGTGATTTATGGCGAGGAAGATAGACATGCTCCCTGCCTTCAAAAAGGTTACTGTCTAGCATGAGCAAAGGCATGAGTTAGTAGTTGATTTTGGTCATGCCACATTATCTCAGGAGCTTAGTGCAACAAGCTTATCAGTCATGTAAGCTTCAAGTTTGTTTCAAGTACATTGAAGTTTCTGATTTAGGTTCCCCATTAACTATGAAACCACAAGTATACTGAAAACCATGACAGAGAGAAAAAGAATGGCAAACAATGATATGGTTCTCCAACCTTCCACCCCAAAATGACCTGGGGCCTTCCTGGTCATGTTTCACTAGCCAGAGCATCACTTTGCCAGATCCAACTTCAGAGGGACAGGAGAGGACAGTCCTTCAAGATGTGAGGGAAAAGACTTGGAAATGTTTTCTCGTTAGCAATAGTGATGGCTGCATAGAAATGAATACTGTTTACCTTTTTTCTTTTTACTTTTTTCCTTCAGCTTTATTGAAGATTAATTTATATAACATGAAATTCACCAATTTAAATGTGCTATGTGATGTGTGTCTGTTTGCTTAGTCACTCAGCCCTGTCCAACTGTTTGCAACCCCATGGACTGTAGCGGGCCAGGCTCCTCTGTCCATGGATTTCTCCAGGCAAGAACACTGGAGTGGGTTGCCATTTCCTTATCTGGGGATCTTCTTGACTCAGGGGTTGAACCCACATCTCATGTGTCTTCTGTATTACAGGCAGATTCTTTACCTGCTGAACCATCAGAGAAGCTCATAAAATAAAGTTTACCAATTTAAATGTGCCTTGTGATGAGTGTTGACAAATGCATACATCCATGTATCTACCACCACAATCAAAATATAGAACAGGTCTGTCATTCAAAAAGCTCTCTCACGCCTTTTTATGGTCTCCACCCTCGCAAAGAAATGCTCAGATTTCAGCTCGAATGTTCCATCCACAGTAAACCAGTTTTCTTTGTCCCTGAAGCCAGTTGCTTCTCAGTTTAACATGAATGTGAATCACCCGGAGGAGTTGCTAACAGGCAGGTTTGGGTGGCCAGAGATCCCTTTTTCCGAACTAGCCCCCAGGTGGTGTCAATGCTGTGGGTCTTCGTGTCTCACTCTGCAGCCAGGTTTCAGAGGACTCAGGGCCTCTGTTCTACTCTCGTGAATAACCGGGCATCCTTCTTTAGAGCAGTTCTCTGAGTTTCTGTGTGTGTGCTAGCTAAATTGCTTCCATGGGACTTCCTAGGCCAGAATACTGGAGTGGGCTGCCCTCCCTCTCTCCAGGAGATCTTCCCCACCCAGGGGCTGAACCCCCATCTTCTGTGTCGCCTACATTGGTGGGTGGGTTCTTCACCACTAGGCCTCCTGGGAAGCCCCTCGTCTTAGTTTGTAATTAAACCTTCATCCGCATGATTCTTTGAGCATCTACTCCTCCTCAGATTTCCACCACACCAGGGACTGTGTATTATCTCCCTGTGATGAAGGTGTTTGATAAATATCAGCTGGATTTAAAACGGCTGCTTTCTCAGCTTTTAGGGGTTGTCCCTCCTTCCAGGCAAGTCCCAGGAGCACAGGAACTTTGCCAGAGTTTGGCAGTTCTCAGCCCTGAAATCAGCATGCACTCTTTGGAAGGTGTTGTTGTCTGAATGTATATGTCTCCCCAAGCTCATCTATTGAAACAAAATGCCGTAATATGATGCTGAGAGGAGGCGGGGCTTTGGGAGGGTCACAGGTCATGAGGGTGGAGCCCTGGTCAGGGATTAACTCTGTTGTAAAAGACACCCAAGAGCGGCTCCCTCTTTTTTACCCTGTGCGGATGCAGCAAGAAGTTGGTGGTCGGTGACCCAGAGGAGGATCTTCATCCCCAGCCCAGCTGCTGAGATAGCATCTCCGACATGCAGCCTTCAGAACTGTGAGTGATACATTTCTGTTCTTTAGAAGCCACCCAGTGTGCGGGATTTTGTGAGCGGACTGGGGCATGAGGGGCAGGGGGCCGCTTTGGGGAAGGGTCCTCCTCAGAGCCCTACCTGCAGGGTGGCTGTGTATTTGTATGTGTTTATAAGGACTGTTCCTTTTGATGCACCAACATGTCACAAGGTCAGCCAAGTCAATGTATGGCAAAAACCACTACAATATTGTGAAGTAATTAGCCCCCAACTAATAAAAAAAAAAAGATAATCCACTCCTGAAGCAAGTCAAAATAAAAATAATGGAGAATAGAAAAAAAAAGATATTTGGTGAAAGCAGTAATTGGTCTATGAATGCAGCTGGGTTCTCATGTTTTACATTTCTAAGGCTCACCTGGTCATTTCCAATGCTGTCAATTTACTCACTGTATTAGGGGAAGTTCTGTAGGGAAATGGAGCTTATAGACTGTGAGGGCTTCCCTGGGTGGCTCAGCTGATAAAGAATTCGCCTGCAATGCGGGAGACCTGGGTTTGATCCCTGGGTTGGGAAGATCCCCTGGAGAAGGGAATGGCAACCCACTCCCGTATTCTTGCCTGGAAAATCCCATGGACAGAGGAGCCTGGCGGGCTGCAGTCCTTGGGGTCGCAAAGAGTTGGACACGACTGAGCAACTTTCATTTTCACTTTTATGTGTGTGTAAGAGAGGGATTTATTTTAGGGCACTGGTTCATGAGTTTGTGGAAGCTTGGTAAATCCACAATCTGATGGCTGGGAGACTCAGCGAAGAGTTGCAGCCGGACTCCAGAGATGGCCAGTCAGCTGTAAGGGCTCATTCTTACTCAGGTAAGGTTGGTCTTTGTTCTAGAAATTCAGCTCATTGGAGGAGGTTCATCCACGTTACAAGGGCGATGTGCTTTACTCATAGCCCACCGATTTGAATGTTAACCACCTTTACAGAGACATCTAGAATAATGTTGGACTAAATATCTGGGCACCGTGTCCTGGCATCCTTAAGTTGACTCATAAAATTAGCCCTCTCCCTCACCTCTTGCATATTTAAGAAGGATTCCAGTCTCCCTGGTAACAGTAACTAACTTCATAAACCAATTTGGAAATCTCTAAATTAGGTCAGTTTAGTATTCACTTGCGACTTGAGTTCATTTAGTACTGTTATTGGCACTTATTTGAAACAGCCAGTGCCGCTGGCTCAGAGGGACGAGGATAAGCTAATTACCATCTTATTTTAAGTAGTATGCATATTTCTCCCTTCCTCTCGAGTGCCTTTTAATTTTCTGCTGTAATTTATAGCATGCTAATGAGGGGGTTCTGATGATAAACGCGAGCCCCAGGAGTGCTCAGGGAGAAGGGGGCGGTTACTAGACCAGGAACTCTGGGTGCTGGGGGCTCCCTTCATGTGCCTCTGCAGGGTCCACGTGCCCTCTCTGATACATAGCTGCTGGAACGGGGCAGGCTCCTGAGCAAAGTGTGAGGAAGTTGGGACAAGGGTGACCCTCACTTCTTCACTGAGACCACTGCACCCTCTGGCGGGGACATTCCTTCCTTGAGGTCCGCGTCTCAGGTGACATCTGTGAGGAGCGATGCTGAGGACCCTGGAAGGGCAGGAAGCCTCATGCCTTTGGCCTCTGGAGGGAGAGAAGCATATGCCTACTTGTCTGAGGCTTTGGTTCTGTGACGTGATGGATGTGTGGTCCAACATCAAACCTGGAAGATGTTCCTGAGGCCCTTCCTTTCATACGACATCCCAGGGCGAGAGGATGGCATCCATGCCGGGAACCAAATGTGATGGAAGAGGAGAGGCAGGGGTGGTTTTCATAATGCTCAAAAACTATAGTCTTGTGTAGATGGAAACCTGCTTGGTGATCTTGGCTCAGTTCATGAAACAGGCATTTAAACAAACAACGTGCTTGATAGCAGCATATTGCTGCCTGTTCCTTAATATGTTGGAAGGAAGGAAGGAAGAAAAGGAGGGCTGAGACTCAAGGAGCTGAGGATAGACTAGCCTGGGGGTGGCTTCATGAGTCTTGTGTGAACATCAGTCAGGAAACAAATAGAGAAGCAGAGCTAACTGCAGAAATATAGATTTAGAGATGTATTGCAAGGAATTGGCTTGTGTACTTTTGGGGGCTGGTGACAAGGGTCCAAAATCTGCAGGGCAGCCCTCAGGGAGGACAGGCTAATGACTCCTGGAGGTGGGTGGACACTGTTGTCCAAGGGTGGACTTTCTTTTCCAGGGAAATCTCTATTAAGGTCCTTAGACTGATTGACCCACACAGATTATCTGAGATTATCACCTGTACTCAATTAACACCACTTTGTTATGGACTAGGATCACTTCTATGAAACACCTTCACAGTGGCATCTTGGATTATAATGTGTGGGCTAGAGTGACTAAGGACTGTCGCCTTGTCAAGAGGATGCTTCAAAAATAGTGTTAAAAAAAATGCTGGACATTTAAAGATGCAAAACTGAGATTTATGCTTCGGGCTTCTTCCTTTGTGAACTGGAAAAATTAGAGTGTCTGCTTCTTAGGATTTGTGTTTGGCTGGGATGTGATTCTGTTATCTAATACATCTATGTTGTTTACAATGTCCCATAATAGCATTTTATAAATATTTGGCATTGTTATTTGTTAAACACCTTCTATTTCTCCCAGTCATTCCTCTCTTAATTATTGAATTGCACGGTCATGTCAACTCTTCTAAGCATGAGTTGTGTGGTTTTGTTTTTTAAAGTGAAAAGCAAGCAGAATTTAAATGACTTGTCACCCACATATCTGCTGTAGGTCATGCAACCAGGGCTAAAAACCATGTTCTGTTCTGGTGCTTTTTATACCTGAGATGACTGCGTCACCGTTAGTGCGTCTGCATTTGCAATATGAGGTTTGCCAGAACTTTTAAATCATCTCTATATAGGCTCAAGGTACCTATATGACAAAACCCAAAGGTTAACTGGAGTCACCCTGTCCTTTTAGATTTCAGTGCAATTTGTTTCAAACTCCCATCCATGTATGGTGGAAAACTGAGTGCCCTTCCTTTTTCATTGGGGATTCTCAAGAGGCCGTTCCTGGCTTTGATGTCCTTTTTCTTTTCCCAAGCCAGAAATGCAGCCCCCTTCGCCTGGTGCCCACCAGGACATTTCTGAGTTCAGCCAGCTTTGTGGAATGGTAGCACAGTGCTTTTCACTTGGCCAGGTCACAGTTCCCTTAATCAGGGGTCCCCAACCTCCAGGATCTAGTGAATGGTGATCTGAGGTGGAACTGATGTAATAATAGTAGAAACGGAGCACACAAGAAATGAAATGCATTAGAATCATCCCCAAACCATCCCCCACACCCATCCACGGGAAAACTGTCTTCCATGGGGCCAGTTCCTGGTGCCCAAAAACTTGGGCACCCATGCAAACCTGCTCTTCCCTCGGACTTCCATCAAACGTGGCTTCAACTTTCTTTCTTCTACCTCTCCTAGCCTCTCTCTTGCTAGGCCACGCCCTCAGGCTTCGGTTATTGCTTCTGCAGGCTTTCAACCCTGTCATGGGTCACAGCTGGGTGCAAGGAGTTAACCAGTGGTAAACCGACTCAGGTTCTTGTGCTCTTCAGTAAGCTGGTGAGACCAGGTGAGAAATTCAGGCATGGCTTTCCTGGGACTCTGGCTCACTCCATGGGGGTGGGGGAGTGAGCTGGCCCCTTGGATGGGGTGAGCCTGGGGGTGGATCGGTGGTCTGGCCGGAGGGGTGACTTAGGTGCTCTGCCTGCCCCCTTGGTGGTGCTGCATGCAGGGAGCTGAGTCACCCCTGTGTCAGCTCCACCCTCTCCCTAACCATGTACAGTTCTCCCAAATTCCCAATGCTATATTTTCTAAGCAAAGCCAATTCTCTGCCTAGAGGAACTTAAAAAAAAAATCTTCCTATTCTAATTATAATGAGCCCAAGAGATTTCACTTTCAAATAATACTCCAATACTCGTATTAAAGTATGGATGTTTTTACTATACTTTTCAAAAGCAAAAAAGAAAAACCAACAACTCATAAAGATTGATGGGTTTAAAAAAACAAAAATAAAACCTAACATCTATGGTTTTGACTTATTTGACTTCTTGCCTCTACCTTTCACTGACCTTTAGAAGATGGATTTCTTGTATGCTATGTAACTGCCCTTCTGTGGAATCAACATTAATTATCAGGAGCCACCACCAGACCCCCTCAGGATGGGTTATCTGGGACCACAGTGTAATGACTGACTCTGATCCTGGGTGGCACAGGTATAAGTCAGCAGAGCAGATTTTGTGTGTGTTTCAGAGAGTGTCCTAAAGCTTGAAGAAGCATAAAGGAAAGACTGGGTGGCCCGGCACTCATAGTTAAAAAACCCACAGTAACATCAACCGTTCTCATTTAGCTCAATGGTACTGTTTTATGGATCTGTCTGTGCTTATAACTTAACTTGTGGAGCGAAGACTTGCCTCTCCCCACTCACCAGAGAGCACACCTGCTCAAGTCTTCAAAAGGCGAAAGAGCTGTGTGCCTCCCACATGTTATTTTTTAGAATTATGAGTGAAACTTTGAGGAATGCTTGGGGCCTTGGGCTTGAACTTCAGATCTCTTACTTAAAAATAATTAATAGTCCATTGGTCACTAGTGGCCCATCTGGACTAACCAGCATAGTGAAGTTGTAAGATACTTTGTCTTCCTCTCAGAGACAGAGTGTCTGTTCGCTGAACACAGGTGCAGAGTAATGCTTACGAAGCTGGGAGGCTGTGTCTAGGAAGGGGCTCCTCTGAATCTCCTCTGTCCTCTGAGTCATTCGTTCACTCCACTAGTGTCATAAGTGTGGATATTATTTGCTCAGTTACCTCAAGGAAGAGACCCAATGCACGTACGTGGTGCATTTTTAATACTGTGTATCCTATCATGTGTTTTTGGCTTCTTGTTCAGTTGCTAAGTCGTGTCCTTCTCCTTGCGACCCCGTGGACTGCAGCACACCGGGCTTCCCTGTCCTTCCCATCTCCCAGAGTTTGCTCAAACTCATGTCCATTGAGTCAGTGATGCCATCCAACCATCTCATCTTCTGTTGCCCCCTTCCCTTCCTGCCCTCAATCTTTCCCAGCATCAGAGTCTTTTCCAGTGAGTCGGCTTTTCCCATCAGGTGGCCAAAGTATTGGAGCTTCAGCAACAATCCTTCCAATGAGTATTCAGGACTGATTTCCTTTAGGATTGACTGGTTTGATCTTCTAACTCTCAAGACTCTTCTCCAGCACCACAATTTGAAAGCATCAGTTAGTTTTTGACTAATGGCCAATGAATCCACAGTAAAATCAACAAATGGTTACAGTTCTTTCTTTTTCTGCCATTTTTTTTTCTTCCTCCTTTTTCTCTTCTTTAAGGAAAGGAGCTAATTGCAATTATTTCCTTTAGTGAAATTTGAAACCAGATTCCCTACCCAATGTGAGAAAAATGCAGATGCTGACACACTTTCAAAAGTTGTCTGATAAGAATAAAATGTTTAGAAAGTGTATACTGGAAAATGGGATTTCCAAGAATATATAGTTCTAAAAGTATGATGCAGAAGATTTGACACATGTTTGGAATATTATTTTTGAAGCTTCCTCTTTTTATAAGAGAGAAAGAAAATATATGTTAATGTGCTTTGGGGCAGAAGACATGAGGTTTTGTAGTGTCAGCTCCGTCCTTGTAACCTTGAACAAGTTACATACTCTAAGCCTGATCTATAAAAAGAAGATAATAAATATGCTTAATCAGAGGATGGATGTGAGGAGTAAGGATCAGTTAAAGCACTTATTATAGTTTCTGATGGATAGTAGGCACTAAATAAATGCTCACTTCTAATAATCTGATGAGAATAGCTCACAGTAGAAGGGTCATTGGATTTGATGGTGTGAGAATGACCCAAATTAATCAGTATGGACATGGCGATGTTAAGAAGTCATTGTCTTAACAACACATACATACACCACAACCCTGAATTCTTTCATGGTAGTTGGAACTAAAGTTTTTTTTTTTTTTTTTTAAAGCTAATAGAAAGGAAATGATTTCTGAAGGTATTAAATAAAAGCAAATACAATGTTGTCCTCAAATTCCCATTGTTAAATAAAACCAAATAAATAAAAACCTATAGTTTTCAATGTACCTATTATAGAATGGTATTGATGGTCATAGCATTATGAAAATAATGCTTGTCAACATAGGCCACCCAAGTTCAAGGTCTGTCCCTTACTAGACATTTCACTTGGGAAAATTGCTTAAGCTCACAATATTTTATTGTATTCACCTGTAAAATGGGTATAATTATAGTTTGTAGTCTATGGAGTCATTATGGCAAATAGTTACAGACTCTGAAACATAATAGTAAAACATTTGATACATATTTTAATAGTCATTATAATTCTATGTTATTTGGCTTCAGTATCAGAAGCAAGAGAAGGGAAAACTGTTGTGATACTTATCCCCAGCTTTACTTCAGACCCCACATGATCGAATGGTCTGCTTGTTTTCCTAAAGTCAGTGACAGCTCTTCTTGACATAGTCTGCTGATCAGCAGAGTCAGACAGTAGTGACAGCTCACATGTATGGGGGAGTTCAGCCTGCAGTTTAGAATATTTTAATGTCAAATTGCCCTTGTAGAATTTCTAAAAGTTCTAAATGGCTGACATTGAAGATTCTGCAAGGGAAACTGATCAGAGAATTCAATATGAATAGAAAAAATTTTTATTTCAATGAAATTTGATCTAAATAAGGAAAAAAAAAGTAATATAACACCTAAAGTAGAAAGTTCAGTACAACAGCTCATGGGAAGAGTGAGCTGAAGTTCAGAATGATTTCACCTTGAGAGAATTCTAGGAAGACTTATTTTTGGTTTGTTTTCTGCAAGAAGATAATGGTTCGGCTGAAAACAAGAGCTTACCCCTCAAAATTAAACATTCTATCTATTGTAACCAAGTAACCACCACAGAGCCACTGGGTAGATCAGAACAAAGCAAAGAGTCAGTCACCTGCACATTGTCTTTTAAAAATGGGTATTTATTCTTGAATTGGATCATAGAAAAAGCACGAGAATTCCAGAAAAACATCTACTTATGCTTGACTGACTACATGAAAGCCTTTGACAATGTGGACCGCAACAAACTGGAAAATTCTTCAAGAGGTGGGAATACCAGACCACCTCACCTGCCTCCTGAGAAATCTGTATGCAGGTCAAGAAGCAACAGTTAGAGCCAGACATGGTACAATGAACTGGTTCCAAATAGGAAAAGGTGTATGTCAAGGCTGTATATTGTCACCCTGCTTATTTAACTTATATGCAGAGTACATCATGAGAAATGCCGTGCTGGATGAAGCACAAGCTTGGAATCAAGATTGCTGGGAGGAATAGCAATAACGTCAGATAGGCAGATGACACCACCCTTATGGCAGAAAGTGAAGAGGAGCTAAAGAGCCTCTTGATGAAGGTGAAAGAGAAGAGTGAAAACTGGCTTAAAACTCAGCTTTCTAAAAACGAAGATTATGGTATACAGTCCCATCACTTCATGGCAAGTAGATGGGGAAACAATGGAAACAGTGACAGACTTTATTTTTCTGGGCTCCAAAATCACTGCAGATGGTGACTGCAGCCATGAAATTAAAAGGCACTTGCTCCTTGGAAGAAAAGCTATGACCAACCTAGACAGCATGTTAAAAAGCAGAGACGTTACTGACAAAGGACTGTCTAGTCAAAGCTATGGTTTTTCTGTTAGTCAGGTATGCATGGGAGAGTTGGACAATAAAGAAATCTGAGTGCTAAAGAATTGATGCTTTTGAACCGTGGTGTTGGAAAAGACTCTCGAGAGTCCCTTGGACAGCAAGGAGATCAAACTAGTCATTCCTAGAGGAAATCAGTCCTGAATATTCATGGGAATGACCGAAGCTGCAATACTTTGGCCACCTGATGTGAAGAACTGACTCATTGGAAAAGACCCTGATGCTGGGAAAGATTGAAGGCCGGAGAAGAAGGGGAGGACAGAAGATGAGATGATTGGATGGCATCACTGACTCAATGGACATGAGTTTGAACACACTCTGTGAGTTGGTGATGGACAGAGAAGCCTGGCGTGCTGCAGTCCATGGGGTTGCAAAGAGATGGACACGACTGAATGACTGAACTGATGAGGACATGTTGAAATGAATGGAAATCTAAATTATTTATCTTCCCTCATGAACATCCATGCTCTGGAACAGAGGCCAGTGTTTTTAGCCGAATGTAAGGAATTCTTCATCCTCTGGTGCAAACCTGTGCCCGCAGGTTCTCCTATAGCACTGCCACACTTGATCCTGGGGCTGTGGACCCAATGCCTCTCTTGGAACAACTCTTTCTCACCCGAGGTCATTCACATATGCTGTCTTTCCCAGAAAGATTTCTCTCCCTTTAATTTCAAACAATTGTAACACATCCTTTAAGTCTTAGCAAAAGCATCCCATTTTAATAGACAGTTTTCTTAACCCAGCACCATAGGCTAGGTTCCTCTGTTTTACTTTTAAACCATGCCTTCTTCTTTTTGAGGAAACGTTTTGGAATTGTGATTGACCTCCACACCTCTAAAAAGTTTGGGAATTGATGCTGACTGTTGTAAAATTCATATGATTGGTCACAGATAGACTCTGGAGACAGAAGGAAAAATAGTCCTCACCAATAGCCTAAGGACCTTCCTTCAACATAACCTAGGTGGCTTCTCCAGCAGTCCTGTGAAATACAGAGAAATGTTTTAACTTCTGTCTTTCCTAGATTCTAAGGCTCAGTGTGTGACGGTCTGTTTAAGAGTTGCTCTGGGTCTAGACTGGAGCTTTGCTCTTCGGGGGAGGATTTATATTGGTTTTGGGCTTCCCTAGTGGGCTACAGTCTGTGGAGTCACAGAGAGTTGGACACCACTTAGTGACTTCACAGCAACAACTATACACACACACACCATATATATTTAAATATATATATAGTGAACTTGAAACCCTTTTCTTTCTTCTTCATGAAAAAGTACTTACTCATATCACAGTTCACATTCGAATGCCATACTTGTTTCCATGCTAGAGTCTAACTATCTATGTTTCTTTAGATGCAATCAGAACTTATTTGCTTAATGTAGCTCATCTCTTTATTTTGTATTTTGATGATCATTTCTCACTTTTCTGCTTTCTTTTCTTCTCTGGCAATCCTATCATTCAAAGGCAATTCTATACATTCTACCCTAAATGTCCATTGTCTGTGACATTAGAAAGTGTCTCTTTCCACTCCCTCCACATTGTAGGCATGTATTCAGATTGATTTTTCTATAGCATCCTGAGCTTTTGAAGGCTTATAATGATTGAACTTTATTTGTTCTGTTGAAATTTTTATTCTTGGAACTTTGTTTTTCCTGACCTATTCTTATTTAATAGATGGAATGACCTCCTTGATTTTATTAAAGACAAACAAATTCTGTTATAGTCTACTTCATTAAGAAAACATTACTTTGAGGAATAAGATTTTCTTCTAGGCCCTCAGATCGCTCTTCTTTTAAGCTGTATGGTTTGGGGCTTTGCCTTTTCAGTAGTGACATTCTGGCTTCTTGCTGTTTGTTTATATATTCAGTTAATAACTTTTAAAAATTATCTTTATTGTGGTTTGTTGTTACTGTTTAGTCCCTCAGTCATGTCCAACTCTTTCCTACCCCATGGACTTTAGCCTACCAGGTTTCTCTGTCCATGGGATTTCCCAGGCAAGAATACTGGAGTGGGTTGCCATTCCCTTCTCCAGGAGATCTTCCTGATCCAGGGATTGAACCCAGGTCTCCTGCATTGCAGGTGGATTCTTTACTGCTGAGCCACAAAGTCACACAATATAAAACATACTATTTTAGCCATATTGAAGAGTACTCATCCATCTCTTAGATTTTTTACCTTCTGAAACTGAGACTCTGTCCCCATTAAATATCAACTCCCCATTCCCCCTCCCTACCACTCTACCAATGTACTTTCTGACTCTATGAATTTGACTATTCTAGGTACCTCGTACAAGTGGAATCAAACAGTATTTGTATGCAACTAGGTGTACTGGAATGAATTTTTAAGATTAGCTTCATATATGTTTGTACAGATTGGACCTAGGAAAGTAGTCAATAGAGTAACTCAAGTGATCTCTTTGAAAGCAGAATACCTTCCTGGTCACTGACAATGTAGACAGGTTTGGGGAGGAGGCAGGGGTGTCCCCTTAACCCTGCTGGCCCTGGTCTGAACACGAGTTGGGTTAAACCAAATGGGATCAGAGAAAAACATCAAGACAGAGCTTTGGTCTAGAGTATGAAAACTTTAAGTTTGAGACTTAATCATGGGAATCATGTGGGTTTTTTTGTATTTGACTTTATATAATTTCTTTTATTGGAGTATAGTTGCTTTATTATGTTGTTAGTTTCTGCTGTGCAGCAGAGTAAATGAGCTATCAGTTCAGTTCAGTTGCTCAGCTGTGTCTGACTCTCTGCGACCCCATGGACTGCAGCACGCCAGGCCTCCCTGTCCATCACCAACTCCTGGAGATTACTCAAACTCATGTCCACTGAGTTGGTGATTCCATCCAACTATCTCATCCTCTGTCTCCCCTTCTTCTCCCATCTTCAATCTTTCCCAGCATCAGGGTCTTTTCTAAAGAGTCAGTTCTTCTCATTAGGTGGCCAAAGTATTGGAGTTTGAGCTTCAACATCAGTCCTTCCAATGAATATTCAGGACTGATTTCCTTTAGGATGGACTGGTTGGATCTCCTTGCAGTCCAAGGGACTCGCAAGAGGCTTCTTCAACACCGCAGTTCAAAGGCATCAATTCTTCGGTGCTCAGCTTTCTTTATAGTCCAACTCTCACATCCATACATGACTACTGGAAAAACCATAGCTTTGACTAGATGGACCTTTGTTGGCAAGTAATGGTCTCTGCTTCTTAATATGCTGTCTAGGTTGGTCATAACTTTTCTTCTAAGGACCAAGTGTCTTTTTAATTTCATGGCTGCAATCACCATCTGCGGTGATTTTGGAGCCCCCCAAAATAAAATCTGTCACTGTTTCCATTGTTTCCCCATCTATTTGCCATGAAGTGATGGGACCAGATGCCATGATCTCAGTTTCCTGAATGCTGAGTTTTAAGCCAAATTTTTCGCTCTCCTCTTTCACTTTGATCAAGAGGCCTTTTAGTTCTTCTTTGCTTTCTGCCATAAGTGTGGTGTCATCTGCATATCTGGGGTTATTGATATTTCTCCCAGCAATCTTGATTCCAGCTCGTGCTTCATCCAGTGGAGAATTTCTCATGATGTACTCTGCATATGTTAAATAAGCATGGTGAAAATATACAGCCTTGATGTACTTCTTTCTCGATTTGGAACCAGTGTATTATTCCATGTCCAGTTCTAACTGTTGCTTCTTGACCTGCATACAGATTCCTCAGGAGGCAGGTGAAGTTGTCTGGTATTCCCATCTCTTTAAGAATTTCCAGTTTGTTGTAATCCACACAGACAAAGGCTTTGGCGTAGTCAATAAAGCAGAAGTAGATGTTTTTCTGGAACTCTCTTGCTTTTTCAATGATCCAGCAGATTTTGGCAATTTGATCTCTGGTTCCTCTGCCTTTTCTAAATCCAGCTTGAACATCTGGAAGTTCATAGTTCATGTACTGTTGAAGTCTGGCTTGGAGAAGTTTGAGCATTACTTTGCTAGCGTGTGAGATGAGTGCAATTGTGTGGTAGTTTGAGCATTTTTTGGCATTGCCTTTCTTTGGGATTGGAATGAAAACACCTTTTCCAGTCTGGTAGCCACTGCTGAGTTTTCCAAATTTGTTGGCATATTGAGTGCAACACTTTCACAACATCATCTTTTACGATTTGAAATAGCTCAACTGGAATTCCATCACCTCCACTAGCTTTGTTCATAGTGATACTCTCTAAAGCTCACTTGACTTTGCATTCCAGGATGTCTGGCTCTAGGTGAGGGTTATCTGGGTCAGGAAGATCTTTTTTGTACAGTTCTTCTGTGTATTCTTGCCCCCTCTTCTTCTTATCTTCTGCTTCTGTTAGGTCCATACCATTTCTGTCCTTTATTGTTCCCATCTTTGCATGAAATGTTCCCTTGGTATCTCTGATTTTCTTGAAGAGATCTCTAGTCTTTCCCATTCTATTGTTTTCCTCTATTTCTTTGCATTGATCACTGAGGAAGACTTTCTTATCTCTCCTTGCTATTCTTTGGAATTCTGAATTCAATGGGTGTATCTTTCCTTTTCTCCTTTGCTTTTCACTTCTCTTCTTTTCTCAACTATTTGTAAGGCCTCCTCAGACAGCCATTTTGCCTTTTTGCATTTCTTTTTCTTGGGGATGGTCTTGATCACTGCCTCCTGTACCATGTCAGGCAGCAGGGATGCTCTACAAGTGTTCTTACTTCTGTGGCACATCTCAGGCTAGACAGTAAGGTGTGTCGGAGTGCTTTGTACAGAACCTGTCCGGTGCCTAGTAAAGCAGTTTACCTGAAAGCCTTTAATTTATAACATAAAAATATATGCAATATGGTAATATATGTTCATCCTGGTAATAGTATGTGTGTGCATGCTCAGTTGCTCAGTGGTGTCTGACTCTTTGTGACTCCATGGACCGTAGCTCTCTAGGCAAGAATGCTGAAGTGGGTAGCCATTTACTTCTCCCATAAGACCATCCTCTTTTGCCAAATAAATGTTTCATTTTGTTAACTTGAAAACATAAATTCTTAGCAATACATTTGACAGAACCACATATCTACTCTTGGTGTTTAATTCATATGGTGCATATAATGATATAAATTACTTAATATATAAAGCAATATTTTACAAGAACTGCATTGTTTCTGATTATCCAGGAAGCAATTATATAGGCATTCTTCAGACACATACAACACTACAGTTTCTTTATCATCTCTGAGCCATTTATGAGAGTTTTAAATACAGAACACATCATCACTGGATAATTAGCTAAGTCACTTTTTTACTAAGGCAGTTTTCTTTTAAAATGAATTTTGTGTTTGTTTCCTCAACCTAATCAGTTAGTTTAATGCTTTGAATGTTGTCTCCAAAGTTTTCATTTACAATTGCATTCACCCTGGGAGCTGGAAGGCTGCACACCCAACCATGATTACTATAATCCATGTGAAATTTCTTTACCCTTTCCCCCCGGCCCCTTTTATAAAACACAGTTCTTAGGTGACACCTGAGCATCTCAAACTGCCATTTATTGAGGTTTTCTTCTCTATTTGTTCAAAATAAACTAAATTGAGAATGTGACTTGTAACATAAACTGTGTTTGGATTTGAATACAAGTTAACACCTTCTGTCAAGTTTTCTGGGGAAAAATAATGTACCTCATATTAAAGCACAGGGTAAAAATAAACTCATTTGGTGCGCCTGAGAAATGGGTGTCAAATTGCTCTTAGAAAATTGCCAATCACTCAATTAGAACTTGGAGCTGTAATTTCCAACTTCTTTGGCCGGCCAAGCTAAGTGCAGCCATCAAATGTAAATCTGATTTTCCAGGGATGAGGGGAAAAGTAAAGGCCAAGCCCCCAATGAAGACAAAATGTTAATGACCGGTGACTTGGAAAAGAATGATCTAATTCTGTTGGTTATTTACCAGAGGACATCTTGAAGTAGGCAAGAGGAAAGGCCAGAATTCAAATATCAGTGGAAGACAGCATGCATGTCAGCTGAGAAGGACAAGCATTTGTCTGTGCTGTACGCTTCGCCTATAGCATCGTCCTCCATGATGATTCAGCATGTAGGTATAGTTTACTGAATGAACAGAGACACAGGATTCCAATAAGTTCACATTCTTTCAGAGTTAAAATGATTTTAATCCTAGCTTTAAGACTCTTCTAATACTAATTGTAAAATTGTTTGAAATCCTCATTTAAATCTTAGTCCTAGTTTTATGAGTCACACGACTTGGATGGGCTAAACTTAGTCTTTCCATGTATAAAATGAAAAATTTGAATGATTTACATTCTTAGGATTTTGTGAAATAAAACACATAAATGACATATAACATTTTAAACTTATCCTCACTGATAAATGGCAACTCATTTTCCAACTGAATTTCTGAAACTTAACTGATCAGTGTGATAGCCTCATGCTTCTTAATGTCAATTAGCAGCAACTCGGTCACTTAGAAAAGACCCTGAAGCTGGGAAAGATTGAGGGCAGGAGGAGAAGGGGGGGCGACAGAGGATGAGATGATTGGATGGCATCACTGACTCAATGCACATGAGTTTGAGCAAGCTCCTGGAGTTGGTGATGGACAGGGAAGCCTGGTGTGCTGCAGTCCATGGGATCACAAAGAGTCAGACAGGACTTAGTGACTGAACAGCAACGACGTAACTTAGTAACTCAGCTCCTGGAAGTCAATGAGTCGGCCAGTTTGCCTGTAGTGACCCAGCTACACAGATGGGTATCAGTCCCTAGACACACCCACTTCCAGAAATTCACCAATCTCAGAGCCAGAAATCCACCTACCGCAGAAATCCGCCAATCCTAGAGCAAGAAGTTCCCCAACCCATTAAGATAAGCTCTTTGCTCATAGACAGTCTCACAGAGTCTTCCTTTGCCTGACAAGAGGTCAGCCTTTGTTTCAGATATTCAACAATGGGCATTTCCCTGACAACTTTATGACATCTAGAATACATTTAATAAATAATCCTGTTGCTGACATTAATGTTATTGAGTGCATAAGATTACTCTTCAATAATCAGGGAAACACTTCCTTGAAAAAAGGATCAGGAAGAAGTGATCTGGGTTTTTCTCATGAGTCAGTTTGTGAAATCTTTGTTATATAACCTGGAACTGTGGTGGAAGAAAGGGTGCTCAGATTTATTATCGTTGTTGTTTAGTCACTGAATCTTCAGTTAAAAGTTAGACACAACTCTCCTGAGTTAATACACATGAGATGATGATGTCTGCAGTTCAGGCTACTGAAACACATAAATGAAACAATTTTTGTTGTTTCTGTTCAGTTGCTCAGTTGTGTGACCCCGTGGACTGTAGTTCTCTAGGCTCCTCCGTCCATGGGATTTCCCAGGCAATAATACAGGAGTGAATTGCCATTTCCTCTTTCAGGGGCTCTTCCTGACCCAGGGATGGAACCCACATCTCTTGCATTGGCAGGTGGATTCTCTACCAGTGAGACACCAGGGAAGCCCACCAGCTTTATTAGTTTTTAGGCAATGCATTTGAAGTTATACAGCCAGAGGAACTGTAAAGCTCAAGCAGACGAGACAGGGGTTCTTGAGAAATCAGTCTGTAAAACAGGAGGAGTGCTTCACTTCTAAAATATTAGGTGAGGCTCAGCATGGAATGGAAGACCCACCACATTTACCAGGGCATGGAGATAATGTAGTCTCTTCCCCTGCCCTAATCTCTCCCACCCCCCAGCAGTGATGTGAAGAGGATGAGTAGAAATTCAAGAAAACTTTGGCCTGCACTTTAACTCTAGGTGATGAAATTAATGAAGACTCCAAGTCACTTTGTAATCAGACCTGGGGTTTAGCTGTGATCCTTTTCTTTTATATTACCTTTTAGGGAACATATTGTAAAGCTAGAGGGAATTTCTGATTTTGCTCTGCCACGTGAAGCCCCTCACCAGACGCTATTTGTGCAAAACCTACCTGGCACTTTAGGTCTGGGTGGAAGGAGGTAAAGCTGGGAATAGTTGAAAATCACTAACCCTGGAGACCCAGATGTCCCCCAAGAATACCTTGTGTTGTGATTAAACAAGGGTTAAGTCCAGCCAGACATCCTGGAATGTGAAGTCAAATGGACCTTAGGAAGCATCACTATGAACAAAGCTAGTGGAGGTGATGGAATTCCAGTTGAGCTATTTCAAATCCTAAAAGATGACGCTGTGAAAGTGCTGCACTCAATATGCCAGCAAATTTGGAAAACTCAGCAGTGGCCACAGGACTGGAAAAGGTCAGTTTTCATTCCAATCCCAAAGAAACACAATGCTGAAGAGTGCTCAAACTGCTGCACAATTGCATTCATCTCAAACACTAGCAAAGTAATGCTCAAACTTCTCCAAGCCAGGCTTCAACAGTACATGAACTGTGAACTTCCAGATGTTCAAGCTGGATTTAGAAAAGGCAGAGGGATCAAACTGACAACATCTGTTGGATCATCAAAAAAGAGAGTTCCAGAGAAACATCTGGTTTATTGAATAGATCAAAGCCTTTTACAGTGTGAATCACATCAAACTGTGGAAAATTCTTTGAGAGATGGGAATACCAGACCACCTGACCTGCCTCCTGAGAAATCTGTATGCAGGTCAAGAAGCAGCAGTTAGAACTGGACATGGAACAACAGACTGGTTCCAAATTGAGAAAGGAGTACATCAAGGCTCTATATTTTCACCCTGCTTATTTAAGTTATATGCAGAATACATCATGCAAAATGCTGGGCAGATGAACTTGAGCTGGAATCAAGATTGCTGGGAGAAATATCAATAACCTCAGATAAACCCATGACATCACCCTTATGAAAGAAAGCGAAGAAGAACTAAGGAGCCTCTTGATGAAAGTGAAAGTGAGAAAATTGGCTTAAAACTTAACATTCAGTAAACTAGGATCATGGCATCTGGTTCCATCACTTCATGGCAAATAGTTGGGGAAACAATGGAAACAGTGACAGACTTTATATTTTTGGGCTCTAAAAATCACTGCAGATGGTGACTGCAGCCATGAAATTAAAAGACAGTTGCTCCTTGGAAGAAAAGCTATGACTAACCTGGACAGCATATTAAGAAGTGGAGACATTACTTTGTCAACAAAGGTCTGTCTAATCAAAGCTATGGTTTTTCCAGTAGTCATGTATGGATGTGAGAGTTGGACTATAAAGAAAGTTGAACGTCAAAGAATGGATGCTTTTGAACTGTGGTGTTGGAGAAGATTCTTGAGAGTCCCTTGGACTGCGAGGAGATCCAACCAGTCCATCCTAAAGGGGATCAGTCCTGGGTGTTCACTGGAAGGACTGATGTTAAAGCTGAAACTCCAATACTTTGGCCACCTGATGTGAAGAATGGATTCATTGGAAATTACCTGATGCTGGGAAAGATTGAAGGTGGGAGGAGAAGGGGATGACAGAGGATGAGGTGGTTTGTTGGCATCACTGATGTGCATGAGTTTGAGTAATCTCTGGGAGTTTGTGTTGGACAGGGAAGCCTGGCATGCTGCAGTCCATGGGGTTGCATGGAGCTGCAAAGAGTAAGACGCAACTGAGGAAGTGAACTGAAAGTCCAGACGTGGCCCCACCCGTGAAGCCTCTTCAGAGCAGGTTTAGAGCTCTGGCTTCATCCTTACATATCACTGTGCTAGTAAGAGATCACTCAAAATTCTGACTTTCATTGTCATCCTTACTCCCCAAGGGACAAATTAATTTGAATTGATTTTGAATAATCATGAAGAGTAATTCTTCTTTATAATTTTCTAATGTCAAGATTTGTATTACTAGAAAGGTTCTTTTGTTGAGTCTAAAATGGCAATTTGAATTCCTAATTATTAATAGCATGTTGTGAAACAGTGATTGATTAAAGCTATTGACATAGTATTTCATAGCTTTATTTGTCAAAGAGCAATTTGAATAATTTTTTCTTCTGAAACACAGTCGTTCTGATATTTGAAAGTCTATGAAGACAGTTTATAAAACAAATGAATTTATTACAAGCATGTTAGTATACGTATGGTAAAATCAACTAAAATATTCATCAAATATGCATAATATAAAATTAAGTATAAAGAAAAATATGGTACTTTGTAAAGAAAAAACAGGGCTGGATACAAGGACGGTAAATAAAAATCAACTATATTTCCATAAGTTAGCAACAAGTAGAAAAGAACATACACTATTCACAATATTGTTAAAATATAACTAAATATTTAGGCATAAATACAAAAGTTATGAAGTCTTCTATACTCATTAACTACAAGACATTTCTGAGAAAAAGTAATGATATAAATATATTTATAGTTTAGAGAGTACTACTACGTTTACAGATTGAAAAAACGCAGCACTGTTTAAATGCCAGTTGTCCCCAAAGCTATCTATAGGTTTAATACAGTCAAAACCAAGCCTTTTAAAATTTTGTGGAATATGAAAAGCTGATTCTAAAATTTGTAACGATATACTTAGAGTCGCCATGACAGTCTTGAAAGATAAAAATAAATTGGAGGGTTTAAATTACAACATATAATGATGGTATAAAGTTATAGATACTAAGACTTGTGATATTGGAGCAAATAAATAGTATTCTACTGGAGTGGCACTCATGTGGAGTGTTTGCCTTTCTTCCTCCTTTCCTTCCTTCCTTAAGTATAGTTGATTTACAGTATACTATCAGTTTCAGGTGTATAGCAAAGAGATTCAGTTTATTTACATATTTAATATTCTTTTTCAGATTTTTTTCCCCCCATATCAGTTCAGTTCAGTTGCTCAATTGTGTCCAACTCTTTGTGGCCCCATGATCTGCAGCACGTCAAGCTTCCCTATCCATCACCAACTCCTGGAGCTTGCTCAAACTCATGTCCATCGAGTTGGTGATGCCATTCGACCATCTCATCCTCTGTCATCCCCTTCTTCTCCTCCCTTCAATCTTTCCCAGCATCAGGGTCTTTTCCAATAAGTCAGTTCTTTGCATCAGGTGGCCAAAGGATTGGATCTTCAGCTTTAGCATCAGTCCTTCTGGTGAATATTCGGGACTGATTTCCTTTAGGATTAACTGGTTGGATCTCCTTGCAGTCCAAGGGACTCTCAAGAGTCTTCTCCAATACCACAGTTCAAAAGCATCAATTCTTTGTCACTCAGCTTTCTTTATAGTCCAACTCTCACATCCACACATGACTACTGGAAAAACCATAACTTTGACTAGATGGACCTTTGTTGGCAAAATAATAGGTTGTAACACAAGATTAGGTATAGTTCCCTCTGCTTTATACTAGGTCCTTGCTGATTTTCTATATATATAATCTCTCTATATATATATAGAGAGAGAGGTGTGTGCATGCTCAGTCATGTCCCACTCTTTGTGACCCATGGACTGTAGCCAGGCTCCTATGTCCATGAAATTTTCCAGGCAAGAAAACTGGAGTGGTTTGCTATTTCCTAGTTCAGGTGATCCTTTGGACCCAGGGATCAAACCCAGGTCCATTGTATCCCTTGCATTGGCAGGCAGATTGTTTACCGTTGTTCCACTTATGAGGCAGCATTTTATATATAGCAGTGTGTATATGTTAATATCAGAGTCCTAATTTGTCCCTCTCTACACTTGCTCCTTTGGTGACATAAGTTTGTTTTCTATGTCTGTGGATCTATTACTTTTCTGTATATAAGTTCAGTTGTATCATTTTTAAGATTCCATGTATAAGTGATGCCATATAGCATTTGCCCTTCTCTGTCTGGCTTACCTCATTTAGTATGATAATCTTTAGGTCCATTCATGTTGCTGCAAATGGAATTATTTAGTTATTTTTTTAAATGGCTGTGATAACCAATTATGTAATATATATGTACCACATCTTCATCATCCATTCCTGTGTTGATGGGCATTTTAGGTTGTTTCTCTGTCAGAGCTGCTGTAAATAGTTCACTGTAAATAGTGAACATTGGAGTGCATGTATCCTTTTGGACCGTGTTTTTCTCTGGATATATGCCCAGGAGTGGGATGGCTGGGTCATATGGTAGCTCTACTTTTAGTTTCTTAAGGAGCCTTCTTACTGTTGTCCATAGTGGCTGTTACCAATTTATAGTCCCACCAACAGTGCAGGAGTGTTCACCTCTCTCCACACCCTCTGTAGCATTTGTTATTTGTAGACTTTTGAATGATCAGCATTCTGATCAGTGTGAGGTGATAATCTCATTGTGGTTTTGATTTATAATTCTCTAATAGTGATGTTGAGCATTTTTCCCTGTGTTTTTGGCCCTGTGTATGTCTTCTTTAGAGAAATGTCTGTTTAGATCTTCTGCCCATTTTTTTGATCAGACTGTTTTTTAGATATTGAGTTATATGAGCTGTTGGTATATTTTGGAAATGTAGCCCTTGTCAGTTGGATCATTTGCAAAAATATTTTCTCCTATTTTGTAGGTTTTTTGTTGTGTTTATAGCTTCCTTTGCTGTGCAAATCTTTTACGTTCAAATAGATCCCATTTGTTTGTTTTTGTTTTTATTTCCATTACTTTAGGACATGGTTTCAAAAAGATATTTCTGCAATTTTTGTTTGACTTTTCATTTTTAATGATTTATATGAAAACTACAAGCTAGTGTAATTTACATGTGTGTCCTCATTGCAGGTTGTCTTCTTATCCAGACATTTCGTGTATTTGTGTTGTACCAATAAACTACTTTCACAATTTTAATCCTGTATTATTTCTTTTACTTTTTTTGTGTGTCATTAGGGGAAAAATAAGCTGGAATCCCTCAAAAAATGGAATAGAACATATGGGACAGATTAGAGTTCGAACATTCTCCCACTTATAGAGTCACCACATTTTCAAAAACAGATGCTACTCTTTCTCTAGGAAAAGATAGCCTTCTCAAAAAGTGACCCTGGGTCAATTAGGCATCTTTATAGCAAGAAATAAGCCTGGCTTTCTACTTTATATAATATGCAAATTATTTACAGATCATAATCCTACCTAAGTGTTAAAAGCAAAACAATACAGTTTGTATATGAAAACATAAGACAATATCTTCATGATCTTTGGGTAAAATTTTTTCTTCAAAACAGTAAAAAGCATTAACTGTAATATAATATGAAAGATTAATAAATTGACTTTTCTGAAAATTAATACCCTACATTAATCACAAAGCACTATTAAGAGAAAGAAAAGGAAAACCACAAACTGGAAGAAAATATTCTAATTTATCCAAAAGGAGACAGAACTTGTATGTAGAATTTATGCAACACTCCTACAAAAGAAAACCCATGATAAATCCAATTAAACAATGTTAAAAGACTTGAACAGATGCGTTACAACATGCTATCCACGTTTCCAGTAGTCATGTAAAAGTTGTTCCACAAGCAATTAAGAGTGTGATGTTAGCATGTATCCACCACAATGGCTGTTGTGATGTTGGTGAGCTTGTGGAGTGACTGGAACTCTCACAGTTGCTGGTGGGAATATAATTAACAAAGGTCTTCTGAATAACTGGCAATTTGTTGTAATACCAAACATATGCCTACATATGACCCAGCAGTTCCTAGAAATGATTATAACAAGTGGCATATACAAGAATATACACTGAAGTTTTACCTAATTCAAATATCCATCAACAGTAGAATGGAAAATTTATTTTGGTATATTTATATATTATAATTTTATAAAATAGTAAAAAGAACAGATTACTACATAAAATACACAGATGATTCTCACATGAAAGACTGATTCTATTTATTTGAAATACAGAAACAAAGAATTTATGGTAAAAAAAAAAAAAAGTTGTCATCTCTTGGAGGGTGCTAAGGGCAAGAGACAGCTCCTTTGGGGTGGTGGATATGTCCTGCATCTTGACCTGGACAGTGGTTTGTGTGTGTGTATGCATGTAAAAAGTCATCAAGCGCGAATGTTTGTGCGCTTTACTGTATACACACTATAACTCAGTTTCAGAACCACACAAACAGAGAAGTGAAGCCAGTGTGGTACCATGTGTTCCAGTGTAATTAAGATGAAGGAGACGGAAAATAGTACTGACGAAAGTGAGGAACAACTGAACTGTCTTATTCTGAAGTTAGGAGTACATCTCAGAGGGATGGCTTTTGGAGACAATTTGTAGATATTTACAAACACTGAATATCAGCACACCTTCCCATTCTAAACAGCAGGGCCTTGTGTATCTGTCCTAAATGTCATAGTTTGCTTCTGCCAACCCTAAATTCCTAGTCCATCATTCTCCCTCATCTCCTCCCACTCTTGGCAACTGAAAGTCTGCTTTCTGTGGGTCTGTTTCTGTTTTGTAAACAATTTAATTTGTGTCATATTTTAGAGTCCACATATAAGTGATATGACATTTGTCCTTCTGGCTTACTTCACTTAGTGTGACACGCTCTCAGTCCATCTGTGTTGTTGAAAACAGCATTGCTTTGTCTTTTATGGCTAAATAATATTCCCTTGTATATGTGTATCACATCTGCTTTATCCGTTTCTCTGAGGACATTTAGGTTGGTTCCATGTGTTGACTATTGTGAGTAGTGCTGCTGTGAAAACAGGGGTACATGTGTTTTTTTGAATTAGAGCTTTGTCTGGGTATATGGCCAAGAGTGGGATTGCTGGATCATATCATAGCTCTATTTTTAGTTCTCTGAGGAACGTACACCCTGTTTTCCATAGTGGCTGCACCACCTTGCACACCCAGCATCACTGTAGGAGGTGAGCAGCGCACTTTACAGCTAGGAAGATCCCTTCAGGACTGATGCTCAGGAGCAATGTTTAACAAATGATGTGTGCAGGAATGCTTGCAGCAGCACTGTCTTATTACAGCATTAACCTAGAACAAACCCAAATATCCGTCAACAATATGAAAATAAATGGTGGTGTATCTATAGTATGGGCTAGCGCAGATCAAAGAATGAATGCACTCTAATGATACACGATAATGTGAATAAATATTACAAAGAATAGTAAACAAATGTGCCAGACACTAAAGAGTACACATATGATTATATATATAAAACAAACACATGAAACTATGGGATTGAAGTCAGGATAGTGGTTATCTGTCGGGGTGGGGAGGGAGTAGCTGGACAAGGACTTGGGTGGGCCCTCTGGTGTGCTGGTCATATTCTGATTCTTGATCTAAGTCATAGTTCCATGAATATATTCATTTTGTGAAAAATTCATCAAACAGTAAATGCATGATTTTCACTTTTATCTGTATGTATATACTCTTGAAAAGTTTAGTTAAAGGCAAGGTCTCCTAAATTACCATATTCTATTTGAATTCTGTTCAGATTTTAACATGATTAATGCAACAGATGTGCCCCTATAATTAATTAAATCATACTTGCAATCAAAGTTATTTGCTTATTGATTTATGTGATCATTTTCAAGGTGCTTTATCTTCATTTGCCATTGACCTTCAATTGACAGAGACCTCAAACACTTCAGTTTGGGTGACTGTTCCTCCCCAATTCTGTGTCATGAGGCTCCTCATGAATAAGTACTGCATCAGTGGTAATTTGTTTTTTTGAAAAGAATCTTTAAACAATATTTTAAATAACAAAATTTATCTATTGTATAAAGTTGGATTATTATATCGCTATTAATTTTTTCTAAGCAGAATGTATAGAATCATTGAGTGAAATTTTGCTGGTTGGAGTGGGCAACAGAAGCTATATAATTTGTCTTTGTATTAAGAAATAAATGACCTGAGGCTCAAGAAAATAAGTGAAATGCATGAAACTTGTTATTCATTTGCTCATATATTCGTATATTTATTGAGCATCTATATAATAGTCTCAGACACTTCCTTAGGCACTGGATATATTGATGAAGATGAATAAAACCTGTGCACTATGGAACTAGAACAGTGACTCCAGATTTTTTTGGAAGACAATGAAGAATAAATGTAATGAAGTAAATTATGTGATGATAAATGGGAATCAGTGTCATGAACTGTGGGAAAGTCCAGGTTGAAGGTGACGGGGTGGGGTTGACAGAGCTCGGGGTAGTACTTAATGAATTGTCAGTAAAGGCCTCACTGATGTGAGATTTCAGTGAAGTCTGGAAGAAATGGATGAAACTAGCTATGCAGATAATCTGAGAAAAGAGCTCTAGGGAGAAAGTAGCCAGCACAAAGGCGCTAAACCAAGAGCATGGCTAGGGTGTTTGAGAAACAGGGGGAGGCCAGTTTGGCTGAAGTATAGTAAACCAGTATGAGAAGAGAGGTTTGGTCACAGGGGATGGAGTATAGCCCAGACCATGCAGGACCTTGTAGTCCATTGTAGGAACTTCTGCTTTTACCTGGAATATGCAGCCGTTGAAGCGTCTTGAGCAGACCCTAAGGTAGTCTGGCTTATGTCTAAAAAGAATCACTCTAGCTTATGAGATGAGGACAGTAACTAAAGAGGCAAGGGCAGAGAGAGGGCACTTCTTAGGAAGGTACTGCAGGAATCCAGGCAGGAGGTGATGGAAGCTTAGCTCATGATGGTAGCTGTGAAGAGGAAGATAAAAGAGGTCGACAGAGGATGAGATGGTTGGACGGCATCACCGATTCAATGGACATGAACTTGGGCAAACTCCCGGAGATGGTGAGGGACAGGGAAGCCTGACATGTTACAGTCTATGGAGTTACAAAGAGTTGCACACAGTTTGGTGACTGAACAACAAAAAATATTTTGAAACTAGAGTCACATGATTAGGAAATGGGTGGAATGGGTGTGGGTTATTAAAGGGAGGGTCAAGACTGATAACCAAAAGGTTGTGTGTGTGTATCTTTTTTGACCAGGGCAATAGCAGGGTGGTAAAATGGAGCAAATGAGACCTCACACGGAGCAGGTTGTGGTGGCTGCCGGTGGGGCAGCTTTGCAGGACAGACTTTAGCGGCTCAGTTTTGGACATGATGACCCTGAGCTATTTCTAAGATACTCAAATAGAGCTGTCCTGGCTATTGAATATGTGAATCTGGACTTCAGGAGAGAAGCCTGGACCAGAGAGAAAGATTTTGGAGTTACCACATCTTCTGGGCAGAACTGTGCCCTGCTCCCAATTCATATGCTAAAGCCCTAGCTGCTAGTGCTCAGAATGTGACTGCATTCCTACTTGAGGAGTGCCAAGAAGACCTTTTGTTCTCTTGTTTGGTCTCAGCCCTGTGCCTGAGGCAAAGCTCCTAAGCCTCTTTGCATATCCTAAGTGACAGTAGTGTCTTTTGTTTGAATGAGGCGACTCTGGGTGGGCTCCTGCATGGGGGTTGGTCCCCAGAAAGAACAAGGTCTGGTTAGAAGCTCTGAATTTTCAGCCCCACCCCGTCATCCCCTGGTGAGGGGAGAGGGGCTACAAATGGAGTTAATAATGGATCATGCCTACTTGAGGATGCCCCGAATAAATCCCAATAGAATGGGGTTCAGAGAGTTTCCAGGTCAGTGAATGTTTCTAAGTACCAGGAGAGTGATGCTCCCCAATTCCATGGGGACCGAAGCCCCCAACCTTGAAGCTTTTGCAGACCTTGTCCTGTTGGTCTCTTCATCTGTGTTCTTTATCGTTTGTTGCTGTTTAGTCACTCAGTGGTGTCCGACTCAGCGACCCCGTGGACTGTAACCCACCAGGCTCCTCCGTCCATGGGATTCTCCAGGCAAGAATACTGGAGTGGGTTGCCATTTCCTTCTCCAGGGGATCTTCCCAATCTTGGGATCGAACTCACATCTCCTGTACTAGCAACCTGATTCTTTACTGCTGAGCCACTGGGGAAGGCCTTGTTCTTTATCATAGCCTTTGATGGACTGGTAAACTTAAATGTTTCCCTGAGTTCTGTGAGCTGCCCTAGTAAATCATCAAATCCACGGGGGAGGAGGTCACTGGAACCTCCAGTTTGTAGCCAAGTCAGATGTAAGTGATGGGTAGCCTGGAGGCCTGAGACCTGCTTTGGCATCTTCAGCGGAGGAGTCTTACAGGACTGAGTCCTTCCCCTGTGGGGCCTGTGCCATCTTGGGTAGACAGTGTCAGGATGGAGTCAGATTGCAGTACACCCAACTGGTGTCCCAGCTTTCTTGATGCGGAAAAACCTCCCCCAACGCCACACACACACACTCGTGCACACTATCTGAAGCCTTATGAGTGTGGTAATAGTCTCAGTCAAGGAGACACAGAGGCGGAAGAACTGAGATTTTTTTTTTTCCTGAACACAAACCTAAACAGTGCTACATAAGGCCATGGAATGTGTTTAGCAATACAGCCAGATACAGAGCTTAAGATTTCTTTCTTCCTTTTTTAAAACTTTTAATTTTGTGTTGGAGTATAGCCTATTAACAACATTGTGTAGTTTCAGGTGGACAGCAGACGGATTCAGCCATATATACACATTATACATTCTTCTCCAAACTCCCCTTCCATCCAGGCTGCCATATAACATTGAGCAGTGCTATACAATAGGTCCTTATTGGTTATCTGTTTTAAATATAGCAGTGTATACATGTCATATTTCTGATGATATAGTAAGTCATGTTGCTTTTTAATCTATCCTTGAGATGAATGAGTTCATGCAGTCCATGAGGATGTCCAGTGGTGTTAAATGACTGTATTGTTTCATCACTTTGTAAAATTTATTGATATGTTTTTAATTTGACAGGCAGTCTTATTGAATACTTGGGAAAAATGAATACCCATGCTTTCATTTTAATAAACTAGAAATTGCTTAAGGACAATCAATGTGATGAATATTTTTGACTAGTGGTACAGATACATTCATGTTAATAACAGGTAAACACACCAGTTCTGTCTCATTTTATAAACCACTTTCATTTAATAAATCCAAAAGCCTTCCAGCAAATGAAAGGTTGAAATTTTTAACTTAATGATTTTTTCTTCTGCCTAAAAGATTCTATAATCAGTTAGAAATGCATTAGCCCTATAGATAATGTCTTAAATTTCTCATAGCATTTTATACTATTTCCAAATATCTCAATTGTGCAATTCTTATTTTACATGATTCTACGATTCTATACAAAGTTTTGAATCCTTGATTACCAAAATTTACTAAGCTTAGGAAGAATTAATAATAGCATAGGAAGAGTTAATAATAACATAATAAGTATTTTTCAATACTTATATGAAAGAATTAGCCATTAATTAATGGAGAAAATCTTTTCAAGAACACTTAAGACTATATATTGTTTTTTGGTGTTAGGAACCAATAATTGTTAGGAAATATATTCTACTAGTTCAAGTACCTCTGACAAATCTGAATCAAAGCATATTTATGTTACAACTTTCTAATCATATAATATCTGAAAGGTTTACTGTGGTTGGGAAAAGTTAAATATTAGGAAGAGGGGGGAGAAAGCCTTATGTTCTTCAATAAATGTCTTTCAGAATAAATAAAAGTCATCTTTTATTCCATACCCAAGAAGTCTATTACATGAACACATTTTTTTTCACCAGGAGCACTTGGCTAAGAAGTATGTTAGTTTCCTATTGCTGTGGTAACAAATTGCCATAAATTTATGGCTTAAAGCCATACAAACTTATTTTCTTACAGTTATGGAAGCCAGAGATCCAAAGTGGGTTGGCAGGGCTGTGTCCCTTCTAGAGGCTGTAGGGTGGAATTCATTCTCCCTTGCTTTTCCTACATTCTAGAGGCTGCCTGCTTTTCTTGTCTCCTGGTTCCCCATCACTCTGACCTTTGCTTCCATCACCCCATTGCCTTCCCTGACCCTGACCTCTTCAGTTCAGTTCAGTTGCTCAGTCATATCCAGTTCTTTGAGACCCCATGGACTGCAGCACACCAGGCTTCCTGGTCCATCATCAACTCCCGGAGTTTACTCAAACTCAAGCCCATCGAGTTGGTGATGCCACCCAACCATCTCATCCTCTGTTGTCTGCTTCTTCTGCCCTCAATCTTTCCCAGCATCAGGATCTTTTCCAGTGAGTCAGTTCTTCACATGAGGTGGCCAGAGTATTGGAGTTTCAACTTTAGCATCAGCCCTTCCAATGAATATTCAGGACTGATTGATTTCCTTTACGGATTGACTGGTTGGATCCCCTTGCAGTCCAAGGGACTCTCAAAGAATCTTCCCTCTTATAAGGGTTCTTGTGATTGCCTGGAGCCTATCTGAGTAATCTAGGCTAATCTCATCTCAAGACCCTTAACTAAATCACCTTTATAAAATCCCTTTGGGGGACTTCCTGGTGGTCCAGTGGTTAGGACTTCATCCTCCAATGCAGGGGGTATGGGTTTAATCTCTGGTTGGGGAACTAGGATCCCACATACCCTTGGGACCAAAAAAAAAAAATAAAAAAACCATAAAAATAAAAAACAATATTGTAACAAATTCAATAAAGACTTCAAAACTGGTTCACAACAACAAAAAAATCTTGAAAAAAAAATTCCCTTTGCCTTATAAGGCATATTCACAAATTCCCAAGAATTATGCCATGGACATCTTTGGGGTGGGAGGCATTATCAGTCAGTACAAATTCTAAGAAGTATCTGTTTTAAGTGGTTTACTGAATAAGACGGTGTGTAGTTATCAATGATTAAAACATTGTCATTGTTAAGATTTCTCATTGATATCAGACTTCTCAATCACTTCCAATGATAGGATGATTTCTGCAATAGTGAATTTGATGTTAATGTAGTATCATGAAGTTCTACATAAGAGCAAGTGATGACTGATAAGTTGGTGATTCTAAGATGCCTTAGGTCTTAGGGTTTCCATGCCAGGAAAAGGATTGAGTCCTGAGTGAACATTGTAACTCTGGTGAAGACAGTGCTTGAAAGGTGGGCTGAAAAGTTCTTTTTGAAAAATGTGAAATTCATGGTTTTTACACTAATGCTGGTGTTAGAAGTATAGGTTCTCCAGATACACTATATGATTAGGGAGTAATTTTGTACGTTTATCGTATCTAATCATTTTGTTCAGTGCTGTATTTTACAGGGCATTTTACCAAGTGGAGGGACATTCAGGGAGGAGGGTGGCATAAAAATGAAGCAATTGAGTCATGTCAATAATCAGAGGACATTTTCACATATAGGAAATTTCCAAATAAGTGAGTGATTGAGGAAGAGGTTTCTTTTCAAATGTCAGGGTTGACCAACAAGTTCATTTGGGTAACTTCATTTCAGTAACTTCTTATGGAAAAACATGAATGAACTTGTTAGCCAACACAATATTTGAAAAGTTGAAATTAAAGGGGGAAGACAGCTAAATTGGTCAAAGTTAAGATGAGTAGATCTTGCCTTTATTAAACCCCAAACACTAAATCTCAAGATTTGTCTCAATTGATAGGATTTTGATTGTAGTAATAATCCTAACATTACATTTATATTCCAGAAACTTAAACAGTTCAAAATACTTATTTGGAGTCCATCGTAAGTGAATAGGGGGATTCCCTAGTAGCTCAGCTGGTAAAGAATCTGCCTGCAATGCAGGAGATCCCAGTTTGATTCCTGAGTCTGGAAGACCTGCTGGAGAAGGGATAGGCTACCCGCTCCAGTATTCTTGGGCTTTCATGGTGGCTCAGCTGGAAAAGAATCCACCTGCAATGTGGGAGACCTGGGTTCGATCCCTGGGTTGGGAAGATCCCCTAGAGAAGGGAACGGCTACCCACTCCAGTATTCTGGCCTGGAGAATTCCATGGACTGTATGGTCCATGGGGTTGCAAAGAGTTGGACTCGACTGAGTGACTTTCACTTTCACTTTAAGTGAATAGATCACAGTATATTTGAGAAATAATCCAAAAAACTGATAGCTCTACTAAATGATCTAGATAACATCTATCGAGTAGAACACTTAACCCAAATATCCAAAAATATTTCTTTGAGATAAGCAGATAAATAATGGGTTAGAAATTTTTTTTTAAATCTTTTTTTTAGTACATTCTACTGTGTGGAACTGATTTATTAGTGCTTCATGATGATTGAGGCAGACATTTTACAATTCATGCAAAATTACAGTTGTGACTTCTAGGAGTTAGCGTCCTAAAATAATGACATAGATGTTTATAATACTCTTAAAAGAAAGTATATTGATATTGCCCATCAAATTCGTTAGCCATTTTTTTTAATGATGTAGATGGAGAAGGTAGCCCTTTGAATGCAGTACATCTAGTGGCCAGAGATTTTCTTTCAGTGCCTTTTGTGTATAGCTCTGCTGTTGCATACATTGCAATGTAATGTGTTACAATTACTTCTCTAGATTTCTAATATAGTCATTATACTATGAACTCTTTATTCATGAAAGTGTTCGTCACTCAGTCGTGTTCTAGTCTTTGCGACCCTGCCAGGTTCCTCTGTTCATGGAAGGGGAGTGGCATAACCAGACATTCTGGGTTTGCAAGTGAAGATGGAAATCTGGATTTTTTTAAAATATAAAAAGTGGCCAATATTTAAAAATTGGAAATGTGTGGTCCATAAAAATACCCGTCTCTAAGTCATGTTTCACTTACAGGCAGCCTGTCTTGTGTTAGGTCTTAAAGCCGTTTCCTATGGGCAGGAAGGAAAGTTTTCAGGTGAGAAGCATAAAGTGAGGCATAAAGTCTGTGCAATGATTTCCCGAGTCCAGAGAACAGACACTTTTTTTTTGGATTGGAGGGATCCTGTTGGGACGCACTGGAGGTGAATATAGGGTATAATTGGTAGTCAGACTGGGGAAGACTAGGTTAGACAAGTCATTAGGTGGAGGACTCTTTTGCCTGAAAAGTGATCTGGGATTGAATGATTTAAAACCCATGGAGGAGGGTGAAGCTGCTTGGCTCAACCAAGAAGAAAATGAGGACAATCAGAAAAGGAAAGAGGAATGCTAGCTTTCAATGGGAATAAAATAATAAGAGATGGCTTTGGATAGATTGGGGGTCAGGAAGGGACAGTCGAGGGCTCAAATGGTGTCCCCATTGTTCACTGGGAACTCTGCCGTTAGACTCCAGGAAAGACCCGGGCAGGCATGCAGCTAACCTCTGATATGCTATAAAATCCATGACAATGGTAGAGGTGAATTCTAGAGCAGTCCTCCCCAGAAAAAGTGGCCCCATCCAAGTAGTAATTCTGTATGAGGAAGCAAACCTGAGAGTCACTGCTGGAACTAGTATAAAGTACTAAAAAAACATAGGGTCACGGGAAAATGTCAAAACCCTTTCACCAGAGAATCCACAAAAATGTACGGTGATGTACCAGCAAGAGGACTGAGTGCCAGGTTGCTGATGACAGTCTGGGCTTCCCCCATCCTCCTAACCAGGAACAGGACTGTCTGAGCCTGCAGGTCTGGTAAGCTGACTCCAGGAGTTTGTACTGGATGTCTGCTCTGGGCTGGGAGATAAGCAGGCTAGTAAGCACTCCTGTGTCCTAGAAAATACCAGAGGGCAACAGCCTTGTGTGTCCACGGATGGTGACAACTGCTTGGGCCACCGTTTTCAGATCTCCAGCATGGTCTGGTGTGACTGCTGGAGACACAGAACTTCACATTTGTGAGGCCAGAGGATGACTGTCAGTAGAGCTACAGGTTATTGAAATACCCTTTGTTCACAAAAACTAAAGCTGGGTCTCACTGTTAACAAATATGTTTATAGAATAGTATCTTGATCAAACACTTGACAGTGGGGTGCATTATTAAGTCTTCAATGTTTGCAACTGTATACCTAAGTCACCTTGAGGACCCATAGGATACATTGATGGGAAAAATGATAAGCAAGTTAACAAAGCATTAGTTCACAAAGACGAGAGGCTGTTGCAGTGAGGACAGCACTGTACCGACGCTGCTGCTGTTCCCTTGTTGAGGCACTTTTCCTGTGAGAATTTCCAGGTCCTGCCCACAGCTAGTTAGCAATGTTGATGGCTCTTCACTGAGCTAATTAAGGAATAGTCGGGGAAATGCATTTTTCTACAACTTTTTGCTCCTAACATGCTGAAAACCAAATTTTCCTGGAAATAACACACTATGTGATATTTACATCATTAAGAAAAAATAATCTTCCAACTCGTCCCGCCTTCCTCTTCCCCCATGCCCACATGTCTGTGTCTCTATTCTTGCCCTAGAAATAGGTTCATCTGCTATAAAACACAGGGAGCTCAGCTCAGGGCTCTGTGGTCACCTCGAGGGGTGGGAATGGGGGATGTGAGGGAGAGGATATATGTATACATGTTGCACAGCAGAAACCAACACAATGCCACAAAAGCAACTATATTCCAATAAGTAGAAGTGCCACATGAGTCTATTTCTTCCTTAAGGTAGTGATGACCATGCTATACAAAAAGCAACAACTTGAGGGTGTAGAACAGTTTTTAAGAACTCAGTATGCTTGGATAAGCTTTGCATGTCCTGATCTTAAAATACAGGAAAAAATTGAATAGGGAAAACTGCACAGAACTATTTTTGCATTCATAATCATTCTTTATTTATCAAATAGGAAATGCTTAGCTGAAGTATACGCTGAGTACTTAATGTAATACTTAAAAGGTAATTAAAAGGCAATTCCTTAAGGTTGTGTAATAGTAGAAAAAATACACTAATAAAGGACATAGATAGGATAATGATTATAACTAAGTAACCCTAGGGAGACAGTGTACTCCAAAAGGCTAGGAATGTTTATATCAGGGAAAGATGATAATGAATCTTTCCTTTACTTTTGCTCTAAAAATAATGCTGACCACCTTTTGGATAATATGAAATGATTAAAAAACTACTGTAGAAACTTCAGAAATTATAGAAATTTATAAAGAAAAACATCACCTGAAAGCCAGAGAAAACCATTCCTGTAATTTGGTTCTCTTGTATGTTTCCATTCCATTTTTTAGTGCCCTACTGGTTTTTACATCACTAAATTCATTCAAATCCTGAGGGTTAATAAATATATAATGATAACATAGAATGCCGTATATATCTGGATACTTAAAATATTCAAAATATTGACTTAGATTTATAGAAGTGAGTTAAGGATTTAGGTATGTTTCCTTATCATTGTGGCTTTCAGAATTTTTCAGTTTTTTTGAAAGATGTATTTGCTTCTCAGATGACCTCTGCTTTTCATATTTGGGCACACATTTTATTTGCATTGTACAATAAGGAAAACAGATTCCACTGGAATCCGAGGCAGGAGATTTGAAATGAATAGTACTTGTTTTACTTCACAAAAATATCACCTACACATGAGTTTTAGAAAAAGAACTTTCCTGGAATTTTACTTCGGTGAAATGATTGACTAGATACAATTTTTTCTTAGCAGAACATTAGAACTATATTGTTCATAGAAGAAAAGAAGGTAGTTAAACCATGATGTTGGTCCTTAGAAAAACATAAGGACTGATATATTGCTGCCTATGTATATTAGTGTATTGCATATAATATATTATGCATACTGTAGATAATATAAAGTATTGACATTAGTGTATATGTGAAAAATTTGTCTTTTTAGATATCTTAAAAATATCAAAAAATTACTATACATTCAAACAGTCAAAACTCTTTTGCAATTAGTACTTGTTACATGCTTAAAGAACTTTATTTTCTGTTGGTTAACATTTCATTAACATGATAACTCTATGCAAATATCAATTAAATTTTGCATACAGGTTTTATATATGTATTGCCTCTCTGTATATTGTAATTGGTATCTATTAGTTTTCTAAATAATTGTATTTTCTCTTGGTCAAGTTTTTACATAGTCTATTCAAATATCAATTGTATTTTCTATGCCATATATATATACAAATTTAGATAATCTTGTTTTGGTTTGATTAGATGAAGCCTTTCTTACTGAGTTGGGGCTATATTTTCAAAGTAGAGCAATATTAAAGCATAAACATAAACTAGAAAAAAAAGTGGCGATTGGATGGCTATCTTAAATACAAATGGCCATGAAGATGATGTTTATTTCAGTGACTCAGAGACAGAACTGTTGTAAAGCTGGGTTTTTTCCCCCTAGTTTCTGTGGCAGCATGATTGGCAGAGGTACAGGTATAGCATCTGCTTGATGATACTGCCCCAGAGCGACTGATGGATGTAATTATGATTTCTAGATGGAAAAATGCTCTAGAGATTATCTGTTAGGAAAAGATAAAGTGTATATTTATATCCTTACCGGATGCAACCTTGGTTTGAATTTTAGATTTCTTAGATACGTTAAAGTAAGATGGAAACAAGATTTCAGAATTCCCCAAGCAACTAAACCATTTAAGCAAAACTAAATCTAGCTCATTTCATGAACATGAGTGACACTTAGGTTATTTCTTGTAAATATCTCTGATAGTTATTAAAAAAAAAAAACAAACTTAACTCATGTTCCTAAAATAATCACTTATCAATCTCCACCATCTGAAAGTCTGACTGTAATAATCAATCATTGTAAGGCTGGACAATTTCCTCATTTTCACATTATATGTCAGCCTGTGATGTCATGCCTCTGAGCTTCATGCCAGTTTTGGGATGTCATCTTTCAATTTATTTCTCGCAGGGCAAACTATTCATATATCTGAACTCTTATTTTGTTATATTTTCACTGGAAAACTCCGGTCTTACTTGGTTTGATTCTTTGGCCTCAGGTCCCAGGCTTTTAAAAAAAAAATTTATTTTGTTGAGTCCTTTTAGCTATTTAACTGTCAGACTTTGTCTATTTAAATGTCTGCAAACCTGCAGAAGACTGACAGTAAGTAACTGAATTGAGAAAAAGGGAGGCTGTTTGTGGACTGAATAAAAAAAAGAAAAACAGCTTCCTATTTGGGAGAAAATTTCAGTGATAAAATACATTCTGCCTGAGGAGGATATCTCAATAACAGTGATGTTTTGAACCCTAAATTCTCTAGTTAGCTGCAGAAAATCATGTGTAAAGATGAGATGGTCAGCAAAGGAGGTCTTTCAGCACATTGCTAAAAACAGTTCCTGAGGAGTATAATTTTAAACGATCTCTAATGTGACAAGTACGTTTTTTAATGATTTTCTTGTCCTCAATCCATAAAACATAAGTCAGAGAGTGGCATAATAAATACAGCCTGAGCAAGAATTGATTTCCCAGGTGCACAGAGTTTTACTGAATAGGAAATGTTTTACATCAGCGTCAAAATCCCCACTGCTCCTGCTTCGCTTATATCCACACCCGCGGGGAATAAAAACATTCTTTTCATTGATATGATCATCCATCAAAGCATTGATGGTCTATCAGCAGCAAAGGTTTTAATGGTAAAAAGCCCCAAGTCTAATACTGATAACTGCTGAATTTTCAATGTTGGACTTTTTAATCATAGACCAAAATGTAATTAGAAGCTTTAATCAGATAAAAAGGTAGTAAACTTTGATTGCCACACAGAGGCTACAGTCTCAAAATGTAATTTACTGGAATGCTTTTTTTTTTTAATGTGCTATAATTTCTTTACAATGTCATTAGTTTCTGCTGTACAGTGAAGCAAATCAGTTATATGATGTATACATACATCCCCTCCCTCATGGACCTCCCTCCAAGCCCCTAACCCCACTATTAAGAGTATTAATAACCAATAACTTCATAATCTCATATCTCAGTTCAATTCATATGCTCACATCAAAGTCTGTGCTTTTAGAGCCACAAAACTAACAACATGTGTTCATGTTTAGTAATAAACAATATTTGCCCATAAATTATAACTTTATTCTTTTAGGAATTTTAGAAATCCTTATGACTTTGGTGGAAAAGTAAATGAGTTTATTTTTTACCCTGTACTGAAAAACTTGCTTCTTATGGATCACTACAAGTTAACACAGAACAAGACAAAATGCACACTCCATTGCACACATAGCGAAACAAATAGTGTTGCTGTGATTTTGGAGGAGGGTATGTGTCTGTAGATGAGAAGGGTCACACTTCCCTCGGTGGGTCTAAGGATCTTTGTGGCATAAAGAAATGGAAGCAATATAAATGTTTGTCAACAGAGGAATGGATAAAGAAGGTGTAGTCCATATATGCAATGGACTACAGCCGAGTCATTAAAAGGAAGGAAATGTGACATTTGCAGCAACATGGATGGACCTAGAGATTGGCATCCTGCGTGGAGTCAGTCAGAGAAAGCGATATCCTGCATGGATTCTAACAAGAAATGACACAAGTGAACTAATTTACAACATCAGTAGACTCACTGACTTAGAGAATGAACTGACGGTTGCCCAGGAGGTTGGGGTAGGGATAATTAGGGAATTTGGGGTGGACATGAACACACTGCTATATTTTCAGTGGATAACCAACAAGTACCTACTGTACAGTGCAGGGAACTCTGCTCTCTGTTATGTGACGGTCCAGACGGGAGGGGACTTTGGGGAAGAATGGGTACATCCATATGTATAGCTGAGTCCCTTCACTGTTCACATGAAACTTGTCACATTGTTAATTGGCTATATGCCAATATAAAATGAAAAGTTAAAAAAATCTGTAGTTTTTATTAAGGTAGGGAAAAACACCTTCTGATACTCTAGGTCAGTGACATTAGAAAACTGGACTGAATAAGTTTTGTTTTTTTTTTAATTCAAGGATTTTGAAAAACCATTTTGTCATTAAGAATTGGCAAGAATGGATTCTATTCTCTGCTGAGGACATTTACTTGGTTATGGAATCTGGTCTCTTAAAGATTGAAAAGCTTCCAAAAGCCTCACTTTGGAAGCACTGCCTACAACAGAGAATGGTATTAACCATGAAGCTTGGAGTACAGGTGTTCACACAGAGATGCTGACAGTATCCACGGTCAGGGCTGGGCAGCATTTGCCTTGCCAGCAGCTGTGGAGACCATCAGTTCCCCCACAAAGAGCACCAGTTTGGTTCAAGAAAGGTTTGGGGCAGAGTCAAGTTTTTGTGGTATGTTCTCCAACAGAAGAGATGGTTCGCATACAGTATGCAGAACAGAAGAAGCTCAGTGACTCCAGATTATTTCCCTAAAGAGGTTAGAGTGTTTTCAAATTTCCCTTTAAATGGTCAGCTGTCTGACGACAGTCTCTGGGTCTTGCTCACCACGCCGTGTTTGCGGTAGTCTAGTTAGCGTGCTTTCTAACTCAGAGAAGGTCCTGAACGATCACTTTGGAGTGAATACATGTGCAGTCCACAGCAATGTTAAAATTCATATGAGAAATGAAGGCTTGGATCTTGACCTCAGACATTGCTGACAAGTCAGCATCAATTCAAATGAGACTTGATAATCACCTATGTGAGATCCAGACTTTTCACAGTAAATCATAATGCATCTGCACTAGAAAACACAAGCGTACACACACACACTCACAATGTAACTCCCTCAGCTTGCATTTATTGCTAGCCCTGGTGGCTCAGCGGTAAGGAATACTCTTGCTATGCAGCAGACACAGGAGACACGGATTCGCTCCCTGGGTTGGAAGGATCCCCTGGAGAAGGAAATGACCATCCACTCCAATAGTCTTGCTTGGAGAATCCCCTGGACAGAGAGAGGCACCTGGTGGTCTACAGTCCGTGGGGTCCAAAGAGTGGGATCTGGCTACAGTGACTTAGCAACACTTGCAGCATAATTTCATAGGTATTTACAGACAGACTCAGTATTATTGGATGCAGACAGAGGATGCCAGTGATGAATTAGAATATATTAAAAATACTATCATGTGATGTAATTGCTTTCATTTGCAGTGTGGTAGACATGTGCCTGTGCTTGATGGAGGCCTTCCCTCCCTGAGAAAGAAATGACTCTTCATCTTCAAGGAATTGATTCTAGAGCCAATGCCTGTATTATGTGGGTTTCAGACCCGGTCAGGTGCTCTTTTAGGATTTGAAATTGGGATCCCCAGAAGTAATACGCCTATACAGATTCCCCATCCACAGATTGTTCAAGAACAGGAGGAAAACATCTTTTGCCAGGTGGCTGGAAAGCAGAGAAAGCTGTTGTAAACCAAGAAAATAAGGTAATTATGCCACAAGAGACAGAAGTGCGAAATCAGGAGACTAGAAAAACAGAGGGTGCCTTTCCTTACAGCATCTGTGTAAAGCTTCTCTGCATTTGACCATGCACCTCACTTGGCCCACTCAGGAAAAATTTCTGACCGTGTGTCCATCTGCCCGTCTGTCTACGTCTGTGCTTACGCTGCTTCCCAGGTGGCGCTGGTGGTAAAGAACCCACCTGCCAATGCAGGAGATGTGACTGGAGTGCAGTCCCTGGGCTGGGACGATCCCCTGGAGAAGGAAATGGCAACCCACTCCAGTATTCTTGCCTGGAGAATCCCATGGACAGAGGAACCTGGTGGGCTACAGTCCATGGGGTCACAAAGAGTCGGACATGACTGAGCACACATGCATGCTTAAGCTAAAAGACTATGTCCTTGTAAGCAAAGGGGTGCTGGTTAACCAAATGACACATGCAAATTCTTAAAACAGGAATCATATTTCTCATGATATTGGCTAATTTCCATAAAGTATGGATTCCCCTGCAGCACTACCTAGGAAATTTTGGAAACAGTATTTTAAATTTATAGAGTCTGTGGTGAACTCTAATTATCTATAGTTATTTTGCTATGGATAGATGAAATAAAATACATGTGAAAATGTAATTGATGAGGAAAACATCTCATGAATAAGGTTTGAAAAATAATGGTAAGGTCAGAATTATCTGGAGGATTGACAATATTAAAGACTGGCTTAAACTGGACCTAGGTCCAATCTGAAATAATGAAAAAATATGCCTTTCAGACTCATATCCAGTTTGCACAGAATGCTAGAATAATTGAAAGGCTTTATGTGAGTGGACACCCCTGGAAGACACACTGTCTTCCAATTTGGTCATGGTGGAAGCCAGTTAGATTTATTGTGATAAATTTGGAAAAGTACTTAGGTTTCTTATAGAAAAAGAAGAGAATTGAAGAGCTGAACACGATCATACCAAATGGACAGGTTACAAAGTATGACCTTAAATTTGTTCTTTTTGATAATGACACTATTCTGCACCTTGTTGGATACCTTGAACATTAACATTCAAATCAATTCATCAAAACATAGCCATCCTGGCCTCCAGATGGTTTCCATTTTCTCTTATCTCTTCATCTTGCTTTTCCTCCTTCTCTTCTTCCCTCCCTTTATTCCTTCTTTCTTTCAATCTAAGTTTTAATTTTTATTAAAATCACATATGTACAGTTATACTCTATGTACAGTTGTGATGCAGTTCCTGAGATTGCAAAGAGTTGGACATGACCTAGTGACTGAACAACAACAGGTAGCTTAGAGAGGAAATGGTGAGGCTTCCCCGATGGTTCAGTGGGTAAAGAAATCACCTGCAAAAAAAAAGAAACCACCTGCAAAAAAAAGAAAAAAGAAACCACCTGCAAAGAAGACACAGGACACATAATTTCAATCCCTGGGTCGGGAAGATCCCCTGGAGGAGGAAATGGCAACCCACTCCAGTATTCTTGCCTGAAAAATCCCATGGAGAGAGGAGCCTGATAAGCTACAGTCCATGGGGTCGTAAAAAGTCAGACACAGCTAAGTGACTAAACCCCCAAGCATGGGGAAAAAAAAAAAATTCAGAGTCTTTCTGAACTGATTCAGAAGAAAAAGCCAATTCAGAGCCTTTCCATCCTCTTTCCCTGAAGCAATGCTTTTCAGCTCTTCTGGTTAATTCTTTGTGTATTTTATCTCCATAACTCAATAAAACTACTTGACTATTCTTGATTTTTTCAGTTCTATGTGTTGGTTTCAGACTGTAAAAGATAAGTATGTAGCTTTCATCCTTTTTGTCTCTCTTCCCCACCCCACACATTTCTCATCCCGTTGGTTTTCATAACGTTGGAGCATCATTTTGTTTAGCGCCCTTTGTGTTTACATCATCATCATGTTGTAAATAAAGTCTTGGGGTAAACTGACTTTTTTTTCTCTTATATGTGTCTTTTAAAAACAACTTTTGTTCACATGAGAGCATGAGTGGGTTTCCCTGGTGGCTCACACAATAAGAATGTGCCCTCAGTGCAGGAGACCCAGGTTCAGCCCCTGGTTCTGGAAGATCCCCTGGAGAAGGGAATGGCAACCCACTCCAGTATTCTTGCCTGGAGAATCCCATGGACAGAGGATGCTGGCAGGCTATGGTCCATGGGTTTGCGAAGAGTCAGGCACAAGTGAGGGACTAACACTTCATTCAAGAGCATAAGTACATTTTATTGTTCAGCCTAAAAATCTTTGTCAGTTGTCTACATCTCCTCCCCATCAAACTGACCTTGAAGAAACCTCTTACAGAGTCTTCAGACCTGCACCACGTGAGCTGGTTCCTTTGATGCCCATTGCACCCTGTCCTCTGGGCACCTCCCTTCACTCTCACCCTGGGGATTTCTTTTGACTGTTTCCTCAATGCGCTCTCCTGTTCAGAGAGCTATGCATTCCATTTTTTCTGATTTATCTTCCTAGTTTCAGAGGAGTGAGAGAGTCAATCCTAGTCAGGTTGATAAGAAGTCGAGGGGTCCCCAAGGAGAGACGGGTCTGGAATTCTCAAGGAGGAAGAAAGGACAGATGTTTTTTTTTTTTTTTCCCTCTACATTCCTTAGGATTATATAACAATAATGTATCCTGCTTGAGGACAGTCTCTGGAAAACACCTTCTGGCTAATCCTGTTATCTTAAAATGTAAATTATGGGATTGGGTCTAGTGAGGTCTTTACAACCTCCAGACATTCTTTTGATTCACTGTAATAACTAATTAGAGAGTATATAACTCCATTGCTAACACTAGCAAGGGGGGTACTGTTTCTGCTCCCTTCTGGTGTCTATGTCAGAAGCTTTCTCTATCTCCTTTATACTTTAATAAAACTTTATTACACAAAAGCTCTGAGCGATCAAGCCTCATCTCTGGCCCTGGATTGAATTCTTCTCCTCCAGAGGCCAAGAATCCTGGCGTCTTTTCCAGGTTCAACAACAACCTTTCAGGAGCACGCTATCCAGCGGCTTTCTGGAACACTGTTTGTGAAAAATAAAATAGCTGAGAATTTGTGGGTCTGAAAATGTTTTCATCTTACCCTTAGAGTTGACAGGTAATTGGCATAGAATTTTCAGTGGGAGATGATGATTCTTCAGAATGTAGTTCCCAATGTTGTTCTTGACAAATCTGGAAATTTCTTTGAGTCCTTCGTGTGTGATCCATTTACTTCCTTCAATGAAACCTTATATAATTTTCTCTTTGTCTCTTCTGAAATGTTAAGATGATGTGCCTTGGAGTGAGTCTGTGTCCATTTACTGTCTTGGGCATTTGATGGGTTCTTTTATTTGGAAACTTTAGCTGTGGAAAATTCTAAATTACTATGTACACAACTGTTTTCACCATGTCCTCTTTCTTGAGTCCCTATTATTGGAATGTTTGGAATTTTGGACTATTCTCATTAGTCCAATTCTCATTATGTTTTGTTCCCTTATTTTCTTTTTTTCCTTCTTGCTGTAATTTTTTTGGGATATTTTATCTTTTTTCCCCAAAATTTCCATTGAGTTTCCCATTTTAGATATGATTATTTCTTAAATTTCTAAGCTGTCCTTTTTATTCTCTGGACATCTTTTTTTTTTTTTTTTAATGGCTTTCACAGCCTCCCTTGAGTTTATTCTTTGTTAAAGTTTTAGTTGGAGGATATTGTGTTGGCTTCTGCCACACAATGATGTGACTCAGCCACAAGTACACACATGTCCCCTCCCTCCTGAAACTCCCACAAACCCCTCCCCATCCCATCCCACCCTCTAGGTTGTCACAGAGCTGAATGCCCTGTGCTGCATGGCGACGTCCGTGAGCTATCTAGTTTACACATTGTACTGTGTATAGGTCACTGCTGCTCTCTCAGTTCACCCCACCCCCTCCTTCCCCCACTGTGTCCAAAGTTTGTTCTCTATGTCTTTGTCTCTATTCCTGCCCTGCCTGTAGTTTCATCTGTACAGTTTGTCTAGATTCCATATATATGTGTAATGTACAAAACTTACTTTTCTCTTTTTTACTTACTTCACTCTGTATAACAGGTTCTAGGTTCATCCACCTTACCAGAACTGACTGAAATGTATTCCTTTTTATGTGTGAGTAATATTCCACTGTGTCTGTGTGTGTCTGTGTATATATATATACCACAGGTTCTTTTTCCATCTACTGATGGACATCTAAAACTAATCAATCTAATCATGGACCACACCCTTGTCTAACTCAGTGAAACTATAAGCCATGCCATGTAGGGCCACCAAGATGGATGGGTCATGGTGGAGAGTTCTGACAAACTGTGGTCCACTGGAGAAGGGAATGGCAAACCACTTCAGTATTCTTGCCTTGAGAATCCCATGAACAGTATGAAAAAGCAAAAAGATAGGATACTGAAAGATGATCTCTCCAGGTAGGAGGGTGGCCAGTATGCTACTGGAGATCAGTGGAGAAATAACTCCAGAATGAATGAAGACATGGAGCCAAAGCAAAAACAACACCCAGTTGTTTATGTGACTGGTGATGGAAGCAGGGTCTGATACTATAAAGAGCAATATTGGATAGGAACCTGGAATGTTAGGTCCATGAATCAAGGCAAATTGGAAGTGGTCAAACAGGAGATGGCAAGAGTGAACATCAACATTCTAGGAATCAGCGAACTAAAATGGACTGGAATGGGCGAATGTAGCTCAGATGACCATTAAATCTACTACTGTGAGCAAGAATCCCTTAGAAAAAAATGGAGTAGCCATCATGGTCAACAAAAGAGCCCAAAATGCAGTACTTGGAGGCAATCTCAAAAATGACAGAATGATCTCTGTTCGTTTCCAAGGCAAACCATTCAACATCACAGGAATCCAAGTCTATGCCCCGACCAGTAATGCTGAAGAAGCTGAGATTGAACAGTTCTGTGAAGACTTACAAGACCTTTTAGAACTAACACCCAAAAAAGATGTCCTTTTCATTATAGGGGACTGGAATGCAAAAGTAAGAAGTCAAGAAACACCTGGAGTAACAGGAAAATTTGGTCTTGGACTACAGAATGAAGCAGGGCAAAGGCTAATAGACTTCTGCCAAGAGAATGCACTGGTCATAGCAAACACCCTCTTCCAACAACACAAGAGAAGACTCTACACATGGACATCACCAGATGGCCAACACTGAAATCAGATTGATTATATTCTTTGCCACCAAAAATGGAGAAGCTCTATCCAGTCAGCAAAAATAAGACTGGGAACTGACTGTGGCTCAGATCACGAACTCCTTATTGCCAAATTCAGACTTAAATTGAAGAAAGTAGGGAATATCACTAGAATATTCATATATGGCCTAAGTTAAATCCCTTACAATTATACAGTGGAAGTAAGAAATATATTTAAGGGACTAGATGTGATAGAGTGCCTGATGAACCGTGGATGGAGGTTCATGACACTGTACAGGAGACAGGGATCAAGACTATCCCGAAGAAAAAGACATGCAAGAAAGCAAAATGGCTGTCTGTGGAGGTCTTACAAATAGCTATGAAAAGAAGAGAAGTGAAAAAGCAAAGAAGAAGGAAAGATATACCCATTTGAATACAGAGTTCCAAAGAATAGCAAGGACAGATAAGAAAGCCTTCCTCAGTGATCAATGCAAAGAAACAGAGGAAAACAATAGAATGGGAAAGACTAGAGATCTCTTCAAGAAAATCAGAGATACCAAGGGGATATTTCATGAAAAAATGGGCTTAATAAAGGACAGAAATGGTATGGACCTAACAGAAGCAGAAGATATTAACAAGTGGTGGCAAGAATACACAGAAGAACTATACAAAAATTATCTTCATGACCCAGATAATCATGATGGTGTGATCATTCACCTAGAGCCAGACATCCTGGAATGTGAAGTCAAGTGGGCCGTAGGAAGCATCACTACACACATAGCTAGTGGAGGTGATGGAATTCCAGTTGAGTTATTTCAAATCCTAAAAGATGATACTGTGAAAGTGCTTCACTCAATATGACAGCAAATTTGGAAAACTCAACAGTGGCCAGAGGACTGGAAATGGTCAATTTTCATTCCAATCCCAAAGAAAGGCAATGCCAAAGAATATTGAAACTACCGCACAATTGCACTCATCTCACATGCTAGTAAAGGAGTCAAAATTCTCCAATCCAGGCTTCAGCAGTACATGAACTGTGAACTACCAGATGTTCAAGCTGGTTTTAGAAAAGGCAGAGGAACCAGAGATCAAATTGACAATATCCTCTGGATCATCAAAAAAGCAAGAGAGTTCCAGAAAAACATCTATTTCTGCTTTATTGACTATGTGAAAGCCTTTGACTGTGTGGATCGCAATAACCTGTGGAAAATTCAAGAGATGGGAATACCAGATCACCTGACCTGCCTCTTAAGAAATCTGTATGCAGGTCAGGAAGCAACAGTTAGAACTGGACATGGAACAACAGACTGGTTCCAAATCGGAAAAGGAGTATGTCAAGGCTATATATTGTCACCCTGCTTATTTAACTTATATGCAGAGTACATCATGAGAGAAGAGGGCTGGATGAAGCACAAGCTGGAATTAACATTGCCAGGAGAAATATCAGTAACCTCAGATATGCAGATGACACCACCCTTATGGCAGAAAGTGAAGAAGAACTAAAGAGCCTCTTGATGAAAGTGAAAGAGGAGAGTGAAAAAGCTGGCTTAAAGCTCAACATTCAGAAAACTAAGATCATGGCATCCGGTCCCATCACTTCATAGCAAATAGATGGGGAAACAGTGGAAACAGGAGTGGACTTTATTTTTCTGGGCTCCAAAATCACTGCAAATGGTGACTGCAGCCATGAAATAAAAAGATGCTTACTCCTTGGAAGGAAAGTTATGACCAACCTAGACAACATTGTAAAAAGCAGAGACATTACTTTGCCAAGAAATGTCTATCTAGTCAAAGCTATGGTTTTTCAAGTAGTCATGTATGGATGTGAGTGTTGGACCATAAAGAAAACTGAGCACCAAAGAATTGCTGCTTTTGATCTATGGTGTTGGAGAAGACTCTTGAGAGTCCCTTGGACTGCAAGGAGGTCCAACCAGTCCATCCTAAAGATCAGTCCCGAATATTCATTGGAAGGACTGATGTTGAAGCTAGAACTCTAATACTTTGGCCACCTGATGCAAAGAGCTAACTCATTTGAAAAGACCCTGAAGCTGGGAAAGATTGAAGGTGGGAGGAGAAGGGGATGACAGAGGATGAGATGGTTGGATGGCATCATCGTCTCAATGGACATGAGTTTGAGTAAACTCTGGGAGTTGGTGACGAATAGGGAGGCCTGGTGAGCTGCAATCCATGGGGTCGCAAAGAGTAGGATATGAGTGAGCAACTGAACTGACTGACTGATGAACATCTAGGTTGCTTCCGTGTCCTAGCTGTTGTAAATAGTATTGCTTGAACATTTGGGTACATGTGTCTTTTTCAATTATGGTTTTCTCAGTGTAGATGCCCAATAGTGGGATTGCTGGGTTATATGGTTGTTTTATTCCTAGTTGTTGTTTTTTTTTTTTTTTTAAGTAATCTGCCTACTGTTCTCCATAATGGCTGTATCAATCTACATTCCCACCAATAGTGCAAGAATGTTCTCTTTTCCCCACATCCTCTGCAGCTTGTATTGTTTGTAGATTTTTTAATCATGGTCATTCCGACTGGTGTGAGGTGATACCTCATTGTAGTTTTGATTTGCATTTCTCCTGTAATGAATGAGGTTGAAGGTCTTTTCATGTGTTTGTTGGCTATCTGTATGTCTTTGGAGAACTGTCTGTTTAGGTCTTCCCCTCCTTGATTGGGTTGTTTGTTTTTCTGGTATTGAGCTTTAGGTGCATAAGGTGCTTGTATATTTTGGAGATTAATCCTTTGTCAGTTGTTTCATTTGCAATTATTTTCTCCCATTGTGAGGGTTGTCTTTTCATCTTGTTTATGGTTTCTTTTGCTGTGCAAAAGCTTTTAAGTTTAATTAGGTCCCACTTGTTTATTTTTGTTTTAATTTCTATTACTGTGTGAGGTGGGTGAAAGAGGATCTTGCTGTGACTTATTTCAATAATTGTTTTGCCTATATTTTCCTCTAAGAGTTTTATAGTTTCTGGCCTTACATTTAGATCTTTAATCCATTTTGAGTTTATCTTTGTGTATGGTGTTAGGAAATATTCTAATTTCATTCTTTATACGTTGACTTTTTTTTTTATGGCATGTTTTCTTATCTTGTTTATGCAATCTCTTTTCTTACCTCTTCTTTGAAGGTGTGAGATTGTTTTTAGTTTTTGAAGTCTTTTCCTCTGGATTCAGTCAGTTCCGTCACTCAGTCGTGTCCTACTCTTTGTGACCCCATGACTGCAGCCTGCCAGGCCTCCCTGTCCATCACCAGCTCCCAGGGCTTGCTAAAACTCATGTCCATTGAGTAAGTGATGTCATCCACCCATCTCATCCTCTGTTGTCCCCTTCTTCTTTTGCCTTTGATCTTTCCCAGCATCAGTGTCTTTTCTAATGAGTCAGTTCTTCCCATCAGGCGGCCAAAGTATTGGAGCTTCAGCATCAGTCCTCCCAATGAATATTCAGGGTTGATTTCCTTTAGATTTGGCTGTTTTGATGTCCTTACATTCGAAGGGGCTCTCAAGAGTCTTCGCCAACTCCACAGTTTAAAAGCATCAATTCTTTGGCACTCAGCTATCTTTAGAAAATATATCATTTTAGTTTTCCTTTGATATCTACCTTTCATGCTAGAGACAGCCTGTGAATTTCTGACGTTCTTACATGTCTGGTAATGTTTAACAGAGGGTGAATGGAAGCTCTGAGCAAGTGGGTGGAGCCTTTCAACTTTAAGCCTCACTATAAGGATTCTGCCTCACTTGTTTATGGGGTGAGATAGTGACATGAATGTTTTTAAGTCCCTTCCTGGATGTGCTGGGTTTTCCAGAGATGACTCATACTTCTTTTGTCGGAAGGACAATGCCCTGATGATCCGCGTTCTGGGAACCTCACAGATAGGCCAGCTGAGGTTCTCAGCTTCCAGTGGGTGCACCTTTATCTCACATTTCTGTCTTCAGTGCATTTCCCTGCTTTGAACTCTGCCTGATGCCCACCGATCCAGAGATCTTCTGTGGTACTGTCGTCAGGGAAAATAGTATTAGCCACGGTCATAGTTGGGAGCAGCAGGATGGAATGCAGGAGGGGCTCCAGGGACTCCTTTTATTGTTGTTGTTCGGTTGCTAAGTTATGTCCAGCTCTTTGCGACCCCATGGGCTGCAGCACACCAGGCTTTGTTGGCCTTGACTGTTTCTCAGGAGTTTGCTCTAGTTCATGTCCATTGAGTGGGTGATGCCATCCTCATTTTATATTCTGCCTTATTTCAATCTCTGTCTCCTTTACCATCATCTTCAGAGAGAACTCCAAGTCTCTGACTTCTGAGACTTTTGAGCATTCTGTAGTAACATACCAGGTTGCTTCTTGGCTTTCCCAACTGCTAGTGTACAATTTACTTTCCAGGGTCCCTAGGCTTCCCTGGTGGTTCAGACGGTAAAGAATCCCCCTGCAATGCAAGAGACCTGGGCTCAATCCCTGGGCTGGGAAGACCGCCTGGAGAAGGGAATGGCTCCCCACTCTGGTGTTCTTGCCGGGAGAACCCCATGGACAGAGAAGCCCAGCAGGGTACCATCCATGGGGTCACAGACAACTGAGTGACTAACACTTTCCTTTTCTGGGGTCCACAGATTCTGTTGCCACTAATTTATCTGTTCCCAGATTCCACACTTTGGTTGTTATTGTTGTTTCAGAAGACTTTGTCAGCTCATGGCTATAATATTTCTGTGTAGAGTTTATGTGAGGTGTATGGACAACCAAGCAAAATGCACTGCCTGTATTCAATTTGTCATATCTCCTTTTACTCCTCACTTCTTAAATCTTAAGTATTTTTTGACACACAGGGCGTATCTGGGTTTTGTGTTTTAACACAATCTGATGGTCTCTCTTCCTTGATAAGAATATCCAACCATTTACATTTAGTGTAATGATGGAATCTATGTTCAGTACTTAGTTTCATAGTTTTGTTTGCTGGTTTGAGTAGTTTACTGTTTATCCCACTTTGCTTTTTGTTAATAGTTGTGTGATGCTGGGAAAGATTGAAGGCAGGAGGAGAAGGGGACGACAGAGGATAAGATGGTTTGATGGCATCACCAACTCAATGGACATGGATTTGAGCAGACTCTGGGAGTTGGTGATGGACAGGGGAGCCATCACCTCCACAGGCCTCACTTTATTGTTGCTGCTCAGTCACTAAGTCATGTCCAGCTCTTTGCGACCCCATGGACTGCAGCACACCAGGCTTTGCTGTCCTCCACTCTCGTGGGTGTTTGCTCAAGTTAATGTCCATTGTATGCTGCAGTCCATGGGGTTGCAAAGAGTGAGACATGACTGAGCGACTGAGCTGAACCATACTTTTTGATTACACTATCTCCTGATTATCTTTCCCTTCCCTACTCTATTAAGCAGAGTAATCTGTTGTCTGTGAGGGAGTTAACTATTTGTCCCTGGTGGCTCAGATGGTAAAGAATTCACCTGCAATATGGGAGACCTGGGTTTGATCCCTGGGTTGGGAAGATCCCACGGAGAAGGGAACAGCTACCCACTCCAGTATTTTTGCTTGGAGAATTCCATGGGTAGAGGAACCTGGCAAGCTATAGTCCATAGGGTCGCAGAGAGTTGGCCATGACTGAAGCCACTGAGCATACACGTTCTCTTTTTAGATAAAATTTGTGAATGTGAATGATATGGGCTTCCCTGGTGGCTCAGACAGTAAAGAATCTTCCTGCAACACAGGAGACCCTGGTTTGATCCCTGGGTCGGGAAGATCTCCTGGAGGAGGAAATGGCAACCCACTCCAGTATTCTTGCCTGGAGAATCCCATGGACAGATGAGCCTGGTGGGATACGGTCCATGGGATCACAGAGTCAGACACGACTGAAGTGACTTCACACACACTCATGTGAATGGTATACTTTCTGATTCATCTTGGTTATTCCAAATCACCTTTCATTTGTTTTTACAGGTGACATTTATCTTGGTTTTAATATAGGAACCCCTGGTTTTAGGTTCTGATATTATTTTTTCTTTGTAACTTTTTTTTTTTTTTTTCATTTAGAAGTTTAAATATTCTACCTTTATTTTAGAATTCAAGAATATTACTGAGATTTGCCTGGATCGTTTCTTCTCTTGCCAATCTAACGGGAAACTCAGAAAAAACAGAGTTTCCTCATTTTGTCCAAAGCGCCGTGGTGCTGGTGGGGAAGAACCCACCTGCCAGTGCAGGGGATGCAGGCGTGAGTTCAGTCCCTGGGTCGGGAAGATACCGGAGGAGGGCATGGAGGCCCAGTCCAGAATTCTTGCCTGGACAACCCCATGTACGGAGAAGCCCGGCAGGTACAGTCCTTGGGCTCACACACAGTCAGACACAATTGTTCCTCTAACACTTTCACGCTTTTACTCCAATATATCTCCACTGAATATACAGCTGCCATCTCAAACTCAAAATTTCCAAGAACTAGTAGGCTGATTTACTCTCTTATAAAAAGTACTTATTTCTATTTGAGACTAGTATTCGTTCTTTGGCTTTTCCCTGTTTTCTTTTCCTCACATCTAATCAGACGCCTGGGGCCATCTTGGCCTTCTTCCTCTCCTGCCTATTTCCTCTCATCCTTCTTCCTCACTCCTTCCCTCTTCCATTTTGCTTCAGTCACACTAGCTACACCTTCAATATTTCTTGCCTGAAATAGAGATTGGTATAAAACCAATATATAGATATATATAGATATAGATATACCAATATCTATGTAGATATTGGTATAAAACCAATAGCCTTCTTTTCATTTTTCCTTATTCTATTCTTCCCTATTATATGCATGGAAGAAAATCTAATTGCCATATTTCACTATTCATTTTAGCACGTTGAATAACTCGTTATTGCCTACTGAATTACACTAAATGTCATTGGTTTAACAATGTATCTTTAGCTACTGTTCTACAGCGATGCCTTCCCAAGTCTTGTCTTTCATGTCTCCATTCCTCAGACTCTGTTCTCCAGCCAAGTGGGATCTCTCATCCTGCTCTATACATGCCAAGTATTCACCAACTTTAGCTTGTCACCTCTGTACACAAATCTTAAGTTTTAAAGGCCAGTTGTCTCTACTTATGTTTTGTAAATAACATTGTCTGTACCAGTATTTTTTCAGATTCCCCATATGTGGGTTAATATATGGTGTTTGTTTTTCTCTTTCTGACTTACTTCACTCCATATGACAGCATTTAGGTCCATCCACATCTGTACAAATGACCCAATTTTGTTCCTTTTTATGGTAGGTAATATTGGATTGTGAGAACAAATGTATGGATACCAAGGGGGAAAGGCAGGGAGATGGGCTGAGAGGTGGGGACTGATTTATATGCACTACTATATACAAAGCAGATAACTAACGAGAATCTACTGTATAGCCCGGGGAACTCAGCGCTGTGTGTTGCGACCAAACACAGGTTTTGGTCACAGTTCTGTGCTGACCACAGTTTTGTGGTGACCAAAATTGGAAGGAAATACAAAAAAGAGGGGACGTATGTATGCTTGTAGCTGATTCACTTTTCTGCAGAGTAGAAACTAGCACAACATTGTAAAGAAGCTGTACTCCGATAAAAATTAAAAAAAAAATAAAATACAGGCCAGTTGGCTCTCTTCTGTGTTCTCCCAAGTTTGCAGCTTAACTTGGGTTCTTAAGACAGTTTTTAAAAGGAGATTCTGCCTTACAGCAGAGAAATATATGTATCTATTTACATGTATCATCACAACTGACATACTGTGTATTTGTCCAGTGTATCAGGCATTTAGTTTTTACCTCTGCTTAGTGAAACATGTCGGAGCTCTGTACACAGTAGGCAATCGATGAACACTTTTGGAAACAGGAAAGTGCTCAGTGTCATGTGGGAGAGAGGATTTTAAGTTAAATAAAGCTGGGACTTTGATTTCTCCATTTTCTCCAGCTGTAAAGAACAGGGAGCCTGAGGTTTGTATCCTTTTCTTTTTATTCTCTCCTCTAAGGAGATAGAAAAGATTTTTTCTCTCAGAAACTGTAACACTGTCAACAGTTCAGGGAACATTGCTATAAAAACAGTTACCTTCATGTGTTCACAGCCATTTCTCATTGTTTCCTGAAGGCTAGAATCTAATGTGTTGGTTGGAGGCCAGTTAACAGGGTACACGATATTGCAGAGTGAAGCTTGTCATCACTTAAAGCAGGTTTCAGGTACCTCAGAAGCATGCATGGTTAGATCAACTAGTGGATGCTAGATAGATAATAGGTTGTGAGTAGACACCTGAGGTCCCAGGAAACATCCTTATAAACTAGAGCAAGCTCTTGTACCCATTGGCACCTCAGTTTCCTCACCTCTGAAATGTGGAACAAGGAAATGTAACTCCAAGTATTACTATTAGAGTTAAAGCAGAAAATATACTCAAAAAGAGGGTGAGTAGTGTGATGGTCAACAACACTGATCTGACAATCAGAATTAAGTTAGAATCTTTAATTTGTTAATAACAGTGTAATGAGGAACACAGTCTGACCACCTTTCTGACCACCATTAGTCATACTGAACACTCATGACATTTTGTACCTTATTCATAGCATCGATCAAATTCTAATTTCTTTTGTATTTATTTGCACATTTATGTCCCCAGTCAATTGTAATCTTTCCCTCCTTGAAGCTTTCTTTCAACACTGTTATTTGTGACATTTATTACATTCTAATTTCTTTTTCAGTTTTTTACTACACATTTATTCATCTGCCTGGGTGGCTGCAATCTTGAAAGCAGGCTTTAAAAAACTTCATCTTTTATTCAGTACCTAATACAGTGTCTTGCAAATAGTCACTACCCAGAGAAGAATGGATAAATCAGGTCAAATCGTAATGAAGTGAACTTGGCAAAGTTAAGACCAGATGGATGCATGCTCTGGACAAGGCTTCGAGAGACCCAGGGGTCGTTCTCCTCCTGTGTGTTCCTGGGGGATGGAGGTGTCCATCTGCTCCTGATGTAGGGGCGCTGACTGAAAGAGGAGAAAGGAAGCACTCGAGAGAGAAAAGAAGAAGTAACAAACTCAAGGCGAAAGTGGACCAAGGCTGGGTGAATGAGCCTGTATATTTATTTTCTACCTATTCTATGTTAAGGATAGAGAACTCAGGTATTTCTAAAATTTTTATCTTATATATTGGGGCATTTATTGTTGTTGTTTAGTTGCTAAGTCATGTCAGACTCTTTGTGACCCCATGGACTGTCGCCGCCAGGCTCCTCTGTCCATGGAACTCTCCAGGTGGGAATATTGCAGTGAGTTGGCATTCCCTTCTCCAGGGGATTTTCCCAACCCAGGGAATGAACCTGGGTCTCCTGCATTGCAGGTGGGTTTTTTACCACTGAGCCACCAGGGAAGCCCATATTGAGGTACAGTGGATGAATAAAGTTGTGGTTGGGGTATAGTTGATTAATAAAGTTGTGATAGGTTCAGGTGTCCAGCAGAGTGATTCAATTTTATACATGTACACACACACACACACACATACACACACACACATATATATATATATATATATACACATATATAATTTTTCAATTTTTTTCCCATTTAGGTTATTACAGAGTACTAA